>NC_138658.1:65755954-66355954 GCF_964273445.1 Streptopelia decaocto
TCCCAAATAGTGGGTCTGTCTGTCTACCTCTGTCCGTTTGCTTTATAAGCCTGACCTTAATGCTTGTTTAGAAATGAAGACAAGTCATTCCACGAGGGTCAGTGTGGGGGCAAGAGGGCCAGGTCTGAGCTCAAACTGAAGTCTTGCTGGGCTGCTGCTGTGCTCAGCTCAGTGTCTGGCTGTCACTGCTCTGGTCCCTGGGCAGGGCTGGGAGGACACAGGGGCTGAAGCAGCTGCAGTCGACACCAGCTCAGTCCCTGGCCCAGCCTGAGGCAGACGCGCAGGCTCTGATGGTGACTTAGCCCTGGAATCAGGGCTGCTGGAGCTTCTTACACCTGCCCGACTTGAGATGGCTTTGCTTGTGACCCACAGTGGTTCATCCAGCTTCTCACGACACCAGCGATGGGGGAAACTTGGAACTTAATAAAGCTTTGTGCCTGTGGAGTTGGGCTGCCTCTGTCTATAGTCAGCAGCAGAGTGAAGCTTCCATGATTGAATTTATTTGCAAATGCACATATTTCTTACTAAATCCTGCTTCAAATACTCTAGAGCTTTTTTTAAACTATGATTTAATTTTCCCAGAACTCCCTTTTCTGGAGTTGGGGTTTGAGCTTTTGGAGGGTCGTTCCAAAAGGACTGTTCTTCAGTGTTATGAGAAGAAAACAGCATGGATAATTTCAGTATTCGTTATAGCAGAATTTTACAGGGAAAAGGGTTTAATCTGGCACGCATTTCAGAATAGAGTATTCTTGAGTTGCTTATTTGAGTTGAGAGGGATTTCTCTTATATTAAATCAGAGGTGTTTTTGAATTTAGGTTCTATAAGTTTGTAGGTCTGGAGTAGCTTTAGGAGGAACAAAAGGAGATTAGTTCAATTTCCATGCTTAAATGTTCTCAGATTTACAGAAAAGGAAGCTGGATAGAAACTTAGTGTTGAAGCTCCTTTGTTACTGTTTGTAGTAGCTAGTTGTACTATAGTTTTTGAATCATTCTGTTTAATATCTATAAGGGATGTTACAAGCTGGCATCATCTTTTCCGAGCTGATGAGGTTACCACAGATGCAGTTACAAAACAGGGATATGTCTGTTGTGACAAGCCTTTGGTATTTTAGTCGTGTCCATTAATTTCATAAGGACAGGGCTCTGGTAAACTTAAATTAGCATTAAAAGATGGGGAAAGAGTATTTAGGCATTTTTAGTGAGTAGATTTAGATTATTTTTAGCATAAAGTCAAATTATTAATCACCCTCATAACCAGTTTTCCCTCATGTTGACACATTCTCTAATTTTATGCTACCCCATTGATGGTAATACTTTAAACATTAAATTTTGCCGCTTTTTGTTTGCTTTTCTGTTTTGTTTTACACTGAACCATTTGTCACGTTGACTGATGTTGCTTCATTGTATTTTCATCTCTTGGGTAGCTCATCTGTTTTTTTCTTTTTGTACTTAGATTATGAAGCATAGGGCTGGCATTCATCTTTTTGTTCTGGTTTTGTACAACTCTGTATCGATGAAGTTTGAGCCCCCCTGCGTGGAGTTCATATTGATTATAAGAGCTCAGATAATGTATGTTCTGTTGTAGTTTGACAGTCCTTTCCTGTTAGTGTTAGAAATCAGTGTGACCTTTAAGACTTAGCAAATTGGTTGTAATACCAGAGTTTCCTCTTATACATGTAAGTATATTATTTATGGCACAATGAAGTGTGATTATTGTCTAAACACTTTCCTGTATTGAATACTAATCTGCAGAGAATGAGTGGCAGCCAGGAAAAGCAATGTTGGTGGGAAAAGGCGCTCTATTCTCCCCTTTTTCCTGCATCACAGTGTGAAGGTAAGAAGCTGTGCCTGTTTGACCTAACTTGCTCTTGCACCTGTGTTAGAATGAAATGCTCTTTCTTACGGATTGGAATTGCTGCAGATGAATTGGAACTTCCATCTGTATTGAAAACAAACAAAACCTTTCATAATAAATTCTCGTATCTGAGAGAGAACTGGGATGGTTCAGTTGCATTTGCAATAAGTCTCTAGCATGTTTCTAAATAGTTTTAAAATGGAAGTACTTTTAAAATATTCTTAATATTTATGCAAACTTATTCTATTCCAGAGCCAGAATATTATTCTCTGACTCTGAAAATACTTTATTACATTTCTTGAATGTTTCAACCTGAATAATACTTATTAGGTAACTAATTTTTTAAGGATGTGAAAACACGGTAATTACCTTTCATGGGTTCACGTAAATGACATGCCAGTTGTTCAGTGAATGTGTGGTATTTCCATCCAGCTGGGAAGGAGAGGGATTTGCCTCTTGGCGACTGGTTTCACAGCGGCAATCTGGGAATGTTTGTGTCCCGCGCAGAGCAAGCCCAGCCCCGCAGGGCGGCTGCTCACCCGCAGCGGCAGCTGCGCTGCCACGCTCTTTATTGCCTCCCAGGAATTCATAGCATCTGACAGCTGGCCTAAGCCCAGGCCTTCAGTGGACAGGCGAGAATCCAGACAGTTTTGGTTTTGGGGTTTTTTTTGCCTTCAAACCAAGTTACCCTTTCTGGAGAGAAGGCAAGAAGCTAAATAAGAACATTTTGTATACCAAATGGACAGACTTTCTGCTGGTAGAGGCTCAGTGCAAAAGAGTTTTGACCAGAAACCTGCCTCCTTAATAATCTGGAAGTAGATTAGCTGGTAATTATTACTGAACTATTTTTGGAGTGCACCTTAAAGTGCAACCAACTAAAAGGTGTTCTCGGTGCCACAGTAAATGCTCTTTACTATGGTGTTTAGAACAGTTTGAGTTACTTTCAAGAGCATCTTCACATACTTCACTCCCAACTATAGAAGTGTGTTTGCACAGTGAAAGAGAATAGATTGATGCCTGCAGGACTTTGATTTCCCTCTGGGACTGGTCACAGAACCTCCCATATTAGAAAAAACCCTCAGTATTTACAAAGTAGAGATATTTAGTGTCCTTTTGTAAAGTTTCGTTTTTTCCCCACAGTGATAACTGCAGAGGCATTATTGGTGTACTAGCAAATGTAGTGACTCACATTCTTTGAGGATGTATTTAACACGGTAATCCTTGCATTCCTGTGAGTGAATTGTGTCATCCTTTTGCTGACATCCACTGGTGATCCTGCAGAACTGTCTCAGTGTTCACCACCTTATTTCATCAGAGGAAGACAGAATATACAGTACGAAATACTGTGAAGTCCAGAACCTGCTCAATACAGTGGCAGAATTTCTGTGAAGTACAATAGTTGCACAATTTCCTCTTTTAGACTGAGTTTAAAAAAACAGAGCGTTATCCTCAGAACTAATGTTATTCTTCCACAAATCTTTAGCTGTATCCAGTTTTCTGTATGGGTATTTTTATATGTGGATATTGATGCATGTGATCCATATATATTTCTGTGATATATGTTGGTATTATCTCTGGAAATTTACTCTGGTAAGTAGAAACCACAGCCATTCATGTTAACTTTTTTTGATCTGAATTCAGGATCAGGCTGCTGTTGCAGTGTATTTTGTGTGGGTATAAAAATAGGAATGATTTGGAAAACTGTGCAGTATCAGAATTTAAAAATACACTGAACCATTTATAATAAAAAGGTAATTATTGGTCTTTGTACCTTACTATTTTAGATGTTTCCATTAACTAAGTAGCTGCTTTTTTTTTTCTTTCAAATTTGATTATCTAGGTAAGATTTGATGATGCTTCATTAAGGTATTAAGCTCTTCTCTTTAAGGATATCAAACTAAAACACCCACAAGTACAGAGTTTACATGACTTAGAGTGTGAATTTCAACAATACTTCTCTAGATGATTTCGTTTTGGCTAAATGTAAATAACAATGTTCCTCAATTGTTTTTTCTTCCTTTTTCCTCTGAAACACCCCCACAAACACAATCTAAGAGTGTTATACAAATGCCAAGGGAGAGAATGGTGTAGGAGAATTTGCAGATGCAAAGGAAATATCCAATGATGATGAACATCTTTTAGATTTTAATATGGTAAGTTTGTCATTGGTTTGGGGGAGGAGGTTTTTTGTTTATTTTATGAGGGTGTGCTATCACACCTTTCCTTTCATCGCAGTTTCCAGTCTGGCCTCAAATGCAATTTCCACAAGAACCTTCTAAAGCTTTTCTTCCCTTACTTTGTTTTTTATTTCCTTGCCTCTGTGTCTTGAGCGTTCTTCTGAAAACTCCTCGGTGTTGTATTAATACTCGGGGGAATTACAGCCCCAGTTGTACTTCTAGTAGTTAAGCAAATTCAGTTTCCTTTGGGAACATTTGACTTGAGGTTGTTGTCTATGTTAAACACGAGTCTTTTTTCCCTCAACTTCTAATTTCAGTAAGCGTAGAGTGGGCTGATGTGCACTACGAAGGCAGAAAGGACTGGTAACTATAGGAGTAAACATAATGTATGCTGAATTCTGTCTTATTTACAAGCAAAAAAAAACCTTTTTTTTTTTTTCCATAGAGAAATTTTTTCGTTTCTCTGTGAACTTACTGATGTATTTTTAAACTTTATAGTGATGGTAGCAGGTAAATTTACATCATGACATGCTTACTATAGCTTTACTGATTCAGCTGAAAAGATACTGGGTTTGCATTGTTAGTCAGATCTGTGCTGTGTTTTCTTCATATTTAACACTTACTACCACGTTTTGGAGGTAACTTTTACAGTCATTTTCTAACATGAACTGTGATAATGATGCATTCTAAGTTCACTTTTGATTCTCTTGCTGTTTTGTGCAAATCCTAAAATTAAGGAGTAGGAAAACCTAATAAAAGCCCCACCTCTTCCCCGGTGTTCAGCATTCCTTCCTACACAGTGGACTAAGTCAGGAAAGAGGACTTGCCCTGTAATTGTGACATCTCTCTTGAACAGCTACAAAATTATAAAGCCTCCCAGCCCAGACAAAAGCAAGCATGTTCTTTATTGTTCCCCATCAACACTGTCAGTTTAAATCCTTAGGTTTCTTCTGTTTATGAAGCAAGATGTGCAGATGATATAAATGCTGAGGCAAAACCAAATGGCTTCAGGAAGAAGATCTACTCCAGCGATAGCTCCGGCTCTGCAGACACAGCTTCAGAAGGTGGAAGTGAATGGGCTGATCCGTGTGAGGAGGAGCTTTTTTCTCGAACTCAACTATAAAAACTGCAGAGTAGAAAAGATGGTTTAAAAGGAACATGAGATGGAAAACTATCTTTCTTGAGGGTCTGTAGCTCTAAAACAACAACTTGAGTTTCCTCTTCAGTTAATGGATTCAGATGTGTATTTATCTTTCTCTTCTTGCTGATTTTATAGATGAGGACACAGCTGTGCTATTGAAGATTTTTTTTTCTCAAAAAAAACTGTTAAATTCTTGGCTATTTGAACTAGACTAGATTGTGTTGTCAAATCAAGAATGGATGTGCATGTGCTTGTCTTAGTAGTACCACTGCTTTTTTGCATCTTAATTGCAGTTATTTTCATTCGTAACTGTAGCCCTACCACTATTACAACCTTCTTAGCATCGCAGTGTCTACAACTACTTCTGCTATTCTGAGACTTCAGCTTTCTGCACATTAGGCTTTGTTCTTTAAGAACTGGGAGATAAATACTTAACACTGTAATCTATCAGTGCCTTTCTGAGCGCAGGAGAAAAGCATGAATGACTTGTCCAGTCTTCATTCAGTAAATCTCATAATTTTGAAGTAGGAACAACAGGGTTGTGCTTTAGAGACTTACAGAAACTGTGTTTTCTATCCTATGATTCCCCCCTCCCGCAAACCAACACTGAGGATACCATGGTTTGTATTTTTGCTAACTGGAGAAGCCAAGGATTTTTTTTGTAGGTATGGAGGCAATGTAGGTGATTTTTTTCCTTCTTTTTCTTTTTTTTTTTTTCTTTTTTGTCCTTTTTAGCAACTTGCCAATGTGGGGCAGACATTTAAAAAGTAACACCAAAAATAATAAACCACTGGGGTGGTGAGTGGATTGTTGTGAATTTTGTACCGAGTAATGAGAATGTTGTCTTGTTGCAGATGATGGCATTCATGTAACCTGCAAAAGCATCCTGTACTGAACTTGAGCCTGAATGACTGAAACTCTCTAAAATGCTCAGAGTGTTCAATGTTTGAAATGCAAAGGGTCAGTGCTTCACTTGAAAGAAATCCTGTGGCTGCTGCAGTTAGCTGCTGTTGTGGCTGTAATTTAGTAAATCTCGTAGTTCATTTTGTGTTCCTGAGAGAATGTGTGGGGCAAGTTATGTGTGTGGTGGGTGGGGGCAGGGAAAGCAACGACTTACAACATACATGTGTGATTGCAGTAGTGATTGTTGCTTTATGTGACTTGCTTTTAAATTTTATTTTCTTAACTTAGAAAGTCAATACATTGTCAAGTTGCATCTATACAAGACTATCAACTCCTTGTGCTTTCAAGACATTATGCAAAATGTATAAGCCAGGAGGAGCAATATTTGCAAAACTAAACATTCTAAGTTTTCACCAACTCATAGTTTAAAAAACAACAACAACTAACTAGTCTATACAATAGCAGCATGTCTATAACATCAGGAAGTGCAGGAAGTCCAATACCAACTTGAAAAGCTTAACCATTAATTTTGACAGGCAATAAACCTCATGAAAACTATAGCTGTGTGAAATGTGAGCTGAACTGCCTTTGAAATATGTTCTGTGCTGGTAAGGGTTTCTGAGTAACTGGGTTTTGTTGCCTTTATTCAGTTGATAATGTAAGAATTGAAATCCGCGGTTGGAGAACCATGCCGCTCTTTGTGCAACGCTTACGTTGAGATCCTTACTGAAAACTGGCTTGGTTTGTCCTTACCTGGGGACTTTCTTTTGGTCCTCCTCTTAGACTATGTTTTAGGGTTTGTATTCATACAACAGATATTTTGACACGTTACACTTTCTTTCCTTAATTTATTTGCAGACTTTGGGTAGATTTTTATATATTTTACTTTCTTCTGGAGCTTCCTTGAGAGGTTGTTTAGCACCTGCACTGAGAACTAGTTAACTGTAACATGAAAGTAAAAAAGAACTTAACACACAAATTCTTCAAATCACTGCAGTGAAGAATGGAATAGAACTTCATTCGAGAACAAGAAATGACCAAATGGACATATTTCAAACACAAACTTCAGCTCAGTTAATTTTGGCTAGAGCTGCTTCTTTGGTAAGAAAGGGCTCAAAAATGACAAAGGTGTTGCTTATAATTACATTGTGGCATGTAATAATTCCAGCACCTTTGGGGAAAATAAAATCGTATCTTGAGCTTGGGCAATAACAAATTGTCTTTACTTGTTTTCATAGTTTAATGGCTAAAGCTCTAAAGCTTTCAGTGAGAGTTGAAGTGTGGTTTTTAGTTTTTCCGTATGGATAGAAACACACAAAACAACAACAACCAACAAAACACCAACAACAGAAGCATTACAGGTTGGCATACGCTGAACCGCACTGTGGTATGAAGCGCATTGCATATCCATAGCACTGAAGTATCAGTTTTCCATTCCTGGGCTGAAATTTGTTTCTACTTTTTGCTTCAAGTGGTTGTATTGTTCTGATTTCACGTACACCAGAGTAACTGATTTTGTTTTCTTGTGGAGTTACTTAACACCGAATAAAAATATAAAAAGGACAATTGGATGGTGTGTGTGCGTGCGTGTGTTCATTTTCTTTGGCTAATGTTTATAACTTAGATACAAGATGGTAACTAAGCATTAAACATTCTGGAGAGAGAGCTTGAGGTATCTGATTTGGGAGTCCTTTTCATTGCTATATTTTTTTAAACTTTTTTTCCAGCACAATGCAGGAAAATGAAATACACTGCATATGTTCTTTAAAATATATATATATATATATATATATATATATAAACAGACATAATAAGCTTAGTTCCCAGGTCCTTTCTCACATAACAGTCAAAGAACTTTTATATAATAGCTGACTTCATTTCTGCTCTCAATTTGTGTTCAGCCATCAATGGTCAGTATCTCACTGTATCTTTAGAAGAACTGCACCCGTACACAAGAACATGCTCACTCTTAACCCCATGGCCAGACCTCTTTTTCTAAAAAGGAAAAAAGAAAGACCCTGTTTTGAACAGCTCACATGCAGCTTGGTGGAGACAAGTACATGATCTCGCTGTGAGTTTACAGCAACAGTGACCTGGGATTGTATGCAGAATGATTTGCCATTCCCCTGAACTAGAGTGCAGTGAAAATGCCACATAAATACACACAGGTAATAATGGAAAATAGTTGTTCTGCATGGTTCTTGGGTAAATACTTTTGTTCATTAACATCGAGCATGCTTTAAATTTTGTAGTTGAAACTTTCAAAGGCATAAATTATTTTTAGTTATTTCTTAAATACAGCAGGAGTATATTTTCACTGCGTTTACAGAAGATGCTCGATAAAAGAATTACATCTGATCAGGCAGGACTTTCAGTTGTTGTATCTGAATTATTAACTCCACATATGCTAAAGAATTAGTTTCCAATGTAAAGAATGCTGCTGTCCTGCAAACCCCTCTGTGTTGTCCTTGGCAGCAATTGCGCCTGTCTGTGGTAGCACAGGCGGTAGGTGCGCGTGGAACTGTGACTTAGGGGAGTGCCGTCCGCAGTGAAAATACACAGAAAGGTACCACAGCTCCTGCACAGCCAGTCTGCCCGGGATTCCTTGCTGGTAACTCATTCTTTCCCTGCCAGGACCAGCGTATTTAAGCATTATCCCCAACAAATTTGTCATCTGCCTTTCATACGTTATTTTATCACCTGTGAAACTAGTAGCAATGAGAGTCCAGAGGTTTAAGACAAATTAAACTTAACGGATACATTTTAGGCTTATGCAATATCCCTTTTCCCGTTATTCAAGCTGCTCTTGAAATATAATATGCAAGTGCTTGTAAGTGTTATGAGCTACCTCTGTGTTCTAATACGATGATAATGGGATTAAAAGGAAAAGCAAAGCCAACAGAGCTGGCAGTGGGTCAGCACGCTGCCCAGACAAAGCGACTGGGTGGCCAAACAGGGGTTTCCCTGCCCTCCTTCCTTGGTGTGCGGAGCTTCACCTGTAAAGAATGCACCGAGGACAGGGACTGAGACGAGGGACTTCCATGTACGCTGCCTTCTCGTACCCGACTGCCGACCCGCAGGGCAAGTGCTTCTGGAAGAACTGCCTCTGTTACTATAATGGATTTGCAGCTGTAGAACCCAGTTAATCCAAGACCATGAGACGGTGCAAAAGCAGCAGTGAGTCCCTGTCACCACAAGGCATGGTTGCTTTTATTAACAGCAGTAACAACTATATAATATTGTTGCAATTGCTTTGCACATGAAGATTTTATAAAGTGTTACTGAAGAAGACCTAAATGCCCACCATTTCTGTGCCGATCTTATTTTACTGACCACAAGGGAATGGAGCACAGTGAGATGTAGCAACTCTCCTTGTATCATGGAACTAGGCAGTCTCAAATTCTTTAATTTCTTCTACAATCAATCTAAACATTCAAGCCTATTAAAAAGTGTCAATGAGGACGTGTTCATTTCAGTGTTTTTCTTGTTCATAGCCATGGAAATCCCTGAGGAAATGGCACCGTAGTACAGGAGCAGTACTGAACGCAAATACGTAAGCACTAGAATAGACTGCCTGAAAAAGGGATGCCACTTCCACCATGGGACATTTTTAGGAACATATTAGACAAATGTGTTTTTTCCTCGGGGGAAAAACGAGGAATTAAGTGATCTCCAGATTTCTCTGAATCCTGTTTTCCATACAGGAACAGCTTACATCCAGAAGGGCTGTTAAATTGATTGAGTTTACAAAGGAAAAAAAGAACTATTAGATTGCCTATGGGACATTAAAACGTGCAGTTTTTCCTTTATTGATCCCAAACTTGTGTTTGAAAGGAGTACAGCTTGTGTGTGGTTTAAGCCCATTATCCAAAGGATAATTTGCCTCATCAATCCCTACCTGCCATTACATCTGCCATCCTGATCCCTTCCAGATATAGGACAGAAACTGGTATTGAATTTTTCTTTTTTTGCACAGTTACTTCACGCAATAATGAACGTTACGGACTGTGAGCATCCTTTGGTTCCAAATACCCTTTCGGTAGGATTTTTTCCCCCTTTTCTCTTATATTTTTTGTAATATTATGTAACTTCTAATTTTTATATTCATGTTTGGCTTTTAATTGTCTTCACTTTGAGATGGCGTTTTAGCCCATAGTCTTTTGACCCTGGAACATTTCTTCATTTGACAACAAAGTCTCCTTCAAGAAGTTTCAGTTGTGATTCATGCTTTTAAGATATGTTTCCTATAATTTTATTCAAGACAAAAATATTTTTTGAATCACTGCAGATCCATAGAGACACAATATTCGATCTGTTATCTGCCCAAGTTGAATGTTACCTGGTTTCATTCATTATTACTAGTTCCAGACAACAAGTAATTTTTAGTCTAGTACTTTTTTCCTAGCAAGTCCCAACAGAAAATTACCACATTGGGTGCAATGCCTCTTGTGTTACAGAATGAATGTTTGCTTTTGGAAATGTAATTTAAATTGTGCTCGCTTAAGAGAATCTGCTGCAGCATTCCAACTTCTCATCATTCAGTTGTGCATTAAAAAAAAACAACCTTGTTTTCTTCTCTAGTGTGATATAGTGATGAATTAAGATCCAAAAAAGAAGTACCATGGAGGCTTTGTTAGCAGTTATTTATGGGCACTTAAGATTCTGCAATTCTGAGATATTTAAAAGTAGCAATATTTTTAGTTTGTACAGTCTTATTCCTTTAAGCCTTATTACTCACGTTGTCTTTCCTAAACAGCTTGTAGACAGCAATAGAAACATTCCAGTCACACGCATCACGGTTCAGTAAAATCAATTTGATGTGCTGGAAAGTCTCGCACCATCTTCCCTGCCTTTGCTGCTCTTTATTTTCTTGCTGTCTCATGGAGGGGAACTTTAAACCATGTAAGTCTATTCTTACCCAGTGGTTACAGAAGGGTTAACAGTAATGATAGTTACAGACCTGGCTTCGTTTTCCTCCTCCTTTATCAGGTTTAAACTCTGTAGGAGGCGGCAGGGTTTTCTCCAGCTGTTCCTGACTCAGACCAAACCTATTAAAACGGTTCGGTGCACAGACCTTCCCCTGCTCGCAGGAACGCCCGTGCAGACGGCGGCTGTACTGGAAATGAACTACTATCCAACACAGACGTGCAAAAGACAGATGTTAGTTTTGTGTGAGCACAATTAATTTGAGATGAATTTGAAGAGCGTGGTATTCTCCATTTGTCAAAAACATCACCATCTTCTTGTGAGGTATTGATATTTTTGATGAAATCATCCTGCTCATTGCTACAAGTCAGTAGAAACCTGAATTTATTCATTGTTCCCTTTCCTGTGTCATAAAACATGCATTAGTTACTTTACCATGCATACACAGATCAATATCTCATCACTGTTCTAACACCTTCAGGAGTGAACTTTTCTCTCTTAGCAGGATGGACGATAACAGATTATCCATCACCTGCTGCACTGCACTCCTGCTTGCATGAGCTAAAACTGCCTTAAATGACTGTGATGGGAAATGGAGCCAAGAGCTGCTGACCAGCTATTATTCAATGATGTGCAATCATTTTATCTTCTCAATATGCAAATCTCTGGTTAGAGAAAAAAGATATTGAGATGTCTTCTACTTTATGACAGAATTACTGACCTTGAGGTAGGCAGGGAGCTGCACAGCCAAGCTGCACAGCTCAGTTTGGCTGTCTCTGAAAGCTGCTTGTATCATACTTGGCTTCTGATGAATGGAAATTCAATCTAGATGTTCCCATCTAGTTCTTAAAAAAATTAAAAGTTGTATCAGTTGCAAAATTGCTGAGGCTTAGCCTAAGCAGAGAATGATTTCCTACATCTACAGGCATAAGATGCATGAGGGAAGCTTGTGTTTCTGCTCCTGAACTTGATCAACCTTGTTCTACAGGAACAAAGGAAGGACCGTTACTCTGCATTCCTTTGTCATATGTAGTATATTTTGGACAAATTTGCGAGACAGAACAGAGCACAAACGCTTCAAGTTTTTTTACAGAGTAACCATAAAATTGGCCTATATAATTCTGCTGGTATGAGTTTGTATGACAAGGCTTTTGAATTGAAAGTTTTCAGAAAATTAAAATCTCTAGCACTGGTCTGTTGTTAGACCACTTCCATGTTTTTGTCCACTAGGTGAACACTGGTTGCCAATTTGAGGCCACTCTGTGTGGTGCTTCATTTCTACACAACAGCCACGGGCAAGACACTGCTGAGCAAAACATCAGGATTTTCTCCCAAGAATTTTTAGGAAATTAAGTATTTTACAGGTTTAGCTGACTCTGAATCAGTGGCAGAGCACTGATGATAACCCTGCTCAGTAAGCACCACAACTAACTTCTTATGCTTTTGAAGATTTACTTACAAGACAACTTGGTTTTTCAGCGTGCTCTCCCGGATGAACTTTGTATTTTGCACAGCTGAAAAACAAAGGCGCTGAAGGTCCCCCTTGCACTTAGTTACACATTTATACTTCCTGTGCCTGGTAGTACCTGTTCTGTTTCCTTTCAGTAACTGGGACATGCCACGCTTCCGTGAGAGCTAATGGTGTGATGCTGCATTTAGTCACATAATGTCAGCCCTTCAGCTTTTCCCAGTCTGGAGGAACAGTAATACACAATACTTGCAGACAGAAACTATCTTATCTTGGATGGAGGTGGCTTTCACTGACCTAACACTAACTGCTAATGCAAAAAGTCAATTTTTGCTAATAGCTCGCAACAAGCAGAAGTGCTATGTGCCCTTTTCCACGAGTTATAGAGTCATTTGCATGCAATAAAAAGTATTTTTTTAATATTACTAGGCTGGGACCCTGGTTGTTCTGTGTTTCCTCAGTACAAAGAACAGGAAGAATTTTGTTGTGAGTGGCTATCAAGAAACCTACCAGATGAATAGGAAGAGTCATCTGTGGGTTGGAAATGGAAAATATCCACTAAAATAAATCACTTGGAAGGGGATCTCAAAGGTATTCTGGTTGTTAGGCAAAATTCTATCCTTAAATAAGTACTGACTCAAAAAGTATTTAAGCACCTAACTCCTTGCATGATTTGAAACTTCCAGCTGTGCTCTACACTCTGCCACTGCTGAAAGATTTCCTGCGGCAGATTTTTCTAACAGTTCCTTCAGCCTAAATAATATTATGAAGATGAGATTATAATTGTTGCCTTTGGAGTCAATCTGCAGACTTACAGGATACATGACCGTCTGTTTTTGTTCTGCTGTTTACCCTGGGAACTCAACAACTTTGACCCAGGTTTGAGGATACCATTATGACAATACACTGTTCTGGTTGCTCCAATAGAAGAACTGATCCCCTCTCAAAATCAGAAGGAAAATGTTAATACTGAAAAATGAATTAGTGACAGCATATGCTTCAAAATAGTATACCTCTTGCATATAAGTAAGTTTATAGTGCTTCAGAGCTGTTTTGCTTTTATTTACCTTCTATTGGTAGTAATATGCAAGCTGCCTCGAAAAGGCAGCACTGGTTTTCAAAGAAAGATACGGAGAAATTAGTGCAAATCTTGTGTTGATACCCATCTTAGAAAATAAGCACTGAAGTTCATCAGTCTCTGACCCAGTCACAGAAAGTATCTGCAGAGGTATCATTTTTGGTTCACCATAGGTTTTCGTTGCCTACTTCTCATGTTGATAACATGGAACTGGGGTCACGGTGGCAAGTACTTCTGTACAAGTTCACCTCAGCCTCTCACAGTTTATCCAGGTGCAACCTGCCCACATCAAAGCTTCAACAATTACAGCTTTGCTCTTGTTGATATTGAGCTCATCACATTAACAGAAGTTCAGATATTTCTGCATTTGCTGCACTCAGTTCCAGCTTCAGGGTAGACATAAAAGGAGTGAGGTGATGAGAGGCTGGTACTCACATCCTTAGTTAAGATAGGAGACAAGTTTATCTTACTACCATTGTAGAGAAACAATCACCAGATGCACAATGTACATGACCTTTGCAACAAAACAACACACACACATACAAACAAACAAAAACAAGAAAACCCACCCAACCAAAACCCAAACAAGAAAAAGAACCCCAACCACAAGAGGAGAGAGTTCAAAGATGCCAGGGACATGAGGTCTCTGCTCCCGAATCCTGTCAGTGTGGGCGCGGAGGGGTGTGCACAACAGGCTGACTCCGTGACATCCAAAGGGGACACTTCGAGACGGAGGGTGAAGAAAACGGGAAGATAAATCAAACATGCTGGAATAGCAATTACCATCCTGAAGCCTTCACTTCTGGCATTACAGTTTCAGAGAGCTATGGATACACCTCCACGTGTGCCCCCGACTAAAACGTCCCACAGCCCAAACCTGCAAAACCGACCAAATTTTGGTTTATTACTAAATGCAGCCGGGAGCACAAGAAGACCCTTGTGCAGCCCGAACGGGCCCGTGGCCCCGCTCCCGCGCGGGCGGAACCGCTCTGAGCAAGGGGCCTCAGTTACAGCCCCCGCTGCTCAACCCGCCCCGCTCCCGGGACCCGCCTCCGAGCTGGGGCTCACAACGCACCCCCGCATTAACCCCTAACCTGGGACGCGCTGAGGCGAGTCAAAATGGCGGCCGCGCCCAACGGCCGCCTCCCCGCCCCCCACCGCGCAGGCGTTTCGCTCCCCGGCGGGCGGTGCTTCTCCCCGCCGCGCTGGGGAGGGGGAGCGGCGGCGGGGCGGGAGGAGGCCGGGCTGCGAGGAGCGGAGCGTCCCGGGAAGAGCCCGGCACCTGTCCCGCCGGCAGAGCCCGCAGCCAGGTGCGCGCCGCACCGCCCGTGCCCGCCGCGGGGCGGGCGCCATGGGAGGCTCCGCGCCGTGCGGGGACAGCGCCCGGCGGGCGGGGGCTGCGCCCCCTCACCTGCGCTGAACCCGCCGTTCCTCCGCGGCGACCGCACAGCGACATGGACCGTCCGCCGCAGCCGCCGGCCGCCTCCTAGTCCCGCAGCAGCTGTGAGGCGGGTCGGGCATGGCCCAGCATGAGGAGAGCGGCGGAGGGCAGCGCTGCTCCGGTGAGGCGTCAAAGTTTCTGCGCGGCTGTTCCTCCGCGGGCGGCGGCGGCAGCGCTGCTTGGGGCCCGGGGCGTGCGGGGCACCTGTTGGGGTGAGGGGCAGAGCCCGGGGGGGAGCGGGCCGGGGCCGGGCCGGGCCGTGCGGAGCCGCCGCCACCTGCGCGCCGGGCGGGCGGGAGCAGGAGCAGCCCCGCGGTGCGGGGTCTCTGGGCCGGGCGGAGCAGGAGCAGCCCCGCGGTGCGGGGTCTCTGGGCCGGCGGGAGCAGGAGCAGCCCCGCGGTGCGGGGTCTCTGGGCCGGGCGGAGCAGGAGCAGCCCCGCGGTGCGGGGTCTCTGGGCCGGCGGGAGCAGGAGCAGCCCCGCGGTGCGGGGTCTCTGGGCCGGCGGGAGCAGGAGCAGCCCCGCGGTGCGGGGTCTCTGGGCCGGGCGGAGCAGGAGCAGCCCGGCGGTGCGGGGTCTCTGGGCCGGCGGGAGCAGCCCCGCGGTGCGGGGTCTCTGGGCCGGCGGGAGCAGGAGCAGCCCGGCGGTGCGGGGTCTCTGGGCCGGCGGGAGCAGCCCCGCGGTGCGGGGTCTCTGGGCCGGCGGGAGCAGGAGCAGCCCCGCGGTGCGGGGTCTCTGGGCCGGCCCGGCCGCGCTCGGTCTCTCCGCGGCCACCTTAAAAAGTTGGAGGAGCTGCTCGGCACCGCCGGAGTCTTCGCCGAGTGGTTTAAAGACCGAAAGACCACAGGGGAGGGTGAGCGTTGCTTCCTCAAGCCTTTGGGGAAACGCATCGGCTGGGTGCTTTTTTGGTCTTTTTTTTTTTTTTTAATTTTTTTTGAAGGCCACCAGCCAGGAAACCTTCGCGGTGTCAGGTCAGCGCCGTGTAAAGGAAGCGACTTTAATCTGTTTCACTTTCTAATCGAAGTCTTTTAGGTGATTCCCAGACACCAAACAAAACTACTGACATCAGCTGAAGTTCTTACGACGCTGCTGATAATTTAATGTGGCCTCAGATCTTTTCTTCAGTGATATTGGTGTGGGGAGGAAAAAAAAAATCCCGGTAAACTGCTTCTGGAACACAGGCTTTAGAAGAACACTGTGACTCATTTATATTACCTGCCCGACGTAGCAAAAAAGTGGAAAAGCGGTGAATGGTTTACTTATAAACATTCTCCAAGCAATTCACTCAGAAGCCAGGTTTATAAAGCTCACACTCTGTGAAGGACGCCAGCTGGGAGTTACATAAAAGACTTCTTAATAAAAAAAAAAATCCCATTTCTTTTTGCCATTAAAGTTTTGGCAGTGCTTGCACATGTAGCCTCAGTCACTGTATTTCATTCTCATGCTTTGTCAAAAGCTGTTTTGTAGGCTCAGGAATTCTTCAGCAATGCTGTGGCTGTTAGAACATGAACAATCTGAACCAAGGTTTAATAAACAAAACTGGTTCTGATGCTCTTGTGCACTGAGGTCACCTGCTGTTGGTAGCAGCAATGTGTTGTTACATTCAACAAATGTGGTTACATTCAACAAAAATACCGTCAAATGCATGGAGATTTTAAACCTTTCACTTTTAAAAATGTTTTTTCTTTGAGAAGAAAAAAACCCAAAACAAACAAAACAACCAGTTGCAACTTTGTAATTGAAACAATTCCTTGCTCTTAAAACCTTGTTTTAAAAGCTGCCACAGATAAGTGTTGAAGAAACGAGGTGATAAAAACTGAGATGTTAACTCTTTGAGAACTGAGCAGTATTCATAGGCTACTGTTGTCATTCCTGTGAGGCAAGAAGATAAAAAGCCTGTTCTGTAGATAGTTTTCTTACCCATATTTCTAAGCAAGTTCATTGCATAAATTCCATTGCAAGTCACAGCAAACTTGGAACAACATGTCTCGAGCTGGCATCTTTCTGATCTTTGTTTTACCCTAATGGTTTGGCATTGCTATTAACTTTGTTTAAATTTTACATCAAAATGAATTAAAAAGCCATTTTATTCTAGATCTTAGAAATTATAAACAGATATGACTTGTTCCCTCTGTGTTGTTAGGAGATATGTAAAGTCAAAGTCTGGTTTAAAGCCTCTGGTTATTGTCAGAGCCTTCTTACATGTTGCCATCAGAATCTGGGGAATGTAAGAGGAATGTATGGACAGCCATACTGCCAGACAGAAGAATTTACCTGGGAGAGAGCCTAAAAGCAGGACTCATGTACACTGGTATTTCCCTGAAGTTCTGACGCTTGCAGTTCAGAGATCTCCTGAGTTTCTCTTTGTTCAGGAATCCTCAGTGATTTTTTTTCTTCCCTGAGCCTACATGTGAACTTCCAGCATCCTCAGTGTCCTGTGGCAAGGAGTTACGCAGTTCAGCTACTTTTGCATGAATAGCTATGTCCTGTTGTTTAATTCTGAACGTGGCTACAAAACTATGTTTATTTGGTGCCCTTTAGCATTTATGTTGGAAGAGTTACCCCATCTGGAGTATTGTGTCCAGTTCTGGGCCCCTCAGTTCCAGAAGGACAGGGAACTGCTGGAGAGAGTCCAGCGTAGGGCAACAAAGATGATTAAGGGAGTGGAGCGTCTCCCGTATGAAGAAAGGCTGAGGGAGCGGGGTCTCTTTAGTTTGGAGGAGACTGAGGGGTGACCTTATTAATGTTTATAAATATACAAAGGGTGAGTGTCACGAGGATGGAGCCAGGCTCTTCTCGGTGGCAAACTGATAGGACAAGGGGTAATGGGATCAAGCTGGAACACAAGAGGTTCCACTTAAATATGAGAAGGAACTTCTTCTCAGTGAGGGTGACAGACACTGGAACAGGCTGCGCAGGGGGGTTGTGGAGTCTCCTCCTCTGGAGACATTCAAAACCCGCCTGGACATGTTCCTGTGTAACCTCATCTGGGTGTTCCTGCTCCAGCAGGGGGATTGGACTGGATGATCTTCTGAGGTCCCTTCCAATCCCAAACATACTGTGATACTGTGTGGTACTGTGAAGAGTTAATGAGTAAATAGTGCCTTCCTTCCCTCTCCTTGCCACTTGTGACCTCTGCTGTGTTTTCCTATCTCCCTTTCCCTCTTCAGCTCTCTTCTGGGACACTCACACTCATAAGGTCATGGTTCCTGTAAGACATAGGTTATTTACAAATACAAGTTTTACTTAAATATATGAGCATCTAAATAAACCATGGGAATTATGAATGTTGTGCAGAAAAAAATTCCTTATTCTTTCTCAGTAGTTTATTACACTGCTAATACTTTAATAATGTTATGTTTATTGTTGCGATAATGTTACCTTATTAAATTATTTATGGAAAGAAGTTAGCGTTGGAGCACAGAACACTTAAAATGTTTGAAATCAGTTGTTAGATTTTGCACTTACCAGTGAGGCAACTAAAATATGGAGTGTAAATATCACTTCACTACATCCTTAAAAACAATCCTACAACAACCTAATGCAAAATTAATCAAGGAGTTCTCATGTATGTTTTTGACAGCTGATTACATCTCAAGTTTCCATTTAAAGCCCTTGATGGGTATACTTCAAAGCTTCCAACAGTTTTGCTGAACTATGTAAAACCTTTGGAGCTTGTTATTGCATAATTTGCTCCAGCAAGCTGTAGCTGTTATATATTTCTGTTTTTGCTGGTTGCCTGTTTAAAGGATCTCTTCCTGTTAAATTTCTTGCTTAAAAAAAATACCAAGCCAAGTTAAAATAGCTTCAGTACCCCACATGGAAATTTATTTTCACTTCTCTTTGAACTTTCTCCTTTAAAGAATTGTTTGGTCTCTTGAGGTGCTGTGTTTACTGGCTCTTCCAAGGCCACTTGAGCACTTTCCATTTGTAAGCTTAGTTGAGAAGAGCTGTGCAATTAAACTAAGGACTGACTCTTTCTTGGGAAAGTCATTGAGCAGAAGAGAAGGCGGTCACTCAAGGTCTTTGTTATTGGAACATGCTGGTGCTGTTTACCCAAACAGCATCAAAGTTGTCCCTGGCTGAATACATTTCTGAACTACATTGTCTGGATGCGTTAATAAGTACAAATTGTGGTAAAGCAAACACCTGCACCCTTGCAGACACAGTTCTGCAGTGTGTGTGATACGCTTTGGAGAAACAGCGGGGCTGGGTAAGCTGTTGAGTTAAAGAGCAATATGATGTATATGAAAGGGTGGGTGAGCATGGACAAGAGAAAATAGCCAGACTTACATTAGAAAAATAAAAGAATCCAAGCAAGAAGGTCTGAGAGCAGGAGATCCAAGTGCATGCAACAGTAATTATATCTAATGCTCCATGTTACATTATATTTGTACACTTTGATTATCACAGTTGACTTCATGAAGTAGAACAGTTTATTGACTGTATTCGCGGATTGTTGTTCAGGGTTTTCTGTGTGTGTGTTTGTTTTGTTTTGCTTTCTCTTCTATGGCCCTTGCAGTTTAATTTAGTTAGCAGAGAGGTCTGTAATGTACATAGTTGGTATGCTAGCTATCTCAAGACATCACTTCTTTAATTTGCAGGGGATGTAAACTTTTCAAACTGTGGTAATGTACAAAAAAGTTGCTATAGCAACTCTATATGAAAAGTGTGCATCTTTTACAAGCTTTTTGGTCAAAACAGTAATTGGAAGCCTTGCTTATCCAAAGGATTAGGCAATTGATGCATTGATTGATTTGCGTGAGTAGTACATAGCTGGCGGTTAGAAAGTTCTGAAAAGGTCTAAAAGATGAAATGTCCAAAGTTGTTTCTACTTGACTTTTCCCCTGCACAGAGGAGTGCATTGAACTGGAGTGTTGTGTCAGCGAGTGAATAGCATTTGTGTCCTTCTAAGCTAAGGAGTTGGTATGGCACGTGAAGTACATTTGGATTCATGAACTTTTCATGTGACTGAAAGCTTGTGGCAAAAACTGTTACCATTTGGACCAGTAGAATATGTTTGAAATGTGTTTTCTGTCACTTACTCCCTGTCAGTATCGCAAAGTCAAAATATTGATGGGTTCAGAACTAAGAATGAAGTGTGTCAAACCCTGGTGTTTGTCTGGGCTTGGGTGCCAGTAGCCAGTGGTTTGGAACTGCTGGGAGGAACCAGTTTTCCTAAATTAGATTTTTTTTTTTTTTTTTTTTTGGGGGGGGGGGGGGAGCGGGTGGGTGAGTCTTGTTTGTTTTTTAAAAGCGGAATGTGGGGAGTACCTTTTAGGGGCCAACTGGCACCTTTAATTAAGTGCTACACTTGAGAGAAAGTAGAAGGCCAGAAGCAGGAGACTCAGCTTCAGGAACCAGAGAAAAATCTGTCTAGAAAGCAAGCTGTTTGTGAGATGGGAAGAGTATTCTTCACTCCTTCACACTTAGCCCAGGGTGTTTCAGAATGAAGAAACTGAAGCAATATGTGCATATTTGTTCTGCCAGCTGCTGCAGAATAATTACATTGCAAACTTCAGCAGAGCTGTAGATAATTTAACTATTCATATAGAAAGAGAATATAATGGTGTAGTGTGTTCAAGGGTCAGCAGCAGTTCTGGGAGCCAGGGCAGTGTCCTGATGGTGTTCCGGGTTTATGAAAGGCTGCAGTTGCCCCTGAGGACAGTGCATCTCACCTGCAGCTCGTACTGGGCTGCCCGCTCTTTGAGCCACTTGGATTTATGCTGGAAGTGGGGCACTGACTGGATTAACTGCCCCGCTGGCAGCTCCTGGGGAGAAGTGTGAGTGTGTATCGCAGATATGAAGAACAGCAGTCTCGGAGTGCGGGAAATACTATATATTCGCACGTGTCAATTTTGTTGGACGTGAGCTAATGAAGTGCATCACGTGTGTTGTCCAAACGTTGACTACAGGGATAGCTTTATAGCTGTTCGGATTTTGCATCTCTTGATTAATGCAAAACTGATATATTATGCATTCTGTTTCAGTGACAAATTTATTACTATTTTTGTGTTTTCCAGAAGAATGCTAAGAAATTCTGTTCAAATGAACACTTCAGAATTTTGGTGGAAGTGTATGAAAATAAGTTTTGTAGCCCCCCAACATCAGTAAATATGCATTTATGACTGTATAAAATTATTTTTCAAACATTTGTCTCGATACTGACATGGAATGTTAAAGTACTGCAGTTTTTATAATATGTAATTTCACTCTCAGGAGATGTATATGAAACAAACACTGGCACACAAACTGCTTATGCAAAACTTTTCATGCTTGACATTTTCTAGAAGCCTAATTTAAGTTGCCATTGTCCTGCTTGTTCAAGCAGGGAGAGGGAACAGTAATCATGTGCAAGAGAAGATTAATAACTTTTAATTAAAAGCCTAAATTATGACAGGACTGAGTGTGTACATATATATATATATATATATATAAACAACCAAACAAACCACAACCTTCCTGCAAACTCATAATCTTGTCTTTTCTTTCTTTTTAACCAGTTACCAGTTGGGCCAAGACAACTGATGTGAATTTATCCAACTCCTTAAATGGTTTGAGCTTCACGGGAATTCTGGACACAAGAGTGGGTGGTATCCAGGGCCTTCAAAACTTGAACTCCGGGACCCCGAGATCTCTCTCATTGCCTGAGTATGGGCCTGACCAGCTGTCTGGTGCTTTAGAAGATTGTCATAGCCTTAAATCAGTGGATTCTGGTATTCCGACTCTAGAAATAGGAAATCCAGAGCCTGTTCACTGCAATGTGTTAAATGTGAAGAGAAAGCAGTCAGAAGCTGAAATTGTGCCTGACAAGGCTTTTCAGAGTGCGTGCACGCTGCCGTCTTATGTGCCTCCACATTCTTTGACTTCTGAACATGACCATGCTGTGCGAAAATCCTCTACTTTCCCAAGAACTGGGTATGACACTGTCAAACTTTATAGTCCAACTTCAAAAACTCTGAATCGAAGTGATGATATCTCTGTCTGTAGTGTTTCTAGTCTTAGCACAGAACTGTCAACAACTTTATCAGTTAGCAATGAAGACATTTTGGACTTTGTGGTCACAAGCAGTTCAAGTGCAATTGTTAATCTGGAGACTGATGAGACACACTTCTCGGATGTTACCCTGAATTCCACTAAAGAGACCAATGATGAGAGCCAGCAAGAGATCAATGATGAGTGTTGTCAAGAGACAGATGTGGACAGTAAACGAAAAATATTGGGACCTTTTACGAACTTCTTTGCCAGGTAGTATTTCCATATAGTATATTTGTATTTTAACAGGGAGATTAAGTAAGATCATAGGACAAAGTTCTTTTGTGATATTTTACTTTGAAAGAGGTAATAGCTTGCTATTTGAATTTAAATTGGTGTTAACAACATATTTTTTTTGTTCTGACTAAGTTGACAAATATTGCTAGGGACCAAGGCTCTGAATCCTACTCTGTATTATCTTTATGGTATATGGAAGCATCTTAAATCTACTTAAAATATACCTTCTATATTACAGTGAAAGGAGTTCTGAACAAGGCTTTTTTCCTCTGAACAAGGGTTTTTCTTTCTGGCTTCTTTAGTGATGCCTTTTGTGATTTTGGCCATAGTTCTTAATCTCATTTTCTGTAAATAGGTTAATATTGGTAGAGTCCATACCTGTACTGAAGAGCTTTGACATTTAAGGATTCGTAAGTGGTCTAGTAGTAATGGAGTATTTTATTGATCGATATAAGTGTATGTAGCTTAAAATACAAATATTTGCCAAACATTTGAATGACTACTATGATTTTCCCAAATCTGAGTTATAGTTTTGTTAGTACATTTTTTTCCTTCATTTTTGTATGGAATGAGAACATCCAACATTTTGTCACTCAGTTGTTGAAATGAGAGCGTTTGCTACTTAAAGCAGTTACGTGACCTCTTTTAAACATGGCCCTTGTATGAATGATAAGGTATTCTAAATGCAGATACCCAGTTAAAGTAGTGAATGAGGAAGAGGACTAGTCTACTTTTTGGTGTTTGGGTTGTTTGGTGTTTTTTTATTTATTTAAGGCCTTAATAATGTCTCTCATTTTTTGTCATATAATGTCTGAAGTATGATATGTTTTGAATAAATGGTTCTAGAAGTAAACTTCAGACATCAAGCAGAGTTGGCTGTATCTAACATGTTTTGAACATGTGATAGCTTCAGCTAATCTTTCTCTTCATGTAAACTTATTTTTTTTTGCATGAGATGAATAGGGTGATAAAATACTTAAATAATTATATAGATACATAGATAATAATAACATCATTCTTTGAAAGCCTGCTGCTTTTTGAAGCAGTTTCTTTAGATTTACTAAATTGGCTGAAACCTTCATTGATTTTTGTTCTTAGGTTAAAGTTAACGTAGAGTACAGTGCAGCAGAACTGCAGTCATCAGTCATGTTTGAGGTGCTGAAGCTTTTGTGGACCTCTGTTTGTTGCCATGGGACCAGACTTAATTCTGAAGCAGGAGGCTTCTCAGCACTTCAAAGCGTGAACTTTTGTTACCCATTCTGGTAGCACAACTGCTGCCTCAAACAAATGCTGTCCTTCTGCCCAGAGGAAGCACAGTGGAACGGGCACATTTAGACCCTGCTCAAAGTATATTTAACTGCTGCTCAGCTTTTCTCATCCAACAAAATAGAGCCATCTGTCCAAATTCTGTTCTAGTGTAGTCTCTAGTGGTTTTGCCAGTGTTACAGAAATGGTGATACTCAGTTTTTTAACCTGAATCTTTTCAAGTACATTGAATTCCAGAGAGCAAAGGCTGTCCTTACTACCTTTTAAAGGAGGAGCATGTAGTCTTGGTCACCATGTGATGTCATCATGAGCATCTGAGGATTAAGTTCAAACAGGTCATCCGCTTTGAAGTTCCAGGTGCTCTGTCTGTAACCTGGCCTTTAATATCCTTCCCTTTAACATCCACTTCTGCTTGGTTTTGAAAACACGAGCTGCTCACTTTTTGTTTGTACTTGCACTCCACACACCAATATTTTATGCATCTGTTCTCTTCTGTCCTGCGACCTGTTGGTGAATTTCACAGGTATTGAACAAGCAGGGAGCTTCTGAGGGTCCTTTTGTCCCACGGGGAATGCTGTCTACATTTATGCTGTCCACATTGTTAAGGATCAAAACATGCTGTTGCTAGTTTTTGTTAATATTTGCAGTCTGCTGTCCATGGGGTTGTAATTGCTTCCTCTAATGATGTCATACAGTGTCTGTTCCCTGGGATTCCTTTGTGCTCCTTGGATTCCCAGGGCTTAAACAAGTACTTCAGCAAATGAACGGGGGCCCTGCAGTGTTTGGTTTGGAATGACTGACTTGTGGGGCCTGGCTGCCTGCTAGTGCTGTGTGCCGGGGTTTGTGTGCAGGGTTAGACAAGGAGGAGACATTTGGAGTAGGATCTTTGAAGACCAGCTTGCAGAGAAGGGAGCTTCTTAAAGACGTTTGTAAAAAATATTGCTGTGATAGTTATAAACAAAGTCCCGAGAGGAGCGTGTTCTTAGTACTCCACTCTGTGCTGAAAGAGTTTTCACTTGATATTCACGGTCTTGCAGGTTAGAATGTTCTGAGTTGGAAGGTAACCACAAGGATCATTGAGTCCAACTCCTGCCTCTGCACAGGACAACCCCACAGTTCACACCATGTATCTGAGGGCATTGTCCAGTCTCTTCTTGAACACTGTCAGGCTTGGGGCCGTGACACCTCCTTGGGGAGCCTGTTCCAGTGCTCCAGCACCCTCTGGGTGAAGAACATTTTCCTAATGTCCAACCTAAACTTCTCCTGGCGCATCTTCCTGCCATTCCCTCAGGTTCTGTCATTGGTCACTAAAGAGAAGAGTTCCTCCTCCTCCCCTTGTGAGGAAGCTGTAGCTGTGATGAGGTCTCCCCTCAGTCTCCTCCAAGCTGAACAAACAAAGTGGCTTTAGCTGCTCCTCATATGGCTTCCTCTCCAAACCCTTCACCAACTTCATAGTCTCTTCTGGATGCTTTCTAGTAGCTTAATATCTTTCTTATCCTGTGATGCCCAGAACTGCACACAGTGCTCCAGGTGAGGCTGCACCAGTGCAGAGCGGGAGGTTAAGTGCATAAACCTTACTTTGAAAACCAAGGATGAGCTATGGCAAGAGAAAGCCAAATTGTTTTGGCTTTGGTCAGTGGCTGACACACTTATGTACAATGTGGAAGAACAGGCACCTGAGTGGTTTGTACGTGGCCTTTGTGCCTTCAGCAGCCTGACGGTCCGGGAAGGCTGCAGTGGGGCTCTCAGCCTGTGCCTGCAGGTCTTGCTGTCTTGCTCTTTGAGGGCTCCTCTAGGTAGCAGGATTGAACCACTGAGAGCAAAGATGAATCACGTTAGTTTTTCCTCAAGTTGTGGACATTTGGTAAAAGAACCCTTGCTTCTTGAAACAGCAGCTGTACTTGCGTTGAAACCCATTTGTCATCTGAGAAGGTGTTAGTTTTGCTGAACTTGTCAAGATGGAGTTTGCTCTAGTTATGTCAATTAAGATTTACAGCTGTCTGTAGGCATAATACTGACAAAACTTAGATGTATCCAGTGCTTGATCACATGCACCTAAGCTGCTTATGTATCAATTAAGGGTAAATCTTATATAGTATCAAGAAGATGCTTAGAGAAGCACCTGCTTTGGAAAGTAAAGTTATTTCTTAGCACTCTGACAATTTACTTTTCTTTGCAAGACTGTGTGCATGTGTGCACATGCACTATGCATGAGGTTGTGTGTTACATATCAGTTGTGGCAATATCTGTGGTGTGTTATGAAGTGTTGGTTTTGGCTTGGGGTTGCAGTTGAAAATTGTGTTACAGAGGAGATGAAAGGAGAACTCGTTGGCTCATTATCTGTCAGTCCTGGCACCTTCCAGGGCACCTGAGCATGGAGTGCGCCTGCCCTTCTGAGAACTGTGGTGAAGAAAGTTTCCTGAACTGCTCCTGTCTCAGTTGTTCCCTTTTCAGTGGTTTGAGACTATGAAAGATCTGGTTGTTTCCTCAAGCTCTTCATTGCCTTTAGGGTGTGGCAGGAAGGTCCAAAGTGAGAAAGAGAGGCTGCTTTCCTGCTTGTTTGCACATGGCTTTCCCCTTGAAAGAGCTTGAGGCATCGCAGGGACCGTGCTAGGTGGAGTACTGGTGCTCTCATTAGGCTCCAGGTTAGCACATGAAAATGCTGCTGGCAAACAAACTTGGCATGTTGGTTGTTTTCAAGTGTCACACATATCAGCTCTAAAAGGCTGGAGGTGTTTCACATAAAGCATGAGTTTGAATTGTTTTTCTTTGTTTGAATATGTACAGGAACTTGGTTTGAGAAATAGTGTGAGCAAATAATTGGCTTGGAGACTAAGGAGTTGGTGACTTGTTTGTCCCTTTGCCCTAGTGACCCAGAGTAGTGCAGGATAATGAGTGTTACCTTTGGACTTCGCTTCTGTACAGTACTGCTGAAGCACACAGACTTTTTAAATGCTCAGGTTTTTAAACAGCTTTGCTGAATCAGGACAGTTGTGATCTTACTGTAGAAGTTGTACTTTTCATTTATTGTTTTCATTTATCATTTTGGAGAGTGAGGCTGAGGCTTTTAATGTTTACACACAGAGTGACCGTAAAAAGCACTAGGACTTTGTTCACTTAAATAATAAGCAATGCAGTTCCCTCCCTTTTGAGTGGACTGCAAGAATCCTAAGTTTTTACTTCGTCCACTGCTGTGGATTTTGTCCATATCTCCAGGAATCTGGATCTTCTTTCTCTTCAGGCTGCTCCTAGAAGTTTTTGATTTGAATGTTCTAAGTAGCGGGATCTTGGGAAACCTCTACAGAGAATAGGGACTAAACATGAAATAAAGGGCTTTAAGAAGAATGTTATGTTTTACTGTGTCCAAAGAATCTCTGTGTTTTTGAGAGAAAGCTTCTGAAGCGGGGTTGGCATCCTACACCATCCACAGAAGCGCAGACTTAGGCCAGGCTGTGGTCTTATTGTAGTCTGAGAAGAAAAAGGGTTTAATTTTCACAGTAATACCTACTGATTTCAGCAGTAAGTCTGAAATAGTGTAACTTGTACATTTATATCACACACACACTCATACACTGGTCACACTTATTTTGGAGTTCTGAACTTGGAATTATGTCCATCAATACTGTAGATAAAGCACCTGTGTTAATAAATAGGATCCTTTCATAATGCTGTTTGTTGCTTTTAATGAGAGAGCAGCTTATTGTACTTCTCTAATTTTGGTGTTAAAAGGAAGGTAGAATAACAAAGAGCATTTTACTGTTGTTTTCCCACTTTCCTCTCTCCAAAAAGTGAATTCACTGACCAGAGAGAGGAAGAGCAAGGGTTAAAATTATTATGATTGAGTAATCTGAGATATTAAGCTTCAGATATGATGTTGTTTCCTCTTCTGTGCATGTTTGATATTAAATGAAGCCTATTATAGGTTGTTAAGGAGGAAACAGACTGAGAACAGGACTGAAGTGCATTTTGAGCTAATTGTTGTCAATAACAGGCATTTGAAAGGGTTGTGGAGAGGAAGGCAGACAAGCTGATGTCTCAGTGGTGTGAGAAGGTGCATGGGCACTGACTATCTGTATCAACAGATGATGCTGGAAACAATATTTCAGCAGCACCAGAGGCATTCCGGTATACTCATCTGACAGCTGCTTTCATCTTCACAATATGGTTTTGAATAGTACTTATTTGAAAGCCACTTTCTGTCTACTTGAAACAAGACTAGTGGTCTCCATTTATCTATATTTAATATCATGTATCTGTGTGGAATAAAAGAAAAGTTGCAGAATTTTTCTGAAATAAACATTATCTATCAAAGCAAATCTTCCATAGGTACAAAGTTGGAATTCTACAAAGACAACAGCCTTTTCTTTTGAAAAAGGTTGAAAATTGAATGATACAGTTTTCAGAATTCTTTATCCTCTAATTCAGTGTGTCAAGTTTTGAACTTTGTCATGTGGCCTGTTCTCCACTAGGTGTTGAACTGAAACTGTCTACATTAATTTTAATCCCTATTTTCCCTTTATGCGTGGAATAATATAACTTCTGCTTAGAATTATTATTTTATTAGTTCTTCCTTAAATTTTGCACTTAATCTTACTTGACATGCGGCTCTTTAAAATAAAGGGAAGTTGCTTTTGCAGATAAAACCGGCTTTATTTAAACTCCTGTTTGTGCAAAACTGTTTTAAGTTGCTCAACAGCAAAACTAAGAGGCTTGTTGAAGTTATTTGTTCATCATGGAAGTTAAATGAAAATCTGCTCAGCAGTGCTTTGAATTCTGGGATTTTGTTTCAGTAATGCTACAGAACTATGCAGTAAATGAGGACTTAATGTGATCCTGTTATTATTTTAAATAGAGTTAAATGTGTATGTTTCTTTTCTAGTGGCTGTTGGGAAGCATTACAAGGTCTCCCGCTGGCTAGTGAACGAGATTTGTAGCGTACGTGGGTGTTGTGTGTGACTTGCAGCATTCAGCTGTAATGCTTTTTCACCCCATTCCTTCTCGTTCATCCCCCATGTGAGGCCGCCTTTTGGAGAGCTTGTGGTGGTTTGGTTCTGCATGCTTGTTTTTGCATAGGAAGAGTGTGAATTACATACATTTTGATAGATGTACACAAGACTTCAGGAACTAATTCAGATGAATGAAATGGAAGTCTGTTTTAATTCTGATTCATTGTCTATATGAAGGGTTAGTGAATTAGTGGGTTAGATGTACCTTGTATCTTTAGTTAACTCACAAGGACTTTCCTCATGTCTTCCTGTGTTGAAAGGAACTGTGAGAAGAAGTGAACAGGCACTGGGGAACAGGGAGAATATCAACACCATCACTGCCATGTGACACTCTATCTATCTCTCTCTCTCTCTCATCAAAATACCATTTAATGTTCAGCTGACTTTTTGTTTGCTCCCTTCCTTATCAGCAATATCAACTATTTTAAGTTTTTGCAAGTACAGAAATGATTAAAAAACACCCACTTCTGACTGTAAAGAATACCTAATTCAGGGTCAACATTGTGAGGGTATGTTATATATGGTGAGAGATTCTGAAAAATGAAGTAGGCAAGGTGAAATTAGATGGAATAAATCTGCTCATTATTATTAATAGTGTTTCCCTTTTCCCAGTTTTACGTAATCTGTGGGGAAGTTGGCGTCAACACTAACTTTTGTTTTTAAATATCTTTATGAAGGCTCAAACAAGAAATGATCTGTTAATAGAATTCTATGTATGGATGAATACTTGTTCAACAGAAATAGTTTATGGAGACCACAGGTGTTGTGGAGCAAGAATATGTGTTTTTATGCATTTCCCTGGGTATTTGGAGTTCTGTTAAATACTGAGCTTGCTTTAAGGAAAAAAATCAGACTTCTTTTTTATGAACTGTTAATCTCAATTTGAGCATTATTTACATTGCTGTTTTAAGGAGCTATCCACTCTTCATAACCATTAAGTGTCTCAGAGGTTTTTGAACCATACTGTCAGAATAATAAAGAAAAAAACCCCTACAGTAAATGAGGAGTCATTCACACCTTACACTGACAACTGACAGAATAAGCGCAAGAATTTGGTTACAATTATGAGATAAGATTTTTACTTAGGGCTTGGACTCTCCTTTTGTGAGTATATCCCAGGACAGAGTCACCGCAACCTCTCCAGGCTACATAGTCCAGGATTTAGCCACTACTACTGGGATTTTTTTTTCTCCTCCGTTTTTTCCAGGTGGAATTTACCTTTCAGCGGCTTGCTGCTTTGCCTCCTGTTTTTTTTTTTCTGTTTGCTTCTCTGAGAATGGTCACACAGGCTAAATGAAACCCCCTCTCAGCATCCCCAGTTCTGTGTTGTAGGCCTCAGCACCCAGCCACCATTGTGGCCAGACACTGCCTTCAGGTTTTGATCTCTCTTCATTTTAGTCCAGGGCCCCCAAATTGGATGCAGATATATTTAAATCATTTTTTCCTCTTGATCTTGCTAATACGACCCTGTCCATGTTTAATCTTTATTGCTGCAAGGTCTTCACTGCTGACACAGGTTCAGCTTTTTGCTTAGGATGACATTTCATGTATTCATTCAGTTTTTGATTTGTGTGATAATAGTGCTTCAGATCAATGAAGAAATCTGCTTTCAGACTCTGGGAATAGAATTTTGTGTTACTCTGATAGCATTGGGATAACTAGGAATTTTGCCAGCTAGAAAAGAACCATTGTGTATAGTTGGTGACTCTAATCCTTTAAACTTGGATACAGATGTTGATTTTGTGTGAGAGCCCTAACTTGCTGAAACTCCCGTTTCTGAGAATTCTGCAGCATTAGCATGGTGGGCTAGTGCTGGGCATCACCAACATGCAAAATAGTTCTTGGTTTGCTCCAACTGGTCCTAACTGCTAAACATGCAGGATTAGTGTCTGACTTCTCTTTTCATGTCTTTGACACTTCAGTGTAGGCAGCTCTGCTTTGTTTTCCTCTGAAATGAGGGCTACCCTCTAGGAAAAAAGCCAGAACATTGTAGTCTTGATAAGTAGTTTATTGAACCCTGCTTTTTTGTTTTGTTTTGGTTTTTTTTCCCCTCAGAAATCTAAGGAGAGATTTCAAAGTTACCCAATTGCAAGCCGTTAGAAATCCTGTGCTGCTAACTTTATTGTATTACTGTCTCCTGCAACTGTGAAAATCTTTTTTCAGACTTGCAGGTATCTGTTACATTGTAAAGTGTCATTATTCTTTATTCTTACTGAACACACTGGAATGCCAGTGGTCGGAAAACTTTGTTTATGAAATGCGATGGGGATTTATAAAACACCATTTGTCATTCGTTAACCTCTTTCATAGGGAGGTCAACTTCTTGGCTCTCTGGCTGTACCTCTGTTGGGTTTGTTTATCCATAAACCAAGCATTGTTCTTCCTTCACCTTGACCTTTGGCAATCTCTCAGAGGTAAAACTCTGCAAACCCTGCCTTTGTATGTGATTTTGGAATCTTGTTCAAAGCATAACTTTTGACTTGTTGATGAAGGTTCTTCACCGGAGCCAAAGCACTTGGACTTTTGTGTCTGTGTGGAGGAGGGTTGTTTGGGGTGTTGTGGTTGGTGGTTGTTTCTTTTGTTTTTAATAAAGGTGTAGGTTGACTGAGAGGTGATCTGGAGTTGGGAGAGGGAACTGGCAATCACTGCATCTAGTGAATTATTTCTAGAAACCAATGTTATCTGGTCCTGGGTACCAGCTGTTGGCTTTCATCTGTGGAGAATGTAGATCTAAGGCTTTTCACAGATTTTTGGTAGGTCTTCTGACAAGTATTTCTTCTCAAGTCTTGTCAGTTCCCTAGTTATCATGATTATGTGTCAATGTTGTTTCCTCCGCTGATCAGGTAACCAAAGTTCTGGGGCAGAATACATTGCTGATTTTTCAGGGTTTATTTTCTGTTCCTCCGGAAATTGTTTAGGTGGCCAGCATGCAAATTTGGAACATCTAGGGTGAGATCTTTCTTCTGTTTGTTGAGGGTAAGTTGTGAAGGTTATGGTTAGTACAGAATACAAAAGGTCATTGAAGGATGAAGATTAAATGGTGTTGTTATACCTTTTGCCTGAATTCCATAATAGCTTGAGAATGTTTCCTAGATAGTGTTAATTGAATTTGTACCATGCCGGCTAAGGTGGCTGGACACTTTTGTGCACAATACAGCAAACGCTTAATGTAATTTCTCTTTTTTTTTTTTCTCTATATGTGCAATATGTTACTTAAAATGGTCCTTTTTCAGTGTAGGTTTCTGCATGGCTGTCTTTGCATAGGCCGAGAGGCTCAAGACCCGAGTGCTCTCTCCACTTGTAGAATTATCAGAGAATTTCAGGATCTTCTCCCAGAAGCTGCTAAAATGAACTTTAACTTGACTTGTTTCTTTCCTGCTTCTTAAGAATACATGGGAGCCTGATACTCATTTAAAATTTCAATATAATTTTGTTCTGCAAAAATTGAATCTTTTGAACTTTCTCCACTGTCCTTATTTTTTATCTGCTCTACTTATGAGACTGGTAAGTCCTTCCAGTTGTTAAATTGCATGACTATTCCAACTGTTTTATGTTCTGAAGATAACCTTCTTAATAGAAAGAGTAATTAAAATTTGAATGTAAGCATGCATCTTGAGAGCTGGAAATGTTGTACGTGTTTCTAATGCTTGCAGTGAAAATTTACTTGCAATTGCAAATTTGTTTTGGGTAAATGCAGATGAAAAATTGCATCAGTCTGCGCATGAGTTGGGTCAGTTCTTAGTTAATTCTCATGTGTGTTTCTTTACAGCAACTGTTTTTTTTAAGACTAAGGAACCCATTTATTTGCAAATATAATCTCTTTGCGAAGTCAGTGTTAAAGTAGTCTATGACAGAGCAGCATATGCCATCTCCCTTTTGCTCGTGACTCTCATTCTGTGCTTCATGCCAGTAGCTCATGTAATGTGGAAATTCATCTAAGGAGCCATGGCAAAATAGTCACAGCAAAATAGTTAAAAATAATGAACTTCAGATTTTCTGAAGAACGCAAATACTCTGATGATGAAAACTTCTAAGTCCTGAGCTCCTGTACCCTTTATTTCAGGCAGCTGGTGTATCTTGAGAGTTGTGGGGAAACCCCAGGCTGTGTGTTGCCTGGCAGCCCGGGTGCAGCCCCTGGCAGCGGCTCTGTGGGAGCCCAGCCTGGCTCCCGCTGTTCCGTGACGTGTGCCCGAGAAACGGTTCTTGACTCGCCTGGTGCCGAACTTCAGAGGTATCTCAAGGGGCACAGCACTGAGCCTGCCTGGCTGGAGAGGACTTCTGAGAGCTTTCGGGGAGAGGTTTACCGCTGACTTTTAAGATCTGGACTAAATTGGCAGCAGAAGCCCTGGCAGCACTGTCTCTGCTCCCTGTAGTGGACAGGGTTGTGTGCTGAACCAGGGGGCGGTGCGGAGGGGTGACCCTTTGAGAGGTGACTTCATGTAGGTGGGTGACCTTGTGTGGGACAAGCCACACAGCTGAGTTGTGGGAGAAGTGAATACTTGAAAGCTTGTGGAGCGGTGCAATGAACATGTCGTGTGGCAATAGCTGCCAGTAGTTGTACTACAGACTTGTTGGCTTTTTAGAAAGAGAATTGGACTGAACTAGATAAGCTTTCTGTTTAAAAGCATAAACTGGAAAAAATTGTAATAGGTGCTATATGGATAGGTTTGGCTTGATTACTTCTAGTTGATGTGATTCCAATATATATATATAATTTTTTTTTTATTTGATCAAGGCTACAGCCTGGCCGTGGCAGCCCACAGGGCTACATAAATACTGGCAATATATGAATGTGTAGTATGTGTATACGGCAACTATTCAGTAAGTTTATCTTAGCAATGCTTATAGAACTAAAATGAAGTGGTTCTTAAGTTTCCTAAAAGGATAAGGTTTTCTTGACACTGCTGAATTTACCTGCTAGTCTTAACTTCTCCCCTTCCCACTAAAAGGCAGTTGAACAGGTCAGTACAGGGTCATGGTGCAGCATGTGTGTGTTCAAGTAAAAGATTGTTTGGTCTCTCTCCTGTATCACAGGATGCTATTTGTACATGTATGAACATTAACTCTGGAGTTAGAATTAAATTCTATTCATGCAGGTAATTCCTTTCCATAGCTCAATTAAAATAACCAAATTAAACAGCTGTTTGGTGCTAAATACTGTTTTAGGGGACTGTGCAAAAGTAATTATCTGTGGAAACGTGATCTCAATTTAACTTCTGTGCTTGGTTTTCCTAAAAAAAGCAGCTTCATACACTTAGTGTAAAATAGTTAACATGTTCAATAGGAATGCAAATGTAACCCATGACACTTTAATGGCTCCACATGCAGACATGATGTATCATGTCAGATATTCCTGTTAATATCTCTGTTATAAATCAGCATGGTTGTGAAGAGGACAAAGAGACCAAGATAATGATCAGCATGTGATGTTTTCTTTCCAGGCATGTCAACCCTTTTTAGGTTCAAGATCTCTAATTAATTTTTATAATTTAAAACAGTTGGAAGTAAACTTTGAGATCTTTCACTCTAGGATTTCTGAGTTCATATTTGGATGGAAATCTGGTTGCTTTTTTCAAATAGCGAACTCTTGCTCCTTGTTAACCTGCATTTTTATTAGGTAAGATCTCCTTAAGTTACCTTTAGAGTGGAATATTTTGGTGGATTATATTTGCTCAGAAGCGAGACTGCTTAGTACTGGTTTTGAAAATCCTGGGAGCTGTGTAAGCATGGCAAAAAAGGAATGCCTTTTTGTGCTGCGGCAGCAGAAAAATGAAAAGCTTGTGCTAGGAATTATTTGCTCTGATATACATGGCAGAAATCATTACTTGCCTCTAAGGGAGCTGCATATTTTAAGGGTCTGCTTTCAGTCCAGAAGTCTCAAGTAGTAGTTTTATCAGGACCCTGCGGTGTTGTCCTGATTTATTGCAAAGCTCTGCAGAAATTGGACCAAAGGACATTCCACAGTTTGTGGTTTTTTTTTTTTCCTTAAGTTTTCTAAAATTAGGTGCAAAAGCTGCTCCTCCCACGCCAGCCCAGCTGTCATGTGCTTTACCTTTGGCTTATTCCAGCGTGGGGCAGGTCAGGGTTTAATGATGTTGTGTGTCCTCAGTCAAAGCCAGAACAGGTTGTGTTTTGTGGTTCTATGTCTGATTGTGCCAATTTGTGGCCTCAGATGATGTTATGCCTTTTGGGACATTTGAGACTTTCTGGTGTGCATAAGGAGTGCAGGCCCCGCAAAACACCAGGAGTTAGGCATAGACAGAGGGCAGGGAAAAAGAGGAAAGGAGAGTAAGTTGCTCTGTACAGAATGGGAATTGTAAATGCCTGGTGCTTTCAGTTCAATATTTTAAGTTAAAAAAAAAAGTCCCTGACATAGCACAAAGAGAGGAAGAGATGCCTGGTGCCCTAGAACATACAGTGGAAATAACAGAGAAGAGCAAAAAGTGAGCTGAGCAAGTCCTGTGCCATCTGCTAGATAAGCTGTAGAACAGATTACTTATTATGACGCTCCCCCTAAAGGGAAAACAGTTAGGATTGCAGAATTGAACTGAAAGCGAGTATGTGAGATTGACTTTTCAGATTTAGTTCATTTTGTGCAGGCACTTACACCAGAGAGCTTTAATGCTTTGTCATTCCAATTCATCTGTGTTTTGCTCTGAGGATAAAGACCTGCTGCTCTTAAAATCCCTCGGAGGAGGTGGGGGCGTTTGTTGCTTGTATATACCTGTGCTAGCAACCTCTGATGTGGATGGACAGGGAGAGAATATCACCTGATAGTCCTTCAGTTTTCATGCTTTTGCAGCGCTAATGATCTGTGACGAAAGCCCTTGACTTGCAGGAGAGCGTTGGAATGCGCAGGGGTCTGTCACACAGCTGTGCCACCTCGTGGGGCTCCTCCAGGTGACCCCACTGCTACAAGTTCTTGTTTCTCTGAAGACAGTGTGTAGTCCGGAATTGCGTTTGCTTGCATCTGAAGCAGTAACAACCTGAAAGAAAACGTTTTGCAAGAACAGCCAGCCTGTCTTGCATTGTGTATCCTGTTTACCTGCAGTGACTTTGATGTTTCTGTCATGTTTCACTTTTTATTCTTAGACATATTTTAGAACTTGCTTGATATTTCTCCATTTAAAATTAACTAAACACACACACATATATATATATATATATATATATATATATATATAAGATAATCTCATGTCTGTCTCTCTTTTTACATTTTATTTTCTGGTAGCTGTCTCAATTGACCCTATGAATCCATCATTTCAGGCTCCCTTACATACATGTATGAACTTGGGAAGAGGTAAGGAGATAATTACATGTATAATCCCTTCAGGGTACTGAACGCTCAAGCAGAACGGATTCTTTACATTGCCAAGGTGAAGGAATTGCTGGTGAAAAGAAAGCAAATTCAGCTGAGTTACCTTTATTGGAAGTTGGTTTTGATGGTCTCTTTTTCCCAGCACTAGCAAGTGTAGTGGTAACGGGGTGTTCAAACTTGTTGAGTAATTCTCAACGTATAAATCTCTAAGTAGCATTACAACTGTAATGATGAACTACAAGAGAGTCTCATAACACTGAAATGGAGTATGCTAATTAAGACAAACCAAATATTTGGGTTTGATCCAGTGGTTTACCTGTATAATATAATTTCATTGTTTGAAAAAAGTGGAAAGAGGCAAACCATGGCAGTGTATTTCCATGTTTTCCATGCTGTCCTTCTTTAGTGCTTTCCCCACAGTTGTTTCCCCTATACCTTGATACTATTTTTTGTGTGGGGTGGAGTAGGGGAAAGCTGAAAGGGGTTTGATAGAATTGCAGTAACTGCTTAGCTTTGATATCAGTTGCTAGTCACTTGTGTGATTTCTGTACCTAAACACTTTGTTCTTATCTTTTCCTATGATAATCTGTTCCTGGTTTGGGTTTCAAGGTAACTGTACCCTTGTGATGTAGAAGCATGTGATCATTTGTGTAAATGTATGCATATTTAAGGATGGCAGTGCATCCTATTAACTTTATAATACATTCCAGCACACTGATGTTTGTGCGATTGTTTTGCTCATGTGAAACATTTCTCCTGTATTCCAAACAGTATTATCTCTGTTGGTGTATTTATGATATTGTTCATGTTAGCTGATGTGGAGTGGCCAGCAAAACCTTTTTAGCATCCAGGTTGTATTCAGCCCTTTTAGAACATGAAGCTCAATGTAATTTTATTTCCCAAACTGCCACGCTTTATGAATAAGAAACAATCTGGGCATTAAGGTAGTAACTGTAGGTAAGGAAAAGCAGTAATGCCAGACTGGAAGTGTTTGTGGTAACAAGCTGCTATAGCTGCCTGCTCATTGAGGTAGCAAAAGTGCTTTAGTCTCAGTGTAATTGTGCGGTTTTGTGTGTGTGTGTATGTGTGTGTGTGTTTATTTGTTTGAATTTCCTCTGTTAAATGAGAGAGCAAAAGCCACTAGTCAAGTTCCCAGAAAAACCTATCAGAAGGTGTGTAAATAATTGAGCTAACCTGAACATACTTGAATATTAGGTGAACTAGACAGCAGGACGAAAGAAAATCTGTTATTGTAATAATCCAGACATGCTGTGGGTGTAGAATGTATGTTGTACTCTTGGTGGAGCTGAGAGCTACCAAAAGCATGAACACTGATCTTCAGTCCAGTTTTAGAAGAAACTGTTCACATAGTTGTGCTGAGAAGACACAAGTATCACTTTGTGATTAAAAACTAGCAAGGGCAGTAAAAATAAGTTAACTCAGTGGCTTTATATCTAGCTTTATGACGGTTACTACAGTGTTTAAGCTGATTAATTTGAGATGGTTTAGAGAGACCTCAGAATTAATGTGTTTTGATAGCTGCTTTTAAGGTTATTCAGGAAAAATAATCTTTTATGAAAGCATATCAATTACAGTAAAAGGCTGCTATGTCTGCAACTTTTTGTGATTTTTGGTAGCAGTGTGTTGTAAGAGGTGGGTGAAGAATGTTTATGCAGCAAGAGATTTCAGTGTCTTAGTCTTATTTTAAAAGAGTGAGGCTGAATGATCTAAAAAATACGGCTGCTTTTTTAGAAAGTTACAGATGATTTTTTTTTTTATCTACTAAAAATTCTTATTTAACCAAGTCCATTACCTAGTATGGCGATATTGCTGCATAATGTACCTCTTGAGGATGGGAAACAGTAGCTACCAGCACAACCACAAAAAGGAGTTGGAATGTGTGAATGGGGTACACAAGGTTAGCAAATTGTCTGTCCTCCTGTTTTTTGTAATGAATCAACTCTCTTAATCAGACCTTGCTGTTTGTGGTTTTTTTTGTAGGAATTTGTTTACCAGAAAGCAAAGTGCAAGATTTGAAAAACAAAATGATGTGGGATGGAAGTTGTTTGGAAAAGTACCTCTCAGAGAAAACTCACAGAAAGATCCAAAGAAAACACAAAAGGTATTTGTTTAACTCTGTGTTAGGATTAGTGGTGAAAGTTAAGTTTATGACCTGTGTAATGACTGTGAAGCTTGTTTCTTTGATGAGTTGTGCACAATTTCTTGGGCAGTATCAAAGAAGGTTCTTCATTGAAGTTTTACTTCCATTATTGTAGTGCCTTTCAAAAGAATATGTTCTACGTGGTCATTACATTCAGTACTCCATGAAAATGCCACTTTGATATAAAGCTTTGCATGTGAAGATTTGAAGTATATGAATGTGTCTTTGTGTTTTTTAATAAAGCTTAGCAGAGATTTTGAAAATCTTTCAATTGTCTTTATCTCATTGTAGTTTTCACTGGTTTGTGGCCTTTGTGTCATAGACCCATCTATAACATGCCGTTGAAAGGGAAATAGTGTTCTGCTGGGCGTTGGCTTATCTGTGCTTAAATAGTAATTTAAAAAAGCATACATTCAAGATAGAGTGAATGTGATGGAGTGCCAGAAACTTATGTAGGAATGCTGATTTCACCCATTCCTTGTTTTCTGAAGTACTTGCTGTTTGGAGTTGAAATTTTCCATGTGTGGTCCTTGATGAAAATGTGGTTACTGACTTGAAATGTTGGAACAACAGAGTACAGTTCGGAATAAGTACATGGAATAAAATTGTGTGGGTTTTTTTGTTGGTGGTGGTTTTGTTGTTGTTGTTGCTCAAAAGGGAATTGAAAGTGTTTACTGAAGTGGTTCCCTGAATTAAGAAAAAATTTAAAAGCATCAGAAACATAAAAGAATTTGGGTTTCTCCCTGTCTTCATTGCTGCTTAACTAGTTTTGACATTGGTTTTTATGTGTGTATCTGTTGCTTACATTTGCTGGTAGTTAGATCCATGATTTGTCAAATTTTAGCAGCTGTTTTTTGGGATGCAGGGGAAGGGGCTGAAGAGGCTATACAAAATCCTCTTCAGGCCTTACTTTACTGTATCATAAGGTAATAAAAACACAGTGAAAACCCTTTTTCTCCTTCTTTGCATATTACTTCAGAACCTATAGCATTATAAGTTTATTGAAAAACGTAACATTTCAGAGTACTGGTTCTGCTGCAGATAAATCCAAGTACATTGCTAGTGAATCAAAGAACCTACCTTCCCAAGGGGGAAAAAAATCTTGTGAAATCCAAATATGCGGCCAGTAGTTTATGAGCTGCTCTTTCGGTGAGAAGGGAACAACCTCTTTCGATCTGTCTTGCTTGATCTGGGATTTTTGCATTGCATTATGTAGGCATTTTATGTGTTTGAGCCTTTTGTTGTATTTCATTCAGTTCTTACTTAGTTGGGACTGTGGGACTAGTAAGGTTTGCATGGAAAGAGACCGTGCAGTTAGAACTTCAAAACCAGTCGCTGTGTGCGAAATGAGAATGCTGATTTGAAGGACTGAGCTGCTTAATTTAGGGTAAAGTGCTCTGAAAAATCCAGGTATCTCATGTGACTGTTCTTAGCTGTAGCTAGGCTGTGAATGTAAGTGAACTTCAAGCAGCTTTTTGAAGTTGTCATTATGATCAACCGTTCAGACTTTATCTACAGCTTATCTTGATACAATTAACAGTTCTGAAGTGTTCACTGAAGATTTTTGATGACACAATTGAAGAGGCTTAATCATCGCAGTGCTCTGACAGTGTATTTTATTGTAGTTATCTGTTATAATATAAGTGTGTAAGTAATTTATTAACATGTTGTGTTTGTTACTGGTACTGTGAAGATTTGTCCTTTAGATCCAAACATTGTGAGTATTCAGTATTTCTAGAACATTACAACTTTGAATGGTTACATTAAATTTGTTAGAAAAAAAGTAGCTATTAAAAAATTACGTGGTATGGCATCCAACCATTAGTGAGTTTCTGGCAAGATTGCAAGTCTGAACCAATTGTCTCCAATGCCTCTTGTATAACAATAATTAGAGCTTCCTAATTTATTTGGTGCTTTCTTGAAGTTATTTTTGACATGTAAAATTTCTGAGATGGGGCTGTAAATAACTAATCCAGCCTCACCAGCACCCAAAGGCACATCCCAATTTAGGCCACCCCTCATGGGTTGGTTTGACAATGACAGGGTAGCACTTGTGTTGCAGAGTTTTTTGCCCATTTAGAGGCAAGCTTTTAGCCCTTTGATTTGTGCCTAAAGAGCTTGCATATGTTTAAGTGGAGAAGTTGACAGTACATGGCTATTGGGGTGATGCCTGTTGGCCAGCACCAGTTCCTTCTGCTTTCTGGAGAAAAAAAAAAGGCGGGGGGGAGGTAATAGGCCAGAAGAATGAATGTTCTGTCTCTTTGTGCCATGAGGTATTTTATTTCCAAGACCAAGAGAGTCTGTGATCAAGGTAAATAGTTAGTGTCCTAGTAGGTGATTTCAGTGTGTACACTTTTTCCTGTGGGGCATGAAACAAGGTGGCTGTTAATTGTCTGTGCTTTGTGTATGCTTTGCTGGAAATTGTTTTTTTTTTTTTTTTTTTTTTTTAATTCCAGAATTGCTGGGGCTTTCCTTAAAGCTCAGTGCAATGGGAGTTACACTTGCATTATATGAAATCAACTATAAATGTTAGGTGCCTGAGAAGCCAATTGTTTGGGGATACAGAGTTGGTGACTGTTTTGGACCTCAAGACTCCATATCCTGGTCATCAGTGTTTTATGACTTGACTTCCACACTGTCTTAAGCAAAGAGATGTGGAAAATATTGTGGAACACTCTTACATGAATTTGTTAGTTATGGGATCTGGGTCTTGAAGACAGTGTGGGAGCTCTGAGGCTTTGAGCAGTGGCAACATGGTGGTTGTTAATTGAACCTATGGAGAGAAGTGGGTAGGACACACAGTCTGAGTGGAGAGTACCACCTGGACAGAAGGGACTAATTCAAACTCTAAAGATTCTCTTAACATAGCATTGTGTGTAACTTCCTATACACTTCAAGAAAATCAAACTGGAGGGAGAAAAGGGAGAGTCCGTTTTTCTGACGTCAGGAGGGTTTTGAACCCTGCTGTCTGATCTCTTGAGCTAATGTCATGATTCGTAGCAGCAGTCACCTGTCACTCCATGCTGTGATTTTCTGATTATATTACACAACTCATCTTGTGCAAACTTGATGAGAAATAGTTAGGCGCTGCCCATGTGCTGCTGGCCACAGTTTCATGGGTATTGCTTCCTTCCCATAGTACATTTTATTCCTTCCGTCTTGTGTATGTGCAGGATTATCTGACTTCATTCATAGGATTCAATGCTCTGACAGGCTTAGTCCTAATGTTTTGTGCTGCTGACAAGATGAACAAAAGAATTGTGCGTTGGCATGCCCTTGTAACTAACTTTTCATCACTCTGCCTCTTGGGTGTTCATCTGGATTTGTTCTGGAGAGACACTGGTAAAGGGTTTCATGCCTGTTTGCTGGTGACACAAAACTGACAGGCTTCTGAGAGTCTCTTACCTTAGATGCCTCAGGTTTGGGAAAGGGTGGATGTACAGGCTGTGCTGCCTGCTTGAGCTTGACACTGCCCTTCCTGTTCCAGTTCCCACCTCTTGCTGATGCTGGACATTACTGGGGTACTTAAAACAGGGGTTGTTTATTGAGCAAGAGCCTTTCCATTCTCTGGCTGCTTAGGCTTGGCTTACTGATCCTTTTCAAGGAAAAAAAACCAAACATATTCCTACCTTTCTTCCTGCAAATTGTCTGTTTGCAGTGATGTTACTGTCTACGTGATTAAATGCTCACTAGCCCACAGGTAGTAGACTCGGTCGCCTGGCTACAGAGGCTCTTGAGTAGTGTTTCTGTTAGCAAAATCTTGGTCTAAGTTAATTCGGAAAGGCAACTTAGAGGAGAGGTGATCAATTCTTTGTCATGATTTTTACTTGACCATGGTTTCCCATCTTGGGCATGTAACTTGTTTAGACTGTTAAAAATCCTTTGGATTTTCTAAGATGCTACAAAATAGCCTGACTGTAGTACTAGCTACCGTTATCAATTTCTGTTCGTATCTGTCCTCAAGTTTCACATACCTAGGGAAATCATCTGACCATTAGTGCTTGCTATGAAGCTCTTGGTGCACAGGAACAAGGTGACTGAGCCACCAAGTAATCCTTTCTCAAGTCAGCTTCTTTGACTTCTGGACAGACATCAAAGAAATCTATTGTGCAGGTCCCTAATTAGAGCCCTGTGACTATGCAGTTAATTTGGCTGTAGACTCCCATAGTGAGTTAATTGGTATGTTCGTGGTTCCATATTTTGATACCTTTATATTTTTTTTCACAGAATGAGATGAACAAAGTTAAATGCAAACTTAATCTTCTAAAACATAAAGATGTTTGTGTGCAGAATTAAAAAAAAAAAAAGTAGGGAATTAAAATTATATGAAGGGAAAAATCTTTAAATACATTCACATACTATATTATTCTGATACTTTCCCTGTAATAAAATTTGTAAGAAATAATGCAATAGTAAGGTGTGTGTTTATGTAAAGCACAAAAGAGAGGGGGGAGGAAAAGTAATTGAACTCTGAACTGGTTTAAGATTGTTCATATAAATACCAGTTCTTATTTCCTTCTGGCCGCCTGCTGAAAACTGCAGACCCTCAGACTTCAGTTGCCATTAACAACCTGAATATAATTATAGCAGAGCTGAAGATGGTTGTACATACACAGCTGAGGCCAGACACACTATGTAAGGAGCAGTTGCATTGTTTTCTGTCTGACCTCCCACCGAAAGAATGGTCAAACAGGTTTTTGAGCACATAAACCTTTTCTCAAGTCCCATAAAAACTTCTAATAGCTCTCACTTGTTCAACTGGTATGTGTAAGACATAGCATCATACTCTGTTTTAACAATATGGGATTAAAGTCACTCCGGCTAAGTTGGTGTTTGGCCGGCTTTTACTGCTGACAGGATACGTGATGAAGAATCAGTATTGGCATACACTAAGGTTGGGCTGCTTGCGTGATCACCAAGAGATTTTATGCGGTTTTTATCCAGTTAAATGTTTTAAAGCTTAAAAGCTGTCAGCAGAAGTAACTCCTCTGAGAAGCTACAAGTACATTTGCAGTGGAGGTTTGCATGGTTACTTTTTTGTATCAATTATCTTCAGGAATCCTGCTTAAATAGAACTGGTTACGCCAGTTGCTTTTGTAATTGATGTGTGAAAATGCATTAGAAGTCAGATGATATTACTTCACTGAGAGTAGTAACTGAAGTTAAATTATCTTCCTTTCTCGATAGACTGTAGAGCTGAGCTGGATTCTGCAGCCACTGTTGCTTTCAGAAAGTCTTTTCAGGATTGGCAGGAACAGCAAGTGTAAATACCATGTGTTTGCACCTTCTTTTTTATTCCTTTCAGTGGTTTTGTTAGTGAATGCTCTTGAAAAAGAAATTCCTTTAAAAATTCAAGAAGCGTTAATATTGTTCTCAGGATATCCTTTGGTTGTCTCCTCTCATGTGATCAGTCTTCACAGAACTTATTTGCAACTGCCCAGTCAAGATCTTGTGTACTAAGAGACTAATGTGTATAGAGGAAAGTCAGATTTTAGGTATATCCTGCAGATGCGTTACAGCTATCTTCCCCAAAGGAGCAGCTTAAATTAAAATACTTTATGGTGTATTTATCTTCCCTTTTTTTTCTTTTTTCTGTAATGTGAAAATCCATTTTTAAAAATCATTGCATATTTTTTTCCCTTCCAAATGCTCTATGACCCTATGAAGACTGCTGAATTTAACTTCAACTGTATAAATTCCAGTAAGAGCACAATGGGGTATATTCATTTTCCTTGAGTTTCAATACCAGTAAAATTCAGCATATGTAACAGTTGAGGCCTTTCAATAACAATCTTAACTCAAAAATTCAGGTCTAAATATTATATTATTTTGTTTGCTGACATTCCATATCAGAATATTTAGAATTCCTAATGGTGGTTCCTTAATAATAAAAAGTAACTGTGAGTTTTAACCTAGGGCTTTTCACTTTTCCAAACTTAAAAAGATCTCAGACTGTTTTAGGGTTTATTTGATCCTCTCCCCCCCAGTCATTCCTGTATTTGTTTCTTTTGAGGAGGGAGGGAGATGGAATAGTCTCATTTCTTTTGGTACCAATGATAACATTTCCCAACTGGGCTGTCTTCAGAAGGAGACACAACAGGCTTGCTTTTAGGAGTGATGCACTAACAGGAAATGAATCAATATGATTTACCAGTTATGTTTTTCTGTGATAATTAGATCATGACAATATGTGGGTTCAGCATTCCAGTCAGTTAAATTCAATTGTACTTAAGCTTACTTTGTAGCATGTGATATGGTGAAAATGAGCTCTTGAAAGAGCTAAATACATTGCTTGGCTCATAGGTAATCCTTTTTTGTGGGATGAATAGTTAAGTTTTTAATAGTACTCAATGAAAAACCTGTGTAAGTTGATTTGGATCAGTTATCATTCAAGTCAGTCTTCACTTGATTTTGTTTTCCATTAAGCTATTACCCCAGTTGATTAAAAAAAACCACTTTACTCAACACCTAGTGTTTGGTTCAAATCTATTCTATGGAAAAGCGTTGCAGAGCAGCAGCACCCAGCAAGAATTACTGAAAGAAATTACTACAACTCATGCTTCAGGCAGACAGTGATAAGTGCTGAGAGCAGTGTGTTCTATCCAGGAAAAAAACAAAGAGAAAAGTCCAGCGTCTGCTGCTGTGTGGAGGTTCTGGTGCAGGTCCACGAGCAGCAGCACGGCTGTGCTTCCCCTGGCCCTCTGCTGAGGGGTGGCCGTTGTCTGAAAACACCCCGCTTTGGTAGGCATTTGCATTGAGCACACGCTGTGCTGGGTTCAGATGATCCATTCGGGGCAATGTGAAGGGGAAGTGGTTGGTTCAGGCTGGCTGCAGATTCTGAAAGGAGCTAGATCTCTACAATTTTGGATAAAGCATTGTCTTCTGCTCATACTGACTTTGCTTTGGATAGATCACTGGTTAAATTGTTGTGACTCATGGCTGTAGCTGATAATGGCGAGGGGGCTGGTTACGTGTAGAGTTCATTCACGGTTTAAAGCATTCTAGGTATTAAACTGTCTAGTGCATTTTTTCTGTTCTGCAGTAGAAGTCCAGGGGTGTTAATGAGTCATTTCCTGTTTTTTTCCTCCTCTGGGTTCATTTCTACTTGTCAGCCATCAAAAACGCAGGATTTCAATCTGTTGTGGTGTGCCCGAGTTCCTTTTTGTTTCTAAGAATAAAGAAACAAAAGCTCATTTGCAGTGCAAGACGACATAGTTACTGTGGTTACTCTAAAACTAACCTATGCTTATTCTTGTTGCAGTCTCTAGAAATAAAGGTGTAACTCTTATTTTGCCACTTAAGAATTATAACCCTAACCTTGCAAGTTGCCTTAATGCACTGCTATCTCACGTCTTTCCTTCTCATCCAGTTATAAATATTTTTATCATAATAATTTGTAAAAGGCATCTATTTTTTCATAAATAAAAATAAGTAAATAAAGGAAATCTGTTTTGTAACTGAAGTCCTAAAACATCTCTTTTTCTCCAATATCAAGAAATGTACTAAACAGATTATTCAGCAATTCCAGTTGGCTGTATTACTCTACAAAGAGTGTGTTGCAGTTGTCCTGACTTGAAAATTACCTGCCTCAAACAAATCTACTATCATATTTAAACAGATAAAGCAAGCTTCTATCCACAGTAAATGAAAGGGTAATTTAATACTATGGCAAAAGGATTGTTCTTGAGTATTTTAATAATAAAAGAATGTAATGAGACCCACCCGGGTGTTATAATCTAGCAGAGTCTAGCTGTCAAAGTGCTGCTTTTGATGCTCTTGGAACTTCTTCCCTTACGTTATGAACATGTGAAAGCACAGAATATGTTACGAACATTAAGGTAACAAGAAATAATAGGCTTTGAGTATCAGTTTTAAGAGTTATGGCAAGCTACAAAGTATTTTTGAAAGTGAGAGGGTTCCCCCCAACCATTTCCAGTTTTAAAGCTTTTATTTTAGTTTTATCACTCTTTAACACTCCTCATGAATTGTCTTGGTCAAAAGCCCTGGAAGCTGGAGGGATCCTAAATAGGTATAACAGGCAGGTTTTAGGGATAAGTATCTTTCTGGAATAAAGATACTAAATACTTATAAGCTTTGTTAGTTGTTATTGCAGTTAAGATGTCAGCTGCTGGTCTCTACTGAAGGGTCTGTTTCAGTGCCAGTGGTATGTTTTAGAGGAAATGCAGTAAGTTTAAAGTTGTCCATTGAGATGGTAAAGTTTGTCTGTCTTAATTGAATTTGTTACTTTGTAGCCCTAGTTGATGCTTACCATTAGAAGGAGTAGAAATTGGCATGGCACAAGATTATTTTTAAATGCAGGAAAGCACAAATTCATTGAAAAATATTTGACTTGTTAGAATGATATAAACAGCTCTTCCTGCCCCCACAGTTTCAAGGCCAGGGAAGGCAACTTTTCAGAAGACCGGACACATCGGTTTAAGTTCCTTCTCATTTGCCGTTAAGTGAGGATCCAAGATGCAGGTGGGATCTGTGTGTCTGATAGTCCTTTTAGATAGATGCTGAAACACTCACATCTTGGTGTCAGTGTAGAAACCTTCCACCATGTGTGCTGAACAGCAACACACAGAAGGCGTTTGGATTTTTTGTTTCCCCACGTGTTTTTAAATGAAAATAGAAGTCTTTAGAGAGCAAGCCTGGAAGTACTGGTGCGTAATTTTGAACACTTAGAAGAACATTGCTGTGAAGCAAAGCTGGAGAGAAATCATTAAAGGCAGGTGTGTTAGCTTCTGAATACTGCGGTGGAACTGTCTATCCTAACAGGAGACTAGAACTTGCATCACTAAAATGTAAAATTGATGAAGTTTTACTAGACTTCGGTATGTTATTTCTGTGTTAAACAGAAGTAAGCTCACAAGAAACCTGACCCAGAGGTTTTCTTTGTCTGTCTTCCAGTTTATACATCTCCGTCTAAATTAAAGAATAGAGAGGAGGTGGAGGTTTTGAAAGGCCAACTCTTACCATGCTCACTAGCAACAACAAACAAAGCTGATGTTCTTTGGCTCTGCAAAATGAATGGAGTTACCATATCTGTGTTAGTGGAAAGCCTGAGGATCTGGATGTATGGATTTTAAAACACCCAGACTGGTACTTTTTAATTAAATATCCTTCTGAAAAAAAACCCTGGGAAAATATTTCTTCAAATTTAATATTCTCATCCTCACTCTCTGTCTCTTAGAGGACACTTGATCTCATTTTTTGACATGATTTTATTACACATTTTTTTGTGCCTATAATACTGCACCTTATATTGTAAAGAAGGTTGTATTCTGGAAGATTTCCATGTTGATACAATTTTTTGTAAAATACTGAATGCACAGGAGTCCACCAGATGATGAGAGGTAATATGAAGCACAGCATCAGTGTGAGTACAAAAGAAACTTTTATTTGGATGTCTAAGAAATTGGCTTCAGTAACTGCTTCAAGGGTAATTTCAGGGATCAGAGAAGCAAACATGGATGTAGGAGAACACTGAGTGGCTTTAGTGCAATAGACTGATCACGTTGTTTTTCCATAATTTCTAAGGGCAGACATGTGTCAACCTTGGAAAAGTCAGAGATCCTTAGAAATGCACGAATTTTGATGAGGAAGTAAAATAGAAATTGGCAGAGGGGTCTGAAAAGAGGGAGGGAAGTAGAATGTGAAGTACCTTTTCTCACACTAGTTTGATATACGTACTGAAGTCATGTAGCTAAATACAAGCCTGCACATACTTATCTGTAAGACAGCTGTTTGCAAACAAAAATAGTAACTGTGTGCTGCTGTGAGTGTAAACGGCATAATGCTACGAGTTGCTGTGCATTGCAAAGTAGATGGCATTCCTGGGTGGCTTGTACGCTGTCTTGAAGACTGCGAGTATTCGACATCATATTTGCAACTGATTTGAGAACTTGGAAGATAAAATGCCTTACTTCTGTGACTCCTTTTCTATATCCCAGAGTTTACCTGGTGCATTGGCCATTTCAGCAGCTGACGTGACATGGAAAGTGTTTGTCTTTCTGTGTCAGATGAGCGGGACAGCTCTGACATGCTCTTCAGCCACACTGAAGAGCGTGTTATTTGAGAATAGACCAGAAAGATAAGTTTTCTTTTGCAACATCAGCACTGATGTGAAATGGCAGAAGAAAAAGTTGCTGAGAGATGATTTGGAAGGGTATGGTGCTGAAGCTATATAGAAGACTGAGGTGGACAGATCAGTGAGCAGACATATAGTTTATGTAAAATTGTTTGTATGTGAAGCTCACATCCATTGTTACCCTGGTCTCTGAAAGTGATATGCTGAAACCAGATGTTGATAATATTTTATTCTGGCAGATATTAATAAAAAAAAACCCACAGCGTTTAGCTCGTATTGTCTTGCTCAAGCACTTACCAGATGCTTGCTGTGCTGGAAGCCTTTCTTGTAGATGTTTCCACTTGTTTGATACTGCAGTGTATCAGATACTATCAGTATATAGGGAAACTGTGCACATGTTTGTATATGCAGATTAAATTACATCCTTTTCAGTGTTCTAAGCAGCAGGGAGGTTTTTTTTGTGACTGTGACTCATGCTGGAGTCACTGGTAGCAGTATGCTGGTTACAATAAAGAGCTGTTTGTAAGCCACACAGTTCATAGGTATGCTTTGTCTTAGAGTACTTCCAATATAGGGAACTATTCTAGCTTCCTTTTTAAAAAATAAAGCGTGCCACTCTACATGAACCAAAAAGCACTTAAATTATTAACATATAGCACAAATGAAACATGAACCCTGAGGGTGAGAACCATCTGATACGTAGCGTGTTATGTGACAGACTCCGAAACGGCAAACTGTTATTCTTTCTTGGAAGACCTACCTTGGCCTTATCTAGTGTTAGGTTTTAAGTGTTTCTTAATTTGATGCCTCCATTGCTCAAAATACAATTGTATAAAATACAAATATGTACTTTTTAAAAAATAATCCAGTGGCTGGAGCACAGGGCTTCAAAGCAGAGGATGTGGCTTCTACATCTTTCTCTGCTGTTAACCTTTTTGAAGATGTGTGTGTTGTTTTATTCTTTTTGCTTCGGTGTGATTGTGTGGGACCAAAGTTGCAAGCCCAAGTTCTGTCTCACCTCTAATCAGAAAAGAAAAGTAGATACTTTTCAGGGCAAAAGAGGGAAATTTCAGAGCACTTGATGCCTAGAAACAGGTAGTGTGAGGTTTTCCTTGTCTGAACTGGATGTAGTCTTTTACCCTTAATTGCTTAAGCATTCCTAATTTGTTAAGTATGGAACGGAAGAATACTGTGCTACTACAGACAAGAAGGTTGTCCTGGTGGAAGATAAAACTTTACGTCCATAACGTTATGTCAGTCGTGTCATCACATTGCTATTTTCTGCTCTAGTTTCCTTTTTATAGCATAAGAGGATTACATATATATATATATATATGTATGTATGTATGTGTGTATATATATATATGTATGTATGTATATATACGGGTAAAGCAAGTAGGGGCGATGGATCTTGAACCATTAATTAACTATAGAACTTGTCAGATCACTTTGGCCAAGTGTGCAAGTTGAGTGCACAACTCTGATTTCTCAGGTTGTCAGATCAGTAACTAATAAACTAAACACATTTCAGAATAGTTCTGTATTGGTTTTGGAGTTTAAAAAAGCCTCCATATATGTTTGTAAGTTTAATATCTGAACTCAGCAGTTTGTATTCTCTTTCTGTTGAGTTTTGAAGGATATTATCATAATTCGACAGTTGCCAGTTTCTATTAGGCTTCTGAAAGAACAGTCCTGCTGCTTGCTCCTTTTCCTTCCATTTACTTCCACATTCACGTTGCCCCACAGCAGGCATTGCCAGAGTAACCGCACTAATCCAACAAAACCAAAGGTACTACTTTTAGCAGTATCATTTCCCCAATCTAGTGTGTTGTGCAGTCACACAACTACGTATGGTAATACAAAAAACTGGTGTGAGGGGCCAGAAAGGCAGGGGAGGGCACTGAAGTGCTGAGTGTGTACCAACCTAAGTTCATCTGGTAAACCACTTTATAAAGAAAAGGCAAGAGGTTGCAGATGGACATGCAGTTAGAAAACTATGAAACAAGAGAAGGGAACGTTGAAGCAAAATTTAGGTAGCAGTGAGACTCAAAAAAACAGGAAAAACCAATTTTCAGTTCGCTTGTGCAATCCTGGTCCAGTTCCTATCTTGTATACTGAATTGAGGCGAGGATTCCAGTGGAAAAAATATGTAATTAAAGCATGTGCGTAGATTGTTCAGGTAGCCTCAGGTGCTCTTATAATTGAAGCAGCCTAAAAATAGTGACTGTTACTGTCTGTGTAACGTGTGGCTGGGTACGGCTTGAGTTGCAGATCTTCCCATGTCACCAGAAATCACTCTCCAAATCAGTGTTTTGCAGAGTTAGTTGTTTAAGCTCCTCTTTATGTGAATTGATACACGACTATTTCCTACATCCAGAAGAGCTGCAGTTTCCTTCTGTTTTCATCATGTGAAACCAGAGAGATTTACCACAGGATTACTATTGTCCACCTAAGGTTGCTCTTCCTCATGATCTGAAGGGGGTTTTTGTGTTAGTAGCGATAATTTTACATAAATGTATTTTAATGTGTGCGATAATTTACTGCTTCAGATAAGTTATGAGGAAAAGCGTTATCAGTGGAGGCTGAGGTGCTTTCCATGAACTATATTGACTTGCCATCGTGGTAATTATTAGTGCTCTGACACTAGATGCTTGGATGGCAGATGTCTGTAATTAATTGGTGATGGCGGGAATGAAGCCAAAATACTTTTAAACAGTGAGCTCTTCCTCATTTGGTATAATACCATCTGTGAATTAGATGAGAAGTCATGGGTTGAACACATTAGCTAATGCAACAGTTAGAAATTTTGAGAAAATAAGTTATCTCAGCTCTTGCAAAGCCACCTCTTGAAAGCAGAATGCTGAGGTGACTTTGGTTGTTTTCGAGTCCATCTTTGCTGCTCGTCTTGTGGTTCAAGATCAGGCCTTGAGCAAGGCAGCCTGGCAGCTGCAAACTGCAGTCAGTGAGGGGAAGGAGTGTGAAATCCTGAGGAAAGGACAACTAACGGCTGCAGATTAACGGATGAACAGCTTAAAAAGTGGGTCTGCCAAAGATGGTGCCACTGCAGGTTGGCTGCTTCCCCTGAGTGAGATATTGGGGTTCTGGACAAAGGAAAAGTCGCAAACCTAATTAATCTAGATTGGGGCAAACTATTTACCGAGATGTCACGTGGAATTTGTCTGAACTGTGGAAGAAAGATTTGTATCTCTTATATTTTAGCGCTGGCTGGAGTGGACAGGGGGGAGTTGCGGTGAGAAGATGCTTGTGCTGTAGGGGTATTTCAGCGTGACACCGCTGCGGTTCCCTCGGGACTGGTTTGGGCGCGGGGGAGCCGGGGCTGCCCGTGCCCGCAGAGCCGGGACGGGCTGTCCGGGGGTCGGTACCGCTGCCCGTGGCCGCGGGGCTGTGACGGGCCAGCCGGGGGTCGGTACCGCCGCCCGTGGCCGCAGGGCCGGACGGGCTGTCCGGGGGTCGGTACCGCCGCCCGTGGCCGCAGGGCCGGACGGGCTGTCCGGGGGTCGGTACCGCCGCCCGTGGCCGCAGGGCCGGACGGGCTGTCCGGGGGTCGGTACCGCCGCCACCGGGCGCGCCGTGCGTGCTCAGGCAGCGCTGGCCGAGGCGGAGAGAACCGATCGGCTGCGCCGGCTCCGCGGGTGATTACGGAGGCTGGCGGGGCGGGGCGGGCGGAGGCGCCGCGGTGGGCGGCCCGGGCAGGGCAGGGTCGGGGCGGACGGCCCGCGAGGCCGTGCGGGCCCGGGCGGCGCCGCGGCGGGAGCCAGGCCCGCGGTGCGGGGCGGGCATGGGGCTCCGGGGCCGCCGCCTGTGACAGGCCGCAGCTTTCATGGTGAGTGAGGGGCAGCTGGGTGCGGGCAGCCGTGCCGGCGGGCAGGGCAGGGCAGGGCAGGACGGGCGGCTGCTGGGCGCTTGGGTTCGGGGAGACGCGATGGGCGGGCGCGGACTCTAAAGCTTATCGGTAAAACCGGCCTTGTCTCCTCCTAACTCGCCTTGCCGGGTCCGGTAGCAAATCCCTTCCCGGGAAGGGGCTCCTTTTGTGTGAGGCGGGCAGGGCGGCGGGACCCCCCCGTGGGAGGCGGTGGCTCGGAGCGGCCCCCCGGGCTGGGGCTGCTCCCGCCGGGGCCGCTGGCGGAACCGACAGCTGTGCCGGCCCCGCCGCCTCCGTCCCGAGCGGAGCTGCCGGCCCGGGAGCGCTCTGGCGCCTGCCGCTCTGTCACTAGCAGGAATATTTCATCTCCGGCTGCCTCGGAGGGTGGTCACCTCCAAATAAACAGCGTCAAGACGAGATGACCTTGGTAGAGCAGTCGGTGTGTTGCAGGTTCGGAGACTCGGTGGGTGTGTGGAGGCACACAGCCGCCTCCCGCCCGCTGCCCTGGGTCTTGTGGCACCTGCCCTGCTTTCTGGTGGGTTATTTGTGTTTCTCCTTAAAGATGGCTTAGGATCCCTTTGCAGATTAGCGTCTCTTTAAGAACTACGGGGGGTCACCACAGCTTGAGCTTTTTGCATCTCAACTGCAAAGTTGTCAGGTTCCACCTACAGTTAAACTTGGTTTCGGGGGTGTGTGCTTCTGTGGAGTTTTTTGTTTGTTTGCTTTGGGTTTTTTAAATCCGTGCTTTGATCTACAGCACGCTATCATAGAACATCTTCAAACCCTAGTTCAGCTGTTGTGGCTGAATGCTGAATAGCTTAAGACAGAAACCTGGAAGACAGCCTAAGTGATCTCAGTGATAAGAATGTATTTTAAATTGTAAACGATCAGCTCATCCTAAATTGATCCTAAAATTAATTTGCAACCATATCAGGTTAATAACCCCTAATCACAGTATAGAATTATTTGTACCTGTGAGAGATTTGAGTGTGAATTAAAAAAAAAAAAGCTTAAAATGAGCTATTGTGTGGCTCAGCCTATCGCAGTATGCCTGGATGTGCAAATACTTCCACTTGCTCAGTCAGCACATACTCTTTAACATGAGTTTGTGGAGGCTTCATTCTCCTTCACTGCTGTTCTCTGTTCAAACTGCATTCTTTTCTTACTGGAATAAAATATCATTTTCATGAGCTTTTGTCATCTGTGAATTTTGGTGGCTTTTTGTTAGGGTTTTTTGGGGGGTGGAATGTGGTTTTATTGTTATCAGGTTTTTCTGTTTGTTTTTCCCTAATTAAAAAACAGCCTTGTGGATAACAACTGTCACCAACAGACATTTTTATTCTGTTTTTTTGGCTACTGGTGAAAAGGATGATATTACTACAAAAGACTCATACTTGTAATCGGATAAAATGTGCCACTCCCATTTTTGTGCTGCTCTGGCTTCTTTACCGTAGGGTAGTGCTGAGTGGAGCACATCAGTGAATACTTGCTGAGGTACAGGGTGGGCTTTTGCTCTTTAAGAGGTTTCAATAACTGTACTAATATGCCAGTACTGTAGCTAGCCATATGTATTTGAAAATGAAACGTTCCTTAACCAAGAAATTCTTGGAAGAATGATATCCATCTGTAGTGCTGGTCTGGAAAACATTGTGCTTGGCCGAATGAGCTATCCAAGATAATCCTACTGTAAGGAATAACATCCCCATTGCAGCCGGGTGTGTACAGTTTTTCTCGTCTTCCAAAAGCAATTTTGCTCACTAGTTGGCTTTCAGTGAAAGAAAGCCCAGAAAAGAATTTTCCTAAGCAAAATTAAGCAAAATTTTCTGGAACTTCTACTGTAATAGGCATTGGGTACATGTCTTTTAATGTCAAGTTCTGTGATGCTTCAGGGAGATCAATATATGAGGATTTCTGCATATTGGCAGTTGGATGCTGCATGGTTTTTCATTCACCAGCAGTCTCTCAAAGGAGTAAAAATGTTAGATTTAGGGACAAAGTTCACTTTGTCCGTTGAAGCAGCAATGGAGGTTAATATTTGACTGTGTTAATTTGTGAAAAATAGCTAATAAGAAAGTCAGTCTCCTCATTGAAACTGGGAAATAGAAAAACCATTAGCCTCATTCCTGCCCACACTGTATTTCTTATTTTCTCAATAGAGGTTTTTTTAGTGAACATCTTTGTCAGCATGAGCACTATCCCTTTATTAAACAAAGCTAACTATTATTCAGTAGTCGAAATGTGTTTTTCTTGGTTCTTTTCCTTGTTTTCAAACTGATGTCATGCATAGCAGCATTAACTGGTATTAATGAGCCAGACATTCCCAGTTCGTGACAGTGTTTCCTGTCACAGCAGTGCAGGCATCACAGGATTGATTATTGAGGCAGTGCCCAGTTAACACACAGGAAAAGAAGGGTTTTTCTGTGTCCCAGGAGCTTTGCAGACCTGCCCCTGTGAGTCCCACAAAACCTAGCATGAACTAGAATTGAATCGTATGACTTAGAGTAGAAAACCACGGCTGTGTTGCTTGGCATTTGTATGTATTTTTCACCTATCCCCTTTTTCCTAAGGTGGGATTGGAAGAGAAGACCTTTCTGGAAGTGGTAGGGAGCCTGTTTTAGTTTCTGAATGATCCAGGCTGTTCTGACTGTGTTGGAAAGGCTGGATCTGTTGCCCAAGGAAGTTTTGACCTGATTGACAGGTTAGGTCGAGAGAAAGAGATCGGAACCATTTGAGGAGCTGTTTGTGCTAACGGGACACCGTCCATGGCTGGAACACTGTTCGTAGGGCTCATTTATAATGATTAGTTCTCAGAGTATTGTTTCTTTTATTTTAATAGAAATTGCATAAACGAGCTACACATGAGAACAGGTGGGTTTGGGAAGTGGCAAAATTCATTATGAAGTAGGTTGTAGAAGTATATATAATATGGATTTTTTTTTCCTGTAGGACTGTTTAACTGTGCTAGTTTTTTATATATCACACTTTGAATACTTAATGTTTGCTCTAGTATTTCAAGCATTGGAGTAGATGGTAGTTGTGTAAAGTTTGTTTTATCCCACTAGGCTATGTTTTTGATACATTTTGTTCCAAAATGATGTTTGTAGGAAAAATAATAACAGCATGGTACACGTAACGCCAAGTCCTCTAATGTAGATCGTGGTGATACAGTGACTAAGGGTGAAAGGACCTCTGAGTCTCAGGGTTCATCCGCTTGGGTTTTGAATGCCTTCAAGGTCAGAGGTTCCACCACTTCTCAGGAAACTTGTCCCAGTGTTTGACTACCTTCCTAGTGTTTGTTGTTTTGTTGTCTTTTTGGGTTTTTTTCCCTAAGAGCAGAATTCTCCTTGTAGCAGTTTGTGCCTGTTGTCTTCACGTTCTTTACACAAGCTCCTCAGAGACTCATGCTCAGCCTTCACTGTCCCATTCCTGCTGCCTACCAAAGATTCTGCGCAGCCTTGTCCTCCGAAGGCTGAACAAGCCCGGTTCTCTCAGCCTCTCCTCGTGTGTCACTTGCCCCAGACCCCAGTCATCTTGGTGCCTCTTCACTCATCTTGCTCTGCTGTGTCAGCATCTATATTACAAACACAGTACCTTGTGCTCTGTTAGGCTTTGGGATTGTCGTACTTCAAGACGTCATAACAAGCGTGGGGTTTGTGTCTAACTGTGATTTTAACCTCCCCCTCCAGTCCTTGAAAGGTTGCATCCTAAAATAGCTCAAGTTGGAGAAATCTTACCATGAGATTTTAAGATAAGGAGCTTATGGTTGGTTTTGGCTTCAATTTCAAAATCATGTAAATGAAAACAATAATATTTTAAATAGGTCTTAGTTTATACCTCAGATAGTATGTGCTGTTTGTAAGCTCATTCAGTACTGCTAAGCAGTCAGAGGAACTTTAGATGTTGCTACAAACAGAAGGAATGGAAAAAAAAATCAAATCTCACTCCTGAACATAAATTGAAAAGCTTTAAGTGAAGGGCAGAGATGTGAAAGCACTATCTTGAAGAATTTTGTAGGCCCTGTTTAAATTTTTATGTGCATTATGTTGGTGTTCTCCACTCTTGTAACCTGCCCTATCTTTTGCTTCTCTAGGAATATGAAGAAAAAACTGGACGAGCTCACAGACCACTCTCTCCTAAACAGAATGTGAGGAAGAATCTTGATTTTGAACCCCTCTCCACTACAGCACTCATTCTAGAGGACAGACCAGCGTAAGTTTTGGGAAATACCACAGTGAAGGTGCCTTTAAAACTAGACGGGCAAAGCTTTTCTTACTGTGTGTATTTGATTACTCTTAGCTTAAACAGATGATTTAAAATTCAAAATAGATTTTTTCTTTTTCAGGCTAGTGAATATGAAAGTGTGCTGATTATGAGAAAAAAATATTCAAACAAAAGTACCCTTATTTTATAATAAAAGCAACAGATTTGTATGAAAGGAGGCAATTAGGAGAGCAGAGCTCTAGATTTGAGTAATTCTAACTTCTAAACATGAATAAGGGGTTTTTATTTTTTCTGAGAGAACATAAGCATAGATGCGAAGCTGGTATATGCTAAAGAAATCGAGAAGCAAGGATACAGTGTCCTGTTTACACAGAGAAAGACCACACTTCCATAAATAATGAAACAACATAATGATTGTTCTGCAGTGGGTTCAGCATTGCATTTTAGAGGTTGTCCAGTACTTGCTAAGTTGTTTCATTCTGTTACTGTGAGGAGATTCTTGCAAACACAGATGAACTCCATAGCGATTTACTGGCAGCTGTTCTACCATGGTTTGCTCCTGAAACACACAAAGTCATGTTTAGTCCATTTATGAATGGTACCCAGCTTTACAGGCGTGGCATCTGCATTTTTAATAGAGCTGTGCATTGCTGTAAAGAACTGACATAAGTCTGTATTTTCATCAACAAGCTGGATGAAGAATGCTCATCAAAGTAGTCTAGTGGTAGGGTCATTTAGAACAGTTTTTTACTTGACTGGTAGGCTGTGACAAGAGTTCTTGGTATATCTAGAGCAATGTAAGAGTGATTATTTGTTATAGCAGGTTTTATTGTATGCAGCTGCAAGCAATACATACTAGCTTATTTGTTGTATTTAAAATGTGTCTGTTGAAAGTAATTTTTTATGTGAGATGGTCTGAGAAGTACAGTGCTCAGGTTGAGTTAGTGATACAATAGAGGATAACATTCAGATTTTGCTTTCTTATTTTTCTACTGTTGATAGACTGAGGAACTCCCAGCACAAAAAGTACTTTTTAAGATTCCGTAAAATTGAATCTTCATTTCTTCTGTCTAGTAGGGAAAAGTGCTCTGGACAACAGTGCTGTCCTCTGATGAATCTTTCTAAATAATCTTTTTTAATTGTTTACTTACAGTTACCGTACACTTTTTTAACATATTAGGCTTTAATTATTATTTTTTTTTTATTTCCTATGGCAAAAATATTTAAAACTTCTGTATGAAAAATGTAGAGAGTTTTTTTTCACTTGTAGGGTTTGGGAAAAACTGTATAGAAAAAAATCAATAGATATTCCATAATCACTCTAGCTTTAACTGGAAAAAGTGTTAGGTGAATCTTAATAGATAGTAAACACCATCTCGTGTGTATGGTGTTGTCTGTAAGAGACAGGACAAATCATTGAAGCGGTGGAATTTAAGTTAGCAGAACTTGCGTTGTTTCATCTGTTTTTTCCTTTCCAAACTTTCCCTAACTTACACCACGTCTAAAGACTTGGATTTAAATAAGATGCTGGTCAATTTACATAAATGAAACTGCGAAAGAATAGATTGTTCTCCGTGGTTAACAATGACACTCATGTGAAAATCCACTTTTCTTGTCACAATCTTGATACATGCCTACGAATATTTTTAAAAATCACCTGGCTATGCATACTTTACTGATAATATGATTATGTAAATAGTGAAGGATACTACCACTAGTGGTGACTTACGTTGATGAGTAGCAGCTGCCTGATGTGTGACACCTTACAGGAATGTGACAGTGAATTTTTGCATATCTTTGTTATTAACCAAAGATATAAACTGTCCCAGGAATACAATACAGTGTTCTGTCATACAGAAGAGCAGAATACTTAGTTGTTTCCTGTGTTGATGTTTTGGTGATGCTGTAGTTGTGTGAGATACATAGTGGTATGTTAATTACCAATATGATTAGCTTAAAGTTAATGTGGTCTGAGATATGAGCATGTGTATTTGTGTGGCAGATACGTTACCAGTTCAGGCTTTAGTCACAGATCAAAAAGGCTGTGCTAGTGTTGATAAATGGAGAATATAGAGGGTGACTCCAGTGCCACTTGTTGCTGTAGAAGCGAGGGGGAGGAGATAAGCCTTTAAAATAGAAATGAGGTCTCAGAGAGTGGAGGGGAAAAGGAAGCTGGTGTATGGAGTCCTTACTGTGTGGGGAAATATTGTGAATGTAACTCTTAAATGAGGTGGGTGGTAAAAGAGAATATGTTCTTGCATCTTATCTGTAGAAATCAGTTTAAATAAAAAACTACCAGCTCGGTATATACCAGTATACTCTCTTTATTTATGAAGATCAGCCTGTGGGTTCACTTGGTTTAATAATAAAAATGCTGAAATTGCCAAGCATAAGGAAATTACTCAGCATATTTTGTATATAAACGTAGTTAGAGCTGGTCAGTGTTCTTTCCGTCTCTTCTGCTGACTCTGGGGAAAAAAATCTTTCCAAGGATCCATTGCTCTACTCTTTGATCACGTATTTTGACAAGAAGCAGTATATGCTTTTCTGTTAGAAGTGCGTAGAATTTTCTTCAGACAGGCTTGCCAGCTTCAAAGACTGATTATTATTATTTTTTAAATTTAAGGAACCTCCCTGCAAAACCAGCTGAAGAAGCTCAGAAACACAGGCAACAGTACGAAGAAATGGTTGTTCAAGCAAAAAAAAGAGGTGATGGAATTTCTTGTCTTCAGAGGAGAAAAGTAAAGTTTAAGGGGTGTTTCTAAACCTGAAATATACTTGTGTCAGTCTGCTGCTCTGTGCCATGAGGGACCTGTACCTTCCTCAAGAAGAATCAATCCAGAGAAGAGAGAGGGTTGGTGGTAGTTTAATTCCAAAGCCCTATGCCAAGCTAAAAAAGGAAACAATCCAAGAATCCAGCAGGAAATAATTTTTTAATTTGCAATACTTAAATAATTGAGTGGCATCTGTCTGTGTGTTTAAAAAGTTATTACTATATTGAAATAGATTATCAGTCAAATTAGTGAAGACTAGACTTATGTAGATAACTACAGCATATTTGATAGTTTCATGTTGGGAACAACCTGTTGAGGCTGTAGTACGTAAATACATAATTTTCCACAAAGGAAAATTAATGTAGTTATGTTCACTTGATAATGTATCTCCCACTTAAAATTTACAGCTTTCCCAAGGTTTTGCTAATCACTTCTGTCCGACGTTGTTCACAGAAGGGTCTCAGCAGCACTGTACTGTGCACATCAGGTGGAGCTGAGAGTTGTGCTTTCCTTCTGCTGACATTTTTGACCATCTGGCTTTTCTAATAAAAAGCATTGCAATAATAGGAAATTTGGACTCATAGAAGTTTCGTGTCCAGTGAGAGCTACTGGAAATTCTTCTTTTTCCAGATGGCCAGACCTCTGAGCCATATGAAACAGTGGAAAGGTGATACGAACACAATACTCGCTTTCTGCAGTTGACATATTAATAAAAGTATCCTCTCGTGGTTTGAACATCATGCAGCTACCAGTGAAGTTCTAATTTCATGCGACTCCTGTGTTAGCACCGCACTTAATGTGTAGTAGTCCAAAGGGGCTTCTCTGTTCTTTCTTTGAACATAGGGTTTGGGAGAAATGGGCTGATGCTGAGTTTAGGCAGTGGGCCAGCCCCTTGTGCTGTCTTCACTGGACTGGAGTATGTCATTCTGTCTGGATAAATATCTTCACAAGCCCCTTTTCCCAAAAGCCACTCCAGAGCAACAGCTTTGCAGAGTGATGTGTAGAGGTCAGGAACTCAAAGAGTATAAACACCCTCTTTTTGTTTAGAGAATAATTCAAAGCCTGTATTTAGGCAGACTTACAAAGAGCTCCTATCACAGCTGAAAGTATTAGCAGGCAGTTGGTACAGTTCTGCTCAGGCACAGCTTCTGTTGGGCTTTAAAGTGGACCCATCAGGTTGTGTGTGTTCCTTCCAAAGACCTTGTTCACGGTACTGCTGTCCTTCAGTTAATTTCCTCACCAGGTCAGAACCTTCCTGTGTGGTGGACATTGTGTGTGTGCACGCACGTCCTGTATTTCCACTTTGCCGCTCTAAAGAGCGTCTGCCTGCATTTGTTAAATTGCATGTCTAGCAAATTTGCCTGTAGAAAAAATAGTAGTTGATGATTCAAGAAGAAATACTGAGTGGTGATGCGAAAGTGTAAAATATGTTTAAACTAATCTCGAAAACTGTTTTCTTTTTAGGGGACTGGAGGTTTCTGGTATATATATATACTTGTGATGTATGACGTGTAGATCAAGCATGCACTAAGCATCAAAAATGTGGCTTTTTTGATTTTCTGACAGTATATATAATTCATGATTTACAAAGACCAACACATAAGAGTGATGAAAACAAAATACAAAATCTATTATTTTGGCCAGTCTTTTTGAGTCTACCATAAAACAAGGGGTGGGGCTTTATTGGGAAGCGCTCTGACCTGTCCTACCAGGTGGGGCTGTTGGCTGTCAGAGATGTTAATTCAAAGGTACTTATGTGGTTAGATTTGAAGGGTGAAAGGAGCAGTATATTATCCGGCTCCCTTTGCCCCATCCATCAGAAATGAGCCGTATGCATAGTTCCACTTTTTTCTTTATTCGCATTTGGCCTCACTGCTCAGCTTGCTGTATGACTGGGAAATCTTTAGAATTTGAACAGTCCACTGTATATTTAGGTGAATATAGTGTGCTTTTATATGGCCATATAGCCATGAATAGCTAACTATGAATACTTGGTTTCTGTTTTTATTAACTTAAAATGGAAATTTGTTTTCTGCAGAGCTTAAAGAAGCCCAGAGGAGAAAGAAACAACTGGAAGAACGGTGTAAACTGGAAGACAGCATCGGCAATGCTGTTTTAACTTGGAACAATGAAATCTTGCCCAACTGGGAAACTATGTAAGACAGTATGTTATACTGAGTTTTAATTACAATCGCCGAGTCTGTGTCCTGAAGATAAGTTAGAAAGTTAGCAAGTATAATTTTAAGTGGTCTTGGAAGCTTTTGTTTGAAAGTCGCTTTTGGACAGCTGCAGAAAAAATGAGCGACATGTTATTTCTACAAGGTTGCTGGAAGTTATGCTCTTGTTATTTGTCTTTAATGGAGGTTCAGAATATTTAGAACCTGTGAAACACTGAGAAGTAATCTGTGGTAAAGAATGTAAAAGCGCAAAACATAATATTGTTGATGTTATAGTATCAGATGCAGACTGAAGTGTGTCTATGGTATCATGTAGGCTCTTTAATTACACAGTGCTTTACCTGCTGGGATAATCAAGTGATGGAAAAGACAAGTAGGGAAAAAGTTATTTAAAAAAAAAGTGCTAAGTGATAAAAGATTTCCTGCAAAGATACAGCACAGGCAATTGGTAAGCTGCTTTCACTGTCTAGTTTTTCATGGATTTCACTAGTAATCTTAAAAAAAAGCAGCCTCCCCACAGCGCATATAACCACCACAGCAACCAGCCTCCACAGCGCTACAATTGCAATTTGCCTGATCATAGAATTCAGTTGTCATGAGAATATATGTTAAAAATATGGATGGAATTTGTTGGAAAATGCATTTCTGGAGAACTGAAGTAATAAATTCAGTATAAGGAATCACAGTTTTACATGTCTGCCTTTAGCATTTGAAGGTGCATTTGTTATAGCTGCTATTAAAATAAGGACACCTTTTCCTATATTGGTTTATAAATCCAGAAGTCCCCCAATGTATTCACTATTCTACATTTAATTCAGAATCTGCTTTCAGATAAGTACATTGTTGTGGTTTTTGTCACCACCACAAACTTTCATTGGTGCTTGGGTGGTATTTGGTTCCTCCTCCTGAGCTCTCAAGTCGCTGAACATCAGCTGCAGCCGTTTCAAAGCCTGTCTTTTGTTAAAATGTCTTTCATGCTCCCACCTGAAAGTTGGTACTTTTTACATCTTCATGCATTTTTCTGGAGGGTTAGAGCTGCACAGCTGGGTGAGAAACGACATATCACACTGGCACAGCAGGGTGATGACAGAGCAGGGAGGGTAGGCTTCTGTAAATTGATCCTGTGTTTAATTTTACCTGGAGATTTAAGTCTGTCCAGTCTTCAGCATAGGCAGTGGCACAGATGTGAATTTCAGTTCCATTTGTTTATTTCTGTTCCTATGATTTTTGCCCGGTTAAGTGTGGTTGCAGATTACAGATATTGTGATTGCAGAGTTGCTGTCAGAATAAACCATTATCTTGGAAGAAAGTTAAGCTTTCCTTACAGTTCAAAGCAAAGTAGTACTGAAGGATGGGTATACGCAAACCATGTTTCACTTCTTGGCCTGTTGATGTTCGTTTTGGTTTGGATCCCTTCAGCAGTGGTAGGAGGACACATTCGCAATTCAGCTGGCAATGAAATATTTCTTATAATTATCTGTTTGATTTTGAACAGGTGCTGTTCCCGTAAAGTTCGAGAGCTCTGGTGGCAGGGCATCCCTCCGAGTGTGAGAGGCAAAGTCTGGAGCTTGGCAATTGGCAACGAATTAAACATCACCCATGGTGAGACTGTTTTGTCTGCATTGTCTTAAAAAGACAAAGAGCAAAGGGACAGTCTTGTATTTATTATGATGTATCAGAATGTGAGGTGTGAGTGTTGAGAAGGTGTTATCTAGCTACACTTTGTGGTGCTTTGACGTGTTTTGTTCAAAAATAGTGTCTTTTAATCTTGTAACTGCTCTAGGACTGCTGCTGTGAATTGTTTCTGATGAGTGCTGTCACTGTCTTGCCTTGTTAGATGGAGATGGTCAGAATTTTTTTATTCTTTAAACTTAAGAGTTGTTAATATTGGAATGCCTATGAGTATGCATACAGCATGCTTCCTTTGTTTTAGAGCAAGACATTAGGTTTGTGAGAGATTAAAAGACTCTGGGAAAATTTGTACTTTTGTGCATGTTTGTGAAAGTAGAAATAGTGTGCTACTTCAGAGTACAGAAAAACACAGCTCCAAAAGGCTAATGTGTGATTCATTCCAACAAGGGAGTGTGGTAGGCTGCCTATATTCCTGCTGTATTATGCTGCATTTCTGTGCTGGGCTTAGTTACCTTGGGTGTAGTTCTTACATGGAATTTTCTAGACTTCTACCCGTTCAGACTATAATTTTGAACCCCAGTGCTCTGTAAGAAAAGCAAATCCTTGAACATGAAATGCAACTTGTGCCTAGATTGCCTTTCCTTATCACTTAATCTTCAGTTATAGGTCAGCGGAACCAGTCTTTCAGAACCATAACCTACTTAGAAATTCAGCCACTGTGGTAGAGATACTGTACTTGTAATGACTGGAACAGCATTTCTCATGTGGTTGGTAGGTAGTACCCGACAGTGGGAACAAGTGTTTACAAATAGTGGACTTGATGTTCTCTGTTTTTTGTTTTCCAGAACTGTACGATATTTGCCTGGCTCGTGCCAAAGAGAAGTGGAGATCACTTAGCACAGGAGGGGCTGAAGTAGAATGTGAAGGTACATTGTTCGTGAAGCGCTTATGCTGTGTTATAAAACGAGAGATTTTGTAAAATCATTGCTTAAAATGAAATCGCAGATTTAAAACAAAAAAAATCAGCTATGAACATGCCACTGGTAAAAAGAAAGCTACTTTTTGCGGAAGCAAGAAATAGCTGTGTTCTTTCTCTCAATGAAACTGTAGTCTGTTATAAAACACACTTGTTCATTTTTCTTTAGAAACTATCTGTAGGTATAGTTCTTACTTGATGCTGATTTGCAGAAAAACTAGGAAAGTTTGGGGGTTATAATTTGAATGGCAACACAAAAATACTTTTCTGCATCTGTAGTTTTGGAATTGAAACTCAAATTATAGCAGAAAATAGCTTTTTAGTCCCTTGTTACAGCTTTGAGCTCGTCTCTCGGGTGTATTTCAGAGAGCAGCAATTTATTTTTGCAGATGAAGTGGTTTGAGATTTACTAATTGATTGGAAGAGTTGTCTGGTTTTGAGAAGGTATAAAACTACATGCAGATACTTGAAATTGGCTTTGGTAAGGAGTTATGCTGAGCAAAAAAAGGATGGCATACATACTGGCATTTATCAACAGAAAAATACATTTAATTGGAAATTCCATACTTAGTTTTCTCATGATTGTCTGCACCTTACCTAAGTTGACATTTAGTACACTTCCAGCTTCCTTTTCTGGAGCGTATATGTTCATGTCGTTAGTGTGAGCACTGATTAGTGACAACTCTTGTTTTTTGATTACTCAATAAGTAGCAGTAGGTAATTCCCAACTATACTTAGCAGAGCAGACAAAATACAAGTAAAACTTCTTCATATCAGAAAGAAAACTAATTCTTCAGGAATGTACTTTGGATGAGATCTGTTTCAGTTACATAGAGTGTATTGCAATGTCCATTTTGATGCGTTTAACGACACATACAAAGAGTAAATAAACAGTATTTTGGAAGGAGAGCTGACAGTAGTAGAGGCAGGTGGCATCCGTCGAATGCTTCTGCTTTGAGACTTATCCCTTCCACCACAACCTTTCAGGAGAGGCAGCTACTTCAGGAGCCACTAGGAAGCCTTGTTGAGAGCCAGGGGTCACAGGTTACAGGTCACAGGCTTGTGTGTCTGTCTGATGTTTGGTCAGCAGATACCAGCAAAGTGCCTGGCCTGTCTTGCCTGGCATCTTTTCCCTGTCGCTTTGAAACATATTGAGGGTCATTGTGCACTGTAGAGTTGCTGTGAGTCACGACATATTTGCTGCTTAGCCTGTGTGCTGAATTCAGGGAATTGTCCTGTCTATACCCTTACTCCTTAGCATTCGCATTGAAATACGTGAACTATGCAAAAGCTAACCCTTACCAGGGGAAAACAAACAAACAACATAAACTTATTTGTGTAATAAATGCAGTAACTTTGGCTTTTTAGATGCTGGATTTTCTGCAGCTGACAGAGAAGCAAGCTTGGAGTTAATAAAACTGGATATCTCCAGGACGTTTCCTAACCTCTGTATATTCCAGCAAGTAAGCAATGATAACTTTTGTCTTGACTTCTCAGAGAAATTAACTTCATGTAACCTTGTCTGTCCCCTGGTTGAAACAGCCTATTGAGTTCAAATATGAAGGACTAGACATCTTGAGAGTAAAAAGTTCCTAAAGATTTTGGAAAACTATAAATAATCTAGAAGAAGAGTAACTTCAAGGTACTATACATTTGTGAGAGGAAAAAACCAAAACCAACGAACCAAAAAACAAACAAACAAAACCAAAAATCTGTTGACTAATAGACATGATTCATCCAATCCAGTTCATGCTGGCTTCTGTCTGATGAAGTGATGCAGGTGAGTGTTTCTGGGTCAGTGAATCAACACTGGTGGGTTACAAATACATGGTAAGTGAGAGAGAGCACAGCTCAAGCAGGGTTTGGTGGCCTTTTTTGGTTCCATGCAAGACCAATTTAACTTGTATGTTTTTGGTGCACTTTAATGACTCATTTAACCAGATATTTTGTCCTTCTATATGCAAATTTCAGAAGCCCTGTGAAAAGTTGAGATTGTGGTAAATCAACATCTTTGGTTGAAAAACTTCCCTTTGGAAATTCTCCACCAGTTACAGTACTTAGTGTAAGATATGGCAGCTGTCAATAGTCAACAATTTGAAATTCTTTTTAGCCATACATGTCATACTTCATACGCTTCCTGTGTATTACAGCATATCATTGTTTTAACTATTTTCATTGTGACTGAATTCTGCCTCTAGTCTAACAGCCAATTAAGTAGTTCTGATTAGTGTTCTGCTTTCTTGGCACCATTTTCTAAGTGTTGCTAAGCTATAAGGAATCTTTTGGGCTGACATTCTTCTTATATAAGGATTTAATATGTAATCGATGTATTGAATGAACTGTACGCATTTGTAATAAATGTGGTATGAAGGGCTGTTTAATACTTTCAAAATCAAAACTATTTTGAAGGACTTGGGGCTGTCAAAGCTGCACAGAGAAATAATGTCATTGGAAGCAATAGATACTGTCTGTGGCACTGAAGGGTTTTTAGCATTTGTTATATACTCAGATGTCTCATTTTTGTTTAATTGCAGGGTGGTCCCTACCATGACACGTTGCACAGTATTTTAGGAGCCTATACTTGTTACAGACCTGATGTAGGCTATGTAAGTGAAGAATTTTTTTGGGGGGTGGGGGCAGAGAGGGAGAATTGTGTTAATCAGTCCCTTGTAAACCAGTATTAAGTGTTTTTTTTGTGAATATTTGTGAGACTTCTGTTTGCTCTCTTCTATTCCAGTACAAGCTTGAGAAGTGTATCTCATGGTTTTGTTTCTAGATTTAAGCTTTTTAACAGGTTAAGTAATTGGAAAACGGAAAAGTACATATTTGTAGTGCTTGAAAAAGAGAAGATGGAGTGAAGTTGGTCGTTCGAAGTACGTAGTGTTCTTAGTGGCAGTCTTATTGAGACTATTCTGTTGAGTACTTTACTCCTGCTTATACATTTTTGTCCCTCAGCACTGTGAGTTTCTGGAACAGTCTTTAAAGCAATGCCCATCAGGGCTACATGCGCTCCTCAAAGTATTTGAAGTAGTGATGTGGAAAGGACTGAGTGGAGTTCAGATACTCCATTTAGTCTTTTTCCCCTGAGCAGGGATATATATAGGAGCTTATTCTTTATTCAGGAGCAGTGGTTTTAGAGAAGACAAATGTAGAAAGGTAACGTTCCTATTCTGTGAGTAGCATGTGATGCTTGGCAAAAACTGCTGGATGTGTCTGCCGGGAAACTAGAAGAGAGGAGATCAGGTGGTGGACTCTGCTTGGCACGGAACCTGCTGTTGTGTTGGGAAGCAGCTTGTTCCTCAGGCTTGCAGGAAGGATTGTCACACCTTGGTCTGTGTGACTGCACAGCAGCGCTGCACCCTCTGAGTGAGCTTTGCCTAGATCCAGCATCGATCCTGTAGCATACTGTGTAGAAAAATGCAACAACATTGTGAGCTTATGGTAAATGAAACATGAGCTTAATCTCAAAATGGTGCTGCTTGTCAAATGACTCATTGCAGTTGTCTGTAACTGCTGGTAATTGATTGAAAAAGAACAATCGTTGTCCCTAGTGTCCAGCTTTCTAGAAATAAGGGTATATATGATCCTTTCCTAGGAGAGGAGTGGTTACTTAGAAACAGATTGTTCTTCAAAAAAATCTTTATTCTGCATATTTGAAAGTGCTGTCATCCTAACCTAGCTTTGGAATCCTACTTAGCCTTTGACAGGAGGCAGCATGGGGATCATTAGCTTCCGTGCTCGGAACATGCAATTCCAGAGGGTCAAGTGGGTTAAAACCCTGCCTTTCTGAATGTTGCGCAGAAGCTCCACAAGTGCTTTAATTCAGCAGCTCAGCAAGTACATTAAAAATGAGTGATTGCAAGGACAAAACAAAGCAACGTTCTTGGAAGAATACAGTTATTACTGAATGGTAACTCTTCTCTTTTCTTCAGGTACAGGGCATGTCATTCATAGCAGCAGTATTGATCTTGAACTTGGATACTGCAGATGCCTTCATTGCTTTTTCTAACCTTTTAAATAAACCCTGTCAGATGGCGTTTTTCCGTGTGGACCATGGCCTTGTAAGTATGCAAGAAAACAGTAATCTACATGTGGTAGATATGTGTAGGGAAAGTTTAAAAAATAGCTTTCAAAATAAGTCAGAATTTATTTTAAAGCAACGTGGTTGATAAAAAAAACCCCAACACACACACCTGCACCCCCTGAAAAACACAAACAAAACCAAAGCAAAACCACCCCACTAACCTTTTTGAATAGGCAGGTGAATTAAATTGTTCAGCTGCTATTTTATGATGCTTGGAGAATAGTTATGAGACTGTTACTGTAGGTGTTTTTCAATTGAGCACTGTAGTTGAAGGCTGAAAACACCTTAATATTAGAAGAAATGTCTTGAAGGTGCTTTTTACCCTGAACTAATAAGTTGCTAAAAATAGACTGTTGCAGCGAGAACGAGGTTTCCCAGCTCTTGCTGTAGCTGCTGTGTTTGAAAATGTGCCCAGAGGAAGCAGATGATGAGACCACTTCAGTTTTCAGTGGGAGCCGGTCACCTGGTTCTCTCTGGAGGATCTAAAAGTCCTTGTTAGCATGTACACTGGCCCACTTGTGTACCATAGCAAAATAAGACATATCTCCTGAAATGCGTTCTTAATTTACTTCAGAAGTTTGGGGTTTTTTTGTAAAATGTATGGCATTCTGCATTTCCTTCTCACTTATTTACTTTTTAACACTATGAAGATAGGATCTGTTTCTCGAGAGTTCACATGGAAGAGAGTTCAAAAGCAAGGGAGTGGATGATGTCACCAACAATCACTTTTGTTGCCCGAACAGCGGGGCACTGGGGATGCTGTAGGAGCAGCGTGAAATTCCTTGTTGCAGCCCCTGAATCTCCTCAGTTGTAAATGCCCATGGGGAGATGTACCACAGCGCAGACAGCGTTGCTAGAAGCAGTGTCAGTCACCTCCATTAATGTACTTGGAAGAACAGGGCAAGTTCATCCATTCAGTCTGTGAATATGATCCTTACGAATAATGTTTTGGAATTAAACTTGCTAGAATAAGATTTTTTGCTCTTTTTAGCTGAAATAGTGGGGGTTTGGTATATTCTTGGATAGTGCATTTAGTTCTGTTAGCCTGGCTAAATAGAGGCTACGTGATAAATGAGTGCTTATGGAGAGTAGAGGTGGTGATACATGAAGAATATTAACATAGGAAATTACAAAGCCATGATTCACAGCACAAGGAAAACTTCATACCTAGTATTTCAAACAGAGAAGCGAGACAGTTTTGGCTTCCTGTGGTTAATATACTGATCTCCTGTCTACCCTCATCTTTTTGTGTCAGTTTTACAGTTTAATAACTAAACTAAATGCTTATTTGTCTTAATGTGTAATAAAATAAAAAAACAAAACAAAACAAAACCACAAACAAACAAACAAACCAACCACATAAGTTAGTTGTGGAAATAAGGTAGTTTATGCTGATTGATCTTGATTTCTTCTGTTGTTTGCAGCTTTATTAAACTAGAATGTTTTTAATTACTACTGAGTAACTGTCTTGTTTAATGTTTTTGATTAAGATACCTAAAACTGCTATTGCATTTCTAACAGAGCTGCCTGCATTACTATCAGTAGATGTGACCGTAGCAGTTGTGTGTAAGATCTCTTCTCTAAAGTACCTTTGAAAAGCGTTAGTAGATAGATCTCCCTTGCTGTGGTGCTAGCAGGTAAACACATCATTTTGGAAGTAGGAATATCTGCTGTATTACCTGCCTCCTTCTTTATACTCAGATCTCACCTGATGCTTGGAATTCATGCGTTTAAAAGTCTATACTAGGAAGCTGGTTTAGTTGTACAGTTCCCTTAAGTGGGTTTCTAAATTTCTGGCTTCATATTTGCCATGAAACTGCTTCTCTGTAGCTGATGGTTCAGAGATTTTATGGGACTGCTTTATGCTCTTACTGACTACCTGGCTCAATTTTTCACTTGCTGCTGTTACTGAAGATAGTCCACCATTGCCAGTTCATGCAGATGAAACAGGAAAATTTCCTGTAAGAACATAAAAAGACCCTGGGAGACAAACCTGTCATCTTTTAAAAGGTTTTCAGACAAAAGGGTCCAGAAGGCTCCTCTTTTTCTTTATTGTTGTGGTGTTTGGAGGGGAAGCATGCTGATACAACTCAAACTTGGAAGAAATCACAGCCATTCTTTATTGCTTTTATTGGGATATTGTAATTAAAATTACTGAAACATTCAAGGACTTTGCTTAACTTTTCTCCCTCTAGTATTGAGAGGAGAGGGTAGGGGGAGGAGGAGGGAGCTAAGAAGCTCCTGTTATGAAATTTGACTTAAATATTCAAATTTTAAAATAATATGGAAGTCTCTGTATTAAAAGCAGTACAATTCAGGAGTTACGATATCAGATGGGAGTTATCTGTTTCTCTTCCATAGTTGTTTTATCTTGATCTTTGGCTTTTATGTGTGAACTTTGTCTGTCCCTCTTTGCAATAGAAATGCTCTTATTTTACAGTGTATGATATAGAAGCAGCTTTGGGATTAGAATATGATTTATGACTGGAGTCAACTGGACACTTCACTCATGCATTGAACTATTAAATTATTTTAGTTTCGTATTTCATTTTATAATCTATTGGGCCTTGGATTTTATTCAGTGTAATATTAAATTACTGCCTCAAGCATAAAGCACCATTCTATTATCATAATTATTTTGAGAAATCAGCAAATAACTTCTCTCCTGCTGGTATTTTTATTTCCAAAGGAAACTGGCCAAGACCCAAAAAAATAATTACATTGTTTAGAATGAGAACAGTATATAGGGTGGATCTTAAACTCTCTGTGCTTGCAAATGCTGTCCTTTATGTAAATGCTTAGCTCCTTATTGTATCATGTAATTCATATGATCCTGGCTTTGAAGAGCATTAATCCAACAACAGACAATACATCTAAGCCTATTAATACAGCTAACTGCTTTTTTTTCCCCGTTGTATTTTCCCAGATGTTGACTTACTTTGCTGCGTTTGAGGTGTTCTTTGAAGAAAATCTGCCAAAGTTATTTGCTCACTTCAAAAAAAATAACTTAACTCCAGACATCTACCTTATTGATTGGTAAGACACTGAAAGCATAATTGACGTGCATACTAGCGTTTAGCTCCGTGTCGGTATTCAAGACAGAAGCTGGAGTGCTCTTACCTGATTTATAGTGTTCTTTTAAGATAAAGACTTTATCTTTTGTTCGATACTTGAGTTTGTCAATCCAAATAATTCACACTTACTTCTGTGGTGTTTAACCTTTGCCTAACCATCGTTGTATTTCCATCGAGTTTGAAGCTTGTTTTGAAATTCAGCTTTTCTACTTCATGTGCCAGGGTGTATATCCAGACAGTATTGCTAGTCTTGCATTTGAAATTTATAGTTTGTCCCCTTGCACAGAACAGGAAAAGAGTAGTTAAAACGTAGTCTTTCTGTCCATACAACAAAAAGCTAGAAGCTACAGAAAAGCAAACACCTGGGCTTTTGGCAGGATGAACTGAGACTCTGAGGCAGTATCTCACTCAATGTAAGGTGGTCCCAGATCCTATTTGGAGGATCCCAGAACAGGTTGTTTAAAAACCATACTGACATCTCTCAATCACCTTTTTGCCCATCATATGTTTTGAAATGATCTCCAGGAGTTTTTCTTCCATTACTTTCCCAGGGACAGAGATGAGACTGACCAGCCTGTAGTTCCCTAGATCCTACTTCTTGAAGACAGGAGTGACATTTGTTTCTTCAAGTTTTCAGGAACCTCCCCTGATTACTGGGACCTTTCAAAGATAATTGAGAGTGGCCTTACAGTGGCACCAGACAGTCTCCTCAGCACTCATATGTGTATCTCACCAGGTCCCGTGCACTTGCATGTACTTATTTGTATAAATGTTCCCTCATGTGATCCTCCTCCACCTGAGGCAGCCTTGCACTAGGCTTTCACAATGGTCTGGAGGACCTGGGATTTCTGAAGGCAAGTCTTCTCAGTAAAGGCTGAGATAAAGAGGGCAGTGAGTACCACGGTCTTCTGCCTGTGCTTTGTCACCAGGTTCTCTGCCCTGTTCAGCAGTGGGCTCATGTCTTCTCAAGTCTTTTTTTCTGCTGATGTGTCTTTAAACAGCCCTTCTCATTGACCTTAACATCCACTGCCAGATTCAACTCCAGGCTTTGGCTTTCTTAGCCCCTTCCCTGCATACTCAGTGTCTCTATTTCTCCAGGGTCATCTGTCCCTCCTTCAGCCTCTTTTTTGCTTCCTTTTTAGGAGGTTCTTGTTCATCCGTACAGGCCTCATGCTGGTTTTGTTTGAGTTCCTTGATTTTCATATGCCTCTTGCACAGAGGACAGTATAATATGGGCTTTGTTTGACTTGGCTTTTACACTGGGATTAAATTTTAATGCAACATAAGTAAGAGAATGAAGAGATGTGTAATGGATAGGCTCATTTCTCCCAGCATTTGGTGGGAGAAATACTATCGGAAAGGTTTTTGTGACTGAAGGCTGAGAATATATTAAACTGAACTAGATCTACGCACAGAGCAAGAAGATGCTAAAAATAATACTGGAATAGGATAGAAGGGAAGCAAGAGGACAGAGGCTGGTATGTTCAGTGATAAGAGGAAAGATGTTGAAATTGTATTGCCTCAGACAATGTTGTGAAAAGCCTGTGTGTGGAAGAAGCAATTGAATAAAAGGGGTATCAGGGTAGGAAGTCTGTAAACATGATGGAGAATAACTGGATAGACAGCATTAAAATCACCAGGTTAGAATCTTTTTTATGGATTACTAGTTTAATATGATGTTGTCATGTCATGTTGATCTTTTTAGTAGGAGAGACTAAAAAAGTGTGTCTTCATGCTGCAGTCATGTTAATATCACTCCTTTGTCTAACCTTGAGCTTTATGTTGTAAAGAAGAAATCCTGAGGAACAACACCACAAACTGGAGATTTAGAAAAAGACTTTTGATGAAAGGTTGAAGGTTTACATCCCCCTCAGCAATTGTGCTTTGATAGATTAGTCTTTGCTGTATTTCCTCGAGTAAACATTTATGTGATCAGTTGCTCTGATTTATAGGTTTAAAAAAACAGACTTACCAGCAAAGAACTGAAGTGCTGAGGTGTGAGCGTGTGGGGCACACCAGACCCCCTTTCGTTCCTTCTGTGGGTGTTGTTAAAAGCACTTGAAAGACACTTCTCTCAGGAGTGCTTGTGGATGGCACTTCTCAAGGTCTTTGTATGAGTGGACTGACAAACCTTAGCATTTCTTGCTGCCTACCTGCATCCATGTTAAAGCTGTTTGTTTTAATCCCAAGGACAATTTATTGTGTTCCTCCCCATCCGTAGAGAGTCACATGCTGGTCTTGCACAGGAATGTAGGCTAGTTGAGGCTGTCTTGCCCAATCCTGTTATTAAACTTTTTTCACACTTGTCTTGAGCTAGACAGCTTGTCCTGCTCTGTCTTTAATTTTGTTAGACAGCAGAGTTGGTGTTTAACTGTAAGATTTAGGTATGATAATTAAATATGTGTTTATGTGCATGTGTATATAAGTATATATATACCATGTGCACATGTATACTTTCTACTTTAAAGTACTTCGATCCTGTAGGAAGCAGATTTAGATTTTTTAATTTTATTTATTCTAAATGGCCACTGGAAACTGAACGAATTGGACTTTATATGTGCTGTCTTTCCATTACTTCCAGGAATTAGTATAGAGAAGTTGTAAGGAAAAATCAGGTCGGTCTGTGTTCACACAAGTGAGTAACTATTAAAGGACTTTGGAAAATGTTTATAAGGGTACCAGTGGCTCATGGCTGACAAGGAATTTGCTGTAGTACAGATATTGCTCCATTAAAAACAGAACTGCTTCCGCAGAGATAAGGATGTGGTTTCAGTGTGTTAAAGTCAGGGATGAACATGGTACAGTGCCGCTCTGAATAGGGAGGTAGGTAAAAATCTTTGTGAAACAGCCTTGCTCTGACAACGTGGCTTTTATGTAAATGTGCGTTAGTTCGAGCTGCGCGGGGATGGCGGCTGCTGCGGCGGTGCCCGGCGCGGTTGCTCTGTAGCCGTGTGTGCCGCCCGTGTCCCTGGTGCCCGCGCTGCACAGGCCAGTTGCTGGGAAACCCTTCTGCTCCTGCTGCAATTACAGCGCGATCAGCGCGTCTCCTTTGTGCTGCAGGGAACAGCAGTAAAATGTATATGCTTAAATCATTTTTTGAAGAGATATGTTCCAAGAAGAAGAAATGTTGTGCATGTAGGTGGCTCAGGTATGCAGGTGAGGCAGTGCTGCTTTGGGTTTTATCAGGGCCAGTAGAGGATTTAGGGAGGGGAAACCCCCTGCCAGTTCAGTTCCACTACTGCCTTCTGTGCTTAGAAAACACCAAGGACTTAGGAATTTAATAAGGTACAGTGGCGTGATTATCAGTGGATACTTGCCAGAAATAAGACATCTCTTAAAAAAGACCAGCGTGCCTCAACCCCAAACTCCACCTGATAAATCTCATGGAAAGAACTCAAAAGCTAGACAGGTTTTTACTTTTTTTGAAGAATATAAAGGGAATCCAGTGTGAGTGGGTGTAAAGAGCAACATGCAGTCAGGTTCCCATAGCGGGGAAATAGCGTATCTGAACAGCCCAGCTTTGGCCTCCCGGCTCTGTCAGCTGATGAACCACAGGCTCTTCCGAGCAGAGCAGAATGTGGGTTTGCGAAGGACACGTGCTGTCTATTTCTGGCCTGCTGCTGCTGCACAAACACCTCTTTATCCCTACCCAGAAAAATGATTTGGGCAATTATTATAGCCAGGGGCTTTGTTTGTACTGATGGATTGATCAGTGGTTCTTTAGTTTTGCATTGACTGTGATTGTGCCCTGTGAGCACTAACTTTCTGTTGACACCATTTACTCGTTGTGAGAAAGCTCCGAAGCACTTTGGATGTTTGAAGTGGGCACTTCCAGTGAAGTATTATAAGCTTGCTATCTGTTTCATTAAGAAAAACATAGTCCATGTCAAGCTTAAGATGATGCTTTGAGTGCATGCCTCCTTTGCAAGGGAAAAACAGACTGTAATACTGTCCAAAGGTTTCTGGTGACTTTCTGATTTTTTTGAATTTGAGTTGTTACTGGAGTCCAAAAGATCAGAGTCTTCAGTGCAGTTTACAGTGTGCTCATCCTTATGTCACTGCAGGTTAGGGTGAAATCAAGTGAAATACTGCATTGCTGTGTAGTACTCCTGGGCGAGAGAACAGGGCTTTTGGGATGCTTCTGACTCGTTGGAAATTTCTCAGAAACTCACATTGTATTGTAATATATTGATACATTTTACAATGCAGTCAGATTTGCTGAGTGCTAAGAAGTAGCTCTGTTGCAGTCAGTATTGTATAGTACTTAATATGTAAGATTTTATTTTCCTAATGAAAATACTTCCGCTTTTTTTTTCAACTGTGATGATTTAAAATTGTACTAAATAAACTGTTACCAACAAGCTTATTGCAATAACTCTGAAAGTGCTAATGAGATGCCACTATACAATGAAGTGATACACAAACACTTAGAAAGATGCAGTCTTTGTATCAAAGGAGATATAGCTGAAATTGATGCAAAATGTAACAACTGAAAATTAGTGCTGGGATTAAGGGGGGAGGGTGCAAGAATAAGTTTAAAAGGTAGTTTGGTTCATCAGTTCCACAACTGAACTCTGACATTGCAGAAATATTTTTTTGCTGTTACTGATGTGGGAAATGTGTAGTGCAAGAATTGATCTGAACCAAGGTCTGAAGTGCAAGATCTGATTTGCATCAGTCGATTTGCATGAGTTGTCAATCCAAAATCTGACATACGTGTCTTCATTGCTGTTGCTAACAGTATCTTGTGAAGACATTTTAATTAGAAAGGAAAGAGCGGGGGGGGAAAGGAGAAACAAAGCAAAGACAACACTAGGCCTATGGTTATCATAGTAACAGTGCTTTGCTTTCTTGGTAACATGGTCACACGCCTTCCCCGTGAGCCAGGATTTCATGCCTCCACCTCAGAGTCCACTTGCATCATGAGCAGGAGCATCTGGTACTTTTTCTTTTCTTCCCCTGCTTCCAAACAGACAGTGGCCGGTAGCCACTGCCATCTCTGTGCTAGCTGACCTGTAGCCTGTGCCTGGGACTCATAGCGCCAGGAGCAAGCTGCAGACACTTCATCCCGCGGCACAGCAGCGTGAGCAGGTCCTCAGCAAGGAGTGCTGGTGCTGCCGAGAGCCGCCGCTACTACTGCTCTCCTCTAGCAGCTGCTTTATTACTATAACCCATTTCAGCTGGGTTTCAGACCAGTAGCTCACATGTCTGCTAAAAAATGTCTTTCAGTAGGAAACGTTTGAAGGGAGCAAGTGCTGTATCAGTTCTTAGCAGTAATGATTACTGCTGTTGTTCCATTGCTCATTCTAGGGGACCCCTTCATTCTTAGGGCTTGATGCATTTAATTCCATGCTAGTATTAATGAAAGTTAATTGCCTTACGAATTTCCTGCAAATTGCACTTCATTCCAAATTATGAAGAGATCAGTGTCAATTACTTTATTTGATATGACAGCTTTTTTGCTGCAAGTAAATCTTTTCCTGCAAAAAGTAGTGTTCTAATAAATAGCTCTGTCTATTTCTTCTGACAGTTAATTTTCTGCATAGTTGCAGATTTAATACATGTGGGTTATTCAGGTTAGGTCTGAATCATGACAGAATAATAGCTTTTGGGAGTAAAAACAGATTAAAAAAATAGACATTGTTACTTATCCTTAACCAGGACTAGTTTCAGGCTGTTTGCCTGCTATGTGCTGACCGGGAAAGGACTCACTTGAATTGCTTCCTATTACACTGTTATTTTTAAATGGAAAAGCTGTTGCTGCTTCCATTGCGTGTGTCCATATAGACAAAAAGCCTTAGTTCTGCTGTGTCAGTGTTCTGTAGCAAGACGTTTTTATATGGCGTGTGACTGTACAAAAATGCTGGAAGAGTACACAAAGTCTGCCAGGCAGGATAAGCCAATCACCCAGAGAAGGGGTTTGTGTTGTGCTATTCTTGTACAGTCATGTACGTATGTAAAAGACATATATGAACAATAGTGTTTTTTTTCATCCCAGACTCTCCCTCACATTTGCTTATTTTAATACTTCTAATTTAGCTTTTTGGAGAACAGAATGTAAAGGATTTCTACTTGTTATAAAGACATTGCAATGAGAATTAAAAATAGAAAATCCTATAAATCCTAAACCTGCAATTTACTTGTCACCTGTATTTGTGCAGATGGTTTAGTTTCATGTTGCTGCTTGTAAAATGAACATATTTTCCCATTTTCCTGAAGTGTGCCGATTCACAGAGAAGTCAGATACTTGATGACACGTCATTCAAATAATCTTATGTAGTAAAAAGCAGATAGTGCAGAAAACCTTTGTTAGATTTTGCTATGAAAATCATTCCTATTCTGTACCTCTCTATATGTGTGTGTATATCCTGTTCCATTGTAGTATTTTAATGTAACCCAAATTTCCTAAGTAAGAAATTGGAGGGGATGAGGGGAGTCTTAAACACAAGAGAACTACTGCTCTATTCAGCATATTTAAGAAGAGATTTTGCATTAAAAGATGTGGAAAGCTTGTATATAAATGTGGGCCTTTGCCGACCTCTGCCGGACAAAGAATTATTTGCAGTTTTAGAGAGCTCCTGTGCAGTGCATCTCTGGAGAAGTGTTCTCTCTCTAAATTCTGAAGGAAAAAATCACTGAAACTCTTTTCCCTTAAATACTATAACATGATTCCAGGTAACTCAGTTCTTTTCACTTGCTGTTATGACGTTATTAGTGAAAAAGAAAACTGCTCTGCCTTGTAGCAAAGTGTTGGGTCAGGAGGGAGTAGGGAGCATTCTGCGTTTCTGGCTGCAAGGCATTTTGATGAAGGAAGAAATGTGCTCTTGGCAGTTAATGGAAATGCGGCTTTAGCAACTGGGAGGAAGTTCTTATTCTGCTGTTATCTTTACTCATTGGGGATCATATCTGCTGAAGCACTCTGAGCATACTTGCAGCTATCCCAGGGTTCTCTCTGGACATCTTACGTGTTTTTCTCAACTCATGAGAGTTTAAACTGGTCTTTCCTCCAAAACTCATGCTATTATTGCTTTGCCAGTCAATCAAGCCTAGAACACAGAGTTGATTTTACACATCTCCTTCATCTCATCCACAAAATTCCCTTTGCGCTATGTCTTAAGATGCATGTTTTTGTGTTCTCACAGCTAAAACTGCATCAATCCTCAACTTCGAAGTGATAAGTTTGAGTATGCCTTTGATTATATTTGTGGCCAGTACATGTCTGTCATTAAACTATATATATTGATTCTCCTGGTGTGATCTGAGAAAATTGAACTTGGAGACCCAGATTGATAGCAAGATGCTGTAACTGTTGTACAATTTGATGTTGTTTCATGTATTGCTTTGCCACAACTAATAGAAGTACTTTCGAAATAAGAAAGTATTCAGGTGCAAATATTTAAGAAGCCTCAAACTTAACTAAAAACCAGTTTGTGTACTTCTGTGAGTATCCAAAATGTTTTTTCTTATGCTGTAACTCTGAAAATTTTAATCTGTTTTTCAGGATATTCACATTGTACAGCAAATCTTTGCCACTAGACTTGGCATGTCGTGTCTGGGATGTGTTCTGCCGTGATGGAGAAGAGTTCTTATTCCGTACAGCTCTGGGAATATTAAAACTTTTTGAAGATATTTTGACCAAAATGGACTTCATTCATATAGCTCAGTTTTTAACAAAGCTACCAGAGGACTTGCCTTCGGAAGAATTCTTCGCGTCTATTGCGGCCATTCAGATGCAAAGTAGAAACAAAAAGTGGGCTCAGGTAAGGAGGATGTTGATCTTTGATAACACGTGACTACTGTCCTAATGGAAACGAGTTTTGGCAACATCTGGAAGAAAGTTTTAACAGAGCTAGTGTTTGATTTTACGGGTAGGTAGGACTATATAGCTCTCTCAGTGGTTTTAGTATACATTCAGATGAGTGGGTTCCTTGAGCTTTTCTGGAAAGGGAGACCTCAGGCAACATTCAAAATTGAAACGTTTGGTGGAGTTGATGATATGACTTGTAAAATGTATTAATTACAAAGGCTACTAGCAGCATTACAAATTGATATTTAAAAGCATACATTCAGTCTTTGGGAGATGCTGACAATTCATCGGGACACATCGTCATACAGTCATTATCTTAATATCCTTGAGGATCCAGTCTGCTTGATTTTGGGCTGTAGAGAATTGACTACTCTGATTTCCTCCTTGGATTTTTGCACTGAAGCCTTTACTTGAAAAATTGTAGTCTCATCACTGTAAATTGAACTAAATCCCAGCTTTAAAGAACTTACCTTCTGGTTTTGGTCATAAGTTGCTAGTATCGATTCAGCTTTGTTTCTGTCCCCAAGAACATTTTTCAGCCAGCAGTGTCTCTACAAGTAATCTCCTAGTCTTGTTCCTCATTCAGGTGGCTCACTTTCTTTGAACATGTCTTGTGTGGACAAGGATCACATACCAAATCAATTCTCAGTCCACCGCTGCTTCCTTTGCAGAGAAGGGGAGACAGTGGTCCTGTTCTGCCAGGTACCCCAAGTAGTGGTCTTGCTTAGCCAGTATTTTTCAGTCTGTGACACCTGTGGAGGTTTAGTGCTGACTATCATACCAGGAGGACTCCTTCAAAGTACTCTAGCCCAAATCGTCTTCCTTAGTATCATCAGCTTCATTCAGACTGCTCTGGAAGGTCTGATTGTTTTCACTTGTGGTGAAATGAAGAAAAAAATGCTGTTGAACTATGGTGCAGATAGGTCTTAAGACACAGCACAACATAGGTTGGTGTTGCCTGACTTCTTGCCTGTCTTGACTTCTGCACCAAGTGGCTTTCTTCACCAGATAGTTCCATTGCTGAGTAAGTTTCCATCAAGAAAGCCTCTTCACTCTCTAGCCTGCCGTCCTTTTCCAAGCCAAAGTGGGTAGGGGCTATGAGTTTGCTCACATATGCACTTAGCAGGTACTTACTGAGGTACCACTATTGGAACCAACCTTAGAAACATGAACAAGACAAAGAGTGTATGGGATTATGTTTTCTATTATTAAGATGCTACCTGTGGTGACTACCTACCTCTCTTGAGGTTTTTAAAATTCATCAGGATGAGTTTGGACTCAGAAACCTGAGCTTTGCTGTTCCAGGGCAGACAAGCTTTTGGTAGCATGTGACTTGGTTGCACAGGTGGACTCGTAGCAGTGCTGGGGCAGAACACACCCACACAGTGTGCTTGAGAAGTCTGGCTGCAGCTGGGATGCTTCTTAGCTGGATAATTATAGTTGTAGGAGTCAGATGCTTTGCTGTAGTATCCATGTGTTTTCTGTAGGGAAATGCCTTTTCAAAGTAGCAAAATAAATGTCCATTGTGATGGACATTACCGTTAAGAGAAACTCTATGTGGACTGACTGACAAGGGACACTGGTTGCCAGAGAATGCAGAGTGTTCTTGAGCTTAGAAAAGTGGGCTTTGTGTTCCCATCTCTGGCATCATCTTGTTTGGTTACAGTGATCATACTGCATAAGCAAGGAGCAGAGCTTGAGGTACCACTTCTTTGTAGGAGTGTATTTGGTCACATTCAGCTGCACATCTCAGCAGTAGGTGCATTTGGTACTCAGGAAGACACGTGCTTACTGAACCTTTCATCTTGCTGTACCATGGTAATTATGGTCCTGGTATCTTGTGAGTCACATTCTGGCATCATGATTATATAGGTAGGGCCTGGTCTGAAATGTTACGGGCTCCTTATGAATCTGAATCCCATGGTCCTGGTTCCCTCCTCAGACAGGCTGGTGTATATTTTCCATCTTACTCCATTTTGCATCATTGACAATGTGATCAGGAAACTAAAGACTGAAAGGAGTCCTAGTAAATCACAGACATGGCACTTCTGATAAGAATTACTCTGGTTATCAGTAGGAAACCTGCAAGCCCTATTTTCCATCTGGAATTACCTTCAAAGAACTCCAGGGTACTGTGCCAATGCAGCCTTAGTCTGAAATGTGAGTGGCTGTCGTTACACTTCGACATCAACAGCAGAGAAATAGAGATGGTAGAACAGACCGGACTGTGGGCTTAGCGTTTCTGTCATCTGCGCACTCCAAATCTTAGCTCCATAAAGTTTTCCAAATAACTAAAGAATCTGAGCTCTATTAGTTGGCTTAATGTCTATGCTTTTCTGCATCCATATTTTTGTGTAATTGTCTGAATCTTTAAAGTGGTTAATTTTATTTCTACCAAGGACATTGTTATTATGGCACTTGAAACTCTCATAAGCCCATGTGATTGAGTAGCTGCTGATTTACCCTGAATCTCTGTGAACAGGACCCTACTGAAATCTCTGCAGTTCTAGAAACTGCCCAACAGCCATCCAGCTGTGGCTCTGTTCAGAGCCATGGTGGACTCTTCCGTTGCAACAGCCACAGATGCTTTTGCATTAAAGCAATTAAAGCATAGTCAATGTTGTGTGATTGCCCTGTGAGTGATTTAGCCCCAGCTGCTGTTAACTCAGATGGCACAGAGGTTGTTTTGAAATCAGAGAGAAACCAGCAGGCTTACTTGTAACTGCAGTTATTTGAGATGGAGTGACCCTCAGTATGTTCAATTCCAGCGTGATGCTTGCAGATGCTGCTGGACTTCTTCAGCAAACTATAGGGCAGGGAGCGTGTTAAGCAGCATGAGAAATGGGCGATCATTGTGCCCTCTACATGAGGGCTAATGAAACGAAATTGTGCATTGGATAATAGGAAATAAAAATGTTCAGTGTGGATGCAAATGCGGACTTTTTGCTTCAGAAAAGGATCTAAGCAGATCTGGAGACAGTGATGTGCTCTAGACAAGCACCAGTCAGTGCTAAGGTAATTCTGGCCTGAACTCTTAGATGATATCACACAGCTCAGGCTGCTCACTTGCCGTGTTTTCAGACAGACCATTTATCTTGAGAATTATACCTTCTCCTCAGGCATCGTCACTTAATAGTACTAGACTTGTGTAATCTGGGTAAGAATCTCATCTCCGGGCTTCATAAGTGTGTGTTGGGGGAGAGTGAGTTTAAACCTTTGTTAAATCCATTTATATCCATGCCACAAGGACTCACGGGAATGGTCTCCATCAGTGGAGAGATTTTGTAAATTAATTATAATAAATTTAATATTTAACAGTTAAAATAGTGCTGCTCAGAGATAATTAAATTGAAAACTCTTCAGACAATGACTTATTGAATAGCTTTTTAAATCTAATACTTTTTTTCTTTCTCATTCCTTGAAATGTCTAGATACTGGCTGCTCTGCAGAAAGATAACCGGGAAATGGAAAAAGGAAGTCCTTCGCTTAAACGTTAAATTATGGTTGCCTCCAGTGACTCGCAGACAAAGAGCTAAAGTGGCAGAAGTATTGAGTACGGTTTGACATGTATGAGCCTACAAATCAAAGTGTTATTTCAGAGTTTGTTTGGTAGCAGGGTAGCCTTAAAGGGGAGAGAGGAAAAAAGAGGAGGGGGCAAATCGGGGGATAAAACCCTTATAAGTGAAACCTAGGCTTAGCCTTAAACTTTTAGTGGAATGAGCATTTGCTGTGGACAGTGTTACACATTCTGTACTTCTGATGAGGGCAGTGAAACTAAACAATATTAAGGTGTTTTTTTAAGGTTTTTCTTTGATCTTTTAAAAGACTGGACAGACATTCAGCAATGTCAGTTGCTTTGAGAGCTATTGCCCAGTTTCGTTCTTAGACAGGATCTACTTTCCATACCCATACAGAACCTGGATCTGGGTTTTAAATACCTGGTGCTGGAATTTGTAGTTAAATGATATAAGGACCATTTCTTTAGAAATGCTTCTTGTTTTATAGGTTGTGGGTCCCATTTGCCAAAGAAATCATATAGACATAGAATTACATTCCATTCTTTCAAAAATTAAGTAGAAAGTAAATGCAGAGGTCACGCTAGCAGTACAAAACCAGTTCTTCTTCAAGATGCCTTGAAGATCTGTGTTTCCAACCTGGATGCATGTGGAAGACGTTCCATTAATCAGATTAGATTCCAAACTCACTGGGGGGTTTCTAGTATTGAGCTGGCATCATTTCTCAATTGTACTCTCTTTCCTTTGTTAAAAGCCAGGGTGACATACTGTTAAATATATGTTTCCATGCCTCCCTGTTCTGGGGCAGTGCTGTTTTGCTTACCAGCTACTTACTCCCGTGCCGTCTCTCCAGTCATGCTGATAAAGCTGTGGGCTGAGCAGATGAATTGAGAAATGGTTACAAGCATTTTTTTTATAGTTACTTTACACCCAGCTCTGCTCACTGGCAAAACTGAGGAGGAAGGGTGTAGGGGAGAAGTTTGGTGAGCCAGCCTTGCTGCTGAAAATAAAAGGTTGTGTGGGATCTCCTGAAGCCGCTGCTGCCACAGCAGGAAAGCATGACATGGAGCTGATCTGTACGTAGTGACAAGTGAAAGGAGTTTATTGGGAAATGCACCAGATAAATACTACCAAAGCTGTTGTTTCCTAGTGTTTTATCCAGCCTCTAATACGTGGGAGCAAGTTACAGAGCGGGCAAACTGTGGCTGTGTAATTCTGTTATACAGCTTAGATCCCCTCTGCACTCAGATCAATGTTGAACTGTAAATCACGAGTGCCTCTGATTTACAAGAATGTTTGTTGCATAATGTATAGTGTAAAATCTATTTTATAAATAATGAGGATCATTGAAAAGGGAAACTAACTGAAGCAATATTTGTGTTAACTGTAAAGAGGCGTTACTAAATCCTTTAGCTGTATGGTCAGCTGTTTCCCTATGCTCTTCAGTCTGGTTTATGCTGATTAATTTGGCATTGTCTGAATTTAAAAAATGAGAAAAATAGTTGTACACTGATCAACTCAACATACAATATAAAGGACTGTAGGACTCAATCAAAATGTTGTCCTTCAGTACAAACATTGTTTCTGCGAGGGGCAGTTTGACTGTACTGTTAAAAGAGTGAGATCAAGATTCCCTGCTGAGGACTCGTGATCACTTTGGAAGATGAGTAATGCAAATGCAGCATGCAGGTCTGATACCTCCTTGGCCTCTTTTCCTGTCCGCTTTGTCTGCCTGGCATAGTGGATGGGCTTTTTTGGTGGCCGTCTTAATTCCTCCATAAGACTTCTAGGTCATCACTTACTGAAAACAGACATCAAGATGTTGATATGAAACAAATGTTAGTTCTCCCAGAATTTGTAAATCTTTGTTCCTTCAATGACCGGTACTTGTATTGCTGTGAGGTGCAATAGAAAGCTGGAACGTCAGTAAGTGTTTTTTAATATTACTTTTTCTATTACTACAACAAATATGCCTTTCCATGAAGATTATGAGAGGCCTACAATCTGAAACATTTGCACTATGCTTTTAAATGATTTATTAAACACTTAGACAGCTTTCCCTCAGTACACAGGTTCAGGTGATACTGTAACTGGATTTGTGATTTAAGTCTTCATTGCACCTAGATTTGTATTTCCTTTTAAACCAAGTCTGCAAGTGTGGCTCATTTGTCTGGCTAAAATGCGTTCTTTTGCTATTAGGTATCTTTGCAGCCATCCACAGCCTCTTCTCCTTTTTCTCTTCTCAATAAGATGTTGAATGTAACAGTGAAAATGGGCATAGCTGGGGGAAGAAGGCCTGCTGCAACACTTGTGCACTGTTTGTTACTTGCAAATGTAATTATTTTGTTCTGTGATTTGATCTTTCTGTTCTTAGAAGATGTATATATTTTCTAAATGATTTCTTTGTGTATATAAGGTATGTTCTTTAATGAAGAAAAGCAATGCAATAAGGAGCTTTGCACAGTTTGTTTTCAAACTAAATACATTTGAAAAAAAAAATCACCTGCCTAAAGATGCAATTGTTCCAACTTCTCTGTAACTTGATTTGAAGGTAACGCTTGAATTCTGATAAAAAGAGAGATGAGTTGTAAGGGCATAGAATTACTTGCCACTGAGCTTTTCAAGTTTGTTGCAGCATACCAAATCTCTTAATTAGCCATTAAGGAAGATTTCTGTAAAAAATTCAGGGATTGCATAAAAATTTCAACAATTTTATTGTTCAGGTGCTTGAGAGTATCTGTAACAAGATGCATGAGATTTTCTTTCATTGAGCAAGTGTCCCCATCAAACGAACTTTATTTTCTTCGTGGGTTTGAGGAAAAATAAAAACGCTGCAATACATCTTAAGTCTGCAACTACCTACCAGTGGACATACAGCAGATCAGAGAAACCAGGAAACTTCAGCCAGGTTTGGAATTCTGTACGACCTGCACTTTATAATAAAGCCGTTTTGCAACTTCAATCAGCAATCAGTCATTAACGTTATTTCATTTAGTAAAGAATTTCATCTGGAAAAAAAAAAGGTACCTTGTAACAGCTTATTTTCCAAAAAACTTAGAATGACATACAGAGAACTGTTGATACATCCCCAGTACATCATGTTTAAATTGGTTTTATGTAGGTATCAAGTTTGTTTTGTTTAGATATGTGTATCAAACTGGAACTTTTTTCAACTGTAAATATATGGTTTTGTTAAATAAAGTCATGTAAAGTTATCTTAATCACCTATCATCAGTGTGTTTCGGAAATTAAAAACTCAAGTGCCTGTCTCTTTCTTCACAGGTTTCTGTAGCAGTTTTTGTCTGTCCGAAATCTGGACTTCAGGACATTTAAATATTGCAGGTGGAAGATTTTTTCATGCTGCTTTCCAAGTTCTCATGTTAAAATACTTGTTACAGTACACGTGACATTTAGAAGATTCGCTACTTAATGGTATCCGTGGTTTAATAGATTTCATACGCCTTTCTCTGAACTAGGTCTAAGATCTGATAAATTTCTTATTAAAAACAGATGTGAATACATCTTTGTGAGATGCACAGAACTTGGAAATGCTTGAATACCTTATCCTTTCTATGTTTTTATGTAAGAAATCTTGGTTTATTGCAAGTTTCATAATCACAAGGCATTTTTGTGCTCAACTTAAGGCAGTATTTTTTTAATTGTTACAGAGGCATAACTTCCGAGAGTAAAGTGGAGAAGTTTCCAGTTGCTTACGTAACTGACAAAAGGTTAAAGCACCAAATAAAAGATAAATAAAAGCAGAGAGAAGACAGCACCTGTGCAACAGGACTATGTGGGGAATGTAGTCAAAGACTTGGCTGCCACGGTTCTAGTTCCTCTGGTAAACATGTCTCTCCCTTCCTTGCACCAAAGTATTTTACTTTTTGATTTGCTGGATTAGAATGTAAAATCAGAATTGCTTTTCAGATGTCAAACACGCATCAATCAAAAGCATCTAAGACTTGGTTTCCCTCCTCCTCCTCCCTTTGTCTGTATTTGTTGCTTGATGGTGTTGAAGAGGCTAAAGGAAGGTTTATTTGCCTTAAGCCAAAAGCAGCGAGAAGTGTAAGAATTTTCCTGGCAGGAATTTGCAGGATGTTAAAACAGGTAAAAGTAACTGCCCTTAGGGAGACGATTGCTGATCAACCTTAATTATTTACTGAAAACAGTTTGGTGGAGCACCAGGAGGCTACTCGGCTTGCGCAATAGCTACTCTTGCAGCAGGAGAAGAGCTCGCGTTTGGTAACGGCTTACAATGAAAGGTACTGATTTTGGTGTCTTCTTTTTAAAGAAAGTGTTTGGCAGTTATGCTTGGAACTGCAAAAAGTCTTTGAATGTTAGTTGTGTAATGTAATGTCTCTTTATGAGTAGAGCGTGTGAGCTGCTGCAGATACAGAGTACTCGAGCGGTGGGCAGAACAAGAGCCTGCGCTGTTCCACTGTGTTTATGCAATAGTTCCGCAGAACTGAAAGGACCTTAGAGAATATAACCAAATTGCTCCTGTGTGACTGCAGAAATAAATTACTCTTCTCTCATTTCCCTGTCACACAAGAACAAGATTTAAACCTTCAGTAGTGTAATAACCACTTCAAGTATGTTTGTCTTTTAAACATCCAGGCAATTCAGAAAACCTAGTTCAGAGATGATTTAAAAGATGCAGCAAATTCCTAGAGATGCCTTTTTGTAAGTTTATCTGCTTGTTATCCCTATATAAGTGTATTCAGTGACTTGCATACTTCATTTAAATGCATGTGCAACTTAGTTTGGAACTAGAACCAGCAGCTCAGATAAATACTGGTCCCACGGGGTGTAATTCCAGCCTGTTGTAGAAAACTATAGATGCCACTTCTGCGCTTTCCCATGGGGATGTGGCTTCTTTCCTGCAAAATTCACAGCCTTTGAACACTTAAAGTCTGAGCTTTTAATACCCAACTCTGACTACCAAAAATGGGACTAAAGGTTGCTGGTCTCTCTAGGCAAAGTAGTGGTATGATACACAGAGGTTAACAATTAACTGAAGTAGGGCTGATTAAATTACTGGGTCCATCAGCTGGTGGTGGTCTGTAAGGCACCTATGAAGGCTGTGGTTCCTTCAGTGATGAGAACATGGAGCATGGTGAGCTCCAAAATTTTACTGGCCTAAAATGTTTCTATATTCTTAACATCCATCCCATACCTTTGAGGGAATAGAGTGCACTGTCAGCAAGTCTGCTGATGACACCAAGCTGGCAGGAGTGGCTGACACACCAGAAGGCTGTGCTGCCATCCAGTGAGACCTGGACAGGCTGGAGAGTTGGGCGGGGAAAAATCTAATGAGATATAACAAGGGAAAGTGTAAAGTCTTGCATCTGGGCAGGAACAACCCCGGGTTCCAGTATAAGTTGGGGAATGACCTGTTAGAGAGCAGCGTAGGGGAAAGGGACCTGGGGGTCCTGGTGGACAGCAGGATGACCATGAGCCAGCACTGTGCCCTTGTGGCCAGGAAGCCAATGGCATCCTGGGGTGGATTAGAAGGGGGGTGGTTAGTAGGTCAGAGAGGTTCTCCTGCCCCTCTACTCTGCCCTGGTGAGACCACATCTGGAATATTGTGTCCAGTTCTGGGCCCCTCAGTTCCAGAAGGACAGGGAACTGCTGGAGAGGGTCCAGCGTAGGGCAACAAAGATGATGAAGGGAGTGGAGCATCTCCCTTAGGAGGAAAGGCTGAGGGAGCTGGGGCTCTTTAGCTTGGAGAAGAGGAGACTGAGGGGTGGCCTCATTAATGTTTACAAATATATAAAGGGTGAGTGTCACAGGGATAGAGCCAGGCTCTTCTCAGTGACAATCAACAGTAGGACAAGGAGCAATGGGTACAAACTGGAACACAGGAGGTTCCACTTAAATATGAGAAGAAACTTCTTCACAGTGAGGGTGACAGACACTGGAACAGGCTGCCCAGGGGGGTTGTGGAGTCTCCTTCTCTGGAGACATTCAAACCCACCTGGACACCTTCCTGTGTAACCTCATCTGGGTGTTCCTGCTCCAGCAGGGGGATTGGACTGGATGATCTTTTGAGGTCCCTTCCAGTCCCTAACATTCTGTAATTCTGTGACCTTAAAAATAATGCTACAATAGCAACAACAAGAGCTGCAGGATATGGATCAGTCACACAGTTGCTGGTTGCCATGGGGAATGGGAGTTCAAAGAATGTATCATTTTGAAAGGGGAATCTGCTTCCTGTAAGTAAAGCTCTGTGAGCAAGGGGTAATGATTTTAAACTAAAATAGGATAGATTTAGACTAGATAGAAGAAAGAAATTTTTTTTATGGTAAGAGTGGTGAAACACTGTCCCAGGTTGCCCAGAGAGGTGGTAGATGCCCCATCTCTGGAAGCATTCAAGGCCAGGCTGGATGGGGCTCTGAGCAACCTGATCTGTTTGAAGATGTCCCTACTCATTGCAGGGGGGTTGGACTAGATGACCTTTGAAGGTCCCTCCAACCCAAACTATTCCCTCCCTTTTCTCTTCAACCTTTTTTTTTTCTGGAATTCTGATACACTATAGTAGAGCAGTGCAGAGGGGGCCGAAAGAGTGATGGGCTCACACTGGTCTTTACATCATCACACGCCATGAATACAGAGGACAAGGAAGAGTGCCCTTTAAAACTGTAGAAGCTGAAAGACCAAAAAGCTTAAAACTATAGTTTTGAGTAATAAGATTTATGTATATATTTATATTATGAAAATAGTTCTTTAAGTAATTAACCTTTCTTCTTGTGCACCACCAAGGCAAACTTGGCAGCCAAGTATATTTTCAAAATGGGTGAGTGGTTCAGTGCTTCTGTAGCAGTGGCTGTGAGTCATGTCAGGTATTGACACTGAGCTGCTCTCCACTTCTCAGCCACATCTCTGAAAATCCCCCTCACGGTGTGCCCAGAGACAGGTGTCTTTATTGTATAGATGAAGTTGATATATTCTGAAATTCGCAGAGAGGGTGGAGTTAGGGTGTGGTGAGTGCTCTGCTTAAACAGTATTGCCATGATCTTAAGGAACTGAATGCTAAGATGGTTTTCTAACAGGGTAGGCTTTTGGCTGTAGCTTTTTGTTTGTTTAAGATAGGCATATGTATATGGCTTCATCCAAAATAAGTAACTACTGTAATCTCTTCATTGAATACCGACACATCATGTAGAAAAGGCTTTTTCAGGAGTGTGGTGTATTATATTCCCCAGGGCTTACCAAAGAGAAGCATGTTAAAAATGGGAATGATAGAAAACTCCTTGGTTTATTTCTTTTCCATATGTTCTTCAGTTGTCCTCAGCAAGAACAGAGTAATTGGCTTTCTTGATCTTGTTCTGAATTCCCCTACAAGTAACAATTAGCCCAGCATGGTGACGTTTCAGTGTTTCTAATTGCTGACTTAGCAGCTCTTCAGCATCCACCTTCTCCTCAAAGTCCCGAAGCAATATCTCATTTCCAAGCAACCCACATTGCTGCTGCAATTTCAAATTGAGTTTCCGCAGTCTGTCTCTGGCCTGTTTGCTTTTGGTCAGAATGTCTCTCTTCTGTGCCAAGTCGGTCTCAATGTCCATCAGTTCAGCCTTTCTGCCTGCATTATCAGCTTCCACAAACTGTAGTTTTTCCCTGAACTGGCTGAGAATATGTACTGCATTTGCTACCTTCTTTTTGAGCTTCAGGATTTCATCACTGAGGTCATCAACCCTTTTGCTGTGTTTCTGATTCTCTTTCTTCATTTGCTCTAAGTCCACAAAAGGCCGACCCTCCGCCTCTTCTGCCTGAGCTTTCAAGGTGGTTTCAAGGTTTTGGATTTCATGCTTCAGCTTGATGTTTTCCACACGGGCCTAGAGGAGTAGAAATAAAAGATTAATTACTCTATTTCTTTAATATTTGCCTGGACAGAGAAGAAGTGCCTCCATTTCAAATAAGCCATGACAATAATAAAACTGCAAGGGGAGAAAAGCATCACACATCTTCTGTTGTTTAATACTGAAAAGGTGCTTTTAGTGGAAGAAATTACCCTGTCTTTAAGAAGAGGAAAATGCTGGACTTGCAGCAATCTTCTTGACAAGAGAAGGCAGAGAAGGGACAGACACGCCTGCAGCCACAGCTCCAGCGGGGTCGGGCCCTCACCTCCCGCACTCGCTGCTCCTTGTCCCACTCCCTGTCCTGGATGTGCACCGCTGCCTTGGCCGCCGCCTCCCCGCCCAGCTGCCGGCAGAGGCTGGACACGGTCACCGCCTTCTTGCGCGCCTGGAAGACGGTCCACTCGGCCTGGGCCCGGGACTGCCGCTCGTCGCCGGCCCGCTCCCGGATCTCCAGCCGGCCTCGGCAGTCAGCGGCCACCAGCTCCCGCTGCTGCCGCAGCTCCTGCAGCCGCCGCAGGAGCTGCCCGTAGAGCTGCGCCGAGCCCCGCTCCGCCCGGGGCCGCCGCGCTCCCTGCCGCAGCCGCAGCAGCTGCGCCAGCCGCATCTGCAGGCGGGAGCTGGCCTGCCGCAGCCGGTCCCGCTCGCCCGACAGCTGCCCGTACTGCTCCAGCAGCTCGTCCCGCTCCTGCCGCTCCTCCTCGTTCTCCTCCGCGGAGTCCTCCTGACCGCCCCCCTGCTCGGCTCCGCCGGGGACGGCCGGGGCCGGGGGAGCCAGGGGCTCCTCAGCCGGCGCGGCGGGAGGCGCTGCGCCCGCCGACTCGTCCTCGCTGCTCGACTCCTCCTCCCCGACACCGCCGGCTGATGGCCCGGCCACCGACAGCCCCGGCGGTCCCGCCGCGACCTCTGGCTCTGGCGGTTCCGAGGGTCCCGACGGCTCCTTCTCCTCCAGCCCCAGTTTCTCTGGCTCGCAGGGCTGCGGTTCCGCGGACTCCTCCGGACTCGGTTCCGCGGACTCCTCTGGCCGCGGTTCCGGCGGCTCCTCCGGACTCGGTTCCGCGGACTCCTCTGGCCGCGGTTCCGGCGGCTCCTCCGGACTCGGTTCTGCGGTCTCCTCTGGCCGCGGTTCCGGCGGCTCCTCCGGCCTCGGTTCCGCGGGCTCCCCGGGCCCGTCGAGCACCTCGGGCCCTGGCGGCTCCCCTGGGGCACCCGGGCTCGGCTCCTCCGGCTCTGCCACTGCCTCCATGGCCGGGCTCCTCCCCGCTTCCCCCGTTGCCCGGGCAACGGGACTCGGCTCTGGCGGGTGGCCCCGCCCTTCTCGCCGGGCGCCGGCTCGGCCCCGCCCCCTCTCCTCTGACCACCACTCAGCAGCGGGGTCGCTTGGGGTCCCCTCTCCGATTGGCTGCAGGAAAGGGCAGAGGGATACCTGTCGGCCAATCGTAGCTTTTCATTTGTTTCAATACCCCCCGCGCCCAGGCGCCTTGGCCCCATTGGCCAGAGATAGGAGAGGAGGGCTGAGCCCTCCACGTCCATTGGCTGTCCGTCGCGGGGCTCCGCCCGCCGGGCGCGCGGCCATTGGCGCTGCCCGTGGCGGGGCGTGCCGGCGCGTGCGCGCGGGCGGCGGGCGGGCGGGGTAAGATGGCGGAACTGGGGAAGAAGTACTGCGTGTACTGCCTGGCCGAGGTGAGCTCCCTGCGCTTCCGCTGCACCGACTGCGCCGACATCGAGCTCTGCCCCGACTGCTTCTCGGCGGGCGCCGAGATCGGCCCGCACCGCCGATGGCACGGCTACCAGCTCGTCGACGGCGGCCGCTTCACCCTCTGGGGCGCCGAGGCCGAGGGCGGCTGGAGCAGCCGGGAGGAGCAGCTGCTGCTGGACGCCATCGAGCAGTTCGGCTTCGGCAACTGGGTAAGGGCCGCCGGGGCGGCGGGCGGGGAGCGGCCCGGCAGGGGAGCGGCCGGCCCTCACCTGTCCCCTCAGCGCCAGCTGCGCCGCCCGCCCGCCCGGCTGCGTGACGGGCTTGTGCCCCTTCTGCTTCGCGTTCACCTTTTCCTCAGTGTGTCACGGCTCTGCACCTGCCGCTTGCCTTCCGTGTCAGTACACGGCCAGGCGCGCCTCGAAAAAATAGCAGCGGAGACCGGCACCGTTTGAGTCATTAATTCTTACTTGATTAAGTTTTGCTTCATTAAATGTAAAGAAAGAAATTCTTTACAGAGAGAGTGGTCAGGCGTTGGAATGGCTGCCCAGGGAGGTGGTGGACTCGCCGTCCCTGGAGGTTTTTAAACTGAGATTGGACATGGCACTCAGTGCCATGATCTAGTAAACGGACTAGAGTTGGACCAAGGGTTGGACTCGATGATCTCTGAGGTCTTTTCCAACCCAGTCGATTCTGTGATTCTGTGACTTTTTCAAAATCTTAAGGCTTATGATAATCATAGCTTGTTTTAGTTCTTAAATAACTAGAAAAGCATAAATACCATATTTCATACTGTAAATACTACCTTTATTTCTATATTGCTTTAAAAGTACTTCAGCAATGCAATATAAGTGAGCAAAATCCAAACGACGTAGTGATCTCAGTGCTGGCGTGGGACTTAGGAAGCTTCCTGGTGATGCTGAGGGGATTTTTTGAGCAAGCAATGGATGTTCAGGGGTCCCCGCGTGGATCCTGTGTCTCGATGGTGTTCCTGTACCAGGGGATCTGACACAGCTCACCTCAGTGGGGTTTCTGGCGCTGTGTTCATGGCTTACATGCCCCTGTGCACCTGTCAGTACTTATGTGGACCTAAAAATGCAGATCTGGTGGAAACCTGGCTCATTGCAGTATTGCCAGAAAAGTTTAGGTATTGCAAGGGGTGGCTTTTGAGGGGCAGGGAACAAGACCGTGCTCTTACCTGAGTGAACGTTATGCAGGAGATGTAACAGGAATCACTTTATGACTCGCCCTTATTTTCCATTTAGGAGGACATGGCTGCTCACGTGGGGGCATCCCGGACGCCTCAGGAGGTGATGGAACATTACGTGAGCATGTACATCCACGGCAACCTGGGCAAAGCCTGCATCCCTGACACCATTCCCAACAGAGTGACGGACCACACGTGTCCCAGCGGCGGCCCGCTTTCCCCCAGCCTCACCACGCCGCTCCCGCCCTTGGACATCTCGGTGGCCGAGCAGCAGCAGCTGGGTTACATGCCGCTGCGGGACGACTACGAGATCGAATACGATCAAGACGCGGAGACTCTGATCAGTGGCCTTTCGGTGAACTATGACGATGATGACGTGGAAATAGAGTTAAAAAGGGCTCACGTGGACATGTACGTCAGGAAACTCAAGGAGAGGCAACGGCGGAAGAACATTGCACGAGACTATAACTTGGTACCAGCCTTTCTGGGGAAGGATAAAAAGGACAAGGAGAAAGCTCCCAAACGAAAGATCACAAAAGAAGAGAAGGAGCTGAGGCTGAAACTGAGGCCTCTCTACCAGTTCATGTCTTGTAAGGAGTTTGAAGATTTCTTTGAGAACATGCACAAGGAGAGGATACTTCGAGCAAAGATTCGGGAGCTGCAGCGGTATCGTCGAAATGGAATCACCAAAATGGAAGAGTCGGCAGAATACGAGGCAGCCAGGCACAAACGGGAAAAGAGGAAGGAGAACAAAAACATTGCGAGTTCCAAGAGGGGGAAGGAAGATGGTAAAGAAGGTGAATTTGCTGCCATTGAAAACCTGCCAGGCTTTGAACTCTTATCGGACAGGGAAAAGGTGCTGTGCAGCTCTCTAAATTTGAGTCCTGCACGTTACGTGACTGTAAAAACTATAATCATTAAAGACCATCTCCAAAAAAGACAAGGAATTCCTTCCAAGAGTCGCCTTCCCAGTTACTTAGATAAGGTACTGAAGAAAAGGATTTTAAACTTTCTAACAGAAAGTGGTTGGATATCCAGGGATGCTTCATGAAGCAGCTGATCTGAAAAAAACACAGCAGAGGCCCATTATGGCCTCAAGGACTCCGTTATTTTTTCCTTCCCTCCCCAAAGATACGGAAATTATGTCACTTAACAACAACAACAACAAAAAGCAAATACATAAACCCCCACAGTATTCATGATCCATGGTTCAAATAGACTTTAGCTTTGGATCATGGAAAATACTTAATTTGTGAAACTTCTACATTGGATTCCACTGCTTTTGGTACATAATCAGAACAGATTTCTTTCATGTGAACTTAATCAATCCAATAGTCCCGGAGTAGTTACTTTACTCTGTGCTATTGGACAAATGAATATCAGCGTAATCCTTGCTTTTCTTTGAAGGTGGGAGATAGTTTCATTTCTTTGAAACTTTCCTCACCCTTTGTGTTTTGACATAATACTGGCAGCAAAGTGAAGCTTACAGAAGTCCTGAGCTCAGGAGCACGGTGAGCGGGTTTTTTTGTGACCGTTGCTAAGCTTTCAGAACATTCTCCTTAGTAACTACAGCCAAGGCGCTGGGACAGTGGGGTGAGAGCTTCTGCCGAGAATCCAGCAGGCTGAGCCATGGCAGGGAGTGGAGGGAAAGAAGTGCGGCAGGTGAGATGTCTTCAGGTACTTGTGCTGTGGAAAGGGCTCTTGAAGAGCTGCCCTTGCACCCAGCTGATCCAGACATAGCTTTGACTTGAGTTTGTGCGGAAACAGACCCACTGAAGCTTTGATGTTAACTATTAGTAGTGAAGTTGCAGGAGTACGGGGGAGCTGTGGCGCTGTGTGCCAGCGAGGGGCCAGCACTACTGTGAAGTGGCTGATTTGGGCCAGAAATTGGGTTCGGGTGAGTAGGCAGCGAGTTGTCTTGTAGCGGTTGGGAGCCTCAGGCAGCAAAGTTGCCATTTCTTCTTGCTGGGGGAGCCTGCTCCTCCTTTGGTATGTACTGCTGAGCTTGTGGGGGCTGCCTCCTTCTGAATTTGATTGGGAGGGACAGGGAAAGGCAGCGAGATTCTCAGATGGGGGGTGATTGCTGAGATTGGTTTTTAAAAACAAAAATGAGAACTGATATGTTTTAGGTCAAAACGCACAGCTAATGTGCTCCTCGGTACGGAGCTGTGAATCAAACCATTATGGGGTTCTAACTGCACATTCCTTGAAACATACCAGACTAAACGTGCTGAATTGTGGATGCGGCCCAGGGCGGCGAGCAGAGCGCAGCTCGAGCGGTGACAGGTCCCAGCTCCGAGTCCAGCCGAGCAGGGTGCTCGTGACAGGCGGCAGCTGGTGACATAATGCAGCACTTGACAGGAATGCCTGATCCACAGTCCTGTTTTAGTACGATCTACTGATTAAGGGAAAGACATCGAGGGAGGACTAGAAAAGGATTTTTATACTTATTTCATCCTTAAATTCTTGTGCTGGTATTTAACCAAATGAATGAGTGGTGGCTGGCATGCAGAAGACGGCACAGCGTTACTGTGCCTGAGCCTCTCTCCGGGTCGTGTCCAGAGCAGGAAGCTGTGAGTGGAGCCAGCTGGGCAGGTCTGGTGTGCCAAAGCAGGGAACCCCACTGGCTGCGGAACAAGTGTGAGCACTGGAAATGTCATCTTGGTTTGATGCTTTGGGCTGTAGTCAGTGAGGATACCACGAAATCTTAGAACAGTATTAATTCTGCAACTTGGCAGAGATAAACTGCTCAGAACTGGGTTCTAGTTAACGTATCCAGCGTTACCAAAAGAGTGTTACCAGTGAGTTTAGAATAAACGGGGTACAATTGCAAAGCCAGCATTTCTAAGGAAGAAGAAACCAAAACTCTAGTGCCTTTTTCTTTTGAGCTTGTGATGTTATGTCCCTTCAAAAAAGGTAAGGGCTATGTCCTCTCGGAGGCAATACTTTGGTTGGCTTACCTGTAAGTGGCTTGTTGCGGAATTCCGTGAGACAAAACTGTCTCTCCTTGGCAGCAGTGGAACTAACTGCGATGTGCTGAGTAGCTTTAAGAACCACGTCCACCCCATGTGCATGTACAAATGGCACACGAGTTCATCAGGTATAACCCCTTGGTTATTTTCTCTGTCCTGCTCCTGTGGGAAGGAAGCTCAGCCTTTCTTTCTAGTATTCTAGTTATGCAATTTGGTTCTTCCTGTACCTTCCTACCTACCTGCCATAATGCACCATTACTGAGAGTGTTCTGGAGCTCAGCTCTGCATGGAGCTGGGAGTTTAAAAGAATTTATTTTTTATTATTTTCTTTCTCAATTTTTTTTTTTTTATATTTCTACCTGTTTTAGCACATCTAAGTCTAACTGAAGCAATAGTCTAAAGCCCATTGGAACAATAACTTAAAAAAAAATCTAGGCACCAATGAGTCATTTAAATGTTGAAGTGAATTCTGCATTTATACTTCGTAGTTTCTTAATTCCTCAGCCCCTCCAAAATGTTTCTTTGGTGCTAGACATAACTTATTGAACATCAAAATGAATGTAAAATAAAGTATTTTTAATGTATGAAATATGGATATCAATATTTATTTTATACTTTCAAGCACATTCAAGGTGGTAAATGTTTGCTTTAGCAAATACTAGTCCCTTGGAAAGGGCTTCCCTAGAAGCAATGTCTCACTGTCAGCTATGCTTTTGATTTCAAAGGTGACTTGCACTAGAGGATGCTGCTGTTCCGTATTTTCCCATGGAACTGATTTAGTCCAAGCATTCCTTTGTTATGAGCTGCTGTTTGTTTGTTTGTTTTAAAGTTGAAATGCAGTTATGTTAATGCAGCAACTTACTAGAGCTACGCTGCTTCTCTTTGGTGGTGAAGGGGCTGAGAAAAAACATGGCAAAGAGCTCTTCAACTTGTATCTTGTGTTGATCTGGAAGTGCTTCCTGTACTGTACCAATAAGCTAGCCTTCATGTTGCTAATGAAAGTGTTTTATATGCTTAATGCTCTTGACTTTTCTAATTAAAGACATTACTAATGATAGTATCTGTTCTAACAGCGTTGATGTAAGCCTATGAAAAAGTGACACTCTCTAAGCTGTTCAAAATACTGACCTTCTGCTACTGATAGAGGCAGCAATGTCTGTTTTAATGCTGTATGAGTCCAGTCCCAGTGATGTTCTACAGTAATATTTGCTCGCTAGGTAACACGGGAGCATTCATCTCCATTCTGCGTGTACCACCCAGTGCAGAAGGGCTTTGTAACAGAGCGTTCTGGATACACACCCTCCCGCTTGACATTCCATTGCGGTCCCAGCACGCATTAAGAACAGCATTAGTAGGTTTGCACGAATCTTTGACCATAAGCTGCCTTTTAAGTCACACAAACTAAGCACTCTGCCATTATTCTCTTGTGCAGCGGCTGCATCAAATTTCTTTGCAACTGTAATGGACTTCTTCAGCCTTTCGGTTTACTATTTCTTCTTGCAAAATGTTTTTGCATGTGCCCCAGTTGCTCTTAAGTGATGACACATTGAAATACTGTGAAGGAAGGTACCTGCTGAGCACATTCAGCTCATCAGCTTCTTCCTTAAAGGGAATGTTGCACTCATTTGATCCGTGTACTGGTGTAGTGGTGCCAGACACACAAATGCCTGTGCTGAAATAATGGAAAACCTAACTGATGTTGTGCACACTCAGTATTTTACTAGGTTTTTACATTGTACAGTGGTAAATAAACTTGTATTAAAGTTTCTTTCCATTACTGACTTAGTGGTAATGTAGCTTGTGTAATGAGGAACACGGTTTAAGCCTTTGTGATAACAAATGGAGATGCATTTTAGTTACATGACAATGGGTGGAGAAGTGGTTTCTATGAAACAGCTAAACCAGAGGTACTGCTGGAGGCTGCTTTGCCTGCTCTTATGCTTCAATTTCAGGACCACCTTCCTCTGCTGTCTTCCGTGTGTCTTACTGTTGTATGGCAGAGGGCACAGGTGGTTTGGCTCTCAGCAGACAAGTTCTCCAAGCTGAAAGCCTCTCTATTCAGAGAGGGCAGGCTGAGGAAAAGGAACCGCTTAAATGAGATACTCAGCTTTAAAGATACTAGTTTGAATTTTGTGCTGAAACTTTAACAGTAACTTGTGTTTACAACCACCCTGAATGAAGTCACGTAGTCCAAAAAAGAGAGTTTATGTGAGGTGCTGGGAAGCTCATTAACAAAATCTTGATCTGCTCGGGAAGATGATGTCCCTTTGTTTAATTGCCCTAGTGGAAAAACTTCTACACTAGTGAAGTTATTAGATTTAGATCCAGGTGGGCTGGGGGGATTGGGCAGAATGACACAAAAGTTCAACAGTTCAACAAAAGAGGTATATAAATTGACCCTGGTCCCTTTATGGCATCAGTTCAGTGTGGGTTCCAATAAAAAAAAAAAACAGAAAAAACAAACAACACCTTTCTTCAGTCGTACTTCACGTGTGCTCTAACCTAGATGGGAAGATGTTACCTTCAAATTCAACTTACTTAAGTATATGTAATGTGCCCCCCCTTATTTTTCTCCTGTAGTTTTACACTCAGTGTTTGCATTTTGATCCCTGTACTTGTTTAGTTTAAAAGAAATTAATTCTGTAGTTATCTTCTCTCACACACTGAAGATTATTCTCCCTCTCCTACTCAGTTAGGGCACTGATTTTCTTTCTTAAAGAAAGAATGAATCCTTAGACAGGATTAACCCCCAAAGAGCAGTATGCCCTTCTGTTGTTCCTTGTTAACTGTCTGATTGCCATGTGGGAAAAAAAGTCTTAAAGAACAAGTAATCAATCACTTTCCACCATGAGTAAGTCTAGTGTTCAGCAAGCTGTTGGCAACTCTGCACATGAACCAAACCAAACCAAATCAGTAGCTCACCTTAAGGGAAAAAGGTCGGTAATCCAAGACAACCAGAAGCAAGGGTGAAAAATTCACAAGTGCTTACTGTTTACCAGATGCTAACAACACACATAGTTTCTGTCCTGTGTGTTAAATGTGTGGCCTTTAAGGATGTGAGAGGACAGATGCTTTGTCAGTTGTGTAATTTGCCAAGTTCCATCCGCTCCTGTCCCAATGACCAGAAAAATGTAGGACAAAGCATTTGGTGAATCACTATTTTAGCCAGATTCTGCAGGACTGGGAGCAGCAGGTGGAGTTTGACAAAGCAAGAGCTACGCAGGGAAAAAGTTCTGTTGCAACTCAAGATTCAAGCTGAGTTAATGCAAGAAATGGAGATAAAAACTAAGTTCACAGGGGTTTTTTGAGCCACTTACATGCAATTATTTATGTAACTTAAAAGACAGTATTTACCAAACTCTCGGCTTCTCACTTCTTTGGGTATTGTGGCTTTCAGCAGGGTTGTAACTACAGTTTGCATAAGAAACTGATTGTAAAGCTTGGAAGTTACAAGACTATCAAAATTGTTTAAACCAATTTATACAATATTAAATTAAAAATCCAGAGATAGGATAAATTCCATTGGTTCTTCAATGCCATACAAGTATTAGATGGTTTTCTTGCATCAACATTACTGTAGAATACAAAGGGTTGAACAATTACAAAATATATCTACTCTCCATTGCTTTTTATTTACAGGTCAGAATTCACAAAGGTTTTAATTTCAGTTGTTGAGACTGTTTCTGAAGAGACAGAGGGCATTTACCACGAGTGTGTAAAAGCTGATGGACACTTGCAGAAAATGGGTTATTTCTATTACTTCACCCACTTCTGCAATGTTAGATTCTAAAAAACAAAAGGACATGTTTGAACCACTATTTGGATTTTCAATCTACACACAGTGATAAATGCAGGATTGCAGAATTCTTGTGAGCATTTCATTCCTTTCAATTTAGCGCACCTTCAGTGGCAATAGTTGTAGAAACTGTTATCTAAGCTGGAGCATGAGAGGGCGTAATAGCTCTTGTATTTCACACTTAGGAAGGGAGCTCACAGAACAGTGATGGTGAAGGCCACTAAGCAGGAGAATTTCACCGATTGCATCATTTTCACTGGGAGACCTCAACCAGTTCATTTAAACCTCTCAGGCAGGGGGCAGAGGAATGAGGAAAGCACGGTGTATGAGAAAAACCATCCAGCTGTTTAATAGTTGTATGGCATTTTCAACTCTCGGATTAAGCAGCTAAGCTTCCTTCACAACACCCACCAGGGCAGGCCGCAGCGTACGCCCGTGCAGCTTATAGCCAATCTTGGATACTAATGCGATAGTGCCCGGCTCCTGCCCTTCCACGGGAGCGTGGAACAACGCCTCGTGTTCATAGGGATCAAACTTGGCTCCGACAGGATTCAGTCTGAGCAGGCCATGTTTTTTGAACACTTTTTGAATCTGTACTTCTGTCATAACGAGACCTTCGTATAAGCTCTTCAGGTGAGGATTTTCATCATTAATTTCTTCTTTTGGAACACTTTCTGTTGCTTTCTCCAAAATGTCTGCGACTTCTAGTAAGTCCTTACAGAAGCTTTGAATCCCTAAAAATAAATAAAAGAGAAGGGACTGGGATTAGTCTACTGACAGGAAGAAACATTAAAACAAAACAACCTCAAAACCTATGGCAATAATCTGTACCCTGTTAGATTTTTAACAAGATATGTGATACTGTCAATCTTTGGGCTAAAATGTTCTTCCCCATTTTACTTGATGATAGAGAACTATTACAGATACCTTGAAATACACACCACCCCCTTTAGTTCTATGGAAAAAAATGTATTTCAGCTTCATACTTGAAAGAGCCAAAGCTATGCTGATGAGCTGACATTAACAGTTAGAATTCTAACCAAAGGTACCAAAACCTTCAGATGATTTAATGTCATTTCCTCACGTGTCTCTCATCCTGGGATTCACCTAAAGTTCAAAGCATTATGTTGCCCTATTCCGACCCTTTCATCTGATGTGCTAAAAATATTTGCAAAAGAAAAAGCATCTAGTCAGACTGATGAGGAGTCCAAGAGATGAACAGGGATTCTGCCACGAACGACAAGAACTCTCACCTCCCCCTCCCACTGCAAATCACTTTTACACAAGTCAGAAGCTGTGCCTTGTAAACACCAAGCAATTCTGAAGCTCACAATAGTCTGTGTCCTGAAGCTGTTTGCTGGTCCACACTAAAAGAATCTGGACTAATATCGCTGAAGGCAAACTGTCTCTAGAAATCATGAAAAATCACAATGATTCAGTAGAATAACACATTTCTACATAGAGGTGAGGCAGTGACAAACTGCACTGCATTTTGGTACCCTTGGGTTCTTTTTGAGGGGAAGGGCGGTGTTTTGTAGCCACAGACAGCCTTTTTAATTCTAGCTCACACTTTAGATGGGTTTTTTGTTTTTTTTTTCTTACCAAGAAGGAATATGAACATTAGCAGAGGCCAAGGCTTTGGTTTGAACAAAAAGAGCTATGAAAGCACCTTGCAGGATCTACAGGGATCAGCTAGTTGTCAGGAAAGGGTCACTGTAACAACTGCACAACTTCAAGGAGACTTGAGCTCTTTATAGAACAATAACTAACCATGTCTAAGTAGTTCCAAAAATAGGAACAAATGAATTCAAGTTTTAAATTCAAACTAAAACTGGGGTTAGGGCTGAAGTGTCCCAAATATAGATTTGTTGTCTTGTGATCTGGATCAAACCAAATAACCAAACTCTTCAGAAGGTGGTTTATTTTGGCTTGTGGAGGTATATATATATATATTTTTTTTTTAATTATTTTTTTTTTTATTTATTTTTTTGTTTATGTTACCTCTGCGGGTGTCTCACCGCATCTTTCTGAATTTATGCACGTATCAGAAATTAGTTTCTCTTCCTTCAACAGAAAAAGTAGTCATATACAGATGATAAAACTTACAACCATGCAGATTATCTGTAATTTAGTTTTCACGAGAAATTTTATTTGCACATTTATTTCTGTTGTAGCATCTCTGAGCTCAGACATGACTCAAAGTCCTTCTGCATTAAGTAGCATATTAGTGAAACAATGCTTATTGCAAATCACCTTCAGGATGAAGCAAACATCCATGAAAATGATACAAGAATAGTATATAACGGAGAAATGCTTTTTCTGACAGTATGCAATAACTGAAGATCCTGTATTAAAAATTCTGTATTCAGAATTAACTTTACAGCTATCTATAGTGTGTGGCAAAAAGCGCAACTCATGTTTCAAGCCAGAGTGACAAACCCTAAGATGATCGAGCACTCTTCTGCTGCAATATTTGCATACCATTTCTGTTTGACAGATTTGTGTTTTAATTCTAAATCAGATGTCAGCAGCCTGGCTCTTGAAGAAGGGTGTGTTTTCTAGCACGCCCCATAACCAGTGATTGTGCCTTCCTACCACTGAAAAGAAACCACTCACCTAAACGTATTACTTCTACTTAAAAGCTATGGCCTTCAACAGACCAGAAAAGTTATTCAAATATAAAAGGCTAAGAAAGTAAAAAACATCCCCAAAATCCCAACCCCATAATAAACAACAAGAACAAAAAAAACCCAAACCAGAAGAAAAGCTAGTATGCCATACTCTTGGTTCTATTTTTGCAGTCAGTTTTGAGATCGAAGTGGGTGAAAAAGGCAAACTTCAGGCTGCAGACCTTATTGAAAAATCTACTAGTGCGCTACATATTGTACGAAATCAGATACCAAAGTTAAAGAAAATTTCAAGTTGTTGACTTTAGCAGTTTAAGTCTTGCCCTTGTCTAGCGAGATGATTACAGTTCTGATGCAAAGCGAGGAACTGTTCAAACCTCTCTGCCTCAAATACGTTTTTTAACCAAGTAAACTAAGTCAGAATCACTGTAAAGTACAGCTTGTCAAAACTGCAGGCCAGGCAGCTCTGTTGTTCAGGCTTTACATTTCACGCTGGTATTCCTGGGTCTTATGAGTACACACACAAAAGAGCCTCCACTGACCGTATAACTTTGCCTCTTCTACCAGTTTCTGGCTTCTTTGCCTCACGTTTTCTGCATCCGCCAAGGCACGCTTGTACTTCTCCTAAAGAAGAAAAACCAGCAACAGATTTCATTCCTGGTGGTTGAGTAGTTGACAATAATTCGAATCAGTACATTCAGTATAAAACAGCATTTTAAACAGTTACATAACCTAAACCTACCATCTAAAGAGTAAGCTAAAGACAACCTGCCAATTATCACAGCATCCTTCCTACCAAGGTAGATATTTGCTCCACTTCAGTGCAGGCAGAAGAGAGGGAAAGGAAATAAGACGGATTTCCAGATACTCGCTATTTGTCAACAGATTAGCTGGAAGAAATTTTTAACTCTATGCATATATAATGCTTTATAAATCAAAGATTTCTGCTTTTTTTCTGGTGTGTGTTCAGAGAAAGCCTTCATCAGTCAAAAGGTATTTTGAGACTATGAAAAATGAGACTTAACCAGCCATGACTTTCAAACCGTCCCTTCCCTCTCCATACATAGCACGGAGTGTTCTCCAGTTTTTTCAAACTTCACTAACTATGAAGTCTAACTCCTCTATTGATCAGGTTAAGTTTTGGACTTAGCAAAACAGCTATCTAGCAGATGTACGAAGAATGAAATTCAATAAGTTTAGGCACTTCAGGTTGAGCCCTTCACATCCAGCCCTAAACTCTACATTGGGCTTCCACTCTCGGTATGTTTGATCTTCACATTCTAGTGAAGAATCTCAAACCAGAATAAAAATAGTCAACAAGTTAACTGAAAAGCCACATTTGGTAGCCAACAGCAAATGCTTTCAACAGAGATGTTAAATGATGTCTCAGTTTTGTCCTTCAGGGCTTTGGGAAGGGCAGCAGAAACAAAACGCAATCCACTTATGAGCCATAGGTGCTGCTTCTACAAAAGTTTCTGGGCTACCTCTCAAAGTCTCAGATGCTCTAGAAAGACATTTTATATAAAACATTCATCCAGAACAGCAACACCTTTGCTTAATCCTCATCTCCCACCTCTCAGGGCATTCTTCACCCTCTGCTGAAGTCATGCAAGGGAATGTGGTGTTTCAGCCTTGTGTTGGAAGGGCTTTCCAACAGAGAAGGTTTGAAACTCCCACTTCCTCAGCACGCAATAAGTACAGTATTATATAAAAGCTAACCATCATTAACCTCGACCTTTGGAAAAGTCAGCAGCTGTTTTCAGAAAGCCTACTCTTAGCACACACAAACACGCACAAAGACACACACAAACTCTTCAATGGGCTTCCAAAAATTTCTCCACTAAGCAACACCTAAGTGAACTGAAGCGAGCAAAACCAAGAAACAAATTTTCAGGCTGGAAGAGAAACAATTCTATGCAGAAATTGGAATTAAAACTATCAAAAAAAATCTTAATTTTGGACCAGGACTACATCTCAGGTCTTCTAGCACATCTACTCTTAAGTTTAAAGAAATTATCAAATCACAGGTTTTTATTCAGCACCTAAACAGGAGTGACAAAAACCCATCCAGATTGTGTGTTGTAAACCCGTAATGAATGCTCTTAGGAATGCAGTTTGTAAGATATTTAACCTGATGACTAAAATATACTTACAGTAACTTCTTTTAGTTGTTCTTCCAGTTTAGTCTTTTCTTCATGTAACATTTTTTCAGCAGAGCTGGGTTCAACCTTCTGCTCATTTTGGCTTTGACTCTGGTCCTCTTCCAAGTTCTGGCCAGTATTCTTCTGTTGTGTTGCTACACAAAGCAGTCGTGGAGAAGTCCTACAGCAAAAACATGTGGACGATATTAATCAGTGGCTTACTTTGTATGCTGCATTTTCTGGATATACTGGACACTTTGACATATCAATGTCTATAAAATTCTCACACTGAAGCTCAAATTAATACAACAACTTTAGGTCTGTGAAACTGCAGAACGTCTCATCAGAAGTAACTGATCTTGGCTTATTTAAACTGTTGCAAAAAATAACTCTGCTGCAAGGTAACAACCTTACAAGGCAGCAGCTTGTAAGTGCCTGTTATATTCATTTTATAAAGTCGCAGCAACTTTAAGGAGAATATGAGCTTGTTTTCAGCGCAGAACTCTACGAGGAAGCAAACCTAGTGTATGTGATGCAATCACCCGCAACAGTCCCCAGCGGGCACGCTATGGACAGCAGCGGTTTGCCGCCGGCTGCCGAGGAGCAATGGAAAGGCGCCTTCAGTGCCCCCGCTGTATCGCTAATGTCACGACAAGAACCGGCCAGTCTCCATGAAGGGGCCTACTGATCATTTCCTGACGTTCCTCAGGCTGAACTGCCGGAGCTGCCTGAGCAAACCTGTTCCCGACGAGGCGGGCGGGCCGGGGCCACACGACTAAAGGCCCCCGATGCCTGCCCGCCACCTCCAGCCCTCGGGCCCGGCGGCGTTCGGACTCCAGACAGCCGCTGCCCCGGGGGAGGGGAAGGGGCAACCTGGCACATGGCGGCAGGGGTTGAGAGGCCGGCATCAGCCCGTCCCGGCTGTAGGAAGGAGCTCCCCGGCGCGGAGCCGGAGGGCCGGGGCTCGGGGGGTGAAGCATGGCGGCGGGGCTGGGCCCCGCTCGGCTCGGCCGGGCGAGGCGGTGAGTGAGTGCGGACACGGACACAGACCCGTCCCGCCGCGCCGCGCCCGATCCAGCCCAGGCGGCGCGACCCTCACCTCAGGGAGAAGCTCAGCAGCGGGTACCGCGGGCGCAGCGCGGCCCGCACGCACTGGGCCACGGCCGCCATAGCGCCTGCCTGCCCACCGACCGCCTCGGCCCGGGCTCCGCGGGACCGCCGCCAATCAGTCAGCGGGTCTGCTAGGAGTGACGTGGCCAAGGACCAATCCACAAGGCGGATGCACGCCTCAGACCAAACAGGCGAGGCAGGAGGCGGAGCCCGCAGCTCTTCCGGGGCGCTCCTGTGAGGAGCGCTCTGCCCCACTCCTTTCGCCCCCCTCGTGGCGGAAGGTGACGCGCGGATGGGCGTGGCCGCGGGCGGGGCGGGGCTCGCGCTGGGGCTCGTGAGCCGCGTGAGGGCGGGACGGGTCGAGTGGAGGGTGTCGCTGTCCTGAGCTGCGGTGTCGTTGGGTCCCGCCGGGTCCAGTCGCCCCTCCCGCCCCTCCGCGGGGTGGTGGAGCGTCATGCGGGGAGCGAGAGGCTGCGGGAGTTGGCAGGGCACGGGCTGAGACCGAGCAGCGGGATTTTCCTGTCACAACTGACCAACACAAGCAGTGAGCAGTTTGGTGGCTGCGGGTGGAACTGTCCCTAATGGTTCACATCTTTCCTGTGCAAATTGTGACTGGAAAAGTTTGAAGATTGCAGCTCATTTCAACTGCTGAATAACCCTGTTATCAGTAATACCTCATAGCATCTGTCAGTAGTTTGTCTGCAAAGCTCCACATAGATGGTTTCATCACTATAGCTGCTGTACAGACTCCCCCTGGATAACCGTGATCTAAAATCTTGAGCTTTCTTTAAAAGGGATAATGTTGCTCATCCACTGCTTCCACACGTGGCCACGTGCTTGTGCAGCCTGTTTGTGCAGTGTCCTGTGTACCTGACGCTCTGGGAACCCAGGTGACGCCTGGGTGACTTCTCAACTTCTAACAGCAGTGGTGTTGATTAGTTTGTCGTTATCCTGTTAAAAGAGGGAAAAAAACAAGGCCATGAGTTTATCGTGCAGTCCCAAAGTGAGTTCTAGATTATCCACGAATGCCTGAACACCATCTGTTAGCCTGATTTTTGCACGCATTTGTGCACTTTGCAAACAAAATCTGAAGGATGCAGGAGATGCAGATTCCATAAGGCAAATTAAATAAATGTTATATTCAAGGGTATAATTAAAGTATTACTAAAAAAAGCTGCAGAAGATGTTTCTGGCTGGCCACATGGGAATCTTGCAGAAGTTAGGACTGTGCTAAGTTCAATCAGACTTCAGCAGAGTGCACTAAGTTTTCAGCATGGCCTTTATTTGGCAGGTTTGCTTGTATGGGTGTGTTATTTCACAGCCTCTGCAGAAATCAGGATAAATGGTATAACGAGCCCAGTGGCCTCATACTATGACAACTGCTAGATGCCAAGCAGTCTTGCTGTCTCTTACTGTTGCATGGATGTGGATTACTCCTCTCATAAGAAGGTTTGGAAGTGCTAGAAGCATACCAGTAAATGCTCTTGGGTGACAACAGACAATAGCTCTAAAATAAGAACCAAATGATTTTGCAGTCCATGGTTTCTATATTTTGATGATTGCTCCTTTGTGATGTAACACTGGTACAGTCCAACTGCTTGCCTGTACAGAACACAGCAAAGAAAAAGGGGGGTTGCCATGTGCCGTCCGTACACCGAGTGGCTGTAGTGCTGTCAGTATCTGCTTTCTGGAACATAGGTAAGCCACAATTTCAAACTGCATCCTCAGAAATACTGAAATAGGAAGTCGAAATCTGTTAAAGATGCTGATAATTCTGAGAAAGGATCAGAGAGACCAAGGAAAAAAATAGGAAAAGCCACCAAGGATGGTACCTGTGGAAGCCATGAAGAAATGAGACAGAAGATAAGTGGATCTTTAGGTCTGATGTTTTTAAATGTTTCCTGGAAAGATTATTGGTTCCTTACAAAACCCAGACAAGCAGTTGGCTCATCTCGTCTGTTGTTTTTCCCTGACATGCTCGGCATGCAGCTTCCTACTTCAGCCTTTCTTCATTCTCTGCTGCCTACCATTTGTGGAAGTTGAGCTTGGTTAATGATTGATCACCAAATCACAGATTTGATAACAAAAGGTCGAGAAAGGCCCATTGCCAGCATGTCTCGTTAATAACCAATTAAAGTATATTGGACTCGAGATTTCTGAAACAAATTCCTTCTTGTATATAGGACCCATTTACCCCAAATGATGATTCATAGGCTTTTTGCAAGTAAATTTTCAAGCTTCTCTGCAATGAAAATTAGTTTTGTTGTGATTTTCTGAACTTGAACAGTAGCGAAGAAAAACCACATCTAGTACAAATAGTGATGGCTCAAGACTAAACAGCATATGCAGCGTAAAAGAAGAGGATGCAAATTTATGTGGAGCCTGTTTGGATAATGAATGATGTTGGCTGTAAGTACTGTCTCACTTTGACAAAAAAGTTTTTCATGCTTTGTTCTGACTTACAATATTGCAGTCTGTTCTAATTGTAGTGCCACCTAGTGGGTTGGGTTTTTTTTTTTTTAGCTAATGAGTTTTCAGCATCCGTTGCTTGACCTGGTTGGCAGTCACAGATGTTCAGTAACAAGCACAGTTTTGTTCTTGAGCAGTTCTATCCATATCAAACAGTCTTTTGCTCTTCACATAAATACCAGGTTTGAATATGATTTGTTGATAAATAATGCTTATCCTGAATTCTGAAACATTAACCAGCTGCTGCATTTCAGCTTGTGGTTAAAAGTGATTCTGTCCTTTAATTTCGGTGGACTAGTGATAGAACCACTAGTCTGGATATAATTCCGGGTTCCTCTAGTGATGCACTTTGTGGTCTTGTGTAGTTATTTAACTTCATTTCCACATTTCTACAACTACAAATTAAGGGCAGTAATCTTTCAGTACCTTATAAGAAAGTCGTTTAGAGAGCACAAGGGAATTTCTGCGATATTTTGAAAATTCAGAATGTCAACTGAAAGATAAGTCTTTTTATTATTATTAACATGGCACTTGAAGTAACGAGACTTGTAATCCTTTGAGATGAAAAATGCCATAAATGCAAGATTTGTGCTTCAAAAGTTTCATTTGTATCTCTTAAAAAAGAAAAAAAGTCTAGGTTCTGTCTCTTAGCGCTAAGATGTAGTCTATTGATATTCAACCAGCAAAGAGAATGCCGTTACATTTGTGCTTCAAATACGAATGGTATTACTAATGATTTGAAGGTAAAAGCAAAAGGATATTGTACCTCTCCAATCAGATATGTTATATGTCATCCTAATCAGAACCAAATATTGAGCTATGATGGGAGTAAGTAGAAAAAATATAATAAAAAAAAAATCTTTGTAAATATTGTAGCAGTGACCTTTCAGGCCAGTTGCCAGGAAATACCTAAATGAATTTTAAAAATGTTAATTTAGCTGTAAGACTATTACTAAACTATATAGCAGTGAGGACAAACTTGTTATTTGTACCTGTGCCCTTTAGAAAAGATCACAGATAAGGCCACCTAACCATGGAATTCCCTAGTCCATAGTGGGAAGATGTCTAGTGTAAAATTAAGGGAGTGATCCTCATGTATAAAATACTAAAAAAGGAGTATTGACACTGAGGATCAGCCACACCTGAATCCATTTCAGACAGAGGACAATAGAGATTAGATCATTACTTGAATCCAGAAACTTTAAATCCTGAAGTGCAGGTTTGGGTGGTGGGGCAGAGATGACCTTACTTTCTTTTAATTAGAGCAGTACTAAAATGGTTAATTTGTACATTTAGAATATATAATTTTTAATGCAAACACTTAAAAAAATCTTTCCCAAGAGAAAACGTGTAATACCTAGTTTCTGCCTAGTTTCTCCTTGGGCTGAAAATGCCGAATCATACGTCTTTCTCTGATTATAAGAGGACTCTTTGAGTTCCCATAGCTTTTTGCTAACTAGTTTGAAAGGTACATTTTTGAAGTATCTTATTGCCTGCAGAATGTTGTCCCTGTGTTGGAAATGTAATAGCTATAGCCACAGGGCTCTGAAGAGAGCTAATTAAAGCAATTTAGAATAACAAAAGTTCCGTTCCTGGGAGGACACAGAAGAAATCCTTCCCCAAAGCAGCCTGCCGCAATTTCAGAGACAATTTATTGTAATATTCCTGTATAAGTCGTCTGGTATCCCAAGGATTTACAAATCTGGCTCTCTATTGCAGTTTGTTCTCTTAGGCCTCTCATTATCAGGGCCACTCGTGTATGTCTTGTAACATTCCTGGAGATATAAAAATGGAAAAACTGTCAATCAAGCGTTGTCTGTCTTACTTTTGCACCACAGTGGGAAGGGAGGGAGAATGGAAAAAAAAAAGTAAAACTCCTGGATTGAGATAAAGGCAGTTTAATAGGACAACAAAGGAAGAGAAAGCAATAAAAATAATAATGATAAAAGAATATACAAAACTAGTGAGGCACAACACAATTGCTCAACACCTGGTGATCAATGCTCTGCTGGTTTCCCTGGTCAGCTTCCCACAAAATATACACTGAGCATGACGTGTGGAATATCTGTTTGGCCAGCTGGGGTCAGCTGTCCTGGCCCTGTCCCCTTCCAGCTCCTTGTGTACTTGGCACAGAGTGAGAAGCTGAAAAGTCCTTGACTGCGTAACAACAACAAAACCATCAGTGTTTTATCACCATTATTCTAAATCCAAAACACAGCACCATACCAGCTACTAGAAGGAAATTAACTCCATTCCAGCCAAAACCAGGACTTCTAGTTACCAATCAGAACCAAGCTGTTCAAATGCACAGAAACAATCTTCTGTCATGCTGGTGTGGCTTTCCACCTTGAGAAAAATTCATTGAGCTTTGGGAGAAGAGTTTTGAAATAAATTGTGATTCTTTTTAGTGTGATGTCATGGATATTTTTAATATTCTTAAAAATAAATTGTTGACTTTCAACTTGCCAGAACAAGTCGATAGAAGAGGAGGTGAGCTCTCTTCTCTCACATTCAGATTTGCCAGGAGGAAAGCAGTTGTTGGCATCCGTTTCTGTACAAAGCTAACAATAGAAGTGCTGTTATTGGAATGGTATTTTGACATTTCGATCTATTTTTTTTTTTCGTTCTTAATTTTATTTTAAGATTTGATTAATTAGTTGCTGTGGGGCTGTTTCCACTGCCCTTGTGTCCAAGTGATTTGTTTTAGTCAAAGGGAATGTTCTACGTGAAGGACTGCCCAGGCAAGCTTGAGGCAAATAGCCTGCTAGTAGTGCTGTAAAAGCCAGAGGTCTGGCTACTTATTGCTAAACTGTGACTTGTGCAAATGTTTCTCCCTTGCTTTTTACATATTTTTGCTGATGACTGAAAGCATGTTGAACCACGTGGTTGGTTGGGCTGGTGCACAGAGCTCTGTTTCAGCATGATGTTTTGGTGCCATGGTTCACAGTCCAGTCTCAGGCAGGTGGTTCTTCGTGCACCCAGATGGCTGACAAAGGAGTGATGCTCATTCTGCTGACGTTGTGCAAGTGTATTGAAAAGCTATGGATACAAGAAGCATAAAGCAAAATTTAAAAGGATCCTCATCTGCTTTTATTCAACTCCTGTAGAATGCCAGAGCTTTTAGTTGTGTTCCTCTGTGTAATTAATGAGTGGGTGAACGCTCCCATGGGACCATTGCTGTACTTCATTCTATCCTACTGTGGCTAAATGGGTCTGGCCAGAATGGGGACAAAGAGTTCAGCTAAAAATAGCTGAAGTGAGAGGGAATAAAAAGCTTCCAAAAATCTGATTGCCACATAAATAAGATCTACCTAACAACTTTTTGGTTTTTTATGTAGAGGTCACAATCTCTGAACCTGGACTTAAATCTGTCCCTAAAATGAGTGCTTCACACTTTGTTCCATTTCCACAAGCATCTGTAAAGGCACAACTTCAACGCTGTTATAGGAGCTCATAATATCATTACATTTAGACTGCTGAAATTGTTTGTCAGATCTTCCTCAAAATCAGTTTGGTTCTGCTGCTGATATCTGTGGTGTAACTCCAGGTTTTGGAGTTTATTTGAATGTAAAACCTGTGCCAGGCAGAACTGAATGAAAGCTCTTGTTTTGCATCCACAGCACCTGCAGCTTGTTCAGAAAGCAAGAGCATGTCTGCCTTTACATTTTCTAATAGTTGTCACCCAAGGTACTTTCACTGTTGTTTTAAAGGTCACCGTAGATTCATGAATCACCTCAGGTTAATGTGTTATTAATCAATCAGAAACCAGTTGAAAATTATTGGTTCAGCACTGTCAATGCTCTTACACTAGATGTTTATTGAATAAAATCCAGGAAGGAAATCTGTGCTTCCATACAATGTGTTAAATAGGATTTCTGCTGCTGTAGCTGAAACCACGTTGCCTTTCCCTCAGACTTCATTACCAGCTCCTGGTCTCTGTACTGTTCCCTGGTCTGACTGGGCAAGCTGCTTCTCTTCACCTTTACAGCCTGTGTTGGTCCTTTGATTTTGCCAAGGCTTATGCTGTCCTTTCTCCTTTTTCCACTTTTACCTTCTGCTCTGCACTTTCCATCACCATGTCTGCAGTGTTTGGAGTGGAAGAGCCTCCCTCTCTGCTTACTCACTTGATCATAGGTTTTGCTAAAGCTATCCTTGCCCAAGATTTCATAATGATTTGTGATCAAGAACACTTTCACCTTTTTGATATTAAAGACTACTTCAACAGCACTGTGTTCATTTCTAGACATATGTGATCGATATCACCTGCTCCTGTTCATGATACAAGTGGTGCTTGATGATTATGCTTGTGCTAAGGTAAAATATCAAGGTGGGGAAGCCCTGCCCCCTGTGGCTTCTCTTTTAATTCATCTTTATTACTGAACAAAGCAGACTCTTCCATTTCAAAGAGCTTATAGTTTTTTATGACTAATGGTGTCTTTACTTTATTAGACCACCTTTTTCTGCTGGCTTAATTTGTATTTTAAGTCTGTTTTCAAAATGGTATTTCTATTGTGTCTTTTTAAATATGTGTTTATTACTTTTATATTGCTCCCCAAGTGCCATGGCTGGCAAAGTCTTAATGAATAAAATTACTGTCATGTTATATATATATATATATATTTATATATTTATATTTATATATTTATATATATATATAAAAATCCACTCCCTCCTTGGAATGGGGTGTGCAAGTTTGAAGAAGTCGAGGAAAATGAGAAGTATAATTATCTTTGAGTTATTTTAAGTAAAATGGGATAAATACAGAGGAAAAATCTTTGTTAAATTATTTTGCAGTTATGAAGAGTTAATGTGTCTATCCTTCTAATTCTACGTTATGTACGTAAAATAAAGGGTCCGTCTGTGCTATTATTACAATCATGTTTGTGGACAGATCCACTGTGGCTAACTTTGTAGATGTCGAATGCTGACAGTCATCTGGAAGAACCAAAGAATTCTGATGTGCTTGAAAACATGCTTGAATGTCACAGTACATCATCAGGCTAATCAGCTCTGAGATGGCTGTGCTTCTGGAAAGCAACTAGTATCTGAGGCAGCTGGTATCTCATACAGCTCTGTACTATTCTCCAGACATATTACCAACTGTCTACATGGTGATTTCACAGCTTTTCTGTTACTTGGAACAGAAGGAGCAGCTTTGGACTGCTGGCTTGTGTTTCTCAATACCTTAGTACAACACTAAGTGCATAAAAGATCTACAAACAAGAAGCTGAGGCTTCAGAAATAACTGTAGATGCTGTAGATGCTGTACTCTTCTGCCAGAAGACGGCATGACGGAGGGTCTGTTCTCATGATTCTCCATGTTGCAAATAACTGTGTTTCAGAGCCAGCTTTTTAGTAAATTCCAGCCAAACTATGTAGATGATGTAAGCAGTTGGCCAGCGCAGCTACAAGCAGGGTCAAGCAAGAGCATAACACAGGAAATATTTATGAATTAATGGCAGTTTCTTTGGTACAGCTCATGGTTTGTAAGCAATAAATTCCCAGTTGGGGGCAATCCTGGGGTGGCAAGCAAATTGCCCAGCTTTTTGCCTTTCAGCTATTACCTGCTTTTGTAAGGGCTCTACAGATCACTAGGTAAGTGCAAAATGCTGATAAAGTAGGTGATGACTTAAGGCAGTCTCAGCTTTTCAGGCAGAGTCACTGAATGGGCAACAGAGGATACATTTGTCTTTCCCTGTTTGCTCAATGTGAAGGGTTGACCCTGGTCAGCAACAAAGCACCACCAGTTACTTGCTTAAGTCCCACCCCCAGCAGCAAGGGGGGAAGAGAATCAGAAGGGCAGAAGCAAGAAGGACTCTTGGGCTGAGATAAAGACAGTTTGAAGGAAAACATGAAAAAACACCAACAAGTGATGCAAAGGCAATCACCACCCTCACCAACAGACTCATGCCCATTCAGCCTCTGAGGAATGACTGCTTGGGAAAGACTCCTTCCCTGTTTGTATTGCTGAACATGACACATGGCATGGAGTGACCCTTTGGTCAGTTTGGGTCAGCTGTCCCAGCTGTGTCCCCTCCCAACCTCCTGTTCACCCCCAGCCTCTTTGCTGGGGCAGGGAGGGCAGAGTGAAAACCAGAGAAAGCTTTGGTGCTCTGCAAGAACTGTTCAGCAATAGCTAAAACACTGGTGTGTTAATAACACAGTTTTAGTCATAAATTGAAAACACAGCATCATACAGGTTGCTGTAAATAAAATTAACTCCATCCCAGCCAGACCCAGTACATGCAATAACAGATGGGTCTTACCCTATGGTGGGATGAACACTGTGCTAATCATAGACACAACTTGACTGCATTTGCATCTTCTCCTTTTCTGTAGTTAGTGTTAAGGACATATATCCAGTTGACATAGAGAAATACCTGTATCTTAAACTCCAAATAAATTTTATGGAAGCTATAAGCAAAAATTTTGAAATGGAATGGCTGAAATTATGCATCTGATCTCTGTTCATGCACATAAATATTTTGGTCTTCAGACACATACTTCCCTGCAGTTGCAGAAAATTTGTAGTAGGCTGATCAGTCTAAAACTGCATTTTATAGAGGTTGTATATGAATCATTTTTTGCTTGCATTTCATGATATATTTTCACTGTATATTTAGGTGTAATTCTAGTTTAGATAAATCTGCAATCTAGATAAATCTAAGCCTCTGGTTTAGAGAAACTTATTCCTGTAGAAACCTCTCTGGTTTCTTCTAGAAAAGTCTGTGCTCTGTGGGGCTTTCCGAATTTCTCCATTTGTCCTGTAAGTGCTCCTACTTTAACTGTTTTGATGTGAAATTTGTTACATTTCTTTTTGGAAGAGAAGACCATTTGGAGCAGAGAACCTGAGATGACCTGTGATGTGGGATGGAAACACTAATACGTTATTAAAACCAAGGGGTGTTTTGGCCTACAAAGGGTCAAGGGATAAGCTGAATATCACACTTCATTTTGTGTGACCAGTGATACCACTGTGGAACTTTTGTATCTGTCATTTGTGCTGTCAGAGGAGTCCTCTGTTTTTTCCACTGTGTAAGTTAGAAAGCGAGTGTTCAGGTGCTAAGTACGTGTAGTCCCATTGTAGGTACCCCATGTACCCCACCTGGCCTCCATCAGCTGTTCCAGCAGTGCACAAGCCTTAGTAAGTCTTATTTTGTTTCCAGCAGCACCATGCTGATGTCTCATTTAAAACATTTTAAAATATCTGTTTTAGGTGCCTTAATCGCTTTTCAGACACTGGTTCTAGCAAACAGGTCTACAAAAATCCTGGAAGCCACGGTCCTACACCTAGTTCATCAGCTGTACCATTGCAGCTGATGTTGCAGCATGGGAGCTGGTGCTCTTCTGTGCATGTCAAAACAAGGTCATATGACAGATATTTAAGGCCCAGCAAGTTGTTCTCTATTTTGCAGTTAGTGGGCAGCTTTATATCATTGGGGTTTGTCTGCCTGTGCATCCCCTGTGTTTGTGTTGTCTGCTTGGCTCTTGGCAAAATTATTTATGCCCTTTCCAGTCTGCCTTCCAGAATCATCCTGAGGCCTTTGTTTGGCTCAGTTGTCTGGCCATCAGTCTGTTTTCCCTGCCTCCGCTCTCCTCTGCTTCAACCAGTGTTTCTTATAACTGTGACTTTTGCCAGTGGTTTACCCAGCTATTTCAGGAGTCTTTTGACTTTCGTGTTTTCTGCTGTCTTGTGAGCTGGTCAGAAATGTGAAGGTCACCATAACCTTGATTTGAGTCATCTGAATGCATCCCAATGTCTCATGTTGATTTCCTAACTATATGTTGAATTCCTAACTATTTACCAGCATGTTCTTCTTGCTTTGAACCCAAAAGCAACCTCAGGAGACAGGCTTATAAACCAAACCCTTGGCCTAAGAACACTTGGACTTCTCCTTAAGAGCCTCCTTCTGTAGCTTTGGATAACTAGGTCCTTCTAAGTGAACCAAAAGGAAGGTCAAATGTTTGGGGTGAGTGACAAAGTAGTTTAACCTCACGAAGGACTTCATAAACCTTAGTGAAAGCTGAGTTTACTGTTTCTATATCAGATCTTCTTTCTTCAGCAAGATTTGTGATGAACCAAATGTTCATTGCTTATCCTTGATGTTTCTTAGTTTCTCTAACACACGCTGGTGCCAGAGACGAAGTGTGCATATAGTACATACAGAAATGTGTGTAATGGTCAGGTTAACATAGTGTCAGAACACTACCATGTCTGTTTGATGGGCATGTTGATGTGTATCACAGACTGAACCAAACACTTAAAATGTATTTCCTTGTTTAGAAAGCAAGCAGTACTAGTAATGACATTACAAAGATCTCTTTTCATTCATGTCAAGTTGGTGGATTTGTTCTTACTTGTTAAAAAAAGATGTTGATTTATATGATTTAACCATAAATACTTACCTGGTGTTTGGATCATATTGAAAATAAACCCCAGTGTGTTTAACAAGAAATGCTGCCCCGTATGCCACACAGAAGTGGCAGGGAGCATTCAGCAGATTGGAAAGATCTGTTATTTTGCTAAAGTTCTGAAGTGAAAAGAACATACCTGTGAAAATATTTAAGTAATATATTCTTCTTACACTGTACCTTGTGTTCTGTAAATGCCTCTGAAAGTCAATACAAACAAATTGTACCTAGTGTAGTCTGTGTTTTGCAAGGATGGCAAGGCTTTCCCCCTGATTTATTAATGTTTGGAAAAAAGTAATTGCACATAAAAATCCTATATTATAAATAGTGATTCATGATGTTTTAATATGTTTTTCCCCTAGTTAAACAAACATAGGAAGTATAGGAGTGATTTTATTTACTATGAAAATATTTCTATTTTTGACAGTAACTGGCATCAAGAATAACAATAAAAAAAATTTAAGCCATACCGAATATTCTTCCTCTGATGTTTTATGTCTACTCAGAGAAGATACAGTACAGACAATTGTTCAGCTGCAATAAAGTTCTCATTTTTATTGTGCAGAGCTAAATTTATCCCTGCTGCAGTATTTCTGAAATCATCAGAGTTACTTCTGCGAGGCATGAGACTGACCTGCTCTGATCATATTGCTGTTCTAAGAGAGACTACACTTGAGTGGAGTTTCCTCCCTTCAGTTGAATACACTCATACACGTAAATGATGTTCACCGTGCAACTGTTTGTGTGATTCCAGCCAGCACAGATAGAAGAGCGCTGTAACTTCAATCTGTGGCTTTCAGGTGGATGCGATAAGCTTCTGTCATTTCAGAAGAAGGATGCTGTTCCATATCACGTACTTCATCTGAAATGCTTCACCACATACCTGATTAGGTAGAAGCCTTCTTTAAAAACAAATTTGGGTTAATACTCATGAGATGTTCAGGCTCGATATTTTCTACAGAGTATCCAGAAATCAAGGTGGAAGGGAAGGCAGGGCAAGGGCAAGTGTTTGATTTTTTTACTAAATGAGTTTCTAACGTTGTATCAGAATATTTTGTGATTATAAAAGAAACAGGTGGTGCAAAAGAAAATGGGCCGATGAGAGGTTTTTTCCAAAGCTTCTATTTTAATGAAACAAATATGTCACAAAGGTATTAAGAAATACAAGGTTTATACAGAAGTAGGACCAAACTGAGGTTTGACATACAGTTTCTATTTTGAGATTGCTCATTTTCTCTGTATTAGGCTGTACAGACCCAAATTGAGCAAGTTCTCTGTAAACTGAAGATTAATAATTCACTCCCAACATTTAATGTTCCAGACTTTTTTGTATTGATGTGAAAATATGGATTTTTAGTAGAGCTGATTCTTTTTTTTTCTCCTCCTTTGGAACTATTATGTGTCCAGAAAAGTTTATGGCTTATTTCCATGCTTGCTTTTTTTTTTTTTTTTTTTTTTTAATGGATTCACTCTCATCAGTAGCATATGTATGATGCAGGTTGCGATGGTAAATATTAATTTATTAACATTGTAAATAATAACTGAAGATATGAGAAGCTGGTAACTGAGATGTTAACACTTCTTTGGAGATTTTCCTGCTCCTGAGGTGATAGAAATTATATATGGGGTTAAAAATATGGAAAGCAACATGTCTTGGGAAGGAGGTTCTATAGTGACAGTACAGCAGCCTCAGGGCACAGCAATGTAGGCTGTTTGGACTGTGATGCAAAGACAATAGGTGGTCAGACATAAGCTGCTGAAAGTTAATAGTAGAGATGACATGGAACCAAGGTTCGTGTTTTAAACTTCTTCCTTGCATTTCTGGACCATTTGTAGCCAAGCCTGTGCATCAGAGTATGACCAGTGGGCTCAGCTGAATCCAGTGTAAGAAAGAGTCCATGAAGGTACAGGGTCAGCTCTGAGGCAGGGGGTGACACAGGGCAGGCCTCCTGCACCTTCATTTCTGACTTCACATCTAAATGTGATAGGCAAGTAACTTTAGGCAGATTTTTGTCAACTCCCAGTTATCCAAATTTAATTGAGCTCAATGGAAGTTACCTGCCAGGAAGTTCTTGAACGTTCACCTTTCTAGACATACCACATCTCTAAAAGTAATGTCATTCAGTCTCTGTTAGGTTGTGAAATGAGTCTGATGCTGCTTTCTTTCTTGGGAGATGAGGAAACAGAAGTATTTTGAGTGGTAGTTTTGTCCAATGTGTTTTTTTTTTTTTCTACATAACCTGTGATTTCTGATGAATTTCTATTCATGAAGTCCCAGGTGTTATGACCAAGAGTTCATTTTTCACTGTGGATTCACTTCTGGAGCAGAAAGTTATGAGGTTCTGGTCTGGCCCTGGGACTTTGACTCTTATTTGCTGCTGTCACTGAAGAGTGATTTTAGAAGAAACTACATGATGAGACGTACTATCTTTCAGCTGATATGTTAAATTGAGGTCGCTTCTGTCAATGGTCCTCTTAAAAATCACCTCTGTGTCTTGTCAGACATTCCATTTCCCTGTGAAATTAATTCTAAAAATCAAGGACTGTGTCTGAGATATTACGATGCCCATAATGGCAGCTCTGTTTGCCCTGTCTTTATGGCACTCTAGTATTTCACTTGCTATTTTTGTCAGGACTTATATTATAAAACTCAATTTTACTCCGTTCTATATCACAAAGCAGCATATGTCACACCAACTCTACTGAGCAGAGTAAGATTACTACATGAGATCTTATATCATCTTGTGATATATATACACAAAAGATTACTCAGGAAATAACTTGTCACCACTGTAGACACTTCATGGTTGCTGGAAAAAACACTCCATAGTGAAGGTCACATGTATATATACACAGATTTAACAGCTCTATTCCCCCTTTGCTGGAACGGTGCTGCTAAGAATGACAGGAGACTGGTAAGGCTTCATACTTGCAAGGAAAGGTTTCTGATCCCTTCTGTTTAAAGGACTGAGGTTCTTTGTATTAAAAGGAAACAGATCTTTGTAACTAAATTATTTTGTGAAAATAAAAGCCCTCTCAACTCCATTTCACATTGGACACTATCAAGATTCCAAATGTGTCACAAATGCTGCCTTATAGCACACACCATAGTGACTGCAGCATTAAATTTGACTTTCAGATTGTTAATTCCTTGGTTTGAATCATGATCATGGTGTGTTGGTGGGTTTGTTTGTGTGTTTGTTTGTTTTCATAAAGATAAACATGTCGAATAGTTGTGTCTCCGTTTCTTCCAGCTGAGATGTTAAAAACTGTAGTCCTCTTGCATTCTTTGTCAACTGAAATCTTTAAATTCATTCAGAAGAGGAGGACTTGGGAAAGCTCATTTTGGTTGCATGTCTCTCCTCCATTATCCTGTTCACTGTACTGTCCTATTTTCTGCTTGACACGTTTCAGTAGTGATCTCAAAGGCAGGAAGGCTTCCTTTCCTCATGAAAAACCGCTTAGATTTTGCCGCTCTGTAACCTACTGAAGTATAATCTTGACTATTAGTGTCCTGTGCCTTTGAGGTGGCTCCCAGAAGCCCGGGTCTTTGTGTTGGTTCTGTGCATTCCCAACTGAGATGGTTACTTTTGCAGACTCACCTTTTATGTGTTCTGACTGTATATCTAGAACTAAAGTTTGTTTTGGCTGTGTGACCCTGGCAGATTTCTTGTCTTAAAAAACATTTCAGAAAACAAGTAAGTTTACTTTCTTTCCATGGGATGTATTTGATAAGAAGTGACAGCATTGCACATTCTTCTTTTGTCAGTACACGAAAATGATGCCCTAACAGACCCACATTCAGTTTTTCACAAGGTTCTGATCTGGCTTTTTGTTAATTGATTTCTTTAATGGTTCCAGCAATATCTTAGAACAGAACAATGTTATGTGTGACCCAGTAGTGTTGTGCTCTTCGTAGTCCACAAATCAATAGATGCACTTAAAAAACTAAACTCTAAAAACATTAATTATAGATATCAGCAAAGGTCACTCTCTCTGTTAAATTCCTCTCCCTATCCCATTTCTAAACAAAGAAATTATAAAGCAGCATGCAATTTGTGAAGTCTAGTCACAATGCTTATTTTTATATATAAATTAGATGGTAAGGGTTCCATTTTGGAGATGGAATGGAAAAATTTAAGTGATTTCAGAATTCCCTACACGCTCAATAAAAATGGAGGTCTCTCCTAGCGTATCCTGTAACAACAATGACAACAAAATCCAGAAACACTGTTGTGGTCACTGTCATGTCTCCATGCAGAATTACTTCTTGATTGTAAAACGGCAGCAGAGCCTCTCAGCACTTTTACAGGAACCAATTTGGGACCTAAATTGGTATTCAACCACTTTCATTTAAATTCTAGCAATTATATGAAATAAATAGATAGACACCCTTTGATATTTTTTCAAGCCCTGAATGTTGAATTAAAATGTGGAACTTCCTAATTATGTCAAATGCTGTCATGAAGAGTTCACTTGAAAGCAATTCAAACATTACAAAGAAGGGTACGGCTTAGTCAGCTTATTATTCCTTTCACTTAACCTGAGTTCTAATGTGAAATTGCTTTAATAGCTTTGTTGCTGTTTTAAATGTTTTATGGGCTTTCCTTCTCCACACGTATGGTTTAGTCACCATGTTTAATTTAAGAATATTTCCTTAATGAAATTGGTATTTGTAAAAGTTTGCAACCTTGGAGGCAAAATTCTGTGTTTATTCTCAGGACGGCTACCGCATAGACAAGAATGTAGTGCTGCTGCTAGACAACAATTGTCGTCTGGATCAACCTCCATCAATTGCCATCATGGCCACAGCCCCTGGCAATGGCCACACTGTGTCCTGTGCTCTGCACAGTGCAGATGCTCTCAAACCATGTCCAGGCGAAGTCAGTGGAGACAGCAGCTTTGCACTGGAGGGGAGCAGAGGCATTTACTTGTTTCTCCTACTAGCAAAGGTTCGGGGGCAGTCACCTATGGCAAGGGATAGTAACAAGCCACTGTAAATTATCGATACCTGTCCTGGCATGCTTCCTTGCAACATGAATGTGAATCATGATGTGAATTTCCATTTCACTTGCTTAGTTATACTTTGGTCTTATTTTGGAATAGAACAACTGCTAGCATTAAAAATATGCTCGTTTTTCCTGCTGGTCTGTACGTTGATGAAATGTGGGCAGACCTGCTATCCAGGAGGTGAGTAGGGGGACAGATCTACTCTTCAGCTAGAGGTTAACACACCTGATGCAGAGTATCAGATTGGTAAATGTGTGACGTGGTGCAGAATCAGGCAGTGTATCTCCAGCCATGACTGGCATGGTTTAAGGTGAGCTTTGACCTTGCCCTGAAGAAACGAGAAGGACTTAGACATTCTGGCTTGTTGGTTCTGATGCAAGGGGAGTACCTTCCAGCTGAGAAAGAGCAACATGCAGCTTTAGGGCAGTGACACTGCCTGAGGCAATGTTGGGGCAGTAACTGCTCCAGACAGCTGCTAAAAATCTAGTCAATATTTTTTAGTTTTATACCATAAAAATGTAGGTGTAAACTTAAAAACTCAAAGAAGCAGATGCAAATCACACAGGTGTAGGCCAGATTAGATGTAACACAAGAATGTCATAATATTCAGGCATAATACTTCAAAATATTGTTCATTAAGCCCATGCAAGTCAGAGAGAGAGCTGGGGGGGGAGAAGAGGTTCTAGTTAAAAAATTGCTAAGCTCCACTGTCTAAATCAGCTCAGGCACGGGAAAGAATAAATGTCATGGAAAGTCAATAAGACTTGGCTCCTGGGTAACCCATGTTATTTTAAATGCCATGCTCTGTACTGAATAGTGACTTATTTTGCACATGTTACTGAGTCTTCTTGGGAAATGATGTAGATTAAACTAAAGCCTGTAAAAGGAGCAGTTACTCCCTGGCCATCCACTTCTAATTTTTTGTTTCTTTAAATATTGATACCCCTGCAAGGCGTCTAAGAGAAAAAATGGCTCATAAACTAAAGTTGACCCAAACGCCTAGTAAATATCCATGGCAAGGAAACCAAAGGTGTCAAATGCTGTATGAATTCTGAGGCAGGAATGTTACGTACAGAGGCAGACGCACTTGCAGCTCTTAAGTATAGTTTGGGTCTGAAAGAGGGCTTCATATGTTTTACAATTTTCCAGGAAATATTTCACAGAAGTTGTATTTATGCTAAAATAAGCATATTTAATTTGTTGAGCTGAATACTTAGCATTTTCCAGTTTTTCCTGTCTGCAAACTCTGATTAAGTGTCCTCAAAGTAACACAGATAGTTTTGATTGTCAAATACTTAGTTGTTAACTTTGAATTCCAGGTTGTTGTCTAGAAGAAAGTGGTTTTCCTGGTTCTATCAGAACAAACAACATCAGATTGTATATGTGCTGGTCTCTTCTTTCATGTTGGTCTTGTACTCAGTGCAATCAATGGCTCAGTCTAACACTTACTGAAAGCAGTAGGAGGTATTCTATTAATTAACAGAAGCTGGAGTTCTCAAAGAAAAAAAAATCCTTTGAGATCAGAATCCAGCATTCAGTTTCCTTTCTACAATTTTAAGTATCTTTCCTGACTTCTTTTGTGAACATGAGAGACATTTTAGAGAACCATCTCTAAGTCTACAACAGGAGTTGAAGAAGCAGAAATATTTTGTCTTGTTTCTGTTCTAACCAGATATGTGCTTGATTATAGTGTTCTCTGTGTGACACCATAGAAGAGATCTGGCAGTTAATAACTCTGTTTTGAAAGCTGTGTACTTTGGCTGTAAATAGCATTCCACGTGGAAAATTGGCATAGCAGGTGTCAGCTCAGGATACTCAGAATTCTTCCTTCCTCTGCTACTGAATCAGGCACAGGAAACATTGTAAGGATTTTGCGATTTCCTGTTCCACTGTGCTGTTTTTCATTCTCATTACTCCTGTTTTACCTCCTATCCAGCCTTCTGCAAGTTTCTTAAATTAATGAGGTTCTACAAAAATGCAAGAAGGAGGACTATATGAACTGCAGGCTTGTTAGCATCACCTCAGTCCCTGAAGAGATTATGAGCAAGTAATGTTGGAAGCTACTTCCCAGACATTTGAAGAGTGAGAAGATAATTGAGAACAGCACAGATTTCTCAGGATAAATGATGCCTGACCAATTCATTACATTCTAGAATGAAATTAGTTATCTGTGGTTGAAGGAGTACCTGTGGATTTTGTTTACCTTCGTAAAGCTTCTAACATGGTCTCCCATACCATCTTTGTAGCTAAACTGGTGAGGCATGGATCAGGTAGTGGATGAAAAATGGGACTGTTGGCTCAAAGAGGAGGGGCCAATGGTTTGGAATAAAACTGGCAGGTAACTACAAGTGATCTTCCTCAGGGATCAATACTGGGGCTGGTACTGCTGAACACCTTCATCAGCATGAAAGGGCAACATGCACCCTCAGCAAATTCATGAATGATGCCAAATTGTGCGTGTGGGGGGAGCAGTTGATATGCTAGATTGGAGCAGAGCTTCCACACAGAAAGACCTCAGCAAGTGGGAGGAATGAACTGCTAGAAGTCTCATAATGTTCACAATGCAAACACACTGTTCTGCCAAGACAGATTAGTACAGGCTGGGGGCCAACTGGCTAGAAAGCAACTCTGCAGAAAGACCTGGGGGGTCCTGGTGGGCGAGGAGATGGTCATGAGACATCAGGAACACCCTCAGAGCAATGAAAGCCAATTGCATACTGGGCTGCCCTGTCAAGATTGTGGCCAGCAGGTCAAGTGGTTATTCCTCTCTATTCATTGCTTACAAGACCCCATGTAGAGAAGTGTGTTCAGTTTTGACCTCCTGTGCAAGAAGGAGATGAATAAACTGGAGGAAGTCCAGCAGGGAGTGAATAAGATTATTAACGAGCTGCAGCTTAGGAAAATTAAGGAAAGTTAAGGCAGTGCAAGGAAAAGTTGAGAGTGCTGTGCTTTGTTTACCCTGGATGAGTTAAAGCTAAGGGAGGATCTAACTGCAGTCTTCCACTACCTCGAGGAGGGATGTAGTGAGGATGGAACCAGAACTGCACAGCAAAAGGACACGGCACAGGGAATACACATTGCTGCAGAGAAAATTCAGAAAGTTTCTTAGATATAAAGTAGTTTAATTTCACAGGGAGGGTGTTTAAACACTGGAATAGGTTGCCCAGAGAGGTTGTGCAGTCTTCATCCTTGTGCAACTGATTTTACTTTGGAACTGAGCATGTTTTGAAGAGGATATTGGGCTTGACAATCTTCAGAGGTCTTTTCCAACCTAAACTATTCTATAATTACCCTATTCTATAATGAGTCATCACCTCTGGACATGGCATCCTTCTGAAATGTAAGAGAGATGTAGCAAGGAGATGGGAAAGAAGCATGAAGTTTGGGAGTTATTCTGTAGGCTTTCATAGAAGATTTTTTAGACCTTATATAAGTCCTTGAGTCAGCTCTCCTCCTGATTTCCATGGGTGTATTGATTCTTTATGGCAGAGCCCTGTCCAATGTGTGGGACACAAGACTGCCACCCTGAGCTTGGCTTCTGGACTTGACTATCCTGCTGAGCTCATAATGATGCTGAGTCACCAGTTTGTTTTTCCCTCCTATTCCTTCCCTATTTAGACCGCAAATTTTTTGGATCAGGAAGTGAATTTTTAGGACGTGTTTAGCATACAGCATACTGGGACCTCATGTTGGGTAGGTTTGTAAGTGCTAATTTTTGTAGAACACCATCTGAGGTGAACAATGCTGTAAAAATGCAAAGTGCTACAGGTGGAATTTTCCTCAGACTACATTTGTCATGTAACACTGAGAGAAAATGAAAGTCCTCAATGCTGTACTGCTCCCAGTAAGAGACTTTAAAACCCTCATATTATGAATGGAAATATTAGCGACAGTGACTGGAGATGGGGATTGAATTAGATTACTGGGAGGAGAGAGGCTGAAGATGCTTCTTGCAGTTAATGGGGCAAGACAAGGGAGAAGATTCTACATTTGCTTGTGAGACACTGCTTGTCCCCTGGCTCCCTTCCCTTCCCTTCCCTCCTCCCAAAATAAAAATAAAGCCACAGGGCTTTATCTGGGGCTGAAATCCATATGTGACTTGGTGGAAGACTTTGTGTTGATTCTGTAGTGTTAATTCATGCAGGGTACTGTGAACCCTTGGTTTCCAATTAATGTTGATGTAAAGTGCTCACAGGACTTATGAGCTAGAATGAAGAAAAATAATTGATGTGGACTGTTGCCAAAGGCTCTTGAAGGTCTCTTGTAGCCAACTTTGCTGCCACTAAACCTGTTTCTGGCAAAGCATTGCACCTTCCTTTCTTTCCTTTTCCAAAATGGAAGGAAATGTCTGGTCGTGCCATGTGCATGTGTTCCATGTAGCTTCTTACAAAGACAACTGGGACAACTGTTGAAATGAAGAGTTCAGAGACCCAGTGAATAACTCTAGTTACGTTGCCACCCATGAGGCTACAGAAGAGTAACTGTAAAGCCCACTCCATGGCCAGGGGCAGATTAACTCACTTTTGGAAGAGAATCTCCAGCTGCCACACAGCTGATTTAGTAGCTCTATTATTACTTGCTCGTGGGCTATGCAGCTGTGGGTACAACCGGGACATGATACGGTGCTTCAGCAGTGGCAAATGCTTGAATAGCCCCCTTGGCTTCTACGCACAATGGCTGCTGAGCGAATTCCTGAACATTGGGTGAGGGAATTATGAACCATGTTTACTGATTTCCTTACCTTTCCCAAACTGAAGCTTTTAAAAGCATCTGTTCCTAGTAATTCTTTGCCAGAATTCACCTTTTCTTTACCAAAAAAAAAAAAAAAAAAAAAAAAAGAAAGAAAAAAAAATAAAAGCAAGAAAAAGGATTCTTACCTACTGGGAGTATAAAGCTGTGATTTTAATTACTCTGGAGACAGTATTTCTAAAATAATTACTAGTCGCAGGTTTATGTTAACTTGTCCTTTGCTCGGTTTTGCTCTGAGTTACTATGAACATACAGCAGGTGACTCAGAAGCTTTGAATTTTGTTACTGCCTCTGCTTGTCTCGTTATTCCACGTGAAATTCCAGGATGTGATCTATGAGTAATTTGTAATTATATGCAACTGGAAAGGTAATGTTGGTCTTGCAGATAAATCACTTGGACGGCAGGAGGACTTGATAGCAGGAGGTGTAGATTTTTTCAGCTTCATTACCTTTGTGGCCTCCAGCAAGTCACTGGATTTTGGTGTCTCACAGTATCTGTCTGCTTAAGCGGGCTCAGAAACCCTGTCAAGTACAGCAGAGGCTCAATATTTATACAGATTTGGTGAACTTTTAATGGACCGTTATATGAAAGTTAATGATATGATTTTGTGAGTTTAAACCCGAAATTTAGAGCTTACCCAGGTAGCATGTTTCTGGCGAAAACATGATTCTATACGGCATAATGCAGCTTCTGCCTTTATGATGTAGCAACATTGCTACCTGTAGTAACAATAACTGTTTCTACAATGGTCAGTATTATAGTGTGGCTTCAGAAGAGGAACTTAATCCTTCTGAAATTAATAGGCTATAATATGAGTACCTTGACTAAATACATAGTTGAGGTCACTTCCAGTGGCAAATTTTCTGATAGAAAATGCTTGACCTGTGATAATCCTGGGAAAACTGACCTACAGCTTAATCCCGCACACAAAATAGATTGATAGATGGCCAGAAGTAACCTGATGTCTTTATCCAAGACAGCATTCCTATTGATTAAGGATTTTTTTGGTTGCTTCATCTGTTTTACACTATGATAACTGTTGTGCATGGTGACACCTGGGAAGCAGCTAAATAAAGAGAGACTTTTATAAAGCCTAATCTATCATTTTTCCTTTTTTGTTGAAACACTTTTGTGGTAACATAACTTATTGTTATGTTGGCTAAAAAAGAAATATCTGTGCACATAGTTCTGTAAAATGTAGTTGGACTTTTATGAGTAGTATATTTTACGTGATAGAGGGAGATAAAGAGAGCCAGAAAGATCAGTTGAACTACACTGATCTCAAACTCCATGCTGGAATCACAAGTCCATTTAACCACAGTATGGAGAATTCTGGTTCCTGAATACATTTTATTTGGTATAATGATTTCTAAATAAGCCTTTAAAGCTTTTGTATTTTTAAAGATTTTGTAGTGTCACAGAGGCACCCCGAGGTTAGTTTAAGGTTCAACAGGGTCCAAAACAACTTTTATTAAACCGGTGAGAAACAGTGTTTTAGCACTCCAAAAGTGACTTAAATACAGGTTCGGATATCAGTTGAGGAAGGTTATTAAGGGGCAGCAACTAATACAACAGGTGGTCCACAAAGTGCATGCACATGGCCTCACCAAAACAATGCGGGAGCCGTCTCTGAGTCCCAGAGGAGTACACGCTTGCCTAAACACGGTGCAGGATTATTTTAAAGAGATACACGTACTCGTAGTGAGTACGGAAAGTGTACACTCGTGATTGTGCGAGGGTAAATTTGTAATACGCTCGCAATCCTGCGAGGGTTAATTTACTTACACGTGCAAATGTGCGCGGAATATTATACGTGCTTATGTAGAAGCACGGGAGGAAAATACACTCGCGATTGTGCGAGGATATAATTTATACACGTGCTCATATTGAGCACGGAAGGTTACACATGCAAATGTGCACGGAAAGTACACGTGCTTGTATTAAGCACGGAAAGTACACGTGCAAATGTGCACGGAATATTACACGTGCTTATGTGGAAGCACGGGAGGAAAATACACCCGCGATTATGCGAGGATTAATTTTACACGTGCTCATATTGAGCACGGAAAGTTACACGTGCATATGTGCACGGAAAGTATAAATATACTCGCAATCCTGCGAGAAGTTTTACTCACACCCGTGGCGGCAAGGCAAGCGGAGTCTCCATCCTGGGAGGGCTCTTGGCGGCAGCATCTCGCTCGTGCTCCGAGAGACCCGCGACAATGGGCGGAGTCTCGACGAGAGTCCCGTTTTTTATGTTGGCTGATCAGATCTGACTGTAGGCATTCTAGAAGCTTCTGTGCACCCCCACACTGGCTGTGGGTGCCCCTGAAGCCTCCAAACATCCCCCACACTGGCTGCAGGCGCCCAGCGGCTCACTGGCGCCTCGGCACTCCCTTCTCCTAACGGCCCTGGCCAGGGTGCTCTGGGGCCAAACAAAAGAAGCTGTTAGCCTCAAACAGCAGAGAGAGAGGGACATGTGCCTACTCCTTCCATGCTGAAGGAGAGAGGGGGGTTTGCCACATGTAGTTTTCTTAAAAGTATATACCTCCACATGTCTGCTTGTGATTCCTGTGTCTCACTTTAATTGTTCAATTAACTAATGGGAGGTGTTATTGGTGTTTGTCAAGTGCTTTGGAATCCACGTATGAATGGTGTCGTAAAAGTGAAAAACTGTTCTTTGGCAATGCCAGGAAAAACAGGCATTGCTTTGAATGTGGCCCATGGAGTTGTCCTCAGTCACTCCCTTATCATTACTTGGCTTTATGAAAAATATAAATGAAACAGCGGGGTATGACTGGGCTCATTAAAAACATACTTTGTTTTTAAGCATCCTATAAAGAACATACTATAATATCAATTACTGGTTTCAGCAGTTTTGGGAAATGGGAATATCAAAGTACATGAAAGCCAACATGCACCAATGGCAGAGTCATTGATTTTTCATAGGACTATGAGAGTCAAAAATGGAAATTGATATTGCAGTAATGTCCTGGGTAACTGAGCATTTAAGTGATGCAGTATTAGTCCTGTAGGTAAGCAAAGAGGTGCCCTTCTTTGGTACCTGTTCCATATTAATGAGTTTTGTACTTAGTCTTTTATGCTTGTTTTGTTTAAAGTGGAGCTCTAAATACCTGATCTTGACTTGAGAGCTGGACTTGGCATCTTGCAGGATCAGGAATTGTGCCTGCCCAAGCTTGCTGCATTTGATTTCATTGTATTCTTTTATTCACTGTTACTCACTCCATCTATCCCAAGGGGAACATAAAGGAAAAGAGAAGGGAGAGAGTGCCAGTAAACTATAATAGCAGAAAGAAGGAACTAATTCTGAACCACTTTGAAACATGCTTTCTGTAAGCAGTGTTGTCCACCCAAGTAGAAAAGAGCTTATCTATTGAGAACTACAATAATCCTAGGTTTACTTCCAATGGCATAACAGTGTATTGAATACACCTACTTACAAGCACAGTCTAAAATGGGTTTTCTAACCTGGTCAAATTGTCAAGTGGACAGGACCCAAAAAAGCAGAAATCCTTATTATGATCAGAATTTATAATGAAGGTTGTACAGAGGGTTAATAAAAGACTTAATAGGTATTTGAGTAGAAGGCAAATTAGCAATTACAGTCCAATAGGTTGCTTATGATCATTGCCTGTAACTATCCATTAAGCCTTCTAATATTGTCAGCTGTAATATGTAAATCTTATAACTATACCATCTTTACAACATGTTATAGTCATTTAACCTTTATAAAATATTTATAAATGGAATCTTATAAGTGCAGCCCATATTTTCTTTGGCTTCTACTCTGCAGTGTGCTGCTTATTGTGCAGATCAATATTGTCTTATTGCTTCCTTGTATTCCCCCATCTGCCTGTATGTAAGAAAATATGATTTTCTTTAGATTAGTATCCCTGTGCTACTGTGGAATTGTGCAAATGTGTTTAATTACACACACAAATATTATGAATGTCTTCCAAAAGATCTGTTCAGGAAATGCCAGAATGAATGTTGCATGTCCCAAAAGAGGCACGTGCAAACCCTGATGTGAAGGGCTCCCATCTCCTAGCACAGGAATGTGGGAGTTAAGCCCTTCTGTGATGTTGTACATGAAGTAGTGTTTCTCCAGCATGACAGTAGCGGTGGAAGGAAGATCCAGGCTCAGTTTTGTGCCATTTGGTGGACTCCCTGTCAGCCCATATCACAGCAGGAGAGGCTTTTCAAAGCAGATCTCCCAGTTATCAACACTTACAGTGCATTTTTTTGCATCATAGAGCAGTTGCAGTTTGGGTGAGCTAGATTCCTTTCAGAGGAAACTAAACCAGCAGATCCACTGTGGGTGTGTACCAAATATGCCTCAATCCCTAATAATGAGGACTGAAACCATGAATTGCCCTCAGCACCATGAAGTTCTCCAGCATGAATTGAATATACACCAAAAAAAAGGCTCTTGGACATTTGAGAGTTTGTGCAGCACCCAGAAAGTACTTCTAGTGCTATATAAAGGCCCATATGGCAACTATGCCTTGATGTTTGCTGCTGTTGGCCACCTTGAAATATGCTCCTTTTTTCTTTTCTGGGATAAATACTACCTCAATATTATCTACTTTCTTTAGAATCCCTATCTGGTATTGCACTCTGTCTTTGCTGAAACTAGTTCTGAACAGAAACTTTTTTTTTGGTTCCCCAGCTGGTTATTATTTCAGCCCACTCCCCATGTCTTCCCAGGTGGAAATGTCTTGCTGCTTCAGTCTGCCAGAAGATCCAACAAGGCACATGTTGCAGCCCCAGGACTATAATAAGGTTTATTATCTTGTAGTGTGATGAAGCTGAAAACTTCTCTGGTGGCAGAATAAACCAGTGGCAGAACAAAAAGCTAGGTAACCTCAGGAGAGCTTCTGGGTGCAAGGGGGCTGGCAGTCAGTGGTGTACAAAGCACTGAATGATGATGTCTTGATAACAATAACTACACTTTTGGGGAGACACAGTGGATGTACCACTGCTAAGGGGATCTGAACAGCTTGTCAGGTGGGACTGCACCTCTGAGGCTGCCATCCACTTGGATATTCATGCCCTGCATCATGGGACCATCATGCAGGGGTCGTGGAGGAGAACTCTAATACCACTCCAGGAAAAGCTGAACTGGACAAATTACTTCCACAAAAAACTGTCACTTTCAAGGGATATTTCTTTTATCCAATCTCTGCTATGGCCAGTATCAACAGACCTCCGTGTCAGATTTAGTGTTTTCATTTTAGGTGAGCACAGGTTTGCACAGCAACACTAAAGATCCCACCTTCTCCCCACAAAAACAGGGACAAGTGCAGGTGGGATTTGTTTCAGAAATCAAGCCAAAGGTTTATCTTGATCTGCTGTTACATTAAAAAACTACAAAGTTTATTGTATCATTATTTTACCCTTAATTTCAACTTCATTCTAATGAAGGCAAACCATGAGAACAGTATGAACGTTAAAGTTAGTTCATAGGCTATGTGTGTATTTTAGGTGAGTAGCCATAATTAAGACTTCACTTGTTTTCTTTCTCTTTCTTGGCCTGTGTGATAAAGAACAAACAATTCTGATAAAAGGTATTTGTCAAATTTACTTGTAACAATAAATTAGAATAAAACCAGGTAATTTAAAATTATTTTTGAAATTACACATATTTTCTTATAAAATACATTGTTAAAAAAATTTAAAACATGAGCATATGCTAACCTCTAACTTTAGTAAAAAACCCTTTTTGTTATTTTCATGCAATAAAAGTTTATTATGTTGTCATCAATATTTTTAATAGTCAAACCACTACAGTCACTGAGTGTTTGAAACAATAGGTTACTGAGGCTGTAATACAGGATTATTTTTTCTGCAGACACAAAAAAATGCTCCCTTATTTTGGCCTTTTCAAATAGTTCAGTTCCATCATTATTTAACTCCAAGCTGAGAAACTGAGCTGTGCTGAAAAAGCAGAAAAACTTGTTTTTCTCTCCTAAAGTGTTGATAGGATTAGATCTACTAATTACACACTTGGAGACAAGAGCTATAAGAGACAATCAGATTAGTTTGCTAATTTTAGATTAGTAAAGCCTTCTTTATCAATTAGAAAATTTTGAAAAGAAAATGTGAGTTGACAAACATTTTTCTTCAGGTATACAGCAGACTGAAGGTTTTTACTTACAAAATAGCTTCAAATGGTGTGTTATGCATTTGGGGTGAATTAGAATTTTTAATCTTAATTCAGTTTGACAGAAGTTACACAGAAGCAGACATTTAATAAGCAGGACAGATGCTATTCACAGGAGTCTAACTGTTAAGACCCTGAAGAGTCAAAATAATTGTGTATTACCCAAATAAGGTCTTAATTTATTTTTGTCAGCAAAGAGAAAATAACAATGCATGCCATCAATGAAAATTAACTATGTGAAGAATACAGTTGCAAACAAAAGTAATGATTATTTAAGGTTTTTTACTTGGTAATTCAAATGATCATTAAAATCTGTGACTCTCAGCATAGCTACAAATTATCAGTCATTCAAAGGCAGCAGCAGAACTTTCTTTACTCTTCAGACTGTCTCAGTATTTGAAGAGAGAAATTTCTGTGGTAAGATGGGAAACAGAAGAAAGATTCCATGGAAGGAGACTGACGATTATGTTTTCAGTAATTCCTTAGTGGTAAAATGCTTACTCAGGAGTTAAAGCTGATTTGAAATATTCTTACATATATTGAAATATTAACTTACTCTACAGGAAATCACATTCATTGCAGCAATTTGCTCAGTGATGTGGTGGTTAGTCAGTCTGAGAGTATGGATGTTCTTTTGCTTTTTTAGTTTATTTTTTTTCTTACTCCTGGTAACACTTTCTCTGTATTTTTAACTATAAGTAGATAAAAATAAACTAACCACCATAAGGAAACTGAGCCAACAAAAGCAGTTTAACTTTGGATGTGAACTTAACAGAGAAACAACACCAAAAGCCCTCAGAAGGCCATTAATTTGGACAGAAAAAGCAGAGCTATATTTGTAATTGTAACACTTCTACATTCTGTGCTGTTACTTCAGGTTGTTTCTCAATGGATTTAAATAGCATGTGATGAATAAAATATTGATTGGTGGTTTTTGGATGACAGATGCTTCTAAATCTGAACAAACATAACTAATATGAAATTCAAATTCTGATCAAACAAAAAATTAATATGAATTTCATATTTTCTTGCTTTTAATAAGCACAGATGTCTTGCCAGTGGCTCAGGCTCTGTCAAGCATCACTGCATCACTTTTTGTGGGCTCAGACATAAAGGTATCTCGCTCTTTCTATGTATGTGCCTTGCATGCAGAAGCAAACTGGTTGATATTCAGGCATAACTGATGTTGATTTTCTTGAATGGTGATCGTGGTTCTAATGTAAAAATCCTGAAACTCTTTGCTCGTCCAGTAAAATATGCATTTAGTAAATCAGGACCTAATTAGGATCCCAGCTTGTCAGTGAATCATGTCCCCAGGTCTTGCAGGCAATTTGATCATATCATCCCTTTAACAGGCTGATGCAGTTCTGTGCCTCTTACTGCTTGTCAATGGGTAAAAAAGATAAAATTGCTGATAATTATTTCATCTTCTACCAGGGTACTGAAGGTAAATAATGCCCTAGCCTAAATGATGTATCCGTTTAGTGAACAATGAAGTATATGAACATAAGAATTGCCATGTAAATCAAAATACTGTGTGTCTAGTCCTGTATCCTGGGTTTGACAATGTCCTGTCCAGAGTGAGGTTTAAGAAACTCTTTCTGAATCATCACGCAGTGACTTTCTTCTGGGAAGGACTTTTGTAATGGCTGTCAGTGAGAAATCCACCCAAACATGAGGTTTAATTTTTCTTCACTCCTGCTATGTAACACGTGTGTTCATCCTGTTTATATAAATATTTAGGGTTTGCTTTTAATGCCTTATAGCGATGAATTTCAGAAGTTAGCCTGACAATTTTTATATTTTAATTATTTCTGCCTTTTACCTTCACTATTTAGCTGAGCGAAGGTATACCAAATCCTGACTGTGACCATACCATTGATTATTTTATATATCTCCATCGTATAGCTTCTTGTTGGCATCTTGCTGAAGCACTTAGTTTCCTCCATTATCTTTGAAAATAAGTTGCCCAGAACTAAATGCACTATTTTGGCTGAATGACTAGAATAAAATGGCATGCTAATACTATTTTTATTCTTTTCTGTATCACTCCATTACAGAAAATAAGGCTGCAAATCTCAAGAAGTCGTCTTTTCCTCTCCTCCCATCATGCTAACACATTGTTTGCCTCTTTATTTGCAGTTGTGTGTGGATTAGAAGCTTTTGTATTCAATCTGTTTACTAGTGCTCCTGTCTCCTTCCTGAAAGGTTCTAATTAATTTAGAATTTTGCAGTGTTTAGGTTATTCAGACAGGATAATGTATAGTTAACTGTGTCTGGATTAAAATCCTCATGTGTTGGATTGCTGAGTGGACTGGTGAAAGCATGCAATGCCTTTCAGTTCTATAGCAGTTTGATATGGTAATGACAAAAAATTTTCACCAATGGGAATGGAGTTTGTGGTGGTTTCTTATTGGCACTTTTCTCATAATTGGTGTGTTTTTAGGAAATTTTCACTGAGAGGCCAGGGCTGGCATGAAGTAGAGCCTGTACAGGTGTCTCTGAGAGCTGGGCTGCGGTGAAGAAGGCGACACTGCTGCTTGCTCTGCATTATTAATTCTAAAAAGGCCCTGGGGAAGGGCAGGGAGGTGTGTGGGTTTTTTTGTCAAGTTGAGGACTTAAACGGTATTTCTGCCCTCCCCACAGTGATGTTCTGAGTGTCTTTTGGTCCTTGGGTCAACGGGTCAGACAACTATATTATATCATTCCTTTAATAACCTAACCAAACTCAGCCTAAAGCTGTGCTGGTGACTGAGGCCATGGCCAAATGATCCAGCAGTAATAATACATTCTGATTAGGAGGCGCCTATGCCTGAGGATTGTAGATTCATTAGCTGCAATTAGCATGAATATGCCCCAGGCTGAAATATGCCCAAGAGTGCAGGATGAGAAAAATCTGAAGAAAATTACCATTTACATCCCATTGCCTCAAAACACTTAAAATGGACAATAAATATATGTCTCTATGGGAGCAATACAGTGTATGGCCTATTACCTGGTTGAGTCCTGACATGCATATAAATAATATGAAAAACTCACTTCATCGCAAGAACATACACAGTGTATTCAGAGAGTGAAACAGACACAACACACTGGGTACATGAAATATCAATATATGAGTAGATTTATATATATATGAAAAAATATATATATATTTAGATTGATATATATAGTAGATTGATATATCTAGTATATGTACATATATATTAGATGCAAGAATAAAATAAAAAATATCTTTGCCTGGTATTTGTCTGAAATCTTAGTAATTGCAGAAATTTTCTCCAGACAGCACTATGTGTGATGGAAAAATAATTTGTTCCTTCCAGAAGTTACAAGTGCAAAGCAATAAAAAAATCTGGGGGTTTATTACATACTTTCTGTGATTATAAAAGAATCCTCACCCATTGCATGGGTCAACCTGTCATGAGACCAGCAACTGTTACAAGTTCAGCATTGATCCCCAGGGTTCCCTCCTCATAGTAACAGTCCAAGCAGGACTCATCCATTCAGCAGTCAAAAGACATTTCTCTGTCTGGGTACTGGAGTTGTTCAGATCTCAGCCACTGATCACCATCATTAATAGTGTCTGTCTCATTCAGAGGACCTGAAGAGGACCAGGGTTTTTCTGTGATTAATGTGGTGTAAGACATAGGAAAGTACCTGGTTCCTACGGTCTAAGGTTGAAGTTGCCAAGCGAGAAATGGAGAAGCATATAAATATTCAAAACAAACAACCATTAGATGTGTAGGGTACACACATGCGTGTATAAGCGCACATGTTTTTGCTAGTTTAAGCAGAGAAACCAAACATTTAGTTTAGTTATGTGTTAGCTCATTTCTTGTAAGCATCATGGCAGAGGTGGGTGGTGATAAAAAAGGGATGATCCAGTTGCTGCTGCTCTAACCTGATGGGAGTTTAAATCTCTGTGCCAGATAGGCAGATCCTAGAATCAAAACCACTCACGTTGAAAGAGACCTCCAGAGGTTATCGGTGTCATTCCCTTCTCCCAGTCTTCTCTGGGTTTGAATCCACAGAGGAACCTGGCTATACTGACAGTCCTCATACAAATTGAGATTCATTCTTTCATTGCTCTTAACTTCATGTACTCTGTTCATCTTAATTATGTGAAGCGTAGGTGCCCAAACTGGTAATTTTTCATTCTGCTGAAAGACTGATTTAGCATACTGAATAAGCAAAATGCAGCTTGCTCTCTGTTTCTTCTGCTCCTTGCATTGCTTCTGTAGCTAATGTTCTATCAGCCAGCTATTGCGGTTTTGTTTGTCTTGGTTTTTACTAATTCATTGTCAGATTGGCTCACTACACAGCAAATGCTGTAGCCACAGTTCCTAGTGATATATTTAAAAATTCTAATTCAGTCTTGCTACTGCTCAATGTGTCTGCAAACTGTCAAATTGATCAGAGCGTTGTCATCACTCAGCGGTCTTCTGTGTAAGGCCAACATGTTGCAGCACTTGAGCAGCTTTCATCTTTTCAAACTACTTGTTTCTGCTTATATACATTCTGCATGAAACTCAGGATTTATCAATGTTTTTATAAGAAGGAAATAAAATCTCAGGAGAAATCTATTTTATTTCTATTTTCTTTGTTATGTCTTCTGTTGTGATTATAAAACACAGAATCTAATACTCCTTATATCGTTGGAAGTTTATAGGAGAAGTTTTTAATGACTTTTCCTTTTCAAATGCATTTTCAATTTTTCTATGGGGTATGAGTTATTTATTACGTTCCTCTTTTCCTTATCGTGGAGTGTGAGGTTCTCAAGGTGTTGCAGACCTGCATTTCCATTTTTTTTCCTACATGGACCTATTGAACCTCCAATTAAGTTGCTTTTGATTTCAGTAGGTACCATTGCAATGAGAATTGTCTCTCTGCAGAATGTTGTAAATAGATCTAAGAAGAAGGCCAGTACCAGATGCAACCATAATGTGAAGGAAGGGATGTTGCTGGATGAGTGCTGGTGTGTCAGCTGACTGATGCTCCTCTTGGTCCACCTCTTTTCCCATACCCGCAGTAGCAGATCTATGGAATCTTTGTGAAGTGTAGGGAGAGAGAAAGGATTCAAGGACCATGCCTTGACTTTTCCCCACAATCAGTCTCACAGTGACAAGAAGCTCCTTACTTCAGGATCAGATGCTGAGGAATATATAACAAGGGCAAGTGTAGAGTCTTACATCCGGGTAGGAACAATCCCAGGTTCCAGTATAAGTTGGGGAATGACCTGTTAGAGTGCAGCATAGGGGAAAGGGACCTGGGGGTCCTGGTGGACAGCAGGGTGACCATGAGCCAGCACTGTGCCCTTGTGCCCAGGAAGGCCAATGGCACCTGGGGTGTATTAGAAGCGGGGTGGTCAGTAGGTCAAGAGAGGTTCTCCTTCCCCTCTACTCTGCCCTGGTGAGACCACACCTGGAATATTGTGTCCAGTTCTGGGTCCCTCAGTTCCAGAAGGACAGGGAACTGCTGGAGAGAGTCCAGCACAGGGCGACAAAGATGATTAAGGGAGTGGAGCATCTCCCTTATGAGGAAAGGCTGAGGGAGCTGGGGCTCTTTAGCTTGGAGGAGACTGAGGGGTGACCTCATTAATGTTTATAAATATGTAAAGCGTGAGTGTCCCGAGGATGGAGCCAGGCTCTTCTCGATGACAACCAACGATTGGACAAGGGGTAATGGGTATAAACCGGAACACAGGAGGTTTCATTTAAATTTGAGAAGAAACTTCTTCATGGTTAAGGTGACGGACACTGGAACAGGCTGCCCAGGGAGGTTGTGGAGTCTCCTTCTCTGGAGACATTCAAAACTCGCCTGGGCACATTCCTGTGTAACCTCATCTGGGTGTTCCTGCTCCAGGAGGGGGATTGGACTAGATGACCTTTAGAGGTCCCTTCCGATCCCTAACATTCTGTGATTCTGTGTGATTCTGTGATTCTACCCTCTCCCCCCTTTTTTGTTCTGCAGCTATGTCTATTCTGTTTTTTCTAAACAATTTTTTTTTTTTTGCAGATGTATGTACCACTTGTGGTTTAAGCTTCCTGTGTTCTCAGAGCAGCATCAAGAAATTTGTTGGAGTCATTAGTGGCAATAATAATAACAGCCTGCTTTCCTAGGGAAATGACACAGCAAGGTCTGCTTTCACCAATAGTAATGTTTAAATCACCTGAAAAGGGAGTAAAGCAATCAGAGGTATTACATGCCTGCACATTTTGTGAGAACAGGTTGGCTGGTGAAGGAGGAGTAACCTGTTAGTGTTGGAATACCTCTGATTCAAATGTGTTCAGGCATCAGTGTCAATCCGTCTTGAGTAATCAGGTTTTCTTAATGCTAGTAATTGTAGAAGTGCATATGTTAAAACAGGGAGACTCACTAAATGGTGGTTTATTTTGATTGTAATTTATCATTGGAAGGCTGTGTCTGCGAATAACTGGGTTCTCTGTCACTTTTTCCTTAATTACTTCTGGACAGCCTTTTGAATACGGCTTCTAAATATGGTGCAAAAAATAATTGGTGAAATTGTAGAGGACCTTAATGGCCTTAATAACTATTGAAAATTATAATTCTGATTTATTTATTTGTAAAGAAGAATTTCTATTTCAGGAGCTCAAAGCATTTATCTCAGGCTCTCTAAGAATCCTGTGCTTATCACCTCTCGTACTTTAAGAGCAGATGTAGCACTCAGATCCTTATGTTTGATCCATTTTTCAAACTCACAGAAATCAGGTACATCATAATGCTTTCAGAATGTAAATATTTAATACAGACTTCTTCCAGGAGATGGAACCATATTGATCTAGTGTTCTTAATCTTTACAACTTTATCATTTGTTTGACTGAAATTTGAAAGCTATCCTTTGTGTTTTTTGGAGTTCTCTTGCCATTTGTGTTGAACAACTTGACTAAACTCCAGACCACTAGGACTGTGATTTATGTAACTCAGTTTCTCAGCCTCTTTCTGTGTCCTCATTGAAACCCTGTGTGGCTTGTTTCATTTCTGAACCAGACTGCACTCCGTAACTTGCTGTTCAGTCTTTCATTAGGTGAGCTCAGGGTCTAAGTGTGAATGAAGAGAGAAATTCTGAACTTCATACACAGAAGCTTTAATTCAAACAACAAAGCAGAACATTTTCAGAACATTTAATAAGGACTAGTCATTAAATAGAGTAAAAGCAAAGCTTCCAACACTTTCTCTGTGTTGAGATTGTAAGTTAGGATAATAAAAGCCTCAGTAATGAGGATCAATTAAATGAAGTCATATGCAGACCATAAGTAACAGAACATTCACCACCACTCTAATGAGGGAGCATTTGATTTTAGTAGGATATGCTTTCTTCCTGTGAAATGAATTATACATGTTTTTCATGTTTTAGATCTAGGATTTTTAACAAGTAGCAACTACACCTTACTTCTCTTCAGGCGGCTATTAATTATATGGCAGAGACAATAATTTCTGGTATTAGCAGTTGGTGATAAGACTTTGCCCAAATCAATCTGGAACAGACTTTGCACCCTATTATAAAGCAAAGGAGCAGGTAGGGCCATGTTATAGAACAGGAGGTAATGTAGAGAAGATTGGTGTATAGCAAAAACTCTAAAACTGAAGTTATCACCCAGCATGGGGCTGGGACTGATTGTTCAGAAAGGTAAAAGTTTGCAGGTCCTTTTCCCGGTGAGCATTACTAGAAGTTTACCATCACTGCACTAGGAAGAGTTCAATACATTTTAACCAAAACTGTTACTGAAAATGTCCAGTAACGAATAGTAATCTATCCAACAGATACAGACTTTCTTTCTGCACTTCTGTTTTTGCCATTATGTCTTTAATCCTGTTTGTTCAGAACACATACTCCACTCCACCCTCGCAATTTCTGAGACACTGAATCATTTCATTTCCCTAAATCCCTCTGTGACTAAATGATGAATTCTTGCAACTCAGTAATCTTGCACCGGTTCCCTCACTGAAGCAACATATTCAATAAGAGGGAAAGTTTCACTAAGCTTGGTGCTTTTCCACCAAGTGGCTGACTTGCTTAATGTCTTGCAAAAGTGAATTCTATTTCATGAAATTAATGGGACTAAGACATAATTCTGGTAGTTGTCTGACTGGTTTGATAATGCCATCTGAAAGTAGTGGAAAATTACATGTAAAAAATTGAATTTCACATGCCTGTGTTATTATTTTGTTACTGCTCCATATCTTCATGTAGCTTCATAGAGACAGGAAGGTGCAGCTTGCTGCTGCTTTCTCCTTTCATAGATAAGTTGCTTTGCATTGAAAAAGTTAAAATGGTGATACAAACAGAGCAAAGAGACAGAGCACTGTCTCTCAATACGAAGTAACAGGTGTTTGGGGAAAAATAGCATGAACAGGGCAAATACTGAATAATCTTTCCCTGGTGCCATCCAACCTTTCTGTAAATGGCAACTTAGGAACTTTCAGACCTGGATATTTCTTCTGTACCATGATACTTTTGCTGGTTTTGGCTGGAATAGAATTAAATTTCTTCATAGTAGCTAGTATAGAACTATGTTTTGGATTTGTGCTGGAAAGAGTGTGGATAACACAGGGATGTTTTAGTTACTGCTGACCATTTCTTGCACATCAAGGCCTTTTTGGCTCCTCTCACCACCCCACCAGAGAGTAGGCTGGGGGTGCACAAGGAGCTGGGAGGGGACACAGCCAGGACAGCTGACCCCAACTGACCAAAGGGATATTCCACACCATATGATGTCATGCTCAGTATATAATTCTGGGGGAAGCAGAAGGAACAGGGGGATGTTCAGAGTGATGTCATTTGTCTTCCCAAGTAACTGTTCCACGTGACAGAGCCCTGCTGTCCTGGAGATGGCTGAACAGCTGCCTGCCTATGGGATGCAGGGAATGAATTCCTTGTTTTGCCTTGCTTATGTGCGCAGCTTTGGCTTTACCTATTAAGCTGTCTTTATCTCAACACTCGAGTTTTCTCACTTTTACCTTTCAAATTCTCTCCCCATCCCACCACAGGGGAGTGAGCGAGTGGCTGTGGGGCTTAGTTGCTGGCTGGGGTTGAACCATGACAATGCTCAAAAGCCTTGATGTGCCACAACCTCTCTCTAATGTCTCTTTATACTTCTGGCCTACATGACATCTCATGTAGAATTTAATTATGTTAAGAAGAGTTTCATTTTGTATGTTTTAGACCTGCTGCATGTTGAATTCACAAGCTACTTTCTCCCTACCAATTATTTCATAGAACTATACTGTACTCCTCTTCAGTCATCCCTCATCCAAGCCACAGCCTGACTAGCCTCTTCTCATACAGATGTTGCTCATACTTCCAGTCATCATTGTTGCACATTTCCTTCTGAGATGGGATGATCAGCACTCCACACAGTATTTAAAGTGCATGTATACCATATACATAAATATAATAATGAAAACTGTCTTTGCATCTGTTCTCAATTTCATTTAAAAAAATGTGGCCTTCCTAGGGGAAAGAGAATGTTCAAATACCTCATCATGCCATTTACAAGGTCTTTACAGGGCATTTACATTACAATCAGCTATGCAGCTCATCCAGGCGGATGAGACCTTACCCCTTTGGTCTCTTCTAATGCACCCTTTTCTGGTCTTTCAGAGTTTGAGAGCTCCCAAATGGCCAGATCCTCTTCACTGGCCATGAGTGGCTCTGGAGCAGATACCTCTTTGCCCAGTACTTCCTTTAGCCCTTTAACTTCTGAGGCTCACAAACAATTCTTGCTCGCTGCTTGCCTGGTGAAACCGCTGCTCCTCATGTTAAGTGTGCAAAGGTGCTTCCCAGCCCATACATGCCAGTAGTCTCTCCTTCTCCGTTGCTTTGTTTGCCTGGCTTCTCCTTCTGCTTTCACACACTTGGTGTGCCATGTTCATCCTTCACTACCTGCTCCCCTTTCAGGGTCTTCTACATTTCTTCGCTTCTATTATTTTTCCTCTTCACATCTTTTTTAGAAATGAATAGTGAAACATTTAATGTGATGGGAAACTGGAGGTGTGTGGCCCGTTTTGTCAAGCAGCATACAAACTCGATAGAAAAGGTAATCTTATTTCACACGAGCTTACTATATAAGTTAAAGGTAATGGGGGGCTATGACAAAGGAAATGAAGCAGAGGAGTGAACTATAAAAAGTAGAGGTAGTCACAATGGCACTAAAAGTAGACATAGGTCCAAGTCTAACCCAGAGACCTATAGTACTGAAATGTGGTGTGGAAGATATAGTCCTTATGTTTATAATAGGCAGAATTAAACCTGTGATACAGATACTACTAAACACTAAGGTAAAAGAGTACTGAAGAGTACTAAAATTGAGACAGTATTTCCATGTTCAAGTGAAGACTTAAAAAAACCTCTCTGCAGCTACAGCAATAATAATACTAAATAGAAACACTAAATAAAAACACTAAATACACTGTAAGGTTAATAACAAGCACTCCCTATCATAGTCTTGTATTCATGGTTTTATGCACAGGAGTTCTTTTGTACCCGTGACAAGATAAAAAGTTATCATTGAAAGATGAATTATCTGCTTAACAAAAGCTATAAAATATTCCACTACTAACAAACTTCTACTTAAAATATACTTTTCTCCTCATAATTTTTTATGGTGTCTTAACATAAGGTGCTATCTGGAACCTGTATGTACAATGCGTAAGGGGTTTTGAGAATAATAAATGAAAGTTGCTATAGAAAGAATAGAAGTGTGCTTAAGAATGACTTTTAAATGGTTCGGTGAAGTAGATACTGGAACAGCAATCTAAATTCTATCAGACAAGGTAATGGAGGGTAAAGAAGCTGGCAAGCAGAGTGACTGGAAAACTAAATGATAATATAAGCCTGAAGTGCAGAAGAGCTCTGAAAAACTCTACACAAATGGGCCAGGAAACTAACATATACATGAAGGACTGTAGCTTGAATGGAGTAGAAGGGATATCTGGTTGAAAAGGGGTGAAGCAAGAGTGTAGCCAAAGGTGCTACTGAGTGCTTTTGCTCTGGATGCAGGGCATCCATGCAGATGAGGACTAAACTCCCATCTGTGATGTTTTGATTTAAAATAAGGCCCATACACATTAAAAATATGGCTGGTAATAGTCATCTAGTAAGGCTCCAAACCACGATCAGCTGTATCTTGGCCTTTCTTACAAAGCCTGATTCTTAAACACGTGCATGGGGATCTGCAGTCACCAGACAGATTCTCGTCCAAGCACTGGCAATTCACCTTAGGGGACTTTGCCTGATACCTCACCTTAATGTTTCTTTCTGCACTCTGGACCCTTTACTTCTAGCCATAGCCTCAGCTCACAAGAATTAGATCTTGCTGCTGTAATAGCTTGAGTCTTAGGCTTCACTGCTCTGCTCCCACAGTCATTCCTAGTGTCTGTGTGATACCCTGGGGGTCTAGTCTGCAGTGACCCCCTCACCTCTGTAGACAGGGAGCTCAGGTCATTGACAGAATGGCACAGGTGCCATATTTCTCTCAAAGGTATTTTACACAGAAATGTTTGCACACTGGCCTGATAGCTACTAGTAGCTACTGATTTGGCTGATACCCTGGGTACCTAGCAGTCAGTCATAAATGTATGAATCCTCCATATTAAGCCTGGAAGAAAATACTGACTTGAAAAGGAGAATGCATCGTAAGAGAAATCCATGGGAATACAACCTGGGGGGAAACATTGATAGCCAGGGAATTCTAGTTTGAATGTGTTTAGTCTAAAGTGTTCTGACAACAGAGTGCTTACTAGTTATTTGAGAAATACATAATAAAAAGAGCAGAGAGGCAATTTCAGTTCTCATATGGAACAATCACTGAGAAAGTTTTTCTCAGTGCTTTTCTAGAAACAGGCGAGTGTTCACAGGTTTCTTTAGCAATAAAAAGTGCTCTAAAAAGAAAGCACCACAGTCCAGACATGTGACAAAATATCCTGAGTGCATCAGGATATCACATGCATATCACAGAGGAATCCTGTGGGGCTTTTATAGATTTGGTGTGTATTGATGTTGTGGCTGCTGTTGAATACAATAAACAGCAGATGCTATGCTGAAATTTTGACTGAGGAGAAGACTTTTTAAGTACCTCATCCAATATGGTTCCTTGAGGATCGGGAAGGATGTTCAGACACTGTGGCAGATGAATGCCTTTTCTGTACTGGTCAGGGCTGCAGCTGGTCTTGGTCTATAACCAAGCCTAAGCTTCTCAACACATGCGGTGTTTGGAACAATTAACTCTGTTGACTTCAAAAGGGATAAGAATTTGATATAATTTGCTCTGATTTTAGCCAGTTGGACAGTGCTGCACATTATTTAGTTTTGATTAGCTTAGTCAATGCAGAGGGCTAGTAAATGTTAAACATTAATATCAATCATACAGCAGTGCCACTTACAGGCTCTCAGCATTCTGATCTTTAGCCAGAAGTGCAGGTGTGCAAATGAGGAATGTTTTGGCTTTAAGAGACAAACCTTTCTGCCTCTCACACCTGCACATTTGCAAAATAAATATAGCCAACAAAAGCTCTTCTAAAATATTGTTGTCCAAGGATTCCCTACCCAAATACTTGCCAGACATGCACCCATATATAAAAGAAGCAGATGCTATTCAGAGAAGTGTAAAGCATACAAATTTTACAGAAGTTGGTGTGATCTACTCATGCTGTTCAGAACAGCAACTTGTAGGAGGTATTTGATTACCTGCGGAGTCTGGCCCTGGCTCAGTAGAATGGTATATGATGATTGACAAAGCCTCATCTTGCTCCAGCCGAAGTCGACAACAATGTTCTCATCTTGTTGTCTTTGATGGGTCATCTCTTGGCCATATTTTGTTAGATCATAGTTCACATAAATGAACTTCCAGTTAAAATATTTGCAAATATTTCCTTTGTTGTGTTTGTGTGAAGGGAGACATTTAATAATTTCCACCTTTCTTCTGCATTTTTTTGTTATCTTATTGTAGGTTCGTATTTTTTTTTAACACTAAAAATTACTACAGGAAATGACTACAGGAGTAAGTGGTATGTTACTGTACTGATTTCAGTGAAGTTACAAATGCATAGTTTCCAATCTGCATGGCTTTGTGTCTTCAAATGCAAAATCTGGCATTAATAATCTCAGGTTTTGTAGGAAAAGCTACTTTGAACGCTGCTTGTTGCACTATATTTTTGAAGATGTCAGTTCAGAATGAAATAGGAATTTTGTAAAGTGTGTTTTTGCAAAGTATCAGTCACATGGGGCTAACAGTCCCTGAAAGTTGCACAGACCCTCGTGAAAGCTCTGCTGGTGAAAAGCAAGGTCCTCTTTTAGTGCAGGAGACACAGATGCCTAGTATGTATCTTCTGGAGGTCAGGGAGGAGATAAGAAGAACAAAAGTGGTACTGAACTTCCGTAATCAATAAACCTTTTATGAAGAGAAGTCTTGTGCCTCCAGGGAGCTCCCAAAGGAATAAGTGTGGGTGTGAATCTCTTGTGGTGCACAGTGAGAAAAATGATTCAGGGAGGAGTTAGTGCAGTTACTCGTAGAGTTCCAGCTGTGTAAGTCGGCATAAGCACGACAACCTTGGTAACATAACTGGGGAAGGCACGACTGAATTTGTTTAGAGCTACTTAGGTTATCTCTTCTAACAACAGATATCAATCTGACTTAATGTGTAAAACTTGGGGAAAACACAATTACAAAATGATGATGGGGAATATTGGCAGAACTAATTAAAGTGTGTATACATCACAGCGAGAAAGAATTAAACTTTTTGGAGAGATTGAAAGGATATTGAACTAACTGGAAATAATGGATCAGAGCCAAAGCAAAACTGTTAGGAAACCATTCATTTGCATTGTGGCTCTAATGGAGTTGCATTTTCTTACACTTGAACTGATTTAAGGTGTAAATCCACCTGCAAAAATCACTGCAGGCTTGTTTTGTATGCTAGTAAGTCTATCCAAGGTTCAGAAACAACATTTACAGTAGGAGAAGAAGTAAGTGAATGGCAGTAGCTGTTAAGACATTATTAAATTTGACATACGTGTCAGAGGTGGTTAACTTCTGAATGGCTAGAGGTGTTTGGTGGCAAGAACTAGCAGCCGTATTTCTGTGGCTTTGCATGACCTGTCCTAGATTAGCATCCTCTGTATAACCCCCACACAGAAATGCCCTTTAATTTGGCTGGCCTGTTGCCCTGATGGCATTCCTGGAAGCCAGTTATCTCTAAGGTTTCAGCCCTGCAAGACCTACAAGCCTCAAATAACTAAGTGCCCGCTCCTCTCAACTGTGCTGCAAATGGGTTTCCAACCTGGGTTAGGGTCACAGCATGAATAAGGCTTTAGGGTAAGATGGAAAAAAAAAGACCAGATGACAAATATGACAACTTATATTGGAGCATCATTAGTAGGGGAAATAATACTATGAAGTCAGTCCTTCTCCGTTGAAATGCTAATGCTTAGTGAATGCAATGGTCACGCTTCTCTTTAGTGACCAACGACAGAACCCGAGGGAATGTCAGGAAGATGTGCCAGGAGAGGTTTAGGTTGGACATTAGGAAAAGTTTCTTCACCCAGAGGGTGCTGGACACTGGAACAGGCTCCCCAGGGAGGTATCACAGCCCCAAGCCTGACAGTGTTCAGGCAGAGACTGGACAGTGTCCTCAGACACGTGGTGTGAACTGTGGGGTTGTCCTCTGCAGGGACAGGAGTTGGACTCAATGATCCTTGTGGGTCCCTTGCAACCCAGGACGGTCTATGAAGTCAGGATTTTCTCCACATTTAACCCTTTTTAAAAACAAACAAAATGTTTTCTTTCAAGGGATGTAAAATTCCTGGTGAAATCAGTGGATCCAGTTGCATGACTGAAGTTAAATGTGAGCTCATGAGCTCAAAGTCTATGCTGATTTGTGCACCTTTTTTTTTTTTTTTTGGTCATTGCAAAGTCAGTAATGTATTCAACATATTTTCCGTAATTTATAACCCAACAGTGACAAGCACTGTATCAAATGCCTCTGTAGTGACTGATTGAACTAATGAAGTCCAGAGGCCATGTGCAATATCCCACAGCTTGACAAAGAATTAGACTGGTCTTGGAGATATATGCAGCCAATATAAGAAAAAGATAAAGCCTGCACCCTATTCCCAATAATACACATATCCCTGGGCATAACTACTAATACAGCTAAGTTGTAAAACCTAGAAAATGAAGGTGCTTTGAAAATAAAGTGGTAGAAATAAACTGAGGATGAGAAAAATTCTGCATCAAGCCAGCTACAACTGAGTATCTATACTGTTCTTTTTTTCTGCTGACAACAGAGACCTCATGAAAAGTATTTTTTTTTCTTCTCAAAACAGAAGATTTGTGTCCTCTGATGCAGTTCTGTGCAGGCTAAAACTACAACAGCACTGCTGGAAAATTGCAGGAACAATGATTTATTCCTGGGTTGAAAGCTGAACAAGGGAAAACACATAAACACTGCACTATGGGCACAAAGGGTGATTATTTTTGCCACATGAAACAGTTTTAAAATTCATGGGAAAAAGTAATTTTTGACAGTATGGTGTAGGTGGTTTAGGTCTTATAAAAATAGCAATGGATGGTATGTTTGCTTTTCAGACTGCTATCTTTGCTCTCCCATTCAGGTATTTTTAATGGCTTTTCTTGAATAAGGCTTAGAGTAGTTATGTTTATTGATGGATGAATTTATGTGATTACAGCAGACTAAAATTGCAGAATCTTTACAATAGCAGAAACAAATCTGCAGCCTTACTGGATTTTTCCTGAGCAAGTTGTCTTGGGAGAAAAGGTCCGATCATTGTATTTGATTGATTTTTTTTCCAGTTATATTTATTTTAAATATTTTGGTGGATAAATGTACTACTTTTCTGGGTGCTACACTCTGAATGAAGTATGGGAATTTAGCAGCAGGTTTGTGACTAAAATATATCTAAAACTCATTCTCTGTTTCTTTGTCAATTTTTACAGTTTAGGTGATGCAAATTCAGATTTCATATTCTCTTTCATGAGCCCTGAGCAGATTTGTTTTGTTAGGTGTGTCCAATGTCAATCTTTCCCAGATTTCTGGTTCCATCTTATGTAGATCAGGGGTACAGAATTACCAGCTAAAGATGGAAAACCAAATCCTAGTTAAGGCCCTTTTTTCCTAAAAATTATTTCCAAAGTATCATTTCAAAAGCAGAAGAAAACAGCTCAGGTCGTGTAATGTAATAACCAGTAAGAGCTTTTGCAATTTTAGTCAGGCAGAAGAAGAAGATGGTGAGAAAATCATGCTAGACCTTTCTGCCACTGCACTGCAAAAAAAACCCCTAAAATGTTGAAAAATCATGAGAATGTCTTAAAGAATGTGACATTAAAATGAAATTGTTCACTTCACTTTCTTTGTTTTCCAATATCCTGAGTCTAAGGGATTAATTTATTCTGTGTTTTCAGTCTTTATTTGAAAACATGAGGACTATCACACTCCTAAATGCCAACACTGAGATTTTTATGCCATCTCCTGATTCAAACAGCTGGACCTCTAAGAAATATACTGTGAATCTATAAGGTGCTGTATAAGCTTTACATATTGTTTCCTACGGATACACATTTGCTCTTACTTACCTCTGACACAGTACTTATTCCCAGTTGCCAGGTGAATGATACAGCAGGCATATGGAAAAACATGCAAGTTTCTCAGGCTTCCCTGCTTCTTGACAATCCCAAAGAAAACTGAAACGCCTCTCATGCCACATTTCTAAAGGCAAATTTGCTTTCTAAAGCATTTGGGCTCTTAGCTCCCATTGATCTTTGTACAAGTTAGGAGCCAAAAGCATTGAAAACGCCTACCTGCATCTTTAGAGATTTAGGCTCTTTCAAGATTCTGGATCAAAGGGAATTTCAGGGTAGGCTGCAATTGTTTGGGACTGCAGAGAAAATATTGCATAGGAAGGAAAAAATGATAGAGAAATGCTTTTATTTTGTGTTTATAAGAGGTACTGATACTGGAATTTAGAGAGGGCTGTTCAAAACAGTTTGATATTTATTTTCCAGTTTGTTTTTTTTCTAATCAGTTAGGTCATCCTGTTTCCATAGGACAATAGTAAAAGATACCTTTTATTTGGGAAAAGTAGTATATTGTCCTGATATAAGTAATGTGGCTTGGTGCATAAAACAAGACTTTAAGGTGTTACAAAATTTGCGCAAGACTTCTCTTCATAAAAGGTTTTGTTCTTTTACTAGCTCAAATGCAGAAATTAATTTTTAAATGTAGAAATAGAACTGATAAGGGGAGCCTTGGAAAGTGTAAAGTCCTTTTATTTTTCTCCAGCTTGTGATTCCAGTGCCCTCCAGCCTTTTACTTAGACAAAACATCTGCCTTCAGCTGTTCCATTTTTCAGGAAAAATAGCTGGCATTGGTGCCAGTTGTCTTTTATATTTCTATTACTTTAATTTTCACTGTTACCCATATGGCCTTTTGAACATGTTTTTCTCCAAAATGTGTGATAGTCAAGTTTCCTGGCATCTGATAGTACACATTTTTCACAATGCTACATTACTTTCAGTAACTTGCTTTTTTTGGCCAAAGGGGAGGAAGACTTATATTTATACATTTATCTAGACCACGCAAATCTATATTGTCAAAAAAAACAAAACAAAACAAAAAAAAGACATGAAAAAGAATAAGCCAGTTCAGAAAAAAAAAGTACCAACTAAACAAAATTCATGTACTATTCTGTTAATTATTTAAGGCATCTGTTCCTGAAGATTGTTACTTTAAGTAAATCTCTTTCACAGATTGAAACTAGTGTGGTCTTCTATGATTTTTTTAATTGCGCATGTCTTCTACACAAAACATTCATTTTTGTTGGTTTGGCTTTTAAGCAGCCACTGCTCCATGTACTATATGTGCAGATCTCAGCCGTGAGACAAAATATACCAAACTCCCTGGGAAACTTATAGAAAAATCCTTCCCCACCCCTTCAAACAGTCACACAGACCACACAGTACCCGGTCCCACACCAACGTAAATTTGTGTGCTTGCAATAGAAAGGATTTGCTCTGTTGGTCAAACCCTATTAACTATAAATTGGAGCCTACTCACATCTGCATTCCTCGCTAAGCTCTCTCCATGAAGAGTTCGAAAGGATCGAGGTAGCTGTAAACATGTCAATCTGACTTCCCACTGAACGTTCACCAGATGGGAAGATCTCCTATTAGAAAAATGGTGCCTCAGGAATCCTCTGCTAAGGACCAAAAGACAGATTTAGAATGGATTTGGTTTAGCTGATCTTAAAAAGTATTTATTTTTCTGATACCATTTTCTCAGAAATGCATTCATATTAGCATCTGATTAACAAAATGACACTAGTAAAAATGCTGGTAATATTAGTTCAGAATGTGTTGTAAGACATTAACAGTATTTTTCAAATAAAAGGAACTGCGTATCTGTACCTATATGAAGCTGAATGTAAACCTGAGAATTACATCCTTCATACCACTTTACTTACTGAAATACCCAAGTCTTTCCCAGCTTCACATGTTTTCTCAAATAAGCTTAATGAAATTTTAGGACAGAAGAAGCACAAATGCAAAGCTATTCTGTGAAAAACAAACTCCCACGGTCTGGCTAGCCACATAAAAGAAAAAGCTCTTCTTGTTCTTTTGCGAGCTCTTAAGGTGTAGACAATTAATCCAACTCTCTCATGTTTGCAGAACTCTCCCCATTAATTGTTGGGGAGAAATTATGAAGGCTGAAGACAGATAAACGTACAATAGCCACTGCAATATTATGCTTCAGCACATATTTTCTATTTTGGACTAAGCCACTGTTTCAGGCTCTGTGGCATAATAAATTTATAGAGGCTAGGTGGTTTTGTTTGTTTGTTTTCTGATTGACCGAAGATAAAACTTTAGGGTTTCAAGGCAGCTTGTATTCACTGTCAGCCTGTTTTGTAAGTGACAGTAATTTTACAACTTTTTTCCCTTTTATTTTATGAGCTAGAACAGGAAAAAATTATAGTGTATATTTACCTACATACTAGTAAAAATCCGGCCAGGTGCTGAGCTCTCCAGTTACTTTCATTGAATTAGATGAGAGCTGAAGATGCTCAAAGGATGAGGTTTCTAGACAACTGCAGTGACTTCTTGTTTATGGGTTCCTGGCCTATATAAAGGTGGGTGGTTGTGTCAGTTTTCTCTGTATACCTGCTGTTTGCTAACTTGATAAAATTAGAAGCTATTTAGCTTTCCCTCAAATAATTTACAACTCTTCCAATTTTTTCTCATAGGTATATATCAGTTAGTGTGCTTATACGTGAAAATAGCTCTCCATAATAATTAGAGATAATACACTATACTGAAATCCATTCTCTTTCATATTGTTCAAATTTGAATAGGATAATGGAACGTGTACCTTGTAGCTTAGTCAGTCCTCTACAGAACAAAGGCAGCATCTCATTTTTTAAACTTCAGAACTGCCCAAAGAAGTAGAATTTTGTTTTTCCAGTGACAAGTATTGCTTCCTATTAATTAGGCTTTCTTCTGTGGGCATCTGGGCCAGCTGCTGACAGCAACGTAACGGTCCATTAGTGTGAACAAAACAATCTGACATCTGCTTGATTTTTTATTCTGTCAAATGGAACAACTATTGAGAAAAGTGTTATGAAACCTAGAAATTTTGACTATGGAAAGATATATTTTTTTGTAACTGTACTAATACAAATAGAAAATATTTTGGATCCTGAGAGGCCTAGCTAAATAAAAACTCTGCTGTTTGGCGTAAGGGAAATCAGGGTATGGCATTATGTGTTATAATTTGCATTTAGCACAGAAGAAAGCATTTGTTTTTTGTTAATTGGGTAACAAGGCAATAAAGCTTTGCCATTTATTAATTTGTTAGCTTAGAATGTGGTCAGAGTGAGTAATAAGGCTATTTTGGAGTCAGGCGTTTTGATAAGACGTGTGAGATTAAGCTGTTTTCATGCACAAGCGTTTTGTCTAAAACGCTGCAGGTCACTGTGTTCTTAATGATGTTGTTAACATAAATGCAATGTAAATGGAATTTTTTTTTGATCTAATGAATAGAATAAGGTATCCTAAATGCAACTTGATATATTAATTTAAATCAACCTTTTGAAGAGCTAAACAATCTATAAGAAGCATGCTTAAATGGCTAATTCTTTTGTGATTTGCTACAATGTTGTGCATCTGCGGTCATCTCCCATTATCGGCCTAAGAAGGCTGTGAGTATGAAACACATAAAAAACTGTTATCAATATTTTTATTTGCAAAAGTACTTCTTAGGTCCAGTAGCAAAAGGAATATTAGCATTGCACCTTAGTTTCTGCTCAAGCAGAACTTGAGGGTTTCTGTAATACTTTCAGTGTTTGATCAGAAATGAACCTGGTAAAAATAAAGTGGGTTAACTGAAGCCTTTTTAATCTTAATCTAATCTGACAGTCAGTAAAAATGTGAGTAGACTTTATTAGTATAGCACTAATAATTCTGCCATTAACAGGAAGAAACTTGCCTTGGATTTACAACGCACTAATTCTTTTTCAAGCTTTTTCTATTTCTTTTCTGGGACTAGAGGAGCCCAGAGGTGTCTGATATGAGGTTATTTGTCTTTTTATCTGCCTGTGTGTATGTGCTGAGCCAGAGCTTATAGGAGACATGAAAGGTGCTAGAAATTTAGGGAAGCCTCTTTGTTTTAGGAATCCTTGAGCTCACTCTAAACTAGCTCTTTGGCAATCCTTAAGAAGTTCCAGTTAAACAAGCTTTGAAACTGGGAAAGCTCTTCACCTCTCAGACTTGGTCGCTTATATTGCTTCGCTTGTTTGGGCTTTCTAGACAAAATGATACTCATGGGTCTGTAAATTAGCTTCCCTCCTTCATTAACATACTTGATGTTAACAAACCTAGAAAAATCAGTAGCAATTATTTTCTCTTCTGTTTGCATTTCAGCTGGAATAGTGACAACAGAGTAAGAAATAATTAAATATTTTGCTCATGCTTTGGACTAGAAGTATGTTATTTTTATCATCCTTTGCATAACTGAACATTTCTGTGAAGCCAGATCAACCTTTGTTTTCTCTGTTTGTGCAGTACCTACCTAATGCAATTGGACCTTGATCTGTGATGTGATCCCCTGACTCTGGACAAAACAAATGTATGGTTTTACTTCTTAGGTGATTTAGCTACAGGACTTTGAATGACATTATTGGGAGTTATATAATGAAACTTCCATTCCAGTTTTGCAGACCTCAGCCTTCTCATCCAATCTTCTTGATACTCTGTCCTGGTTTTGTTAAAAACAAGTTTCTCTTTTAGTGAATTTGCCTGTTAGCTGCATTTTCCTGGAACACCAGATACATGTTTTGGTAAACATAGCAATGGAATGTGAGATTATTGATAAGCATTGATGCACATCTTACGAGAGGGACAACAAGAAACAGGTGACCAAGAAACCAACCAACGGAGTATAACATTCCATTCACATGAATACTTCATATAAAAGTGGGAGATCACGAGGATCTCGTCCCTTTTCCTTATGGCCGACATTAGGAGAGGACCTTGCTAGTTGTCCCTGTGAACTGAGGCCTAGTGACAGACTGAATCCAGCTCTGGTTGTCTGCAGAGTCCAATCCAGGACTTCGGGTGTCGGCTCTGCAGTTGCTGGGACTTTCAAGATGGGTTTTGTATATTTTGTATTATTCTCTCTATTCTTATCAGTAGCATTAGTAAAACATTTTTAATTTTTCCAAGTCTCTTCTCTCTGTCCTTTCCCTCCCGATTGCCTGTCCTTAGTGGGAAGGGGGGAGAGGGAGGGGCTGAAAGGGGAAGTGGGGGGTAGAGGGGGCTAACAGTACATCTGCCAGGGTTTTATTGTCACCCCGCAATCAAACCTCGACATACTTACATTTTGAAACTATACTGTCATTAAGTGCACACAGTTGTGATGTAAAGCAATACAGGTCTTGTTGCTACTATATCCCTAGTCTAGAGATAAAACATTTCATTATTGTGAATTACTGATATATTAAATATGCACTATTTATTAGATTGGAAGATTCAGTAAGTGCGTATTAATGTTTGATCTGCTTCAACAACCACTGAAGAAGTCGCCAGGTAAAAGCCTTTCACTTAGTGGCAGAAGGTCTCTTTATCTACCCTGAGAATGTCTATTGCAGTGACAAGAGATGGTGCAAATATTTCATGGCATTGCCCACATATCTGTCTTGGTTATGATAATCTCTAAAGCAGGAAAACAGAGAAGTTTGTTTCCATTTAATCCTTGACCTCTTAAGAGCCTGATACTAAGGGATTCAATCAGCGACAAGTTCAGTGGTAGGTTGAGCGATTCATCTCCATGTACTCCAATCTCACAATTCATACAGAGAAATAAGAATTACATCCATTTCTCTCTGCTTTAGCATCCTTCAGGTGAGATTTTTAATGGACTTCCCCAAGAAGAAAAGGCCTGTGCAATTATTCTTTGTCAGTGACTAATCAGTTGGGCTGTGTGTCTGTCCATCCACATTGGTCAATACCTTCAGAACCTATAGGACAATTTCAACAAAATTGGCAAACAGGAGGAGGTCACAAAAATAATGTCAAGTTTTGTGACTGGGCAGACGAGGAGGACTTTAATAGTGGATTTGTTAGGTTCCCATGAAGATACATGGGAAAGAATTCTGACAGTGTGAAAAGATTCAAGCAGACCCTGCAGTTGTCTGTAAGATGCAAGGCTGGAGGAAACCAGGCTTCATTAGTTCTAGAACTACTGCTTGGTTTTCTTTCACTTTTTGAGTCTCTTTGTGGGAAATGTCAGTTCCTGACAGATATAAAGAGCCTGACTCGTAAGAATGTGGATGTTATCATCTCTTATGTGCTGCTCCCTGGGAGCCCAACCTGTGGAACACAGTGGTGAATGCAAAATGGATAAACATGACAAAGTCCAACTATATTCATTCAGATGAAGTATTAGGTTTGGTGTGCCAGTTTTAACATGTGGGGACTCAGGTTCTTCCATCTATTCTGAGTATTTTTCGGTTATTCTACCAATGTTGAGTAATCTTCATGATTTCACACGAGATAGGCCATATGTCAGAATCAAAGTTACTGAATTCATAAGAATGGACAAATCACCCCTTCATGTTGGTTGATACGATTGTGGTCTTTAACAATTCAGTGTTGCATTTTTTCCATTGTTCCTTCTGTGCAGAGGTGCAAAAGATGGAAGGTGACACGCTCAACATGCAAGCGTTACCCCAGCAGAAATGATCTTCCCACTTGTGTGTTTTCTGTAAGCGGTTGAATCACTGCCTAATTCCTGTGTCCCCAAATAACATGCCCAAATAGCAATGATTCAAACAAGTGTTTGACCACCAGCTGTCACTGAGACGAGTTTGCAAGAGTTAAAGGGGTTTCTACTGGAAAACTAACTTTCTGCCCACCTAAATCCAGATTTTGCCACGCCCCCACCCCACCCCTTACAAAGGCAGTGCTTCAGAGGGATAACACACAGTGAGGAAACAAACTGCATGCAAAGATCATTCTCATGCTCATGTTTCACTTCCTTTAGACAGCTTCTATAGCTTCTCCTAGGCTGCCTGAGCTTCCAGTATTGTCTCCAGAAATCAAGATTTGGGAAAAAAAAGAAAAAAATCGACTTGTTTTTTACACAAGATGAAAAGTGCTTCAGGAATGAATCCAATATACAGCTCTTGAAGTGTCCCAAGCCAGGTGGTGCTGCCTCCCTGAGCTCCTGCCAGCTGCCCCGGCTCCTGCTGGCAGGGAGTTCGGGGCAGAACCACAGAAACTGGCAGCTGGAGGTTTCCAGGGGAGGCGCAATTTCTTCTGGTAATTCAGACATCGTGCTGGAGGAATGAGGGGAAGGGCTGCGCAGAGGCTGTTCTGAGGCTGTGGGGCTGCACTTGGGACTCTGAAAAAGGACTTTATTTGGAATTGTGGAAAATGGAGTTTTTTAAATGTAATTATTTTTATTTTTAATCTTTGGTCCTTTTGAAATGTGACTGTCATCCTGAATTTGAAGCTGCCTGATAGTTTGAGCCACTACAGTAATAACAGGGCATGTTATCATATGTTTCCTAGGACTGAAGGCATACAGCCAATGTGTTACCATATAGCTTGCTGAAAGTCATTTTCATGTGAATTTGGGGTGACCAGGTTACTTTAGGTCATTATGGTAGTCATCCCAGGCCTGCAAACAGTGTAGCTGAACCAGTGGACACTATTTTTTCTATTAATCTTCCTAGAAAAGCCTTCGTAATCCTAATTTTCTAGGCCATTAGGGTAAAGGCAGATTACAACTAAAGCTGGTTTACTAACTTTACTCACCTTGCTTTTACCCAGCCCCAGAGCTCTTCTATGTGGTGTCATCTAATGGAGTCATTACTTCCTCCCGTGGTCTTTCAAACATTTTCTGCCTCTTGAGCCTGAGCAACCTTATCTTACTGTGAAGTTACATTCAGCTTCAGAGCTGGTCCTGGACTGTGCAGCAGGTTGGACCAGGAATCCTCCAGAGGTCCCTGCCAACCTCAGTTACCCCGTGATTCTAACCTGCTCCCTCTTATGGCATCAGACTACTTCACAAGCACTGATTTATTCACAGATACCAGCACGCTGCAGGGGAGCAGGAAGAGCATCCAATCTGTGATGCCCAAATCTTCACCTGCTTTGAGTTGGGCCGCACTGCACAGACCAGCCATGGCCCCTCCTGGCCCTGACCACACTGCCCTGGGCTTTCCCTGGTGCTTCCATGGACCAGTCCCAAGTCATATGTCCCCACAGCAGGAAATACTGGATCAGTGATGGGCTCTGGATAATGCAGATGACCAGCCTCGAGCCTCCCAGGAGCTGAGGGGCTGAAGACAGGATGGGGTCCCATTCTCCACAGACGCACTTCTTGTCTTAATCACAAGAATCATATTTTTTGCACCTGCTTCATGTGTTCCTCAGCATCTGGCTGCTGACAACAGCCCCCTTCTGACTTCTTCCCTGCAGCCGCTGGGGACTCATGGCCAAACCAGGGCCATGCCCTGTGCCGGCAGCGCCGGGGTTGCGTGCTCGCCTCCTGCGCCCCTTCCCCAGTAGCGCACCCGTCCCAAGGCGCTGCGTGAATTTTGCTCAGGGCGCTCTCGAAAAGCGCCGGTCCCTGGAGCTCACCGTAAAACTTCACAAGCGGCGGGCTCTGCCGGTGCCGGCTCGTTCCTGCCTCGTCGGGAGAGCCCTGTCGCCGCCGCTGCTCACCTGGGCGCAGGCGGGTGCGCCCCTGACCCCGCCTGTGTCCGTGTGTCCGTCTGTGCCAGATCCGCCCCCCCCCGCCCGGCGTTTCGGCGCGGGCCAGCAGATGGCGGCGCCGCCCCGGCTGGGCGCGCAGCCCCGCGCACGCCGCTGAACGCGAGCCCCGCTCCGGTTACAACCCTCCCCCGCCCCCGCCCTCCGCGGCGGTGTCTCCCTCCCCGCCACCTCCCCGCCTGTCACTACCACGCCGGAGAGCCACCATGGCGCACGGCGGGACACGCGTGTCCGCCGCTGCCGCTCCGCGCGGGGCCGCCCGCCTGCCACTGCTGCTGCTACTGCTGCTGCTGCCGCCGCTGCCGGGCGCCGCCACCGCGCTGCGCTGCGCGGAGCCCTGCGGCCGCCCGCGCCCCGGAGCGCTGACCCGCGGAGCGCGCAGCCCGCCGGAGCCACGGCGCGTTGGCGGAACGGCGGCGGGGGACAGCCGCCCCAGGAGAGCATCCTCGGCAGCGGGCCGGGAGCAGGTCTCCCTTATCAGCACCTCCTTCGTGCTCAAAGGGGACGCGTCTCACAACCAGGCGATGGTGCACTGGACGGGCGAGAACAGCAGCGTGAGTGCGAGGGGCAGTGCGGGCGGGATGGGGGGGTCCTTGCCGTTACCCCTGCCCTCACCTTTGCTTTGCTCCCCCAACTTGCGGGGCGCACATTGCCGCTGCCGCCTGCACTCCGCCGGGCGCGGTGCGGACGGAACGCGCCGCTCCCGCTGCCGGGTCAGGGGGTCCCCGCGGGCCGCGCTCAGGGCGAGCAGCGCCCCGACGGCCGGGGAGGTGAAGCCGGGAGAAGATGCGCTGCCGGGGTCGGGCGGCCCCGCTCACCCTCCGCTACTTCCCCAGAAGTTTGGAAAGTTTGCGAGCGCGCATCTTGCAGAGGGGCCGGGGGCGCGGGGTGCGCCGCGGTGCGTGGAGGAGGGGAGGGCTTGGCCCCGGGGCGGCGAGGAGGTGTCCGTGTGCGATCGCCGTGTCCCCGGGTAAAGGAGAGGCAAGGGGCGAGGTGCGGCGCGGGGATTATCGCCTTCAGCCCCGCATAAAGTCCCAGATTAAATTGTCGAGGCTTAATCGATTCTCCTCGATTCAGTCATCCCCGTGTAATCTTCCCCGCGCCGCGCTCTGCCTCCTCAAGCGCCGGAGAAAGAAAAATAACCCAAACCAAAAATAAAATAAAACCCAGCCCCGGGTTTGAAGTGGATGTGACCGGCAGGAGCTGGCGAGCGGAGCGGCCCCGCGGGGGATCGGCCGGGCGGGCGCGGAGCCTCCGCCACGGCGCGGGCGGTGCGTGGGGAGAGCCGCGGCTTCCCCCGCACGGCTCCGGGCTTCCCCCCAGCACGGCCCGGGGCTTCCCCTCAGCACGGCCCGGGGCTTCCCCCCAGCACGGCCCGGGGCTTCCCCTCGGCACGGCTCCGGGCTTCGCTGGATTTTCGCAAAGGTCCGGAACCCGCAAAGGTCCGGGATTAGCAGCAGCTCTCCGAAGATCTTTACGGCCTCATTAATAGATAAAAAACGTGCGCTGGGACCAATGTTACTGCATTCAAGCATCATGGTTCAGAACTTTCCGTGGTTAAAGCGTTGTGCCTTACCTTTACTATTTAATTATCTGTTCTGGACAGCAGCTCTCACAGTGAGCACCCATAATCTGTTTTAAACTAATTTTCAATTTCAGCTAGTCTTAATTTCTTTGTGTATCGGCCCATTAATGGTTATGTATTTGCATGGGTGGTTTCGGGGATTTGCTGCTTCTAATTTATCCTTCGCTGAAACATGATAGCATAACAGTGGGCGTCATAGGTAAATATTACACAGCACCTTGTACTGTCTGTGTAACTTCATGGGCAGGAAAATATTGTTATGAAGGCTCAAGATCAACTTTCTCCTAGAGGATTTTAGTGTTTCTGGAAAACTCTTGAGTGTTTTTACTACAGTTCAGCTAAGCTCCGACTCTGCTTGAACTTTGTGAATTTAGCATAAAGTTTTCTTAAACTTGTCTCAGTTCAGAGCGCTTGTGTTGTACTTCTCACGCGTATGTGAATTATCATCCTTTCTCTAGGATCTCGAGTACTGTTTTTTGCCTGTTTTGCTGGGGAGTTACCCAGGATGTGGAGCTGCTGAGGCTCTGTGTGTGAGGATGCAGCAATTTCCCTGAGCGCTTGTGTTAATGCTCTTGTATAATCAGGTGTCAGAGTTGGAGTCAGCATCACAAGGCTTGACATTGTCAAAGACAGTTTTTGATTTGCTCAGGAAGGAAGCATAAGATGATGGCCATTTTCTCTGAAAAGAAAACGTTGCAAATCAGCAGCATCAGCTCTTCTGATTCTGTCCTTCCTCCATTTCTCTGCTGTTAAACTGCTGCTGTTTTTTTGTGGGCAGTGCTTGCAGGCTGTTAGGACTACTTCCTTGAATTCAGTATTACAAAGTTGGCATAAGTTCATTTTTTGACATAAAAGGCAAGTAACAGCTTTCATGCAAAGCACTCTGCACTTTAAAATGAATATAGTAGAACCCTGCTAATCCACATTTATGACTAGTGGTCTCTCCTCGCCTCTCTGTAAAGATTTAATAACAGATGCTGCAGTGAGGGTTTGTATTGCTGAAATGCTATTATTTTTTCACAGTATGCTACTGTTCACTTACTAGAATACTACCAAGTAGTCTTTTCAAGAGCAAAGATAAATGGCAACTGTCAGAATAAATGAAAGTGGTTACAGTGTTGACTGCAACTTAGGGGTTTTTTTTGTTTGCCTAGTTACTATCTACTAATTCAGTCTCACAGGATGGTGCTCTCATCATGAATTCCTGCAGACATTCTCTACAATATTTACACATTCAATAAAAATACTTTTGCAGAGTTACTTTAAAAGTATGTTGCTTACTCTGCCTGCCATGAGGTGATTACCATCCAGCAGGACTGGATCTGAATGAGTGACCAGGTAATGAAAGACTCTTTGCTGCCTTAGCCCAAATGAGAGCAGCTGGTCTTTTTGCACTGGATGTTTTACAGTATGACTGTCAGCATTTTTTTGCAGCTTATTCTCTTGTTAGCATTGTTTTATTGCATGCTTCCAGTAGAAGAGCTGATTTTAACAAAGGCTTCCAGAGAAAATGATTTGTAAAGACAGTTTGTAGAATCTTTTTCTTTTTTTCTTTTTTTTTTTTCCTTTTGTTTTTTAAAGAACTCTAAGAAATACATGAAGGCAAATGGAAGCAGGATGGGCTTAAGGGTTTGGTGAGAATGTTGCTACCTATGTGAGATAAAACCAATTGAAAATAAGTACCTGAATCAAAACATATTTAAAGTTGTCTTGAATGTTTGTTTATATGGGTATGTATGTACGCCTGTATTTATTGATGTTACCCTGGGTTGTTTTGGAGGTAGGAATGCTACCATCCAGTGCTTCTCAAACCTGGCACCTTACCCTGTGTTCTTAAATCTGTGGCAAGTCTTGCCTTGCCTGTGAAGCACAGGCTTGAGCCGTCAAGCGCTTTCTGTCCCGAGTGCATTGCAGTCGCTGGGAGGACTGTCATTCATAACAGTGGGGTTTTGGATCAGGCCCTGCGAACCTCGGGAGACACTAAGCAATCTTTAAGTGTCACCACGCACATTTGGCACCTCATTGGAGGCACTCAGCACTTTGTAAACCAAGGAGCTTAACTAGTCCCTTTACCCTTTACAGCTGCGTGGATTAAAGTTTGACAGTGATGAGCTCCAGATGACCATATATCCTCTTAAACACCTCACCTAGTAAAATAAATTAAGAAGAAATACACAGTAGGATTATTCCTTTGAGCTCCGTGATGGAGAGACAAATAACCATAAAATCAGAGGGGGTGGCTGTTTTTCTGAAGGATGTTCACCTGCATGAATAGTTCACTGGAAGTGCTACCATGGAGTACTCATGTGTGTGGATCAAGGGCAGATAAATAAATTTGAAAGGGGCAGAGGTTAGGTTGATGTGCACATGGAGCTTTAAAAAAATTATTTGCATCTTGTAAATCCTCCTGTGCCACAATAACAGGAGCATGTGATTTTTGGTTGCATGAGATGTCTTGAAAGAAACTAGGGAGGCTATAAATTAAATTGGTCCTCTCTTCTCCCCCTTCTTTTCTGTACTGTAGAAGTCTGACGTCCGCTTTATTATCCTCTTGTAATGCTGTTAATTTTGTGAATGAGGGTAACGGTGGATTTGATAGCACAGCAGTGTATATAGTTGCGCTGATTGTGAAGTGAGCTTGTGTAACTGGGAAGATCCCTGTACACTTCCTTGCCTTGTCAAGAGAGAGCTGTGCAGGGAGGTATGCAAATTGCTCCCTGTTTTCTGTCCTCATTACTTTTATTTTGTACTCTAATAATTAATTATTTATTAATGCCAGAAATGATAAGCCTGTCCCTGACCTTTCTTGACAGCGTGATAGATAAAACCATCGCTAGTGATGCAAGTCTTGCAAAGCCAGTCCTTGTGGTATCAAGAGTGTATCCGGTTAGTGAATTCCTGCAATTAGTATTTCTGCTCTCTGTCCCCTATGCCCGCAGAAATCTGTTGTGCACTATAACTTTCAAACAAAGGCTCATGCAAGTGGAACTAATTTTCTTTCCAGTCTTAAAATATCATAAACTGAAGACATGACAGGTGGGTAGTGCAGCGCATCATTTATTCTGGTAAGGGCTGGTGATTGACATTTGTGTAACTGATAAATAACACGGAGTCGTGCATCGGAATATATATAGGTAGTGTGCTTACAGAATAGCCTCTTACTGTGTTAAGCTGAATGTGTATGTTCCCAGATTTACTAAAAATACACAACCCTTTCTGATTTTGTGAAAAACAGTCAATTAATGACAGCTTTTAAAAATCCTGCTTTTCTTTAGAAGGGACCTTATAGTCATCTCAGGAGCTTATTTGGTGCTAGGTAAACAACTTTCTTTGCAAAACTATATTCTTTTTGACCCTCCTGCAGAATTCCCATTGCGCATTTGTATGAGCTGATCTAAAAAAATCAAAGCCAAACCAGAAATACGGTGAGAATGAGACTCGTATTCACAATTGATTTTGATTCATGGGCTGCTCTTCATGCTGTGTACAGACTGCTAAAGTGCTGCAAGCAGGACTTCGGCCAACTAGTTCTAAGTCTGCAGTTTAGCGGTGCCAGTGTTTCCTTTTCTTGTTTGTTGTCAAAATATTAAGTTCATGCAGGCACTTATTTGTCCAGTAAGTTGATGTCGTGATCCCTCGTAAACATGTAACTCTTTGTTATGGAAAATAAACATAAATATACACATTTATTTTCTCAGACCTAATATTTAGCAGCACCTTATCAGAAAGGAAGGTTTATTGCACATCTACAGAAATTGCTACATAAAACTTCAGCTGATGGAGACTTTTCTGTATTTGGTCTACAGATACTTTGTTTAATTTAAAAAATATTACTTTGCGATACGGTTTCACCATATATGATTTATACAGTTCAGTGATCACTGAATGTATTCTTCTGGCAGATATTGTATTTAATTGGTTTTCTGTTTTGTTCAGTTTGAAATAAATTTTACCAAGGGGATCTATAAAAAGCATTGACTTCAGTATTACTGTAGCAGTATCTGTAACAGTAAATGTAATCATCTATCCACTCTGGGCAAAAGTCCATTCGTGGTAAGGTTTTGGTGCTGTTTCTCCAGCATAGCCAGGCTACTTTTTATGAAACTAAAGGGAGCATGAGGTCAAAAATCCTGACGACTCAGACTTTTGATAAATGGCAGATACATTGCAAAGTGAAAGGCAGATTTCCCATAGGGAGTTATTTAAAAAAAGAATATCCTTGAATGATATTGTGATAAAAACCAAACAGAAACCAAACCAAGTAATAGTATTTGAATGGAACAGCAGAATCCCACACAGAAAGCAGAATGATTTTAAACTGACATAAGTTACTTTTTTTTTAATGATGTAAAGTTTATGGATTAAGTCATTCATTTGCTTCTACCAGCCTCTGTTTTCCTCTGTTCCAGCCCTAGAGCTTGCTGGTCATGTCGCTGCCTGCTGAGCTCTCTCCGCATTTCAGCGAATTCCAGCTGCTAAAGAAAAGAGAGAGAGCACCTCTTCTCATCCCCTAAGTAGACACTTAAAATTGATACATACTTTAATTAGTAAGTGTGTATTTCAAACATGCTTGAAAGTCCTCCATGCACAGCCCTCCATGCTTGCAGCCATACCTGGTTTTACCTGGTTCGCTGGTTTAACTGGCGTTGCCTGATTTGCTTAGGAGCAAGTTACTGACAGCTTTAGTGTGAGTAGGTACTACTGTGCCATCATTGGGAGAGTTTAAATCCAGGAGGGAAATTTAGCAATGAACACTAAAGACAGCCACTGGATTTAAATCCTATCTTTGGTACTGCTTATGTATTACACACGCACAACAAACCAAATTTGGCTTAACACTAGTCATTAGATATGTGTTTAAGCTGTTGGTAGCAGGTTCACATATCACAGTGGGAATGTAATGCATTCTTCCCAAGCCTGACAGTGCTAGGAATCTACTGGTACAGATCTTTGGAGAAAGAAATGAGGACATCCCTTTTGATTTTATTAAAATTCAATAGACTAATAGATTCTATGTGGAAGAACAGAAAGGGAAAATGATGAGCTTTTCAGAAAAGGAGTAATTGTTCTGCTAAAATGGGAGGTTCTATAAGGTGTGTACTGATTTATGAATTGAAAACATGAAACTGCCCAGATTATAGGAGTTTTTATGCTAAGCTCTTTGTATGTTCAAATAAAATATTTTATGGTTCAGTCAATTAAGACCAAAGGATGCTAGCATAAGGAGAGAGAATCTGCAGCACAATGCAAGTGAGATCCTTCTAGTTCCTGAAAGCACAAATTAATTTAAGCAAAGCTGAAAGTGTGGGTTGAAAGTAGTCTGCAGTATATGACTGTTCACCGTAGCTCAGGATGAAACCTGATGACCTGCAACATTCCTTCAGCATTTTTATTCCCATAGTCTCACATTCTTTACCAAATATTCCCATTCCAAACCCCCTGCTCCAGTAATAATAATTTAAAACCCTAACAAATCATCAATGACAAGACCACTTTTAAAATAAATAATGGATGGGGTCCTGTGTCGTGCCTTCAGCCTTCAAGTCTAAGCTTGGACTTCTGCAGCTGGAACGAAGTGGAAATGGTCTCTGGACTGATCCCTTCCCTGACGATGTTAGCATCTGTACTTGAGAAAGCCTGGATTAGTTGACTTCTGAAGGCATGTATCTCTCTTGCCTTACTGTAGAGTGGCCTAAGTGACAAACTTCGATGAAACACAGGATTTATTTAGTGTTATCCCTAACTCAGATATCTGGAGTTTATTGCTGATGCAAGTATTTCCTTCTTTACTTATTGTAGCTTGGCTGTTGGAGTTTCACTTATGGAGTAAGGCCCTCTCAGGATGGGTATTGCACAATGCCAATGTAAAAATACAGGTGCAGTTCTAAAGATTTTATAATTACAGTTTTACCTACATACAACCCTGAGAAGCAGAATTATATGTTTAAAGGTTGTACATTGACAGCGATTACAAAAAGGTCAAAGTTTCAGTCCAGTGGCTGCTCCAACAGCTGTTTAAGTATTTTTTTCCTAGTGAGTTGGAATATTTGCACATAAGCAGTCATTGAATCTCACAGAATCACAGAATGTCAGGGATTGGAAGGGACCTCGAAAGATCATCTAGTCCAATCCCCCTGCTGGAGCAGGAACACCCAGATGAGGTTACACAGGAAGGCGTCCAGGCGGGTTTTGAATGTCTCCAGACATGGGGCAAAGCCTAAAATTCCCCCTCGGAGTTGACAGTTAATCAGGAGTTCAGAAACGTGCCCGCTCTGTGTGTATGTATGTAGGTATGTTTTTCTGTTTCTCTTTTCCAAACCAGTAGATCTGCAGCAAGCCAAGAAAAAGTGGAACAGTTTCAGCAATAAGGGTTGTGAATCTCGATTCTGGCAGGAGATGTGGATTTCAACTCTTCATGCGGAAGGGGAATTCTCCCACAAGAAGCTGTCTCTCGAAGGGAGTTGCCGCTCTGAGATGCTCAGTGTCGTAGGTGTGTGCTGGCACATCTGCTGGACTCCCTGGCTTTGGTAAGAGGAGTGGAGAAGTGCTGTGCTTATGGATCCGATTGAGTTTTGTCAGCCTTGGGTGACAACGCTGTGGAAAGAGGAGAGATGCCGAGGTGCTGCTGTCTTAGGGGACTGAGAGTGCACGTGCCATGCTGGGCAGAGCTGGTGCTGCTCCACACGCACCGTCAGCGCGTCTGCGAGCTCTGGAGCAGTTCTGCAGTGTTCCTGGGGATACCGTGGGGAAATCGGAGACTTGGCCAGAGATAGAGCCTGAGGTTCCTAATGAATGGCTATTGGGTTAGTCTGAAGCTGAACAGCAGTACCCAGCAACTTTGCCAGTTACCTCACCAGTATCCTGTGAGATAGCACTTGCATTACACAGCTGATTTTGTGCCTCATTTCCTACCTGCAATGTGAGAATAACGGTACTTCTCTATCTCTTGGGGTTGCTGTTGTTCTAAATAAGCTGGGCACTTTTATATTACAGTAATGGTTATCATATAAACACCTAAAAGACGGAGGACCATAGAAAATCAAATCTGTGGTTTCAATTTTCCTTTGATTGTTTCACAGTACAGTGTAGGAATTAGAGAAGAAAAGGCTTTCACAGGTCATGCAAACTTCTGCTCTGATGTTGGTTTGGATCCAGGCTCCTTTTAATTTGTAGTCCAGTTTAATTTAAGTACCTAGACTTTGGCGCTTCAAGATCTTTGAACTGACTTAAGATTATGTGGCCAGAACATTTTCAGTGAAACTTAACCTGTATTTAACATAATTTTTTTTTCTGCCCTCATTTACTGGTATACTGAAATACTAATAACTGTGCTTCTTTCTTGCTGTTTGTACCTTTGCTCCTCTTGTAGACTAGTAATTATTTATCTGAATTACTTTTATTTTGTCTTTTAAAATTTTCTTTTACAATTTACTTTTGATAGCCCTTTAATTGCACCATCTGGATAGTACAGTACCTACATATAATAGTACCTACCTAATGTGTTTTTGACAGGCACATTTTTTAGAAATGTACATACACACAGACATTATTGTTCATTTCTGACTTATCTATAATCTCTCTAATGTCCTCATGATTATCTGTGTTTTCTAAAATGAAAACCACAAAACAGTAAGTTTTTTTTCTTTTTTTTTTTCCCCAAAATCATAAAACCACTTAAATAATTTGGTCATTAGGGAAAAAGCTAATTTCTGTGGTATCTGTGCAGTAACACTGTTAAAAGTTTGTTTCAGTAGATGAAGTAAGTGTATTTAATGTTTGGTTTTTCCCCATTCACTTTATGAAATCCATTTCTTTCACAGTCTTTGGAATCTCATTGGAGCAACAGTGAAACTGCATGAAGTGTTGTAGAAGATTATTTACAAGCACCAACTACCGGGATATGTCCTTATTCCTGCTGAGCAGCAGGCCCGTGTTTACTGGCCAGTGTGTTCAGTGTTAGCAGATGGCAAGCTACACTCTGTGAAAACACATTTTTTATCACCGTTACTGTCTCTGCTCCCCAGACTGCGAATGCCCCAGGAACAGAGCGGCCTCCCCCCCACACGTATAGGAGCAAAACGTGGTGCACTGGGGCTCTGCTCTGAGTTGGTGGCATTTAAGTGCTTCTCTAATACCAATAAATGATCATGATGATGACTGAGGGTTGAGCTGTTCCACCTGTAAATTGTAGCAGTGCGTAGCCTGACCTCCCTAATTCAAGAGCTACAGTAAAGTTGCTTTTTTCAGGCTTTGAAGAACAGCCTGTTTGTGGTTAATGCATTCCCACGCTTGCCTCCCCCAGCAATTGTCACTGCAAGACAGATGCCCAAGGGGATGGGGCTGGAGGGTGGCTGGAATATGTTGGAATCACTCTGTGAGCTTTGGGCAGTGTTTCACAGTGTTAAATGTGACTGATTCTGAAGAAGTAGTTGTTTCTTCATTGAAAACACAATTGTATCAGGGGATAGTAGTTGCTATAAAATCCTCTGGGGTTTAAGTTCAATAAGATATTTTTCTTGTGTTTGCTAGCAGAAAAATACCTTGTGACTTGCTCTTTTCAGAGAACTGGAACCACCTGTGAGTCTAAGGCATCTAAATCTGCAGCAATACTCATTAAATCTTCCTATTTATGGAAAGCACTGTATTCATTTCTTGGTTCTTCATTTATGCTCCTAGGTATTATGTTGGGTGTTCAGCATAAGCAGGCATCACTGTTAGCATAGACAGAGATAAGAGTGTAACTCTGAGGGAACTTGTGAACCCCTTCTGTATGGACACCTCTTATTTATGCCTGGTTTTTGAGGGGCTCCATGGATAATGCATAAAAACAAATAAAACAAAAGCAACACATGCCAACGACAGGTGGATTACCTTCTGTGAGCACAGAGCTACGTTTGCCTATCAGTTACTGTCAGGAGGCAGTGGGGAACCTATGGTGATGTAGTGAACATACACGTCGCTCCAGCATTCAGCCTGTTAAAGAGCTCAGGGGCTGAACTCTGGGCGGATCTGTAGCAATAAATGCCTGGAGATGCCCCAGGAGACAGGTGCTGGAGATCTGTAACCACATGCAGCTGGGTGGCACAGAAACACTTAGGCTCTTCTGCCCTACTCTCCTTGACCTGCAGTGATCTTCCCAGTGGGAAGCCAGAATTGAATTATTTGGATGCTCTGTGTGTGTGTTTGTACTTACAGGCTCTACTCTTGATGATTCTTAAGCCCAGTATCCCATTCCACGGCAGGCTGGTGTTAACCTACCTCTGTATCTGAGTTCCCAGGTGGTTTTGAGAGTGATCCCACTCTGCTCTTTCAGAGCACTTTATGGATCCCTGTTGAGGCTTGTAGGGTTCACATTAGATTTGACTGCTGCATGTTGGTTTGTGGCTATGCTACGTGAACATCCTTCCTTCTGGCCTCTTTCATTTCAGTCTTGTAAACCGCACAAGTTTAATTGACGTCTATAGGACTCTGGGGTCTTAGGTATTGTAGAATTTCATGTGGTTAGAGCACAGAAGCAAACAGGCTCATGAACTAAAAGCTTTCCTCTCGTAGGCTGAGATGCCCCCACACAGGCAGTTCATCAGAACTGCAGCTTTTGATTTAGAGGGCCATTTCTTATTTTGTTAATTTGTTTAGCTTTTAATCAGTGGTTTTCCATGCTTCCCTGCCCATTATCCAACCACATAATGGCAAGCATGTCAAAAGCTCTCAGCTGCCTCGAGAGCAGTCTTGAAACACGTTCTTTGCCCTGAATGAGAAGTACAAAATAAACAGAAACTATGCAAAACATCCATATTGGGAGTCCAGTGGCTTTGGAGTGGGAGCTGTGTCCTGACTGCAGAGGCTGAGTGAGCTCCCTGGTTGCCCTTGGCTGTGCCGCTGCTGGGGGCAGAGAATTGGGAAGCTGTTACGATTGGTGGTTCTGAGCTTTTCTTTCCCCCTGGATGAGAGAGGGAAATACTGGCAGAGTCGGCTGAGACCCAGTCCTGTTCTTTTTGAGGTTTCACAGCCTGATAGGAAAAACAAATATGAAAGAATGCAGAGGTATTTTTCCTCTCGTGTATGTGACATCCACTGGGGTGCTGCTGAGCACATGCAGGAGGGAGGAGGATGTGTGGATGGAACAGAAGTGCCCACATTTTTGGAGAGAGCATCCCACTGTAAATGCTTTAAATTTCTCTTGGGTCACAGATATTATTATTAAACTCTGTCTAAAACTGCTGTAAAGAAGTAAGAAAGTATCTTGCTCATAAGCCAAACAGCATTTTTGTAGCTCCGTGAAACCCACTTAGTGATTCACTGATTAAGCTGTTGGCTCCTACCAGCTTCTGTGAAGGAAGATGTAGAAGGAATGCACTCCCCTGCACCCAGGCTCAGTCAGGCACCTCTGCTTAAAAACTGCAAGATGTAGCAAATGTGCAAACACATTTTCAGTTCACAATGAAATACATATGTTCATCTTCATGCAGCGTCTCTGCGTGTCTCAAGGGCTACTATGCAGAGAACTGAGGACCACTAATAAGGTATTTTCCTTTCCCTTTTCCCTTTTCCCTATTTCTTTCCTTTTTTTTTTCCCTTTCCTTTTTTTCCTTTCCTTCCAACTGCTTTACAACATGGTTTTTGTAAGGTGGGCTACATTTAGAAGGCATCAAATCTTAGTATTCCTTTTAACAATCTCATTGCTCCTGAAGATGTCTAAAAGGCTGTATTTTCTAAATTCATTATATAAGCACGTTGTGCCCTATGTTACATTTCTTTATTTAAAAAAATGTGTGGGGTGAGGATGGTGATGATTGATATCAGGCTACCATATATAATCGGTATGAGAGTTAGGTTGTTAGCTGATAACTTATCAACTTATTTTTTTTGTTTTTTAGTTTAGCTAACTGCAGAAAAGCCACTTTTAAACTGGCACGAACTGGCGTAACATACAAATTGAGTGGAAGGCAAGCTTCTTCATCAGTGGGTGGACTTGGTTCGGCCTGGTCAGTCTGTGAGCACGCAGGAATGTTTGAACTGCTTTTGTGTGTGCTACTGAGGCAAGAGATGTTTCACCAACACTGGAGCTGCATGAAAATAAGACCTTCTGCTTTCTGTTGGAATCACAATAATCATTATTGTGAGGAATTACATCTTGTCTCTAATGTTCGTGACTGCAAAGAGAGTGCTCCTGAAGATGGGAATGTGAAGGTAGAGAAGGATATGATGATATGATCTTTATCTTGGTTGCAGAAAGTGCCAGCAAGCCTGGTTCTTGCATTGCTGTGTTTCGTGAAGTACAGCGAGGCTCCCTGAGGGAGCAGGATTCAGTCCAGCCTGATGTTTCACAGGGTCGGCAGCTCAGAAGTCAAGCCCATTGAGATGAGAGCACTGAAATTCACATTTAGGCATAGACTGCGTGCCAGGAAATAATATAAAGACTTCATAGTCTTTGATCCACAGTCTGTTGTATGTGGATGGTTTGCACAAAATATGCTTTTTATTTTTTGTAGCAACTAAATAGACTTGTATTAATTAACCGAACCTGATTGTCACAGTCACTATCACTCAGTGAGAAACTCTGCTCCCCTTTAGGCAACTTCGGCGTCTGTCCTTTGTTTCTGTTACTTTTCTGTCTGCTTTTTTGTATGTGTCTCATTCCTCCTCTTGTCCTTTCTGTTCTCTGTCTCTGTGTGTCTCCTTTGTTATTTTCCCTTCATTTCCTTCTCTGTATTAAATCACCTTTCTCACCCCTGAGGGCTTAAATAGCATCATCTTCCCAGTTCCATCTGGAAAAAACGATCTTCAAAGGCATGGTTAGTAATGACACAGACATGTCATCAGTTTGGGAGCTGCCATTCCAGTGAATATAGATGTTCACACTCGGTCACATGTTGTCTGCAGGCTGGGACAGACATTGCTTAAGGAAATCGTGCGTTCATGGCCGTATCTGTAGCTCTAGAGGACAGCAATAGCAGATGTTTTAAAAAAAACATTGTCCCCAAAATACATCATCTACATTGAAACTAGCCCAGGAGCAGTGTATTTCACCTCATGCCCCCAGCCTAAAGCTGTGAAGTGATCTCTTAAACTCACCTAAGGTTAGTTTTCGACTAGGGACATGAAGTGAAATACACTGCTGCTGTGTCAAGCTTCTGGGTGAATATAATTGAGCATAATTAGAAATGAAAGACTCAAACCCCCATTTCCAGTCATCCAGTTCTGTAATCTGCACATGCCATCTGATAAGAATTTGTACACTACACATCACTGGAATGACTCTGCTTCATATCCAGGCTTAATTGAAAAATAATCATAATCTATTCAGTGTTAGATTTAATGCATAAATGAGGTATTGTGAGCAAAACACAACTTCTGAAATGTCTATTATGCTGAATTTTATTGTCTGGCTTAAGTTCAGTTATTGTCTGTCATTCTGATATTTGGGTGATGTCATTTTCATATGTGACTTTGCCAAGTATGCCTCATTATTACTTTTTGAAACCTATAGGCAATGAATTCTTTTACCTTTAAATGAAATGAAATATTTACAAGCTGTTACTTATTGCAGGAATTTAAATGAATGAAGCTTCTTTTGAAAACAAACGCAAGCTGAGGAAAGTGAAGACGGTAAATGAGTGTGAAGCTGTCGTAGGAGGGAAACTCTGCAGCTCATACATCCAAGCTCTGTGGCTTTAGCTGAGCTTTGAAAACATGGGAATCAAAAGTAAGAAAGTGCTGAGGTCTTGGTTTCTGGCATAGGTTGTTTCTCTGATGCAAGTGCACTTGCTGTGCAGTCACTACAGTTCCTGGACTGAAAGAATAGGAACAGATTTAGGGTGCTTTTATCTAACATGAAATTGATACTGTCTTATGGGAATGACTAGAGCTAGACCCGTGGAGATCTAGGGAAGAGCGTCAGACTCAGGTAAATATTTTGTGATCCTTCACCAGACAGCTTTTCTGGCCAACAGCGATTTGTAGCTCAGGGGCAACTGTAAGAGCTTTTCAGGTGCAAGTAACACACCTTGTTTATAAACATGAGAATGAGAGGGAAGATGAGCTTGTGTACTTAAATGCAGCAGTTTGCCAAAATTGCTAGTACTGACTTTCTGTTGTTTACATCATCCTTTCCCCAATGCATTCAAATTTTGGGGTATGTTCTCTGAGTGATTTAAATTTTGTGGCTCTGTAGCTACATTTTAGAATTTCAAAAGCATTTTTATTATATTGATTTAAATAGTATTTAAAATCCAACAAATTATTTAAAATAACAAGTAGACCTATCAACACATGATTTACAAAGTACTTATTTTCTGCTCTAAGTTTCTAACCAATTTGAGAAGTTTAAAGGATACTATTTCTCTTGAGTGAATGTTTCTAGAAAGAAAGATGCATGACAAAAGTAGTTTTTAGATGTCTGTTGTTTTATGGAATTTATTAAAACATCTTTTTAGAAGTGTTGGATGATGGTACTATGATGTGGAAAAACTGCAAAGTATCCTGAATGTTTTCCTTGGTTATTTAAAATCGAATAAATGTTCAGTAAATGGACAACCTCATCTGAACCAGGATTAACTTTAAATTCAAGCCGTTATTCTCTTGGTACATAACCAATACAGTGTGTGTTCTTATCAACAAGTGAGTCTCATTTCTAATTTATGAGAGTTTACCTGAGAGTATTCAAATGTCTCGCCCTTCCCAAGTATTAAAAAATGCCTTTGATGTCTCAGCGTTTGACTTTAAAACAGCTGATCTTCTAGTGTGCTGCATAATAAAGTTGTTTTGATACATACAAGAAATGCTGCTTGTTCGTTCCAAGTTTGCATGGCATAATTAAGCTGGGGTTTTGTTCAGTCAAAATTGGTGATGCTGTGAAAACAAAAATCAATCCATTTCTCTTAAGTTACTTTAAGACAAATTATTAAACAGGCATGAACAAGTCTCTTGTATTTTAAGAAGTGCTGAAGCTGAATTTTGAAAATCTTCGTGCTCATTCTTATTTACAAATAGTTCATGATTTTTAAATAAGGATTTCCAGTACTCTCTTTTCATTTTTAATATTGGATTGAAGGATATCAATAAAAACATTCAATTATACTGGGCTGTGTGTAGGCTCCACAGGAACCCGAGCTGTGATTAGATTTCTCAGCTAGAGTAGAAGAGCATCATTTCATTGATTTAAATTTCCCCCATTATGGAAGGATTCTTTGCTTTGATTAGTCTCACAGTTAGTGGGGCATTCACAGTAGTGGAAGAGGTGCAGGAGCCTACAAAATGGGGAAAAGCAAACAAAAACAGGTAATATCACAAGAATTATATTTTAAATGTTCAATTCCACATTATCCTTTCTTACTGTTTTTCCTCTTCATTTTTTCCTTAAACATTTCTATATTATTGAGTTCGTCTAGAAAAAACAAACTTGTTAGCTTGAGCAGAGGTTTGTGGGTTTTTTTGCCTTTCTTTGTCTCTTAGTCCTCTACCTTCCTTTCTACGGGCTGGTTAATTTAATCTTTCTAGCTGCTGTATTGGTTTGTTCAGCATCACTTGCGTCAGCGTGTTACATATGAAAGGCACATCAGCTGAAGGAAACTAATATCCCGATCAACTTACCATTGCTGCAGATAGAGGGAAACCAGCTGGCACGAGTGAATTGATTTCTGCATCAATCTCCTTGCGCAGGCAATCAGTTCACTGGAGAGAAACGAGACCTGAGTCCTCATCACTTTCCTGTTGCCGAAGGCTCCTTGTATCGGAGTCGCATTCTTCCGAATTCACTGGTGCACCCTGCTAACCAGCTCTGAGCCCAGGGAACCCAGAGCCTGTAAAAGACAACAGCAGGTGTCAGTGTGCTGTGGGTCACAGCCTTGGGCTGGTGCTGCGACCACACTGGTCACCACGTTAGTCAAGAGATATTTAAGCCCCAAAAGCATTATAGGAGGCATCTCTTCATTGCCAAAAGCATGAGGGTCATCCTGATAACAAAGCAGGATGAATTTTGTAATTTTTTAGTAAAACTGGCTGCTTTTTGTAGTTTCTGAACCACATGCATGCTAAGAATTCTGAGGAATGACACACAGCTTCAGTAGGCATCGTTATATCTTCATGGGGAAAAAAACCACGGTGCTTTCGCTCTTCTCCCTCACTTTTTTTGGCAAAGAATCAGTAGTGCAGCAAAGCGGGTCTGTTCTATAATAAAATTTTTTCAAGTCACTATAATGTGTAACTTAGGTAATGGCTTAAATAGTTGAGTTAAAGAGAAAATAATTAGAAGGCTAATTTGGATTCACCCTTCTCTATTACCGCTTAAATATGTTGACTGTAGACTTCTGTTGCTGCTTCATTTAGCTTGACTATTGCAATGACCCAACTCCTTGCGCCTCAGACTGTTCTTGTTCAGATATGAAGGAGTTTTTGTGTCACTGGATCACAGCATGTTGCACTTGTGGCTTTTCTGGTGCTGTAGAGTTAGGAGCAAATAAGCTGACGTTGGCTTATGTAAGGGAACTGACTTGCTCTAATTTGATCCCCAAAGTGTCATTGATTCTATTTGCATTACACAGTCAAATATTTGTATATGGTATCATTGAGGCTAACAAAAGGTTGTCATAGGGCAGTGTTTATGTCACAAATTACGACATTTACTTGTTGATGGGATAGTATAATGTCAGCACATCGTGGCATAAATGTCATCGTTCTGTGATGTGACAAATTGTCCCTAAGGACAGACTTTTAAAGAGACCTTAACGGATGTTGAAAAGATGAATTGATTTAGACTGATTTTATTTGTGTCATATTTAGGAACAATCAGAAGTTTAGAAAGCAAAGCTTGTGGCAATTTGTATCACTTTTCATTCTTGAAGGGTCCTTGCTAATGTCACAAACTTTAGTCATTATACACATGATGCTTCCTTAGCAGACAAATTTGTTGACTCATCGTGCTTCAAGGCAACTCCAGAGATGACAATTCTTGAGCAGCTAACATGTTTAATTGGACTGTTCTCCATTTGTAGCAGCCTGGATTTTCCTATTTTAACCACAAAATAGTAGGAGAATTTGGAAAGTTTCCAGTCTGTCAAAACTCAAGTGCAATAGGAAGTAAGATAATTTTGTTTGTGTTTGTTCTGTCCTTCATTCAAACCTTGTTAGAGGCAGTTGTGTAGCAGACTGAGAGGTGCTGCTTATACCTTATCTACAAGGCAAATTCAGCTGGGATGGCTGTGCTTTGGTAACACAACTAAACCACTAAACCGCAGAAGTATATTTGGTATTGCCATGTATTCCTGGGCAGTTCCCTGTGTATGCCTGAGATACACTGTAAGAAATCGAAGGAGAGATTGTCTCCAGAAGACATTTTTAATAAAATTAAGACAACCAACTTGTGCTGAAATCAGAGCCTTTGAGAATATTTATCAGATTTCTTAAATATGAAGTGAATATTCTGGTGAGAACTGAAGGCTGCAGCTTTTTCTGTGGCAATAGTAGACTGCTGTAGAAACAGACTCAATGGAAAATTTGTTTATCCAAGCAGAGAATAATTAAATCATGGATTTGCTCTTCAGGTGAGGTGTTTCTGGATTTAATGATGAAATTCAGTCTTAGAAGGGCCCAGTCGTACTTCAGGTGGAGGTGGCATGCAGGCTTGTTCTGTCACATGTGGGTCTGTTTGCACAGAAATTTGGTTTTGTGTATGTGCTGTATGTGAGACTATATGCAGATGGTTTCAGGCACTTACTCTGCTTGTATAGTTTGTAGATTGAATGCAGAAGTTTGAGCTGCTCTTCTTTGCAAACACAGGTAAATATTAATAAAATACAGTGTGTTCTCTTGTCCAGTTTTCTAAGTGAGGCTGGGATGGACAGTCCCAGGACGGCTGCTCCTGGGAGCCGGGGAAACCTGTCTACATATGTGAGCTGTGCCTGTGGCAGAGAACCCTGCCCATGTGGACTCTGCTTGCTGTACTTGGCCAGTATTGAGTTGATGGTCCGTGATTACACCAGGCTGTAACTTGCTGTTAAGGAAGAGAAACTGAATAAAGAAAAAACATAGTGTTTGATGGAAATGAACAGTGTTGAACAAACTTTTAACAGCTTTCTAATCAAGATATTTGGATATGGGATACTTTTTCCAAAACATTTGGTCTGGAACCGATCCAAAGCCAGTCTTCCTCTGAGCAAATTCCTCAAGCAGGACATTTTTGCTCAGATTGCCAGCAGAGTAAGCCTCCATTTCCGTAATTTCTGTGTCAGTTCAAAGACAAATTCCAGGTGAGTTGTTATTTTTCTACAGAGGACTGTCAGTTGTTCCTGCAGAAATGGCAAATGAGGCAGGTCCGGTTGTTTTTGCATCTCTTGGGCTTCAGGAGAACCACTTCTGAATTGTGGGGCTGCCAGAGACTCTCTGTTCGACCTTGAGCAGGTAACTTGAATCTTTCTATATCTAAATGGCACGTACAGAAGTCTCGTTCTGCCTCTTCGGTTATAAGGGCAACTTCAAAGATCATGAAGTGTTTGGGTACCTTGGAAGTTAGTGTGATCATGTTACCATAAGTAAACAGAAGGGAAAAGAAAGGCAGGCTGCACAGGAAAGTTATTTTTCTGATGTTAGTCTGATATAAGGGAATCTCATTTTACAGTCCCTTATTCAGAGCTTTCATGTGGCCTTACATCCTACATGATATTGCTTTTTAAATGCTGTCATGTACAAACAGTAGAGCATTGTGAATGATTTTTCATTTACATATATTTTTAATGCTTGATACTTACATTAGTGAAATATGCTCTTACCAAGCCACTTTTTGTTTTGATATATGTTATTTTCTTTCATAACAACATCTACTTAAAAAACCACTTGGAAATTTTACCCTTAAAAAATGTTTGAGATTTTAAAAATTATTTTTCTGAACTATATGTGTTTTTGTTTTTGTTTAATTTTAATTTGGTAAGAGTTATAAATTTCTTAGAATCATTGCATACATAATAATTTGAAATGTGTCTGGCATTAGGTCTGTAAAAACAATCTGGATGTTCTCTGATCTGGATCTACAGAGCCATAAAATATATATGGCACTGTATTAAGTTTTATAATGCTCATTACTTCAATGTTGTACCTGTTGAGTAGAAAATCACTGAAGCAGATGAAGAGTATTGCTCTTTGAGCAGCAGAAATATTAGAAGTGCTTTTACATGGCCCCTTCCAGAGATGAGTTTCACTGCAGGGTTCAGCAAAGAAATAATTAGTATTTAAACTGTTTGCGAAGGAATAGGACTATTCCTCCGGAGCAGAAGGATTACAAACCAGTGGAGTGATACAGAATTTTTCTTTGGGCTAAAATAATTGCCATATGAAGTCTTCAGGATATAATGAGGGATATCTGTGGTCTAGCAAAGTGAGCTTAAAACTCAATATAGTAGGACCCTGTTTTAATTCCTGTATTTTTCACATGACTGTCATTGTAATTTGGGGCAATGCTGTTTGTTCCTGTTCCAGTTGTTAGAGCAGTATTAGCAATGTAATCTGTGTGTCTTTAAAATTAACTGTGCCTTCATATTTAGTTACTTTCAGGGTCAATTGCTAAGCTACTTAGACAACAAATTTAACCTACCTGCATTGTAATCTCCGTAATCAGTCCTCTGGAAGGCCTGGGATCTACATGCATGTTGAACAACATCAACCATTGTACTCCAGCAATGAGCTCCAAACGGTTCAATATTTAGATAGTGTTAGCTGACCTGCTTCTTATAATTATAGCCCTAATGAGCCTCAGTATTTGTCTTGATGTCTTTGTATTTTTGAAAGGGATTTTTATTTATGATCTCTAGAAAATGCCTTTATTTAATGGGCATTGCATTAGCATTGCTAATGGTAATAATGTGTTTAGTTTCAAAGGCTGCCTGCTTTGAAATTTACTGCAGAATAGTGGAAGTGCCACGATTCACTTGGGAGCGTCTGGGAGAAAGTCATGTTGATGTTTTACTTTTAGAATATGTCATTGTAGCGTTCCACTTCCATTACCGACGTGCCAGTTATTTGGTCTCAGTAGAGACGTACAGGACATGAAACAGCCCTGGAAGTATCATGGTATAAAGCCATAAAGAAAACATGGAAGTTTGCAGTGGATGTATAATCCCCAGCTCAGTTTTGCATGATGAGAGCTTGTTGTCTACATGTTGGATGTAAACAACTCCTGAGTGTAAAAGTGGTATGTGTGCCCCATTTATGTTCACCTGTCTATTGGATGGGTTTAGATGCTTTGCAGTGCTAATTTTGCATTCTCCCAGGCTCTAGCCCTCTCAGAACAAATCCTCCAAAGCCAGGGTTGTTTTCAATTTGACTCGTGTCACTGTGCTACTGCATGGTGCAGCTCTGCAACCATGGCACTGACACAACTGAAAGGGCATTGGACACAGGCAGCGGTGGGAGAACAAGCAGTAGGGAATGGGAACTTTGAGAAGTAGCTTCAGTGCTGAATCAGTGCATTGTGAAACAGGTTCCTTACCGTGTAGTTTCCTGCCTGTTTCTCTGGGTAGCAGTGCTGCCTTAAGCAGCCACGGAGTATTTCCAGGCCTGTACAAACCCTCTCGGTTGGCATCAGGGTATTGTTTGTATTGATCATGAGAAGAAGAACCTGATCAGCTGGGTTACAATATTTTCTTTAATGTTTGGTTTCAATCTGCCATGCTTCAGTTCACTTTTTTCCCTATCCACTAGGGATATGGAGGAGAGTTTATTCCCTGTCTCTTTTCATCAAGCTTCAATATTTCTGAAAGCCTTTATTTTTCTTCTCCTGTGTCTTGCTTTCTTTGGATTTAATAACCTCAGCTGTGTCATCCTTTCCTCATTGCTCACTTGGTGCTGCTTTTCTAGACCTCTCATCATTTTTATTGCATTCTTCCAGGCTCTCTCCAGTTAATCCACATTAGTCCTGTGATGCTTTGGCATGAACACACTCTTCCAACTGAGGTCTTCAGGCTTTCTTACAGTCTGCATGTGTTTTGTAGCCTCTTTATGCATTACCTTACAGTGCCATGGTGCTATGGAAAAGGCAGACAGTGCTGCCTTATGGTTCATTAACACTCCCGGCTCTTCTTTAGCCGAGTGTACTTTGCTCTTGCCTATTCTGATTATGTGCACTTTACTATTTATGCTCATTGACTGCCATCATTCTTGCTGAATGGCACTCAGCCATTTTTTGATAATTTTTCCAGTTTGTGAAGATCTCTTTGAAGTTCTTATCTTGTACCACAGTCTGTACGTTTCAGATGGTGTCATCCTCAGATTTTATAAGCATAACCACTTCACGCAGATGTTAAATAATACCAGAGTAAGGATGTGTTCCCTTGCAATCTCACTTGATGGAGTGGGTATCTGTTATCTCGCTGTTATCCCTAAGGCCTGTTAGTCTGCTGTATGAGGGAATTTGGAAATTTTGATAGTATTTGCTTTTGAAAATTTCAAATTGGACTTCACTCATTGCTTGCACACAGTTTATTTGGTGATATCTTCTACAATTTTTCTGGGAATTTAAGCTACATTGACTACTTGGTGCTTTCCAGACTCTTCCTACCTCTTCTTGTCTTTTTATTAAAATAAGTTCTGTGTGGTCATCTGATATGCACTGTAATTTCCGTTAGTTCTTTAAAAAGCGAGTGAAATGATCTAAAAACTTACGACAGTGTTCGACAATCTGAGGATGATGTTCATCCCCACCTCATCTACTGATATGCTTTTTTTGCCTCATTCTTTGTTAAAATATCACCTAGGTTCTTCTTTCACCTTTCTCTGTGTCCAGGTACCTATTACTTTTCAATGCATTTCGGTTAGCTTTGCCACCATAGCTCTTTGTGCGACCTCGTGGTAAAGCAGATGAGTGAACTGATTGGGGTAAAAATAACTCTGGAGACATTCTCCACAATGTTGTTCCTTCCCGTGTTTTGCAGGACACTCCTTTCCCCCCATCCCTTAACCCCCACTCCCACATTGAGGGAATCACATGTGGAGAAATCTGCATCCAGAAGCGTTGAGCAGGAAATTCTGGCAGAGACTGCATCTCGCTGTGTTATTTTCCAATATATGTCTTCTGTGTAGCTTTGTTCACTTTATTGCTAAACTCTATGAGTTGTATTATTTTTCTTCCTGATCAAAATAATGTACAAAGACAGGACTCTTTTAGAAAAATATGAATTTCTATAGATTTGTGGTTTTACTGTCCATGGCAAACGCTGCTTTGAATTAGTGCATCTGGTTCAGGGCCTCCATAGTGTCTTGGCTTTTGCATACCATCGCCGGGATGTTCTTCCACGCTGGCATATGGGCACACAGTGAATGTCCTCCCACCTCTGCTGCACCGCACTTGTACTGCTGGCATTCTCTCGGTCTTCTATAACTCGTTTTTCTTTATTTCTTCTTTTTATTCTTCTGACACTGCTGGCATTCTCTTTCTCTCTCCCTCTGCATCCTTAATTCTTCAACTTGCGTGAGCTTCTTAACACATTGCTGGATCGTAGACATTTATGGGTAAATATTGTATGAGCAAAATACATAGCTTGTAAAAATAAGTTCTGTTAAAATCAGAAAAGGATCAGAAGCTCTGCGTGCATGGATATATAGATATATACTTAGTTATGTTTCACTTGAAATACTTTGTAGGTTAACCTCTATTATCTTCCCAGAAAATCTTTGAAATGTTTAAAAATAATGACCTCTGTTGCCTTGATTGTCTGTTTACTTTTCCCTGTCCCTTTGCCCGTGTGGCCAATGTGAAACTTATGCTTCTGGAACAGTCAGTGTAATTCTGATTTCGATCTTGGAGTAGGGCATATAGGTACTATGGTACAGCAGGTAATAATATTCAGCAGATGTTAATGCATTAAGCATAGGAATTCAGAGGCAGGCTTCTCACTTTTATTATTATTACCACACAGTTTTTAAGTGTCCCTGTGTTTTCCTAGGCAGTTATCTGGAATTTATTGAGTGGAGTAAATTCCTTTTGGGTGTTTACAGGCAGAAGTGACAAACGTGATTTGATGCCATTGCCAATTACTTGATTTCCTTCCTGCTGATGAATCCAAAACAACTTTTGAGAGCAATATGAAATTAAGTTATGACCAAGGCCAGCCACTGTGAGTTACGCTAAAACTAAGCATTTGCTTAAACCCTCAGAGCTGCAGAATTTCTTACAGAGACATTCTGACAGCAGAAAAAAACCCCACCAGAATGTTACTGAGCTTTGTGCCTACAAGAACTTAAATGATTTTTCAGATAAGCAGAAGTGCATAGCTTGCTGAACAGAACAAAGAAGAAACATGGCTGGTGCTCATATCAAGATGTCGCTTCTTAGCATACCAGAAAAGAGAGTTCTTGGGTCATCCTAAAATATTTGGCATAAGGGGGTTTCACGGAATATTAAAGAAGGCTCTGGATTTAACATTGGTATTGCTTGGACTGTTTTTTTTAATATGGTCAGTGAGTTTCTGGAACTTGTGTTCTTGCTGTAGGAAGAAGGAAGGTGAAGTTTGTAAATATGTAACAAAGGCTCTGAAAATAATTTTGGAGAACTTTGGAAACAAAGAACAGAGAAGGTTGTGCCAGCGGGAGTTGCAATTGCAGCTTTAAGCCTGTCACCTCTGTGAGAGCCAGGAAGTTGCGCTCTGAGATAGTGCGGGGTCATGTTGAAAGGGTGAGTATATTCAGAGATACGGGAGTTTGGAGATGGGGAAAAGCGATACTGTGTTATGGCCATCAGGCTCATTTTTTCACTTTGCTTCACTGGAGCCAGATTTGACTTTTGAACAACTCCTGTAATCAGTCACTTTATTGACCTTAATAATCAAACTTTTATTTTCTTTTTGATCCTTTTTATCTATTCAGATAAAACTTCAGGGAAAAGGCAGTTTTGCCATGCATTGCTGCAGCACGAAGCACAGAGGAGTCCTAAATTTGAACACAGTTTGGAAGTTCTGTATTGGAAGAGAGGAGTTCACCAAAAATAGAGTTGATGCAAATGATTTTGCCTGCTGAGCTGTAGCAGATCTTTAGGAAAAGTTTACAGAGAGAGCATTGGCTCTACTTGTGTAATAGTCTGTGCTTCAGTAGTTTGTGACCCCACGTATGTTCTGCTTCAGGCTTGATAATTAGTGTTGCCAGTGGCTATTGCTTTCTGGGTAATAACTCACGTCTGTCGTGGACTAGAGGATGATAAGCTTTTGTTCCATCTGAGGGTTGCTGTGCATCCTCATACCACTATATATATGCTACTTAAATAGTAATCATCTCTCTCTGGTTTTCTTGCTTTTACTTTTCCATGCCAGCGAGTGTCTTTCAGGGTTTAAGAGAGTGAGTGGGTGATACACTTCACTGGGGAATGAGGACTGTTAAGAGGAGGTCATGCTGTATTGTGCTACAGTATTTCTTTATCTAACTTGGGCAGACAAGACTTCCTGTCACCTAGGGAACATATTTTAAACTCCTGGAGTGGGAAAAAAATGCCTCTGTGCCTTCAGAGTCATGTCATCCGGGACAATGCAACATGTAGAGCTTAACGGGAGTATTGGCCATTGGTCCATGTCAGTACACAGACCAGCCTGTAGAGTTTCGGGTACCTTGCAGGGAGCTTGTTTGCAGATGGTGCTCTCTGCGTTTGTGCAGCACCAGTGGCTTGGAGTGGGCACACAGGTGGCTCCACGCTCCTGGTTTTCTTGGGAGAAATATTTACTGTCACCAAATCCAGTTGTGACTGGCTAAAGCATAGAGGGCATAAAATGGAGAGGAGGAGGCCATTATCATAAACTCTAATTTAAATACTCCTTCAGCTTGTGTTTACCCTTTGTGAACCCCAGTCAATAAGGAACAAGCAATGAAGAATAAGCAGAAGTTATGAGTAAGACGTACAGTGTAACCGAGCCCTAAAGTGTTTACAAGATCACACTTTGATTCTTAAACAACTGCTTAAACAGATCGTTTGTTGATATAAGGACATTTCTTGAGTTTGAAAATGATTTACAATTTGTACAGTAATTGAAGTGGCAGTTGCTTCATCACACTTAAATTTATTGATTCCATTAGTACATTGACCTCCTTTCTGCTGAACCACCAGTTTGAATGTCTGTGCTGTGTGGGATAAATTAAAAGATGCCATTTACCTAACTGTGGAGGACCCAGTTTTCTGCAATAAATAAATAAATGAAAGCAAACAAACTAGTGGAAAAAGAGAAATCACAGGATAAGTGATGCTTTGAGTCTCTTTAGATTTGATGGATTTTTCAAGCACCTTCGTGTTTGTCAGAGGATGCTTTTTCTGCAGGTCAGTGCTAGGTGCTGAGTTTACTTGCTCTGTTACAGTGGTCACCATCCATATTCCAGCAGTTTGAATAAGCAGAAATCCAGAAGAATAAGAAAACTATTATATGAATGAGAAAACAAGTCCAGCAGGAAAGTTATTTCTGTATGATTCCACTTTCTATATTCTGCATTTTAAATAATAGTTTCTGCACTTTTATTTCCCCTCAGAAAGATCGCTTATAGTTGGGTGATGCTCAAAGCTGCAAAATAAAAATGTGAAGCATTGGCATGTAAACTCGGTGGAACTGAAGGAGAGAAATTGCAGAAAACCAGAAATCTCCCTTTGCTTCTGTTCTGCTGAGCCAGCAGCTCCCTCTTTCTCTGGCCTCTCCAGTGCGAGCTGTGTTCTGCTGCAGTCTTGCTCAGGCTTGTCTCACCTTGGGGAAGATAGTGGCTTTCTGCACCAAACTGTGCCTGGAAGAGCAGGAGCTGCTGCCTTGCCAGGAGCAAGAGATCCTCCATCTCTGTCTGCTCCCTGGATTCCTGGCGCGGTTCAGCTGGTGGCAGTTCCCCTGGACAGCGTGGGATGAGAGCTGGTGATCTGCCATGGCACAGGGCGCTCTTCTGGCTTGAGCGTGGCACTAAGGAACGGACATTTTGGCTTTTGCTGCGTGTCCCTTAGATTTGATAGGTTTTCTGCTTTCTCTCCTTAATCACTGGTGAAAGTCAGCCAAACTGAAAGGACATGTTTTGCTCTTTGTAGCTGGGAAACAGAACAAAACAAAGTAAAGATTTGGCCCTTGGGATGACTGAAATGAGAATAACCTATCATTTTGTGTCTGGTGGCAGGATAGTTAATATTTTTACCATTGATAGCATATCCTGGGCTAATGGATGTAAAGCTTCAGCAGCACCTGTAGGATATTCTGACCATTTAATCATACAGTTATGAAAAATAAAGGTCTTCGATTACAACCAAGGCTCCATTTAATGGTATTGAGCTAACATTCAAGGTCTCTTAGCAGTACTTAGATACTAGTAGGCAAAGTATTTAAAAAAGTCATCTTAGGAGCACCATATTTTTTACAGCATGATTTGTGCCTGGATTAGCACAAAGTGAGTTTTGACATGATTCCAGGAGCACCTTTTCATGGGCTGTGGCCCAGGCATGCCGTGCTTTCACTGGAGTGAGCCTGGACGAGCTGAATGGGAGAAATAGAGGTTGGGAACCGTCATGCTCTTTCCAAAAGGTTTTTCAAGCAGGTTTATTTTCATCCTATTGCAAGATGGAAACTTTTGGACACAGAACCTGATTCAGAGACCAAAGGGATCGCATAGTCTCCCATTTATTAAGCTGTGATGTGAGTTGGGCCATATGGCACAGAAGCAGAACAGGGGGGTTGTGAAGGTTTTTCTCTGGGGATCCAGCTCCTGTTCTGTGATTACGGTGGAGTTATTACCATTTTATAGTGCAGACATGCTCAGATGCTGTACTGAGAAGTGCGCTATAGTATTCCGAACTGGACTGCATTAATTTCTTCTATAGGACAACAAAGTCTTTGGCCATAGTATAAGCTTGGCCTCTTGTCATCTTTTTTGATTGTGCTACTCTAAATTTGGACCATCTGTGTGGAGTTATATTAGTGTTGTTGCTCAGAAGTTTACAAGCTTTCTAACAGCCAAGTGGAAAGGGCATTTCTCATTATTGTACCGATGGCTGAGACATTACATGCTTGTTGTTATGTTCACAAATGAGTGTACAGATTTTTGGCAAAACCAAGGAGTCAGATTCACTCATCCAGATTAAGGTCTTATTACAGTATGTCCAAGGGGGTTGTGTACACCCAGGTTGAACCACTGGGTCTTTCATGTGAAACGAGGAGTAGGTTTTAGTTAAATTATAGAATTGGCATAATATTTTATCAGCCCTTTCTTCTTTTCATGTTTTCATCGGTTTGATTAAAGAAGAAAACAGGATCTAATTTAATTTCCCTTCCTCCTCCCTGTAAAAATCTGTTTTACTGGCAAATTAGAGTGACGAGAATTTCTGAAAATTTTATCAAGCAAATACTTTCCATCTGACAAGGCTGAAACTCCAAAGTTGCCAGGAAACTAGGAAGCCAGTGTGACGTTAATTAGAGGAGATGGTCTGGCTCTTGCTTTTGCCATCTAACTCCATTTTTCTATCCTTGCATCATTTCACAGAGAAAGCCCAATAACTATTTCAGGTTCAGTAGCTAGCTGATTGTCTTGTCTTTTATATTGCATAGCATGGATTAAAAAAGAGTTTATTTGCATAAGTATAATGAAATATTTGTCTGTGCTACCTATGAAAATGCAATAAACTTTCTAGATTTTCTGTGGCCTAAGCTTAAATGAGAGAAGGGGGAATGGTGACCAGAAGAGTGGCTGAGCACATAAAAACTGCAAGAAATACCTTCCATAAGCTCATTGTTATAATTTTATTAGAATGATGCTTAGGAACCAGTATGAATACTTTGAATACAGTAAAGGCTATCCTTCCCACCTCTTCAATCCTTACGCATCTCCTTAAATCAAGTAAATATGCCTGTAATTTACTGTATTGAGTGCATTCAGCATAGTTGCTCTTTGACAAGTATCCAGCTCCATTCAGTGCCAGCTACTTCCTAACCAAGTAATAGATGAGGCTGGAAGGAGGCTGCTCAGCATCCTCTGCTTGACTTTTTGCTGCTGGGTAAAGAGGTGTAAGGGGGACAGATGCAGAATAAGCAAGAGGAGGAAGGATGCTATAGGAGTGTGGATGCTGGGAGGGTGAAGGGCACTTCAGCCGCTTGGTGTAGGTGTTAGTTATACATTTTTCCTTAAAGGATCATTGCTTACAGTGCATAAATGGTGATTAAAGCAGTGGATTTAGTGTCGGCAGTTGCGGTGTTGATACTTGTCTCAGATAAAGTGATCCACTATCTCCCTGGTTACGGATTGTAGGACAGAATTTTTAGAAGTGGTAGTTTTGGATGCATCCATGTTGTCTTTGTTACTAGCCTGAATATTAGTTACTTTTTTTTTTGACATTTAGCTGTCATTGCAGGGACCTTGTGAGATTTATAAACACCTGCTCTCAAAAAAACCCAAACAATGAATTAAGTATGAATTTAAGCTGAAGCTTCTTTAGTCTTGGGATCACAGAGAGCAACTACATTCATTGATCCACCATGTGGGTGGACTGCATCTTCTACAAGGAGAATTAAACCGGATATTAGGGATGAGTTTAACCATCCTGTAGAAAACCTGCAAAATAGTCTAAGTTTAGACTATGCCATGAAGTGTATCCATTTTTCCTGAAGTAGTTTTATGGAATGTCTTGAGAATTTTGGTTAGAAATTTGACTTAAATGGAATCCTTTAAGTCATAGTAATAGCGATCCTTTGTGATGATAGATGATAGATAGATAGATAGATAGATAGATAGATAGATAGATAGATAGATGATGATAGATGGTTTAGTTTTAGATCAACAGAAGCCAGATCAAAATGGTCAGTCTCTGGAATCTTGAGCTTCTGCTTTGAATCTGTAAAACGGGAGTAACGATGGTTCCTTATGCTCATATAGTTATCCTGAAAATAAATTCATCAACATCCAGTTGCTGGTGATGAGAGGCCTACAGGTATGTGGTGGGAGTGTTGGTATTTGGTAGGGTTACATACATACTATATCCAATTGGATTCCCCGGAATACATAGTGGTATTTTTGAGGTTTTCTAAAGTTTGGTACTATGGACTACACTGAGGTGAAGGCAAAAGTGAGATCTGAAGTTCCTGTTTTTCTTCAAGACTATCAGTTCATGTGACTCTTCCTTTGGAACTTGAGACTTTTTCTTTCCAACCACAGTCCAAGTTAAAACAAAAGTGAAATAATATTTTCCATTGTCTCCCAGTAGGGACTGGACATGCATTAGATATGTGCCTGCACCTTGATTATGTTCTATGTAATGGCAATAGCTCTGATTTGTGTTAGCGAGCTCAGCCGTGCAGTGTGCCGCACACTCCTGCTGTTCGCAGTGCCCTCACCACGGCTCAGAGCATTCCGTGTGGCCTTAGGGTTGTGTGACAAAGCTGAAATGCATTGCAGTGCTCAATACTTAACTTTTCATTATACTGTTTTTTTCTTTCCATCTCTCTTCTTGGTTAACTTTTTTGTCTGGCTTTGGACTCTGAACATTATCAGGTCCATAACTAATTCTGGGTTGCTAATGAAGTTTTCCATTACCTGTCTACTGTGTATTCCCTAATGGGAAGCCTTCTAGGAGTAGAAAGCTTCAATCTCTGAAGATCTGGTGGGCCAAGAAGACTTTTTGCAGCCAAATTAATTTTTAATGGCACATTGATTCAGTGTCTAGAAGCTCACATGTCAGACTGTGAGACTTACCCTTTGACCCATCCCTAATGCAGTTCTCTTTAATTTCTCTTTAGCAGTCACTTATTTTTATTTTTTATTTTTATTTTTATTTTTATTTTTATTTTTATTTTTATTTTTATTTTTATTTTTATTTTTATTTTTATTTTTATTTTTATTTTATTTATTTATAACCTTGAATGTTGCTGCTTTGCTAAGTTTTGTTTAGTGAGAGTGGATGTTGTTGCTGATCAGTAAAACTGGTGAATGCTGACAGTTCAGTGAAACTCCATCCGTCCCTGGTGTGCCCTCACATGCACGATGCTGCTGTTGTGTCTGCTGACATACTCCAAAGCAGAACTGGTTTTAAGAAAGTGCCATACCTAACTTAACTTTCACATTTAGTGTGGAATAGCATAAAGCACTCTACTATGGAGCAGGAGCACTGGTTTGAAGGCAGTGGTTTGGTTTTCCAGGCAGGCTTAAAAGATGCTGGGAGTGCAGACTTTGGGATGCTGGTGCTGGCTGACCTGCTGAGTTGTTGTTGCTGTTTCTTATTGTGCTACCACAGTGTCTGAGCATCCCAGGAAGGGAAGAGAACATCTTTGTTCTATGTGCTCTGTACACACAACAAAAACATGGTTTGAGGCAACACTTTACAAACTTGTATGAATCAAATTAATTTTCTAAAATTTATGTGTAAGTATTTAGATGAACCTGGCTGCCTTTTTCTTTTTTTTTTTTTTGTCCCCCCGAATTGATATGCTGCTTTTTCACCCTTTCATAGACCAAGGGCCTCATAAATGAAGATAGCAAACCAAAGAGTTTTAAAAATGATTAATTATAATAATATATCAACACCTATTTAATTATTAGAAATATTTAATATTTTTGGATACTCACTTTGAGGGTCTTTTAAAACGGATCATTTGAAAGGACTGAGAACACAGAACTTTCTAAAAATTAGGTCTAGTTAAAATTGCTTCAAATGGAAATAAGTACAAGTCAGCTTATCAGCCATGGCTAAAGAGATGTATCTCATCATGTTGCTGTCAAAGTTAATACTTTTGAAAGAATCCCAATGGTTTACAAATTACACCCCTAAAGCATTAATTTATTTATTATTGTGGCCCCTGGTAGAGATATACTTTGCCTTTCTGCAGCTGTATCTCTCTAAAATGAGCACAATGGTATTATTTGGTATTAAACTATATGTTTCCTGTGGGGAATGGAAACCAGTCGATTGGTGGTAGGAAATTCTGATGGGCTCCCCCTTTGCACGTTCTGTGTCTTAAAGAGTCCCTCTGCCACATTGCTTTCCCCATAAGCTGAAATGTTAAGCTGTTTCCCTGTCTTGTTTTGATGCCTACTTCGTAAAATATTCCTGTTAACATCACATTTGTGTCCTGGATTGTATCTGGGGCTGCTGTGTAGCTGAGAGGTACAGGCATTTCAACCCAGAGTGAGTTTGTGGCTTGTATTCATATTCAAATTTTAGTATCATCTATCTATGAAATTATTCATCAGATTTCTCTGTGAATGCTTTTAATGGTTTAATGTGTTCAGCTGATAACAAACTGCATGCTGAAACGCAATGTTGCTCTTTTTAGACTTGATTAGACTCTATCCTTGATTGTGATTTAATGGCTGTTCACAAGCTTGTTCGCTCTTGCTGTTGCATATTAAGTACCAAAGTATCCAACCAGGTCTGCCAAAGTCTTTCAAGGGACCAGGGTTTCTCAAGGGAGATGAAAAGCCCTAAGTAGGCTAGCGTTTTGATTCAGGACTTGGATTGTATTTGATTGTTCTTGGTCATGAAAGATTTTGTTTGTAAATCCCTCTGGAAATATGTAAGTGCTCAAAGACCTGTCTCAGTGCTGGATTTTACTCTGCTAAAATGCTATCTAAACAATCAAACAAAAGCAATTAGCACAAGCAACAGCAGTCAAAACAATTCCAAATATGTTTTATTCACCTTCACCTTTTCATTTCCCAAATGCCCGTCTGAGCTATTGTGACAGAAAGAGCAATGTGTGATTAGAAGTCAGCTATTTCTCATATGCTCTGTGCATCATCTCTAACATCTTGTATTTGTGTATGATGGGTGCTTGCATGGCCCATATTACCATAATCTCTGCTTTTTAGCATACGCTGTTTTTCACTGTGCCCTCACAGAAGTACTGATAGACCCAGCTCTCTAACAGGCAGGTGTGGGGATTTCCACAAGAAGTCTACAGAGCAAGGGCTTGATCTGAGGTCCTACGCTAATGCCATTGCCAAAGAATCACTTTTCCCATACGTATCTAGTCTCCTCTGTTTAAACTAGGAGAGGATTAATAAAAGTGTGATAGTGATACACTAGTTAGCGGATTGTTTAAGCTAGGCTTGAAGTTATACCATATGCGTGAACAGCACAGTGAAGGATGAAATGTCTTCAGTGGTTTTCTAGGCAAAGGGTCAGATGAGGGGAGATTCCAACTGGGCGGTGGGAATGTGGGACCACAGAAGTATGTTGATGTCTTCTACTGATGTGCTTCTCTCCTTTGGCTAATGTGTCTTTTATGAGCCATAGTGAACCTATGTTCTCTAACGAAATATCTGTAAGAATAAATTAGCTTTTAAACTGTGGTTGATGGCACCTGAACCTCAGGTGCCATTGAGAGCAGCCTGTCAGCAATGGCATGTTTTAAACCAGAGCCGATTTCCACATCCTGCGTTAACTGTTGCTTTTCTAAAGAAAGAACTAGTCCAAGGGTTTGCCAGTGCTTTTTTATGCCAGTGAGTCTGTATTGGCTTTGGTGGAATTATTTCTGCTTTACTCTTGCTAGCTGAGAGTTTAGTTGCCTGTGCTTCTCTTTTCCATTCTCATGTCTGGCTGTAGTTAATGTATCTGCCACGAGATTATTGCAAGATGACGGTTTCTTTTTACTTGAAATATGAACATCAAGTGAGTGCTTTTGAACTGCATTTTATGTGTTTATTAAGCAAAATATGCTTATTATTAAAAAAAGAGCAAAAGAGGCATAACACCTAGAATAGAATTAACTATTTCAGCTGGAAGGGACCTACAATGACCATCTAGTCCAACTGCCTGACCAATTCAGTGCTGACCAGGTTAAATCATGCTATTAAGGGTGTTGTCCAAATACCTTTTAAACACTGACAGGCTTGGGGCATCAATCACCTCTCTGGGAAGCCTGTTCCAGTGTCTGACCACCCTCTTGGTAAGCAAATGCTTCCTAATGTCCAGTCTGAACGTCCCCTGGCGCATCTTTGAACTATTCCCTTGCATCCTGTCACTAGATGCCAGGGAGAAGAGCTCAGCACCTCCCTCTCCACATCCCCCCTTCAGGAGGCTGTAGAAAGCAATGGGGTCACCCATTAGCCTCCTTTTCTCCGAACTAGACAAGACCAAAGTCCCCAGCCACTCCTCATAGGACATTCCCTCCAGCTCTGTCACCAGCTTTGTTGCCCTCCTCTGGACACATCCAAGGACCTGAACATCCTTCTTAAATTGTGGGGCTCAGAACAGCACACAATACTCAGGGTGAGGTCGCACCAACACAGAATACAGCGGGACAATCACCTCCTTTGACTGGCTGGTCATGCTCTGGTTGATGCACCCCAGGATGTGATTTGCCCCCATATTGAGCTGCTGGCCACCAGCGCCCCAGATCCCTTTCTGCAGGGCTGCTCTCCCAATTTATACTTGTCCCCAGCGTTACTCCATCCTAGGTGCAGAATCTGGCATTTGGACTTGTTAAATTTCATCCCATTAATCATAGTCTGATGTTCCAATCTATCTAGACCCCTCCATAAAGCATCTTGTCCCTCAAGAGAGTCAACAGCATCTCCCAGTTTGATATGGTCAGCAAACTTGTGAATGATGCCTTAAAGTCCTGCATCTGAATAACTGATAAATATATTGAACAGGAAACAGGACTGGCCCTAGAGTTGAACTCAGAGGAGCATCGCGCCTGACTGCCTGCTAGCCAGGTGTAGCCCCATTCACTACAATTTTTCTTTTTTTCTTTTCGTATATCAGAAACTTTATTTTGAGGTAAGTTTCAGACAGAGAAGCTGGGTGTCATAGAGCTCCCCTTGGCCATGGTCGTGGGGAGCTTCCCGCTGTCTGTGAGAGCGTGGTGTGATGCAGGCTGGGGCTGTCTGCTTCCTTGGCATCAGGCCAAGGGCTTTGCAGAAAACTGCAGAAATCTCCAGCTGAGGGGCTGAGGAGGGAGGGGACCAGAGCGCGCCAGGACTAGTTGTGTCCTTGTCTGGGCCTGGGGCTGCGAGAAACAGGACAACATGTACAAATAATGGGAGCAGCCACCCTTGGTCACTATGGGCAATGCCTGTCCAGGGTCTCCTAAGCTCAGGCCAACATGACAGCCCACTGTTGCTCTTGGCTGTGTGGGGGACAGGCTCTCTCCTGGGGCTGTGGTCACATCACAGCCCCTCCTTGTCCCATCCCATCATAGAATCACAGAATAGTTTGGGTTGGAAGGGACCTGCAAAGGTCAGCCACTCCAGCCCCCCTGCCATGAGCAGGGACATCTTCACCCAGATCAGGTTGCTCAGAGCCCCATCCAGCCTGGCCTTGAATGTCTCCAGGGATGGGGCATCTACCACCTGCCCAGGCAACCTGGGCCAGTGTTTTAGCACCCTTATTGTAAAAAATTTCTTCCTCATGTCTAGCCTGAATCTCTCCTCTTTTAGCTTAAAACCATTACCCCTTGTCTTCTTGTAACAGACCCTGCTAAAAAGTCCATCCCCATCTTTCTTATAGGCCCCTTTTAAGTACTGAAAGGCCACAGTAAGGTCTCCCTGGGGCCTTCTCCAGGCTGAACAACCCCAAGTCTCTCCCATCCCATCCCATCCCATCCCATCCCATCCCATCCCATCCCATCCCATCCCATCCCATCCCATCCCATCCCATCCCACCTCCCCTTGGGCTCCTCCTTGCTGTTGGGGCCGGGGCAGAGGGAGGCGGAGCCCAGCATGAGGGTGCAGACAAATAAATATGGTGTCTAAACATTGGGGAGCAATTCAGGTGTTTAACTTAGTGACCCAGTGCCACTTTGGCTGTCTGAAAGCCCAATATCCTGTGAATACACATGAAATTGACAGAATAAAGTAAATGCCTTTTTTAGATCAGCCAGGTGGGGCACACTAAAGCATCTGAAATTGCCCTGAATACTTTAATTCCAGTTGCAATGCCTGGAACTCTGCTGGCTCCATCTATGGACAGTTAGCTCTCACCTGGCTGCACACCTGTGTTTGGGAAAGGTACCAAGCTAACCAGCCTTTTATTAAGCGTATTTAGAGATCAAATACAGAAAGTTGTACATGAAGGAATGATTTTGTTGTAATAAGTAATATGATAAATACCAGTTATCAGGGAAAAGCCATAGGAAAGATGCAATTTTGACCCCTGCTGAGGAGGTGCAATTGACTTGTTTTGAAAGTAGTCTTACAAGGAGGCAGGTTCTTGTACCCTGATTTAAAACACTTGCAAAGATTAAGATCTTCAACATACGCTTTTCCATCCAAGTGGCTCTTCTGTGCTTGTATTCAACCCCATGCCTTCATCACTGCCTGCTAAAAGTCCTTCATTTTTCCATGGGGAAATAATCACCAGCTGAAGTGGATCAAGAATTACTTTTACGTGGATCATACTCAGCAACAAGTTTAATTACAGCTGAAGTGGCAGATATTCCCCTTGTGACACATCCTCCCTTTATTGGCACCAGAAGAAACGTTTAGCAGTGGAGCAACTCTCCACTTCCAGAAGAATATTCTGCTTTTCTGCTGCTCTGACCAGGTGACTTACGTTAGCCCAGCTGCACCTTTCATCTGCCTTTCAGGAGAGGAGCAATAAATATCTTGTGATTTAATGTATACCCAGCACAAGGACTGGGTGTGGGATTTTAAAATCACCAAAATATTCTGCAAGCTTACATTACGTGATAGTATTTTATTAAGGCAGCAACTCTGGATTTTGTTAAGATTGAATGTAGACATTTTTATTACTTATTAATCAAATTCCAGATATGTCAAGAACATGATTTAATTCCTACTTAATAATCCTCTAAATGCAAATATTGGAACTCTTTAAAACAAGCTAAATATTTTTTCACTTGAGCTTGATGAAGCTGATTAAGAATTACCTGCAGTAAGTTGTTTTAGTTCCAGAGTAGACTATCTGTTTAGTAAAATAAATTACCGCCTCAGGGGAGTATGAAGAGAAACCCTGGAACATACTAAGGGCAAGATTTTCAGAAGCATTTTGCAGTGGCTTAACTCTGCTCTGAATTTTACCCTTCATTTCAAATGGAGGAAGGTGAGGGAAACAGCCAGTGTCCATCTTGGATAAATGGTGCACAGAGAATGCAGAAATATTTATTCTGGATGTTCTCTATACAATGCTTGTTCAGCATTGCTATGAATTCCTAGTTGTCTTGCTAAAATCAAAAGTCTTCTGCCAAAGGTAAGGACAGGTTAAACTAAGTGAGCTGAAAAACAGCTGTTACACTCACTGGCAGTACTTTATTGTCTGTGTCTTGTTAGCTTTTTGTTGGATTTGGCTTAGCTCCTTGAGAAACAATCCCATCTCTAGAAGAAATAAACCTCATGTTACCACCTTAAAATAATATGAAAAGTACTTGATTCTTCTTGCTACATTCTTCTCATCATCTTCTCTCTTTAAGCTGTGTTGTTTGGCCCTTTCTATGTCAGCTGCTTTCTATACTGAACCTGATACCTGCAATATTTTTCATTGCCATATCCCCCTAATAACTCGAGCATATCACAGTGCTTGCCAGAAGCCATTCAAGCAAAACATTACCAGTTTATGAAATATCTTTAATTAATAAACTTATGAGGAACAAGCAGTGTTAAAGACTGTTCAGCCAAACTAAGCATTGTGCTGTTGTTTTTATCCACAGAACTCCCCTCCTTCGTTTGCCTGAATCTCTGTTGAATCATAACATCAAGCTGCGAGTCCTTCCGAGGGTGGGAGATTCGGGTAGTTTGCCAGGGGGCTGGGCCCCACCCCACCTTCTGGAGCCTGGGAAATAATAAACCATGCTGGGGAAACAATGTGGATCCAATTTGAAGTCCGAGAAGCGAGGACGTTCCGTGGCATATCAGAAATTCACGGCTTTTTAACCCACTTTCTCATGCCTTGCTGTTGCTGATGTCCTTGAGAGCTCAGTGATCAAACATGACACACAACACGCACTACCTCAGCTAAGCGCGATGTTGCAGGCCTTAAATTTGAATTTTCCACGGTTTTGTGATAGACAGAGCGTAACTGTGTTGGTCCTGCCTCACATGTGCATATTGTGTGTCTGGGGAGGGAAGGCACTGGGGCTTCCCCAATGTCCCGCGGCTCCAGCGTCCCAGAGAGCAGTGCGGGGCTGGCAAACAGCCACGCTTTGCAAGCTTGTGTTCCAGCAGCTATTCACGGCCACCTCTTCTGCAGAGTGCCCAGACCGCAGATTTATTAGTTGTTATTAATTGTCCTTCTGGATATTGATAAAATACAGAGTGAAAAATATACTGAACAGTAACTGTGGTTTCTTTTCTTTTGGGTGCTGGAGTTGGGTGCATCTCCTAATATGTTGCTGCTGCGGAGGCTTGGAGCAAGTAAAGCGTTCTCTGGAAGCTCACTGCTGGAGAAACTAATTGTCATTACCTTGAGAAGTGAATATATTCGTTTCAGGACCCTGCTCATTCAGTGTCCATATGGAAGAAAAGAGAGCTTTCCATGCAAGATCCTTTTCATGCAGATCGAAAAACCTCTCTCCACAGCTGTCTTTTCTGACTCTTAGTTCTGTGCTAGAAGCTCACAGATAACTCTGCATTTGCACGCTGAGAAGGCTTTCGTTAGGCAGAGGCACGATAAGTGAGGTCATCTGGTTTCGTGTCCAGTCCTTAACCCTGAATGTCTTTGCAGCCTTAAATAAATCACTAAGGCCAACATTTTTTGAATGTCAGTGTCTGAAGTTAGACATCCAATTTTGTAGTTAAGCACGTAAGTAGGACTGCTCTGATTTATATAGACACTGACTCCCACGGTGTCTTTATGTGTTATATTGTGTGGGGGTTTGTAGCATTACTGAAAACTAAATGTGGATTTAGGAGTATAATGTAAGACAGCCAAGTTTGAGAATGTCAGCCTTGACCTACACAAGCTTGATTTATTGCCGGTCTGTTAAGCGAACTGAATGAGGTTTACCTGGCTGAAGAGGATGCTGAGAGGACTGATGGACAGTGAATTTTCTGATCACTGAAGTGTTTTGATCAACCAGTAGCTGGTATTTTCTGGTTTATGAATAAAGACAGTTATTGTTACAATAGAAGGAGGAAGATTGCTTCAGATGTGTTGCCCAAACACAGTGCAGTTGACATGTGCAAATGTAGCAATCTAATACATTTCTGACTATCAAGCCTGTGCTGTTAAAAACAGCCTGGTTTGATCCACTCTCCACCAAAAGAGATGAACTGCAGTTTCTTAATGAGCAGTTAGATAGCTTCTTAGAGACTTGCGCAATATCATACTGATGAGATAAGGGCTCCTTTGTGGTATGCTGGATTTTCATAAGCCTGCTGGCTCCATGGGCTGGAGCAGAATGTTTGAGCATTTTATTAAAAAAACCCCTACTGTTTTCATAAAGTTTTGGGGACACATTCCAATCTTATTTTCATCACATTTTTCTGGCATAGAGAACAGAGGAGCTTACAGCTATGCTGGGGCTAACTTCCTTTTCATCACATAGGGACCAAAGCCTAGAGCTCTCCTCTTAAATTCCTCTGCTCCAGGTTTACAGTGGCAAGGACACGTTAATCTTGCTTCATAATATAAAGGGAGTAGGTTCCACGACATACTTTAAAGGACTAGATTTGATGGCAGTAAGTACAATTGCAGCTTTCAGCTCGTTACAGAGTTAAGCTCCAGAGTGTACGTGTTAAAAAGGAAGTTCCCACTGAATGTAATACTGTTTGTAGGGAGAAGCATCTTCGAGTCTAGTGTCCCTCTCCCTTCCGTTTCGTGAGTTCTGTGACAACTCTGCCCCTTTTGGGGACAGACCAAAGTCTGCTGCAACTTTGTGCGGAACATGTATCAAAGCCTACTTTTGTCTTGCTGAATTCAATGGCAATTTAGTCTTTGGATGCAGCAGCAGCCCTGCTGGATTCCTTGTTATAATTTATTCTTTAAGGAGTTTATGCCCAGAAGTACTGACTGCCTCTTGCTTCCAATGACTTAAACATGAGCTGACTGCTTATCACCCTTGGAAGGTGGGGTGCTTCCCTGCAGAAGATTCCAGTTTAAACAGACAGACATAATTGCTCAGAAAAAAAAATGTCCCTTGGCTTCTGATGAGACTGGATTAAGTCAGGCTTGGTTTGGTTTGGTGTGCTTTGATATAGGGGTGTGACAGTGCTTTTCACATAATTGGGTTAACACTGAAAGCGTCTATTTTGATTAAGATGGTGCAGTTTAACAGGTGGAAAACCGGGACAGACAAGGAATCAGTCTGACGGCCAGAAAAACGTTCTTCAAGCAAATGGGTTTATCAGGTACTTGATCAATCTTTCAAAGTCCAGCTCTTGAGCAGAATCAGCACAGGCAATTGTATTTTATGAGGTTTTAAATAGTGTATCAGAAAGAATCTTGACTTCTAAGAAATGCACTGCTTGTGTTGTTTTCCCCTCTGAAGCCACGAAGCTGCTTTGCTCCAATTTGGATTTAGGCATCTTGTGCAGCACAGGGCTGTGTGCGGTACACAACTGCTGGAATTGTTTCTTTTTTTAACTAAGAGATTGGCAGCCACTTGGATGAGTCACAATCATGAGCCTAATTTTAGCTGGTATGTATGTATTGGGAGAATCTACCAGAGACAGTTGCATCTCAAGTGTTGAGAGACGTAAAGTGAGTTTAGTTTTGGGGCTTCTTAGAAATCAGCTTTTGTGTCTGAATTCTGTTTCTTCTCTTGTGGTTTTGTACAGTCATATTATGTGACCTTTCAGTTGGAATTCAAGTAATTCCTTCACCTTCAAAGAGTTTATCAGGAGACGATCTAGAGTGACAACATCAATACTTTGATTCATGCTTGTTGGGTATGTGTTTGACTTATGTTTGTGTTTTGACCATAATGAAGTTCAGAGTTTAAGCTGTCTGTAGTGTCCCAGTTCATTTGTTGATTTATCCAGGAGCCTCTGCTGGTTTCTTGTAGCTGACATGGGAAAGAGTGTCCAGGAAGATGTGTGAGTGTGTAGTTTGAGAGGAGCAGAGTATATGCTGTGAGAGCCCTGTGGTTATTCAGGCTGCGTAACCTGGCTGCCAGCGCTCATGCCCCTATTTAGTGGCTGTTACTGTTATTTTAGGGCAGTAAAGGTTGAATGCTGCATTTTGCTGCATTGGTCCACCTGTATCAATGTAATGCAACCTCTGGCAGGAGCTGGTTCCTACTTCTAGCAACCCCTTAGGAAAGCAACGTGAACAGCGGTGCCTGCCTTTAAATGCTGTGTATATGAGAAAGAAAAGGTGTATGCTTTTTATGGCATCTTGCTGTTCCCTAATGCATTATTCCTCTTTCCTCTGAGGCGAAGGTGTCAGACTGGATTGTGCAAGGAGATGGAGGCCAACCTGTCATTTACTGCTCGTGTTCAGAAAACAGCCATTAGCAGTACCCGAGGCCCTCCTCTGCTTTGTGTTCTGCTCAGCCTCTGTGTGCACCTAGGTAGTAAACTACCATATGTTGTTTATAGAGAATGCAAAGGCAGTGTATCATTTTCCACTTAATCAGGATGTTCCTAATCGGGAAATTGCCCAGAGAACTAATTAAAGCCAAATGTACTCAATAACTACTGTTTAAGAGACACAGTAATTCTGCTTAGCACAAACATCCTCAAGTGATTTACAGGTACCTGGGCCATGTCCCATTTTTAAACTGAACGTGTCCTGGTTTCTCCTAGGAGAGCTCTTAATTTTGTCTGAGTTATGATGCTGGGAATGTCTGTACAAACTTCTCTCCCTGTCTGATCTGTGTCGAAGCTCTGTGTTTTCTAGACCAGGTAGGCAGTGTCCTCCCTGTCCCAGCAAGCCCTGCTCCAGGCAGAGCTGCTTCTTCCATTACCCTGAGGAGTCTCAGGCTGTGGGCTGGTGGTGGTGATGGTGACAATCCCACTTAAACTTTGCTTACGCTGAGCATAAACACCTCCTGGCCCTGGACATGTGTTCCTGATTTGTGCTGTTTCTTGTGTTGTCCTGGCAAACTATTTGTTCAGCTGTGCAGCAGCTAAATCTGGATAGTGATCTGGCTGAAAAATAACCCAGAGAAAGGGGGGAAAAAAGAAAAGAAGAGAGGTGTCTCATCCAAATCGGTTTTGTAGCCTGGTTCACGATGTGGCTACAGAAACAGCTGTACAAGCACAAAGGAGGGAGTGGTGGGAATAAATGGGTGAGGTCAGAAGAAGGGAGGCTATTGAAGCCAGCACTGCTGCCAAAACGTTACTTGCCGATTAGTTCTCAGCTCCTCTGTTTTCTTGAACATTTCCTCACATCTGCTCTGTCACAGAAAACTCTTATGGATGTTACCACTTCTGCATCATAACATAACAGCTGTACTGGTTCAGACAAAGACTTCATCTAGCCCAATATCCTGTCTCCAACAGTGGCCATAATAAGCAGACCCAGGGGGTGAGGAGGGGACAAGCATGTCTGGTACTTCCACGACTGTTCTCTCAGCCTCAAACAATGTTTAGCTCAGGGGATTTCCTGAACCCAATGTGGTTCATTTACACAGTAACTCTCATTGTATCTCTTAAGTACTTGTCCAAGTCAAGTACTCCCCTGAAGGCCATGTAAAGTCATGGTGTTCATGACATCTTTTGGCAAGGTGTCTCACATGTGGTTTTCCTGCTTGGGATAACCACGAAGTTCATAGGCAGGACAGACCTATAGTACCAACCTGGACAGGCCTGGGACCATGCTGGCTTGGAGGGTGACATTTGTGGGAGCAGCCCAGGATTGTCACACTTCTGCCCAACCAGTGTGCCCTTCAAACCAGGGCAGCTCCAACTGCTTCTCCAGTTGGGACTGGTCATGGCTCACAATGGCTCTCGGGCCATGTCTAGGGATTTTTGGCTGTGTTGTTGTGAGCCAAATAAGTGTGGGGCCCCTCAATGGCTCCCAACACAGGCAGATGAGTTCCAGTGCTCCGTTCCCTGGCACTCTTTAATTCACAGAAGGAGGTGCAGCCGTGATGTCTTCCATGAAACACGTGGACTAACATAATTGGGATATTCCTAGATCAGCATTTTTAACGTCGGAGGGTTTCAGGAAGATAGTAATTTCCTAGAGGAGAAGATAGCGCTTATTTAGTGTGCTTAAATGGATAATTGCATGGAGCCAGGTTCACTGTCCAGTCCAGTCATCTGTGACCTATTGTCATTATTTTTACTATTATATCTTTTTACCTAATGTTGACTCACAGACAACAGTATTGGAGAAAAGGTTTCTCTAAAGAATTGGAAGTATCATGGACTTGGCAACACCTGCTGGCTACTGCTCAGCAAAAATGAAATGTTTTGGTTGTCTTAGTCCAGTGTAAGAAAGAAAGATGTGAAAGGACCTTTTCCATAAGGCAGTTAAGTTCTCAGTTGGTGTGCTCAGCTGAAGTGACCAGGGTGGAGCATGAGGATACACATTACGTGTTCTCCTCAGAGGTGGATGGGTTGAGTTTATATCTGAAAGCACACCAGCCAATTGAAAAGCTTGCAGCCTGCATCAGTTTTGTGGGCAAATGAAAGTTCTTTACATCCTAAAGCTTGTCTAATTCCATTGCGATTCACGCTCGATTATAAACTGTATAACTCTGAATACTGTCATTTTCTGTGCTCATCTGTGCTGTGTGACCAAGTCATTGAGTCGCAGTTCTGCTTCAGAAAGGTGAATTTGCTGAGACAAGGCCAAGAGGACAAACTAGCGCAAATGTTACATGTTTGTTTATTGGTGTGCTTGGTGGAGATTAGAGTTGTTGCTAGAATGTACATACCTGTTTACTGGGATGAGAGGGAAAACTCTCCATCTCTTTTCATCTGATGTTCATTGTGTTTCTGACGATAATCCGTGCTTAGGCCTGTGAGGCAGTCCTGGTCCGTGTGGTGCTGCCAGAGCCACCTAACTTGCTGTGTCAATGAGAAACACAAAGGGAGAAAATAAAATTACCTGGTATTTATTTGCACATTAAAACTTTTCTATGAATAGGCTGTACATCCCTTTCTCCTGCCCCCTTGTGATGTGATTCCCCCTTTGTAAGATATGAACAATTTATGTAAATGATTGTGATTGCCAAACTAATCAAACCAAGGACAAAAGCAATCACAGGCACTCATCTGGCATCCAGCTTCCTGACTTCAGCCCTCACATTAACTTCTACTTCATTAAAATATATATGACCCAATTCGAGAGCTAATTTGGACGAAACCATTAGGCTTCTGTCCTCATCACTGGTAGAAGTCTGAGGTTCATTTTCACACACGAGTGAGCAGTTGCAGCTTTAAGATGCATGAAGATTATTGCTGTGTATGTGCATATGAAAGGGAGAGGGAAAGTGGCAGTGGACGTACTATTTCTGTAACGGCATCCTTTTATAACTTCTTATTTGTGCTCCACCTGTGGAATGCTGGGCAGGATGTGAAAATATGTGGGCAAGTTAAACACATGAAAGGAAAACAGCCTGTGAGAAGGGAGAGTGGCAGGATGCTGGTGTTGCATTATAACTGTTGAGTGGCTAATACAACAGCTGGTGGTGGTCTCAGTGGAGTCCCACTGAGTGGAAGATGTCTGGTCAGATCTCCAGAGCTGTTTGGATCAAGCCCAGAGAATCTCTACACACTCTGCGAAGTTTTTTCTTATTGGGTAGCTATTTTAAATGCCTTAGCTTCAAAAGAAGCCCTTAGCAGGCAGAGTTTGCAAAAATACTCAGAAGATCTACAGGTTCAGAATCTCAAGATATTTTTTAATTCAGCAAATCCCAGTAATTTATCCCAGTAACTCCCCGGTCTCAGGAAGGATGCCACAGCTAGATTGTGTCAGTAATATCTACCAGCATGTGTGGCTGGCAGGGGTTTGTCCCCTGGAGCCACTATCTGGGGTATCAAGTCAGTCTCTGGACTGATGGATGAGTCACTAGAATCTCTGTTTTGTTTGTGCGTTTTATCAGAGATCATCAGGCAGCCGTCAGTGTGATTGACTAACTCCGCGCCAAGTGTCAGGCAAAAGGAGCTCAAGAGAAGTAGCACAAGTGACAGCTAAAGAATAAGCAACAATCTGTCTTTTCAAATGAGTTGTTCTGCTGGCAATTTGACAAATTGTATGGTGTAACTGAAAGTTCTAGTTAATGTGTTACATTACTTTATTTCAAAATATTCTGTTATGAATTGCTTACATTTAAATTCTGCCAGATAGAATGCTTAATGATATCGGTACAAATACAATAAAATTGACATAGAAATGCTGAGACAGTGCAAGTCTTCTGAGATTTATTCCTAAATATTCTTGCAAAGTCCTGTTTCAGCATTTTTAAAAATAATTGGACATCTTTGTTTTCTACAAAATAGAATGTAATAGGAGAGTTCTTCATATAAATGGACAAGAAGGAGAAAGGGTGGGATTGGAAACAATTTGTTTGCCCATAGAAATCCTCCTGCAAACTTTTGCTCAGCATATTTATTTGGGTGCCATACCACCTGATTGATCTACTTTGTCTGCCTTGCGTGGGTAATTCATGTTTTTCCCATCCTAAGAAAATATGACTTCTTTTTTCTTTGAGTTTGATCAAAATGACTCTGGTTCCATGATATAAGGATGACATTTTAATGGGACATGTGAATAAAGAGAATCTCCAGGAACTCCAGGTTTGTTGCACAAATATACACCAGGAATATGGGAAGAATTTTCTTCCAAACTTTTGTTTTTCCTGGCTGGTTAATGCCTTGGAAGTGCTCACAGCTCTTATGATTGCCAGTGTTTCCCCACCTTTTTTGAAATTACTCTAATTATATAAGAAAATGTGAATAGTGGTTAATTGAGCAGTGGCTGTATTAATTCATTATGACCATATTTCAAGGTCTTGTAATTTGTTTCTCACAGTCTGGCCAGTCAGTGACTTGTCCATGGCTAGCTAATGATAATAGCTTGTAAAAAGCTTTACTGGAAAAATTAAAGTGTGGTTTTAAGCATTTTAAGCAATTGCACTTTTACTGGTATATGTCCCTATGGGGATATCCTTATTCTACAATGATTTTTTTTTTTTTTTCCCAAACTGACAAATCAAATTTGTGACTAATTTGAAATACAGGGTGTTTCAAAAATATGGACCCTATCAAGGACTCAGACTTGCTTCAAATTGGGTCCTTCTTTTTGAAACACCCTGTATTCTCTGATTCCAGAGTAAGTGTCCCCACTTGAAGAGCTCTTTCCAAGCACTCAAGTGGTCATATTTTTAAAACCTGCTCTGAAGGTGCTTTAAATGTCCTTGTTTTATTCTGCATTGCAAAGGACTAGGAGCTTACATTGCCAGCTACCGCGCTCGACTGAGAGTGCTAAGTCAATCACATGTGATCGTTAAAAATGTCCATTGTCCATTAAATTGCTAATATTCTACCCTGGGCTAAGATTGTTTGGATGTTTGCAGCAGCTTGCAGTATCTTCATGGTTTTGGTTTCCTGTCATGCTTGTTAGTCTGATACAGTGTGAAGACACACTGTGTTGGCAGATACCGATGGCAGATGAAGATGAAGATGGTTGTATGGCAGTGCATCTCCTGTTTGTCCTCGTCACTGCTACCTGCTCGTGCTGGGGGGAAGGTTTGTCCAGGAGTCTCTGTGAGAACAAGAGCAGACAGCAGGCATAAATTTTCCAACTATCACTTCTAAAAGAGACCTTGCAGTCAGCAAAGGTATTTTTTTGCACGTGGCGTTCCTCAAGTTTTAATCTCATCCCCCGTCATGATAACTGCATGGTTGTTGGGAAGAAGCACAAACTGCAGTTATCATACTTATGTTGAGGCTTGGGGCCAACACAGAAGATAGGGAAAGCTCCTTGCTAGTTGCTCTGCTGAAAGCAAGGCAGCATCTTCTGAGCGTCACTCTGCTGGGGCTGGAACGCTTCCTGCTGTCACAAAGGCTCTCCCTCATGTTTTGCTCTGATTTAAGCATCATTGGCACAAAGACGTGATTTTCTTCAATAGCGCGACTGATGTGACCAAGTTTCTTCCTCAAAATGACTGATACTGGAGTTCAGATGGGCCTAGGTGACTATGGCCTAACATAGGTGAAAATGAGCAGTGACCATTTAAATAGAAGATTACCAGCAGCTTATTGCAGAGAATATAACCACTGCTTGCCCGGGAGGTATTTATCTGTTCTATAATAGCTGCATTTGCAATGACATCTTAGTGCCTGTGGCAACTAGCGCCATAAGAACTTTTTCTTTCAGGTGCAGGCTTTATATGTAAACCTCTGAAAGGCTGCGGTTCCCGCAGAAGCTGGTGTGTGTGTGCTGGAGGTGATGGGGCTGTGCTGGCTTCAGCAGCCACAGCTGCAGCGGGGCTGGTCAGTCCCTGCATGGCCAGTGGCCCCTCGTGCATTGGCCACCTGGGGACAACCTGCTCTGCTGCTGGGGAGGCACCTTCGGAGGGGAAGGGAAGAGAAGGGAAGGGAAGGGGAGGGGAGGGGAGGGGAGGGGAGGGGAGGGCAGGGGAGGGGAGGGAAGGGCAGGGAAGGGCAGGGAAGGGCAGGGAAGGGAAGGGAAGGGAAGGGCAGGGAAGGGCAGGGAAGGGCAGGGAAGGGCAGGGAAGGGCAGGGAAGGGAAGGGAAGGGAAGGGAAGGGAAGGGAAGGGAAGGGAAGGGAAGGGAAGGGAAGGGAAGGGAAGGGAAGGGAAGGGAGGACTCCCAAACCCTTCCCTCCCCACTGCCCTCCACTCAACCCATTTCTGTGCGGGGTTCTCCACTGATGAGAAGCTGGGGTGTTTTTTGGAGGACGTACCTGCTGGCATAATTCCAGAAAGTGTTAGACAGTGCTTTTGAGATCCATTGTGGAGAGCTGGAGGTGGAATCTCATGGCAAATGTTTAAAAAAGGAAGAAAAAGACAACTGCACTGACCTTGCTTCTCCTCCTCAATTTAAAACAATTTGGATGTTGACATTTTCTGTTCCATTTTCGGAAGAAGGGACACTAATCCAGAGGTGGTGATGATAACAGTTGATGTGTTTACTTTTGTTATGTAGTGAGTGTTGTATTGTCCTTTTGTTCTGTGATTGATGGTTAAAAATAAAACTGTAGATAGTTCTGAGAATGCAGGAGAGGCTTGGCTAACATACATGTTGAAGTAAAAAAAAATAGACAAAAAAATTACATTCTTTATTAGTGAGTATGTTTCTTTTAGGCTAATTTTTCTAAGGCAGATGATAAAATTATGTTATCTAAATTCAAAGAACTATATTTAAAATATTTTATTACTTTTTTGGTTACTCCCATGTTACTATGTGTCCCCAGACTTTTGAAACACAGAGGTCATCTTAAACACTCCCACCATTGCCTTAGTTTGCAAATTAGCTCCTTGAAATATCAGCTGTATGTATTTTGCATTTAATAAATTAATTTATTAAGGAAGCAAGAAATTGATTATTCAATTACTGTGGATCAGGCACCAAACATCCTAGTATGTTAGATGAAGCATGAAGCTGATCAATAAAAATCTATTTCATCAGCATTTCTTAGCGGTGAACTAGCTGCTTGGGAACGAACAAAAGCACACACATGCAAACCCCTCTCTCATCTAAATGTTTTCAGATGCTGTGACTGAAACACAAATGTCCTGTGTGATAGATCTGTGTATAATCAGGGAATTTGTTATGTATGAAATGCAATTTGAATTTCATTCCTGGGAAAAAAGTTATATACATCTTTGTTTGTATTATATATATCTGAGTGAGGTATATGGATCCCATGGGTAAGAAACACATTATAAAATCTACATGTAGAAAAATTTTTTGTCTTAACATTAAAGCTGTTTTGAACACTGGCAACAGTCCAGAATCAAAATGGTCATCGTTTGTATGTGTCTGCCTGTCTCCTTCTTCGTAAAGATCCTTTAAATCTTTGCTTGAGAGCAGGATCTTGCAGATAGTTTATAGAGAGTGCTGCCAAGCTCTTCTCATAGTGGACATCCTAGAGGCCACGAAAAACAAAACAAGTCTCTTAAGTTGGAATTTATGTGTGGGGTGGTGGCTCAACACTTTGCCCACTTTTCCGGGGGGAAGTGTCAAAAATGTTTCAGTTGCAGTTGATGGAATGGATTATGTCTTACTATGTACTGCCTAAGAATGACAACATATATCTGTTTTGGGATGCAAGCAATAGAATATAATGACCCTGTCACCTTAACATTCATTTTCTTAATGTTGGTCCATTTGGATTCTAAATGTGAAGGCATCAGGCCATTGCTCACCGTTGTGACTGTCTACAAAATAATGATTGTGCTGAGCGGTAGTGTAATGATTGCACTTTTTTGTTCAGTAATCTTCATTTTGCATTCTCCAGGCCAAGTTCTGCACTCTTCAAGATAAATCTCAGACCTTGGTTCTTTGAAAAATATTGAATATGGTTTGCATAGTGTATTAAGGAGATGACAGTGCTCTTATTCTAGTGGCTTCAGTGGAGTTCCTTTCCGTTTACACCTGAAAACTAAGATCAGAGTCAAACCATTGGTGTTTGGAGCCCTATTTTTATTTTTTTCTTTACTAGAATCTACCTAATGATATTCAGCTGCTTGAAAACTTTGATGGCAGCCAAAGTAAGTATTGCTTGGTGGTTTGGGAGTCTTTCCTATCTTCCATCGGTTTTATTTTGAAAATAAAATTGTGCAAGCTAATTTTAATGCATTTTGCAAAACTCTGCTGATGATTTATGGTTTGTGTTACTGGTACAATCTCTTCCAGCCTCAGAGCTCCCAGCTAGTCCTGGGAGATGTTATAACAGTAGAAGACTCTTTATCCCTCTGTCTATGAACCTGTAAAAACTACTACCACCACAAATCTACACAGATGGAGGAAGTAAAGCATGTTAAACTCAAGGCAGATTTATGTTCCTCTTCAGCCAAACACTTCAGCATACATTTGTCTACAGACACGGATTTAATCCATTTTTAGTCAACAAGTCACTTAAGCGCATGACTAAGTCCCACTGCCTTACCACGGGAGGTGAGCGTGGGCTGACTTGGAGTGCTGCGCTGACTTGGAGTCTGTTCCACACAGAAGTGCAAGAGTCTGATGGTGTCGTGTGTGTGACGTTTGTGCCATTGTAGCTAGGTATAAAGCCACAGACTATGGGTGAGTCACCAACATCACCACAGCAACAAATTTCTTAACACTCCAAACCTTTTTCTCTTGTGAGACAGAATCGCTCATTACACGACCTTGGTGGAGCAGTAAGGCTGTTTTTATTGGAATGAACCAAGCAGGGAGGCTCACAGGTAGAATCACTGAATGGCTGGGATCGGAAGGGGCCTCTGGAGATTATCTAGTCCAACCCACCAGCTAAAGCAGGTTCACCTCAAATAGATTGCACAGGAATGTGTCCAGGCGGGTTTTGACTGTCTCCAGAGAAGGAGACTCCATAACCTCTCTGGGCAGCCTGTTCCAGGGCTCTGGCACCTCAAAGTAAAGAAGTTTCTCCTCATATTCACATGAAACCTCCTACACTTCAGTCTCTGCCCATTGCCCCTCATCCTGTCTTTGGGCACCACTGAAAGGAGTCTGGTCCCATCCTCTTGACCTCCAACCTTGGGTGTTGAAGTTCAGCTAGCAACTCTTCTTTGCACAGGAGATCTTGGTTTGGACTTCACATCCTGTAGTTGCCTCCTGGCCATTGCCCTGGTGCTCTCCCACACCTGCGGGCAGCCACAGCCGTCCCCGTGCTGATGGACGCGCGAGGAGAGGAGCACCGAGCTCCCTGCTGCTCCCAGGCACCCGCCTGCCATCCAGAAAGGAGCAGACTTCGTTAAACCCACAAACAGCTGTTTATCAGCGGCAGCTACATCTAACTGCGCCATGTAGGGCCAGCCATGAAATTAAATTATTTGACATACCAGATTCTCAACTGGTGAGATTCAGAACCTGAATTAATTACAACAATGTAAACCAGCCAAGGGGAGGACCCATCTTCCTGTGAGTGTTTTCCATTTGGAGAGTTTGCTCACTGAAGCAGACATTTGAAGTGCCTTTTTTTTTTTTTTAATAGCAACATAAATTGATTATTTTGAGAGAATGCAAATGTTCAGAAGGAACCATTTTTTACCTGTTTTGGGATGTGAATGATTGTACCAGAAACCGAGGCTGTTACTTCTTCCAGTCTCCTGCAGGGTGATGAACTCTCTGGAATGACTCTTGTGTTGTCCCGTTCTCCTCACCAGCATGAGGGAACACCAGCATGTTTCTGTGAGGACTCTAAAAAGAAAAGATACTTTTTGATTCTTTGCGCAGTGATCCTTAGTCAATACAAGATTCCTTATGGGATATAGTTTGTTAAACACCTGTCAGTCATGTAATATTCTCTGCTTTGTTGAATTTTCAAAAAAGGCATAAGATTCTGTTTTCAACTTGGTCCTTTAATATTATTTAATAACCATGATGAGCCAAAGGTTTTATGAGGCTTTTTGGCTTCAATATGTGTTTCTTGATGTGGGTGAAGGCACTTGAAGCTGAACTCAGAGCAAGGGTCAGAAGAGGGGTTGCGATGAGTCGACCATCATGGGAGGCCTTTTTTCCCCCCTAGTATTTATTTGGGTAATAGAGTTCTTGGCAGTGGCAGAGAAGAGATTCATGGCTGCTTGTGAGCACAAAGGCATCACAGGCGTGGCAAGGTGGGCTCCCATATGAAGAGTTGGCCAATATTCTTTCATTTGCTGTGATAATGATGGTTTAAAGTTTTTTCTATTCTCAAAAAACAGCAGGAGGAAGAGAATATTATTAATTCCACTGAGAAGATACTGCAGTGATTATTTCTCAGTTGATGGCTCTTGCAACTGTACGCCTTATGTTATTCTCCACTTCAACAATTTTATTTGGAAGTAGTAGAGACACCTCTAAATTAAAAAACAAAAAACAAACAAACCAACCCCCCAAAAAAACAAACCAAACAACAAAAAAGCAACAACAAACCAACCCTGAAATAATTTGTTCTTGAATGGGAGAGAGAGACCACAAATGTCTGGCCACCTCATACTTGTCTTTGCTTAATGACAGTCTTTGTCCTGGTGGTTATCTTGTGGATCTGACTAGGCTCATTTCCCCAAATTTATATCCATCTATAATTGGAAGTTAATGTGGTAGAGTAATTCTAGTCCTGATTCTGTGCTCTCTCTCCTAATTAAATTACTTGAGATGGTTTGAGGTGAGTAGGGGCAGTGCTATCCAGAAGTTGTAACCTTCTGTCCATCTTGCAGGAAATAAGTGCTGTTTTGTGGGTGTCCCCATAAAGAGTAAGAAGCTTCCTTCGGTTTAATGGTTTATGTTTACATCAGTCTCTGTTAAACTCAGATTTTGTGCCAGAAGAATGCCAGCTAGTGCTAAGAAGCCTTTTCAAATGCTCTGCCCAGCTCCTCCAAAATACAGGTTTTTCTAATACAATAGTCTTTGGTGTTTACTGACTTAACAGGCTTCAGCTGGCTTTGGCCTGCCAGTACTTCTGCAATAGAAGTGTTAAGCACATTGGCTCTGCATTTTAGTTCTGGGAATGAGATTTTATCCAACTTGCAAATTCTTCGGTTTTGCATACTGACTATATTTATTGTTGATATTTTGAATTTTTAAGTGCTGGATATGTTATACAATGACTAAATATTTGTAAAATTTGCTATCTGTCATACCTATTTTTTAATTGGTTAAAAAAAGAGACCACTTTCATTCCTGAGAACACTCTCTTCTTTGTTAATGGATGTGAAATAAAGAGTGGAAAAAGCTGTATGGTACAAATCTCTTAATACAAAAATGCACAGGAGAATTAGAGAACCTGTAAGAGGACATTTCCCCCAGGTAATATAGCCCGTAGCTTGTTACTCTGCAAATCTCTAACTGTACAGCTCCAGGGACACAGTTCCATTGTAGTTTTTGATCATTTGAAACAGTCAAGGCCTTTATGACTGCTGGGTCTTGAAGAATTAGATGACTTTTTTTGTCTTGAATTAGCCATTACATGTGTAGTTCAGCAATATTTAAATACTACATAAACTCTCAGAGCTTTCATTCCTCTTTTCATGTACACATTATAGTCATTTTTTGAAGCAGAGTAGGCCTTTCCAGTCAGAATATAAAGGTTTCTCAATAGTTCATGTTTAATTCCTGGAACGTAGATTTCTAGGTATATTCCTGGAGATAAGCCAAATGTAATATAACATTAAGGTTTTATTTTCACTCAATATGATTAATTTTTTCTCATGATATGGATACAACTCAAAATTTATCAGTTTCAATTCATCAGGTTGATAGTGGCCTTTTCTCCAGATGTGATATATCGAGCTCAACAGGCAGCTGCCTTTTAACATTTCTGTCTTCTAAATTGCTATTTATGTGGAGACGACGAGTCAGTAGAATCAGCTGGATTCACATTTTCCCAGGTCTTCAGCATGGAAGACACTGGAGGGAAATAAACTTGTGAGTGTCTTCTGGGTCTAACCGGCAGAAGTCGGTTACTCTCCGCCTACACTAATATATCATAAGATATTCTTTGCTGTCCACAAGCTAATAAATTGTACTATGTGCTATCAGGGGAGTGTAAAATATGACCTCGCAAATTTGATATCCTTTTATACTGTAGGCTAGATAAGACATGGGTTCTTTATTTACCACGAGGATTCAGAAATAGTTTAATATTTAATGGCAGCTATTGATTTACTAGGGCTTTTATTCTATCCTGAGGGGTTGGAAAGCGGAGTGCTTTTGCTCATACATGAAGTAACAGCAAACAAAATTTTCAAATCCCAGGCACATCTAACAGGTACATCCCTAAATCAGCATAATCTAATTGGTAGTCTTTGGACGACTTCTGCTGCTTGCTCTTGGTTTTCCCGAGAGGAATCAAGGGAGATGGGGATTAGCTCCTTCTGCACATGGAAAAGCACTAAGATGTGTCACTCCGGACTCAGCCTGGCCCATGAGAAGACCCCCCCCCCCCCCCCCAAATCTGGGACATGTAGGACCTCTTATATAGGAGGTTTTATCACTCCCTCTTAAATAGCCAAGTGGCCCAGTCTGTGCTGGTGCTAAGCACCTGTAGCCTTTTTCATAAGTTTCACCATGTTCATAGTCGGGAAACAAGTTACTCAAGATGAATGTTTTCCTGCTTTAGGAGGAAGGTTTCAGTATTTAGCCTTTTTTTTCAATGACTTGATGATAGGCTTCAGTGCGGTTTTCTGGAACAGTCTTTTAGATGCGTAATCTCTTCGTCTGCTCTTATTAATAATAATTATTATAATACCTTCCTTCCCTCCTTCTCATATCCCTCTCATTTGCAATCCCCTGAGCAGTTAGAGCTGCTGTTCCTGCGCGCTTCTGAGTCAGCCATAGCCAGTCCTGCCGAATGAACACAATTCCCCTCCACGCTGGTACTTTACTCTGTTGTCCAGAGCTGCGTCAAAGTGCAGGGATGACCTGACCATCCATGTGCAGGTGCAGTTAGAAGCATGTATCACTGTTTCCCAGAGTCCCAGCAGCTCCATGCTCTTGTGCCTCTGCCTGTCTTTAGGGTCCGAGGCTGTTCCATTGAAGCAGGGTTCATTTTTAAGCTTCGGAATACAGTGATGTTGCTGTTGTGTGGTTTTGCTCCTTAGTACGAAGATGGCTCGTGTGACTAACAGTACTTTTGATAATATGGGGATTTCTGTTTGCAGGGACACCTTTCCATAGACAACCTAGCAGGTTCAGTTTTTTTAAAGCAGAGAGCACCTTTTTTGTATGCAAGTTTGCTAATACAGCATTTGTGTTGTAAAAGCAATAGTGCAGGCCTGGCCCGATTCATTGAAGTAGCAGATTTCATGTGTTCTTTGTATGTGCTAATGCTAAATATTGTCTACTTCCTTATCTTCTTATATGTCGATACAAAAGGTGACAACGTAAGTTTAAAAAATTGAACTGATATAAAATGTTAATTATTTGAACAAATAATTTAGAGGACTAACTCTTCCATGCTCATTACCAAACGAGGAATATTTAAAATATATTCATCAAATGCTTTGTAAACTTTGCAAAACAAACAGTTGTCTTTCTTTCATGGAGTGGCGATGGTTTTCTCTAGCTTGACTTAGCTCATTGAAAAGATCTGCTTTGTGATGTACACAAACTCTATAAGCCTCACTGGGAATTTGGTCCCTTCATGGAAGACACTTTTAATTTATTAGGCAGCCTGGTGTATTCTTAGAAAGAAGACTTCAAGATGTCTGTGAAGGATTTGGTGTGTATTGAATGAGCACATGATTTGTGTACTGCAGAAAGAGAGGAACTGATTTGTCTTGAGATGTTTTGCCTATACAAAAACTTGCAATATGTTAACAAATGTGGGATATTGTTGCTGCCACATATTGGAGGAAAGACAAACTCTGCACATATTTGGCTTCAATTCTAGTAAGTGATTTTTATTATTTCAATTAAATTATTCAGTTTATGTAATTCCATAATGGCTTGATAATGCCTGTGCTGCACACCTGCAATGTCAGCTTCATGTAATAGCTATTATTTGGGAGGAATATAATAGAAAATAGTAGAATAAAAAAGAGGAGAATATAAACTTGCTAGTTTCACCTGGTTGTTACACCAAGAGTTTTACAGTGTGCCTGTTCTCTAATACATTCCTGTCTTAAGCGTTTTGCCAAGACATTCAAATAAACATCATTTTGGAAGAAAAAATGATCAGTTTCTACCAAAATAGCTTTTCAGGGCACCTCATGTTGCTTGGTCCCACGCTGGGAGTGCTGGCTGCGCTTGAGGCAAACCTGCAGCTGTTCCCCACACCTTTTCAGGTCTGTGCTTTGTGGCATTCGTGATCTGCTGCCATCCAAATGCAAAGGTGTATGGATGAATGTGAAGCAATATTTAAAATACCAGTTTTAGAGCATGAGTGTGAGTTCTCTCTTTTCATTTTTTTTTTTTTTTGTAACACTAAGGTATTTCAGTGGTGCCTGTCCATTCAAACTATCCATTCTCTTCTTCCAGGGACAGAATTACACAGTTGCCACAGTGCTCGTACTGGGTTTGACGGGGCACTGGCGTGTCTGTGAGGATTGTGGCTGGAAATGCAGGTTCTTCTGTCTTGAGTGGAGAAGCAAGAAATTGTGCTTCTTAGTGGAGATACTGCATACCTGTCCAGAATGGAAATTTTTCAAGAGGGGAATTTTCTAGTGAGTCATAGATATTAACGTAGATACTGATTTTTTTTTTTTTTTTCTGGCTGTCTCTACTAATTATCTGATAGAGAACTACCCGACCAGAAGGCCAGGCTGTTGCTTTCTAAGCTTAAGATACTTGCATTGTTGGAATCTAAATATAAAGCTGCAATCAATAGGACGATCAGTTTTCTGCAAGCAAAGGGAGCACAGTGTAAGTAATAATCACTTTGTGTATATGTAGCTTGTTGAAGTGATTAGAAAAATGATGGCATCAGCCTTTTTGTTATAGTAGTTGGATTAGTTAGGGCTTCAGCTTGCAATGTTATCTCAGAGACAGCAGATAAAGCAGCTGTTAGGGAAGCTTTGCTTGTTCTTATTTACAAGGAGCTTGCACCTGTACTTGTTTATTTTCCAGTGTGGGGAAAAGGCTGAGAGCATAAAGCCACTAAGTGACCAGAAGTGATATTGGTCCATTACAGTTTTCACAGTTCATATTTTTTTTTAAGGTGCTATAAGTAGTTAATCTGAGCCATCCATGGAAACGCAAACAAACCGTGTGCTATAGTGGATGCTACTGTTTGCCTTCATCTTCCCCCAGTGATACACTGGTCCTGATCCCCTGCCCTTCTGCCGTGCTGACCAGACCTTCCTGGGGTGTAATCCTGGCTCAGCAGGACCCTCTCTGGAAGTACAGCTTTAGGGCGGGGAGACCTGAAGGGTAAGGTTGTGATTTCTGTTTTAACTTCCCAGGTGCATGGATTTCTGCTGTGTATTGATCAAAGGCAGTAGAAATAAATATACACATGCCAGGATTAAGACACATAGACACCATGTGACTCTTCTTTTCTTTGGACATATATGATTTGAAGGGTAGATTTTCAGGTTTCTTTGGCTTTTGGAGTGGGTGTGGTGTTCCCCCCCTCTCCCCTCCCTTGTCTTCTTAAATTGTCTTTGAGCTTTGAAATATACATAGTTTCATTTTCAAATGCACTGAATAGTGGATGTCCTGACATCAGGCACTGACTATTTTCACAGATTTATAGGTAGAGATCTAGAAATTCAATTTAGTTTCCAAATAAGTATGAAGCTCAAGGTGTTTATTAACCTTTGCTTTAAAAAAAGGTAAGAATATCGGTGTGTATTCTCATCAAGATCATTATTTCCTTGCATTCATAAGCACGTGAATGGAACATTCATTTTTCCGCTTGTGGTGATGAGTTTTGGTGCTTCACCTAGAAAAACTTTTCCTCAAAATGTAGTTTGTGTTTGGAGTTAAACCGCAGGCTTTGGCACATTTCTTTTGACAAGGACTTTAATATTTGGCATCCAGCCATTGAAAATACACAATCCTTGCTGCTCCACTCCAAGCTGCATTGTTCCTCGAGAGCGGAGGTATCGTGCAGCATCATGGAAAATGAGGGGACTGTAATGGCAGCTTGGTTAAAGGCTTTCCAAATCTAAGACGAAGCTTTAAAATATTTCTGAATCTAAAAAGAAGCATTCGTGTACTGGTGAGTTATGTTTGTGTAGACTCTTGTTTGCCATATGTATGTTCATAGTCATATACGTTGTGCTACATGTAGATAGATAGGGCTGTATCAGATCTGTATGGGAGCAGGAGTCCACTGACAAATTTGCTTCATTAAAAATGTCCTGCTGTTTGCATTATTAATTAAAACTAGGAGGCTTCCCTTAACAGTTATGGCATTTGGAGGAAGAAAGGTGATCTTAAAAATAGCTTGGACGTAACCCATAGAAAGACTTTCATAGCTCAGCATCAACATCTTGAGCTGTATTAGGGCTAACAGGGCAGTCATATGGTCTGAAAAATTGTGTTCCTTGTGGATAGCTGCTTTCTCCATTGCTTGCGACTCCTAAGTGATCCACAGCTGCTCCGTGGGAAAATCAATACAGTAATCCAGTCCGAAGGTCCTAAGGTGTAGCAGCAGTGGCAATTATGATTTGACAATAGACTTCTAAGCGTGTGGTATGGCTTCATTACAGTGAATAACTTCAAACATTCTGCCAGTTTTCTCAGGCTCCTCTGATCAGGGCTGAGCTGGAGCGGAGATCTTAAATCAAGGCAGCTGCTCTATCTGAGCAGTCCAAGCAAATGGGTCTTAGTAGCGGCAGCTAGTGTGGTAATGAAAATCTGTTACACCTATTGCTTGGTGTAGCAGAGCTTTGGAAACCACAAAAGGTTGTCTTCAGATGAGATAGGGGATTAGGATTAGTGTAAAGGGGACAGAGCAGATGGTTAAAGAAAATTAGCCACTCTGAATTTCAGGGCAATAGCAAAGATTTCAGATGTATTTGTGCTGCCTTTGTTGCCTTTTTTTTTTTTAAATTGCATAAATTTGCAAAGATTACCTTGGATGTGTGCATACCAAAACAGAAACTTGTAGTTTATGCATACAGGGAGTCTATCTTGCACATTTATTTGAGATAAAAAAGATATTTAAGCTGTTAAGGAAATGAAAACATAATGGTAGAAATAAGCCCATATAGATATGGCATTATTGTGTTTGGTCTTCTGTCAGATACAGCCCTTGGAGTTGTAGTATTTTGCTGTCTTTAATATAGAGATGTGGCCACTGAGACAGAGTTGGAAGTTACCTAAATCAGAACGCAGTATTGCCTGTTGAGGCTTGCAGGCGTAGGGGACTCTACCCTGATCGATCAGATCAAGACAGATGGCTGTGAAATTGGCTCTCCAGCCTTGCTGAGCCACACTGGGGTGTAAGGGATGCAGGCAGAGGAATTATGCTCTGGTTTGGCCATACGGCTCCAGCTGTAGCCCCAGGGCCGCTGCCGCCATCCCAGCAGTTTCTCTTTTGGCCTGACTGCCTCGCCCTTGAAGAATCGAAGATAAAGGAACGTGTGTTCCAGGCTGAAGAAAAAAAAGTTTCTAGCTGGTGGTGCAGTGTGTGTAGCCGTCCTTTTCTGGTCTGAATTAGCTGCAGGTTCTTATGGGAATTGAAAAGGTCAGTCTCTTGCAAAGTAACCGAGAAGACGATGATAAGTTGCTCAAACAGACATCCCTCTGTTTCTCTGAAGCGTAATCTATCAATCATTTCTCAGCCTTTTTCTTTGCTGTCATGAGATGATAGCAAATTAATTGTAGGTCTGTGCATCAAACTTTTAAGTGCATGTGTGTGCTCCTCTGCAAAATAGGTTTCAAATGGCTTGGAAATTGTAATCTTAGTGAGCGCTCTCCTTCACCCATAATGATTTGTGTCTTGAACACGAATTAAACTTGCTTTTAAAAACTGTTTTAAAAAATGAATGATTGTTAACGGATAAGGATGGCTCTTAAGCGGGCTTCTCTGCAAAAAATGCGACCACCCCCCTAAGGCCCCAAACCTCTTTGCTGCCCAGGTTTCTCTAGCAAACTGTCCTTATCAATCGGAATAAAGTTTCTGTGGAATTGATTCACTCCGCAGTGTCGCAGAGGTGTCCAAAAGAGGTCAAAACACACTATTGTTTGCCATTTTTGAAAGGGCAATGGGCTCCTGTGAGTTTGTGTGTCGCTGCAGCAAACCGAGATCTTGCCTGCCTGTGCGCTTGCTGTAGGATTGACCTACAGAGCCACATAAAAGGGCATGATTGTAGTGTCCTGGCAAAGTGAGCCTTAAAAATCCCATTTTTTATTGCTTAAACTGATTAGAAGACCAGCACCTTTTGTGGGGATTTTTGTAAATCCGGTTCTGTAAAGATAATCATCTAGGTCAGAAGCTGGAGGTGCTGTCACCTGTTTTTTTCAAAGCTACAGTATGTTTGGAAACTCTTTAACAAGGTTGGATTGCTATAAGGAATCCAGTGGATTTCTGAAACACTCATTGAATTTAACCTATAAAACTCAAGTTCCCACAGGTTAACTGAGGCTTGTCAGCCGGTGCCTTCATCTCGATGTAAGCTGACATGAACATTTTGAGAAAAAGCAAAGAAAAAATTCTGTGTTCTCTTTATCCCATTCACTTGCCTTCTGAGCTCTTCTCATTTAACTTACTTCCTTCATTACACTGCAAAATTGAGGTTGACCGTCTGTCATTTAGCAGTGCAGGGCACCCAGCTGCGTGGCCTCGTTCTGCTGCTAATGAGGGTAACGACTACGGAGCTGATGAGACTGGGGCTGGTTCTGCATTGCCCACGTTGGACCTGTCCAGCTGTGCAGGAGCTGCCAGGAGCGAGGGATGGAGCGAGGTGGTGGGGCCAGAAGTGAGGTTAACTCCAGGTGTGGTTAACTCCAGGTGAGGTTAACTCCAGGTGAGGTTAACTCGAGGTGTGGTTAACTCCAGGTGTGGTTAACTCCAGGTGTGGTTAACTCCAGGTGTGGTTAACTCCAGGTGTGGTTAACTCCATGGAGCTGAGCCCTGGGCACTGTGGCTTTGCCCAGGTTGTGCAGAAACAAAAGAGTAAGTACATGCTTGCCAGGACAGAAAACCTGTCCCCCTGGCAGGAGCACCTTTGCACAGAAAGGCTCTCTGGGGGTACATACGCTTTGCTGCTGACACTAGCTCATTTTGCTGTCATGAAGTGATAACTTGTTGGTCTGGAAGTCAGTTAATGTAATCAGCTGTCTCTAGGACTCTTCAGAAGATGCATCCTGCTGATATCAAAACAAATGAATTCTAGTTCTTGTTCAGATATTTTTCCTCTCACTTCAAGAAAATAAGGTTTTTAAAGGGTGTGTAGGTACTTAAATATTCAAACAGAGACTTTGTGAAATTTTAAAAAGCAACCTGCTGTTAACTTGCAGTTACTATGGGTGCCCAAATGCCTTTAAAATCTGTCCTACTGCTTCTCTACTCTAGATATTCCTCCAGGAAAATGAAAAGGTAATCAAGATTAATCCACTAATGGAAAATGTGTGGCAGTTGGACAGTGTGCTGAGGACAAAAAGTAACTTTTGAGAAGTCTAAGAACTGTGAAATTCTCGTAATGCCTTTATAAGAGCAATATGAAATACGTAGGTCTGACATGATACAGGTAGTAACAAAGAAGAGAGAAACAACATCCCGTTAATGGCAGAACCCTGGAGTCCTTTGCAGAAAGCGGACTGACAGCATTTGTATGTTAAATGAAATGAATTAGCAAACAAGTAATTATATTTGCATGTAACCTTGTTAAGATAATATCCTGTCCATCTTAAACCTGCCATATTAGACATATTTAATCTTTGTGACGCATGGAGCGGTATATTATGTTTGACAGCTTCTAAAGGAAGAAGAATGAGAGACTGTAATTGGAATGCTGCTGTTGGATAATAATGATGAGCACTTCTCATCTTCAAAGGGTTTTCAGCCTCTCTAGCTAATCCACACATTTGCTGAGTGGGAAAGGTAAGGTTTATCCCTGTTTTACAGGTGGGAAAACTGAGATGGAAGAAGAATCACCAGGTTAGAACTTGAAGTGCCTAGATGCTAGTAGTGCTGTGTAAACACTAAATTAAATTAATTTGCTCACACAAAATGAAGTAAATGTATTGTTTTGGTTCAGATTACACACATTACATCAGTTGTCCTGGTGCTTGACCCTTCAAATACAAAGTCTAAGCGCTACCAATATAATAAGTGTTCTCTAGTAATCATATTACTGTTGAGTTCAAGAATCTTTGCAAGTAAAATGTGCAGAGTTTCTGAATTTTTGCACTTGGAAGTGAAGATCTGATCCTGAAAGCCTTCTGGGTATAGAATCTGTTTTGTAATTAGTGGAACTTCAGGCTCAGAAAACTGGGAGAGTATCACCCATTGCTCTGGCAAAACTCTCTGGAGTGTGCAGCGTTGCTTGCTGGATTGGCATGTTAAGGCAATTAGAGCTTATTGGTTAATAAAATAGTAAAACTAAATTAGTTGCTGAAGTGGACATCTTTCTCTCCCATTCTTCACCCGCCATTTTATTAGAAGTGATTGCTTAAACAGATTCAAGATGGTTTAAAAATAAGATTTTCTTTTGTTTTGAAGTCTTTAACTTATGTTATTAAACTGGAAAATGTTTTAAAATTTAAGTTTGCCTACTACTGATCATACGTTAGACTAGAATTCCTTGTATACAAACAGCAATTGTGGGTCAATTATTGCACATATTATTCATCCTTGTGTGATTCTGTTGTCCTAATGGTTAGTGAATAGCAAATACATTAGAGATTTTTACAAAAAGTCTTTATTTCAGGAATAAATAAATACTAAATTATTTTATCCTCATTTTAGATTTAGTAAAGCTTCGCTGATGTCACTAAATTTTAGTGTACAGATGAGCCATAAACTGAACCATTCTATAGTCCCCTATTGGAACCCAGTGGATGAACATTATACAGCTGGTAGACAGACCTGATAATATTCTGACTGATGACGTTTCAGATTACTATCTGAAGAATGCTTCATATAATTAAAAAAAATGAAGCAAAATTATCAACATTTAAAACCCTCATTAATAATTAAAAAATATTCATTTTTCACTGATAATCTTGCTCCTTCACTTATGTTTTCATTGCAGCGCTGCCCAGTCATTTTGCAAGTAGACACCCCTTTTGTGTTTTTTTCCCTTTTGTATTTTCTGGGGGAATTCCTACATGCACTTGTTAGTTTCCCAATAAAAGAAAATGTTTTCACTTAGTCTTTACCTGAGTTCTGTTGGCTGAAATGACAATGCTGTTAAAAATCAATGTGCAGAAAGCCAGATCATTACTGAGTTTTTCCCTTGAACAGTTCATAGAGACAGCAAGCTCAGGAAAACAGCCTGAGTAAACTGCGTCGTGATTGATTTAAAGTGCATCTGATGGAGTATAATTGTCTACTCATTCTTTTCTTTTCATTCTCCTCTCTATATGCTTCCTCTTTTGGGATCAAATAATCAGGAGTAATAATCAAAAGCATCAAGAATAAAAAAAGAAAATACACAGAAATGATCCCCCCTCAGTTTTGGCATCAAAGCCAAACAGCAGTAACTTTATATTTCATTTATGAATTCCCATATTCCACTATAGTATCAGCAGAATCTTTGGCAGAGCCCTGACTCCACTTTATATTAACTTAATAAAAATGCACACTTTGGTGGATATTGGTGGTTTTGCTGTTAGTGGCATTCAGACTAGATTTTCAAGTGTGTCAACATCATCATCAATATCTTAATTTCTTTTAAAATGTGGCAAAAGGATCAATACTGTGAGGGGTCAGGTTCCAAACGTTTCTAGTTTGTGTGGTGTGGGTTCCCCCCCGCCACACCTTGGTTTTTTAATTGACATTTATGGCACTCAAAATAGAGACTCTCCAGTTCAGAAAATATGTCTCTAACTGGTCTTTTGGAACAGAGGATTAATTGGGGAATGTGGCCTGATACCTACTCCATATAAATGCAGACTATTAAATTGATCTTAAAAAATTCCTTCAATAGGAGTTCCAATTAAAATAAATCTAGATTTTGCTCATATCCTTTAGCTTGTAAATTTACATCAGCGCAAACTCTGCTGCAAACTCTTAATATGAGAAGAAATTGTTCTTCTGTGATTATGTGCCACGGGACATAAACCTGTTTTATCTAAAATCACACTCTGCTTAAAATATTATTCAAAAAACTATTTAATACATTGGTATTTTTGTTTTCAGGCATGAACAAGTAGCATAGGGCTACCTAAGCAAATGGTTTTGGAATGGTTTTTGCAAAAGTGTATACAATAATACTATCATCTTACCAATGTGTAATTGTAGGGTGCCCGTGAACTGCTGTTACTGTGCTGAAAGGAACGGTTGTCATGCATGCAGCCTTTTTTTTCGGTTTATTGTATGCTCCTTGCTGTAAGTGTTTTCATACCATTGAGGATATTATCCGAGCACTGTTATTTCTTAGGAATGTTTGCTCTGACATGGTAAGTTACTGTTGAGTTTTGTTTAGTCCTAAATTCCTCTCTCCAATAAGCCTTTATCGGTACGGTTCTGTACTTGCAACTTCTCGATGTTTTAAGTATTAAATTTACTAGTGAAAAAGTCTGGCGCTTTTTTTTTTTCTGCTGGACACATAAACTCAATTTGAAATATGAGAATTAAGTTATCTTCCTTCTTTTTCTCTCACTGTGTGCGTGCATAAATCAATCTCCAGTAAGAGAGAAACTTCTCCAGGCAGAAGGTTCATTGACTGCCATCAGCAAAAAAAACCCAAACCAACAGATGATGCCTTTAGTGACTTTACCCGCTGAAGGCAGTGGGAGTGTGCAGTGAGAACAAGGCTCTGAGGAAAGAAAGCAGCAATATTTTGTTTTGTTCGGGTATGTCTGCAAGGAGCAGAAGTCATGGAAAAGAAGATGTCATTTTATTTTGAAGCTCTTCAGAACAGAACAATACTTTTGAGTATCATGTCTGCTGTCAGTTTTATAGGGACATCATTAAACACGTTCGAGCCATTCAAACAGTTTCTCATTTTGCACTCAATTTTAGGTGAACTAAATCGTTCCCTTCTTTCCTTTTTACTTTTCACATAGTTAATCATCAGCTACATTCATGTTTCCGTCTCTTCAGCTCAACCCTCATAGGTTTAGCTTCCTCTGTTATTTCGCTGTAGGCAAGTCACTCCAGCTCTGATCATGTTTCATAACCCTCTGTGAGAGCTCTCCAGTTTATCTACATCTTTCAAATAATGCTATGCATAGAAGTGCTGGTTTGCCAGATACATCTGCGTTCACAGTGCCTGTTAGTAAGTGATTTAAATGTGTTTATTTGTGTTACTCTATTAATACAGATAAATTTGGCCAGTAGTATATTTGCAAATCCATTTATGTATTACACATATGTTTGTATATTCTCTTCCTATTTCAGCTGTGACTTTGCAGGAGTGCTATTTACTTCTGCCATTCTGCATGAATTCTTATATCTGTTTCAAAAGAGCATAGTGGGACTTCATTGTAGAGAAGGCTCTATCTGCATTGAGACCTTCACAGATAGTGAAGTTTCCCGGAGTTGCTGATGGGAATAATACTTGTGTTAATTTCTTAATTGTATTAATTTTTGAATGCAAACTGGTATTGTGGGTCTTTTCATTGTCTCAAAATGTGTTTTCATTAATTAAGCAAGATAGCATAGGGCATAACTCATCTCTGGCTTAAAACAAAGGAAAACACTTGAATCCAATGTGTGGACCGGAGACTGATATCTACAGTCTCCTTGTATTCCCTCTTGTATTTCATGGAAGTTCAGATGTTTTGGTATAGTCCATGAAACTGTACAGCAAGGAAATACTGTGCAATTTGACTCTGAATTAATAATAAAATTCCACAAACATTTCTATCTCTATACTTAGTGAGCCTGCAGCCTTTTTTTTTCTTATATTTTATTCATTATTACTAAAATATTTCTACAAGTAAGTCTCCTGGGATTAACTTCTTGGTTTTTTTAAAAGCTGTCAGTATGTCAGAAATAAACCTTCTGGCATTGGAGAAGCGGAGGCTTTGAGGTGTGATTCTCAAAGTCAAGATTTTGGGCTATGATAAAGCCCTTTAGTTACATATCCATAATCAAATAGCCAGTTAAATTCCTGAGAGAAAAGCTAGATAAATGTAACAGCTGATGCTGTACTGTGTGTGACTAACTCATAGGTCTGTTCCAATTGCACGTTAAAGCACAGAGACACACTTCTGATTTCATCTGCTTCCAAGCACAAAATTACATGTTGTTCCTCATTAATAACATTCTTTTAAAAATAGTACAAGGATGAAAACGAAGCCTGGACTTTCTCTCATAATGATACCCTGGAGCATCAGAGATACTAAAAGCTTCTGATCTCTGTGTGAAAATAGCAAATGGAAGATGTCTGTGTATCAAGAAGGCAGTGAAGTCTTCCTGAATATTCTCATGCACACTTCATTTTGGTAGATTTGGGTTTATATCACTGTGTTTTAACTCCTGTCCAACATAATACATTAATTTCTATTATCATTACAGTGCTCTTCAAACCAATGCAGATCTCCAGGCTGTTTTTAGAGGTGATGGCTTAATGTACTAACACAGACTATCAATCACAGTAGTTGTTTGTTGCTGAAAATACAGAAGCAGAGGGCAGGCTTTGGCTGTTTAGGGGCCTGGTTGACAGAGTCCCTTGGGGAGCAGTCCTGAGGGGCCAAGGGGTCCAGGAAGGCTGGACATTCTTCAAGAAGGAAATCCTAGAGACACAGGAGCAGGTTGCCTCTGTGTGCCAAAAGATGAGTGAACAGGGAAGAAAACCAGCCTCACTGAACAGGGTGCTTTGGCTGGAACTCAGGAATAAAAGGAGAGTTTATAACCTTTGGAAGAAGGAGCAGGCAACTCAGGAGGACTACAAGGATGCTGTGAAGTTATGTAGGGAGAAAATTCAAAGGGCCAAGGCCCAGCTAGAGCTGAATCTGGCTACTGCTGTAAAAGACAATAAGAAATGTTTCTATAAATACATTAACAACAAAAGGAGGACTAAGGAGAATCTCTGTCTTTTATTGGATGTGGGGGGGAACACAGTGGCAGACAACACCAAATTGAGTGGGAGTGTTGATCTGCTGCAGGGTAGGAAGGCCATACAGAGGGATCTGGAGCGGCTGGATCGTTGGGCTGAGGCCAGTTGTATGAGGTTCAACATGGCCAAGTGCCGGGTCCTGCACTTGGGTCACAACAACCCCAGGCAGCGCTAAAGGCTCAGGGAAGAGTGGCTGGAAAGTGCCTGGCAGAGAGGGATCTGGGGGTGTTGATTGACAGCCGGCTGAATTATGAGCTAGTAGTGTGCCCAGGTGGCCAAAAAGGCCAACAGCATCCTCGCTTGTATCAGGAATAGTGTGGCCAGCAGGGCTAGGGAAGCGATTGTGCCTCTGTACTCGGTGCTGGTGAGGCCCCACCTTGAATCCTGTGTTCAGTTTTGGGCCCCTCACTACAAGGAACACACTGAGGTGCTGGAGTGAGTTCAGATGAGGGCAACAAAGCTGGTGAGGGGTCTGGAGCACAAGTGTGATAAGAAGCAGCTGAGAGAGCTGGGGCTGTTCAGTCTGGAGAAAAGGAGGCTGAGGGGAGACCTTATCACTGTCTGCAACTACCTGAAAGGTTGTAGCATGGGGGGTGTTGGTCTCTTCTCTGAAGTAGCAAGTGATAGGACAAGAGGTAATGGCCTCAAGTTGTGCCAAGGGGTGGTTTAGATTGGATATTGAGAAAAACTTCACAGAAAGGTTTGCCAAGCATTGGAACAGGCTGCCCAGGGAAGTGGTTGAGTCACCATCCCTGGAGGTGTTTAAAAGATGTGTAGATGAGGTGCTTAGGGACATGGTTTAGTGGTGGACTGTGCATTGTGAGTTTTATGGTTGAACTCAATGATCTGAAGGGTCTTTTCCAACCTAAATGATTCTATGCCTCTAAGCTGTGCTGTTTGTAGGAAGGGAAGACTGTGCCTATGAAACTTGAGACATTAAGGATGTCTTTCTCTTACATAGGTTTTCTTTGTAACTGTGGGCAAGTCTTTTAAGCTCATAAATGACTTGGATCCTAGTACTTGTGCCATTTATTCCCACCCCCTCCCCTTTAATATTTTTTTTCAAATTGTAAAATACCTAAATAGTCCTTTTCATGGGCAGTAGAAGTGTTGGAGAATATCTGTGTTCCAGACCTATTAATGACCTGGTGGTTAGAGGACCTTCTACCAAAGGAAGAGATGCAGATTTGACTGTGGGACCAGTATGTACCAGATAAATGTTTTCTCCATTGTATTAATACACAGAATGGTGAATGATTGAGAGCAATAATTGACAAAAAAGATGAGAATAATGAATATTAGTGCATAACTGAATGAAGAATTAAATGTTCTGCCAGGAAGGTTTGCATTTTCCTTGTTGCTTTCAGGGATTTAAGTTTTAAATAAAGTTTTAAATAAAACTTCTTCTGTACAACTTCTAGTGAATTGTTCTGAATGGGATCATTTCCCATTGGGATGGAGTGCTCTCCAGAGGGTCCTTTGGAAAATGCTTTTGGGAGATCTTCCTATTGATAGAGCCAAAAAGAAACCACAGAGGGGCCATAACAACAGCAGTAATGTTGGATGCAAACAGAAAGACATTTCCAAGGTAATGCAGGAGGACTGATGCGCAAAATACTGGGGCAACCTGTCAGAAGAATTGTTCTCCGGTTGGGCTGGGACTGGCAGGAGAGATCTTTGCAAGGGGAGTATATGTGTTTTTCATACTTGGGAAACTACCGCTTTGAAAACTGCCTCCAAAAAAGAGGCATCCCTACTCCAAAGCCACCATCTTTGTTGCCGGTTTTGAAGACTCTACTCAGAACTCGCAGATTTCCTCTTCAGTTCCTTTTTCGGTGCTTTGTTTTTTTCCCTTCTCTGCCAAGGCTGCTTACATTTCATTGCTGTGCATTGCTTGTAGGCTATTTAGTCTCTATAAAGGATCTGTAGCAGAAAAAGCTCTAATAATGTGAGATGCTCAGTTCTTGTTAGTGCACCTGCCATCTGTGGGAAGGGAATTCTGCATGGGTGGCTGTAGGTGCAAATTGAAAAAAGTGGGGAGGTGATGAAGAAATCGAAGAATGTGAATGTGAATGGAGGAATTGGGTTGTTGAACATTTCTTGCCCTGCAGCATAAAATAATTATTGATGAAAGTTTTACTCCTCAAAAAATCTGTTTTGAGCTTGGTGCACATGGGCTTTTCCATTTGGCATGTAGATTTAACTGCTGTGGAGAAATGCAGCCTCTTTTAGAAAGGGGCCATTGACAATAATGGTGCTAATCTGGAATTTATTTCTATTTCCTGTGAGTTTGGCAGAACAGGCTAGAAAAGCACTGAGCATCCTTTGCTTTTCTCATGATGAGGAGGACTGATGTACACTGCACTTTGGGTTCCTTTGACTCTGCAGAATGGATTATCTGTTGCATTTTCAGGAAGAAGTTACAATAATTGTATTGATTGTCTTTCATTTGACTCTTGATTGAGAGGAATAAAAAGCTTCAGGATTATTGATTTAGTTTTGCACTCAAGTATTTTACTTTTGTTTTCACTTCCCATAGGACCTAATCCCACAGCCATTTAGGCAGTTATGTGAGGCCTTAATGCAGTCGAGATAATGCAGTTTTCTCTACAGAAGCCTGAGTCAGCAGAGAGTCCATGCACCTGTCTCCTTGCTCAGGCATTGATAACTATATCATCTGAGAATAAACCTAAAATGAATTAAGAAAAGTTTAAGCAAATAGATTTGTTTATTCTGCCTTTTTAGGAACTATTATCTTATGCACCTGGATGAATCCTACATAGATCCTTGCTGTATCAATCCCTGTCAGTGACCAGCACCAGAGGGGCAGAAATTTAGGAGATTTTCAAGTGCCAAGCACACCTTGATCTTGTTGCTACTGAAATACCGTATCTCGTGTAGCAGAAATGGTCAGTGCATTGTGCTTTGGAACATCCACGAGTAGGAATTAAACAAAGTTGTCATATTCAGAACTTAAATTTTAGTGTTTAAATGTTATTTTTCTCATCCTTACGCCCTGTTCTGCATGCCTAAATAAAGTGAAGCTTAGACAACACTGATCCAAGCAATTCTGTAGGACAGGCGCTTGAATTCCAGGCTAAGTACAGAGGTGATGACCAGCTTAGAGGATGGAACCAAGAATCCTTTTTCAGCGTCTCAGTGCTTCAGTGTTTGTGTAAAATAGTCTCCTGTAAATGTCAGATTTTATGTTTAATACTGATTTCTCCAATTCCTTTACTTGGAAAAGTAATTAAATTAACCTGCAAATATAAACAAAATTTGATTGGGCAGAAATATTTAGGCACAAAACACAGTAAAGCAAACATGTGGTACAAGATAAGCACAGAAATGTGCCATTAAATAAAGCAAGTAAAACTTATTTCATAGATTAGGGTCTGTTGAGCTTATAGACCCCACATAGTATCAATACTACTTCTATATCTGGCAGCTTATGCACTGTGCCTATGTATTAGTATGTAATGCCGGCGTGTGCAGGAGGAAAGGAGTGGAGCACATGGATCGTTTGTGTATATAACACAGTTCCTATGTTTGCTGTAGCATTATTAAAATCACACAATCCTCTAATAATGTAAGTTTGTCTTAGACTTCTTGGCTACATTTTTTCCATCACTTTCAAACATTTTTTGCAGGAGTTACACGGTGCTATTTCCCTTTGCCACCTCATTTTCTTGATGTTGTAGGTAAGGTGTATTCAAAATTATAATAGGAAATTCTTTGGGATAAAGAGATATGTGCATTTAGAATTGTTTTCCGATATTAAATTCAGCTTTCCCTCCACTCTGAAATAGTGCCTTATGCACACCAGAATTTTAGGAAGGCAATTAAATATACTTAAGTCCAGTTCAGGTTTGTTTTCTCAGACAAAGTTGTTTCTCCTGCGATGGTTGGTAGCTAATAACTGAGTCTGGTTCTCGAGTCTTGGCTTTGACTTACTGGATGACCTTGGCAAATCTTTTCTATATCTTGTCCTCATTTGTAAGATAAAGATAGGAGGCAGAGATCCATTGCACAGTGCTTTGACATCTCTTGCTGAAAAATGCTGTGCCATTTCCAAGGTTTTGTTATCATCCAAGTGTGGTCTTGCCAGTGTACTGTTTCCCTGAAAACAATATGCCCTTCTTCAACCTGTTCTCCTTTATTTCCTCCAAAAAAAAAATTAAGTATATATGCCTTACATCTAGGAACCTTCTAGCACTTTATAAAGATCAGGGGGTTAACATTCAGTTTTACAGATGTAGCAGTGGAGAATCTGTAAAGACTAAGATCCTTTTTGAAGGTTGTACATCTTCCTCAGTGGTCCAGGTTCCTGTCTCCCAGCAGCTTTAAGCGCCAGACAACTTTGCCACCCTTTGTAAGAGAGAGACAGATGAAAAAGCCATCTGCTGCTTGTGTTTGCTGGGGAGTCGCACGCTGCCCTCAGGTTAGGCTGATCCACTTTCTCTCACGTTTTTATTTGTTTGGACCACTGCTCTGTGCTGAGCTCAAGTTGATTTAGCTCTTGCTTTTTTGCTCCCCCTCCCAGCAGTATGGCAACCGGACAATTCCAGGTGGGCTGCATGAATTTAAACATATAATCTCTTAATACATACATGCAGAAAGGGAGTGTAAATGTAGATTTTGTAAAGCGTTACTCTTCTACTTGCTTGTTGTCTAAAGCTTGCAACATGGATGAGGAAGAAAACTGCTTTTACTGAAGAATACTCACACGCCAGCCGCTGGCAGAATGCTGAGGTTTATATAAATCTGTTCGTTATGACTCTGTGGGGAATTTCCAAATGTATTAGCATTTTTAGGTCCTCTTATCAGCACTTCAAAGATAAAGTGGTGTGCGATGAATGCTTCTCCCTTAGCGCGCAGGGTTTTACATACGCTGCGCACCCAAAATAGGTAGGAAAGTCTAAAAGGGGATTTGTAAGCAGATGTTAAAAAATGCAGAGAATGATTTTTCGTATGGTTTTTAATTATGGTTTGTCAGGTGGCTTCTCATAGGAGCATAATCACAAGCCAGGTAATCACCGATGGTTTATTTAAAGAAAAAAGGCAGGCTGGGTGGTGTTTTTGTGAGGGGCTGCCGGTGGGGGCTCAGTGTGTCTCTGTCATGTTTATCTCCCTGCTCACTGTCGTCATGGAAGCTCGGAGCCAACTGGGAGATCCTGCTCTGCACGGGACTGGATTACTGACCCTAATGCATGGAAAATTGAATGTATTAAGTGGCAGCCGCATTTTCAACCCTGAGGATTTCACAAGGAATTTGAAACAAAAGGCCAGAGCCCTCTGAGGAGATTTTCATCCCAGGGGGGAGTCTCATTTTTAGAAAACAAATTAGCATCACCATAGAGAAGCAACTTCCAATGACCAAAAATCAGAATATAAAATGAAAGATTTTTTCATTCTCCTGGGTGCTGCTTTCCATCTCTTTTTTGCTAGGCGAAGGAGCGCTCTTGTCTTAGATGTAGCTGAGGTGAGCTAAGCTCTGACCTCAATGCACTCGGTTGCACTCGCATTGGAAGTGGGAAAACTAGTGACAGCAGAATGTCTTGCCAGTCCATGGGTGAGAGATAAAAGAGACTCATTCTTTTATACAGGGCTAACAACAGCAGTCTCTTGATTTATATGTATATAAATTCATTAAAGGTCCATGAAAGGAGAAATCTGCAGGAGTTTATCTAGCAGGGACAGATTTTTTCCCCCCCCTCCTTTTCCTCCTGGTGGTAGATAAAGTATTTCATAGACTTCTAATAAAAGACCTGTGAAAGAAAGCTCAACACCTAAAAAAGCTTGGCTCGCATGTACTTACATGTGGAAAACATGGATGTCGTGTCCCTCAGAAGCCAGCCAGGAGCGGCGGGGAGAGGGCTCAAAGCTTTGCATTTGGAAATGCAAAGGGTGGAACTGCCAGATGTAAGGCATGGACAACCTGCGCCGCTCTTCTTAACGCCAGCTCGTGGCCTTTGTCCCACAGATCGGGGTTGCAGCAACGGGGCGTTTGTCGCAGGGTGAGGTGGGTGGCAGGTGTGTGTCTGCGGGAGGGATGCACAGGACAAGCCCGGGAGGCTCATTTTGCCATTTTGCCCCCAGGGGCGATGGCAGAATAGCTCCTGCCGGGGAATTCTGTGGGGACTGTGTGCTGAATTAATGCAAAATGTCTTTCCCCTACCTTTTCCTGTGATAGATGCTGTCCCCTGAGTTCAGTGTACATCTTTTGAACTTCTCTAAGGAGCTGTTTTAGCCTCGTTGCAAACGGTAGCAGATTTATAAACTAACAAACCTATACTGATGAGTGTGTTCTCCTTAAGCCTAGCTATCCAAACATAATAATACTCTGCAGATTTTTCCCTGAAGGGCGCCTGTATAGCCTGTCACTTCAGAAGATATGCTCTAAGACTGAAGCAACACTTCATTATAAAGAATAAGCAGATTTTAATGATAGCTGTTGTCTTACGAGCTTTTGCAAGTGAAGAACAGACCCAGTACTGTCACTGCTTTTTGAATTTTTGGTGTAGAAAAATACAAAAAATATGTACAGTTATGGGGTTTTATATGCAAATCACTTTATAAATATTAAATAATTAGTCTTTATGAAATCTATACTCACAGCTAAACTTGTCCCAGGGCCTCTCCTCACCATTCAGATTGTTTCTTAGTTTTTGTCATGCCAAAGTAATTAATGCAGTGCTCTATACTGATTTATTTTTGATGGTATAGTACCTGGTAAAATTACAGTATAGGAATCAAATAGGTAACTACTTAATTTATTTTAAAGGATTAAATGCTACAGGATCGTTCAGTATATTTTTGTGTAAGTCTATGTGTGGGCATGTGTCTCTTTGTACAATTAACAATACTGACACAGCAGTTTCACCACCAAAAGCTCTAGTTTTGGATACTCTGTAGGACATAATAGGAATCTTTTATTGCAAAGGTGGTGGAAAAATACCCTTTTTGTGCTCTGTAGACTGTACACTCAAAGGTCACGCTTGTCAAGAACAGCAGCTTTATTTTTGCAGCACAAGTGAAGTGTTTCATCCTGGTTTATGCATTTTGCTCTGAGGAGTGAGTTGTGATGTGACTTTGCACCGTTTCAGTTTGGGAAGCGTTGGGTGACACACGCTGCAGCCCACGGGGGCGCAGGCAGAGGGGAACAAAACACCCTGCCGTGGTTTTGGTAAAGAAAGATGCTGAATCACTGTCTGCCCCGAATAAATCTCCTCCAGCAACACAGTTATGATTAAGAGATGGTAACTTCTCAACTGCTCACTAGCATGAGTTTACAGTAATAATGGAAAGTGGGATAGGCAAAACACTGCACAGGGTAAGATAATAATGGGAAATTATGACAGGAGAGAAAATGAAACAGAGCTCTTTTCTCCAGTGCCAAAGCTATAAGGGAACATGGGAGAAAAAAAGAAACAAAAAGCGCCAACAAAAATCTGCACTGTGATTACCATGGCAAAAAAGCAGAGATGCTGGCGCTCCTGTGTGTGGACCGGGAGAAGACAGTGGTGACAAATGGACTCGCGACAGCCCCCCAGACATTTGCAGCTGATTAGAACCACCACAGATGAGCAGCTGTCATGCCGATGAAATATTACAGAACTGAAATGAATTTACAGCTGGTTGGGGTGCCACCCCTCCTACTTCACTTTTATCACTGCTGCTCCAGGCTCCTTCTCTTTACCTAGTCAATGAGTCTCTCTATCTCCCTGCATGCATCCCATTTAATTAGGTTCGCTTTAAACCGAAACAGGGCTCAGATTCTGTAAGCCTGTGTTTTGTATGGTGGTGAGGTGTGGAGCAGACTCAGACTGTTCTTCCCCAAGCACAGCTGGGTAGGTTATCACTGATACAAATGAGATGATCAGCTAATAGGTACAAAAGTTTGGAGACCACTAGCTTTCAAAAAATTGTGGTAGACCACTAGCTTTCAAAAAATTGTGGTATCTCTCTGCTTTCTGCTTTTCATTTGTCTCACCCTTCTTTTCCACGCTCTTTTTCCTCTTGTCCTGTATAGGAAGCTTGTTAATATTTTGTTCAGCTACCAGAATGAGGTTGCAAATAAGGGATATACTTCTCCTGAAGTAGCTGTATACTTAAAAAATATATACCTATGTACACAAAGTTCCGAGCCTTGGTATAACATGTGTAAAATATATTTGCAGATCATTTAGCTCAAGCCATGGTGTGAAAGGTAATTCTAGTTGACTGCTGGTAAATAGGAAGCGTAGTCTCTCATTTTCTGCTTTCAGTGCTGAGCTATTAATGGAATCTGCAACTTCTTTTTTTTTTTTTTTTTCCCTTTCCGGTCTCTATTTTTTCCATTATTCTCTAGTTTTAGCTGCTTCTAAATCCAAACCAATACTCTGGATTTAAAATATTGCCTCCAGGAGCAGAAAGTCTTTTCCTGTAGGATGGATGTTTTGCTCTTGAGTCTATTAATTATGGCCTTTTCTTTCAACGGGAATAATTGTGTTATTAATAGTCTTTTCATGAACAGAAGAAAGGCCTCTTTGGAAGGAGAATGCTCTTGCTTCACAAAAGGTTTCTGATAGCCTTAAGGTGGATTTATCTGGTGGAGCCTTGGCTAACCTTCATATTAAACAGACAGAAACAGTTTAGGGAATTTGGGGATGTGAAGCAAATTAGAAAATAAATTAAAAGCATTATAGCTCAATAGTACAAATTAATGCAGCTGCCGTAAGCTTCATCCTGAGAGAGTTGTCAATATCTGCAAAGCTCCTGCTACGGGGAAGAAAATTAATGTGTATTTTAACATTTGTGTTTTGCCCCAGAAGAAGCAATTTGGAGGAGTCCCCTGTAGCTTTGATGGCTTTCCTTATCTTAACTCCTTCCACACCAGTGCCCTGGGTGTCCCTTGGGGGCTGCAGAGCGAAGGGGCTGACAGCCTATCCCGGGCAAAGCCTGTTGTGAGGCAACCTGCTGGAACAGCTGCTGGTGACAATGCTCATGTCCTGGCTTCCCTCTGCAGCCACTTCCCCGGCTCCCGCTGTGCAGGTTGTGGCAGGCTCGGTCCAGCGATTTCTCTGTCTTGCAGATGAATAGTTTGGGGATACAGGCATCAGCTGAGTCTGCGTCTACAGAACAAAAGTCTCTTCTGTTCTGCTGTGGTTTTGCCCTTCCCGCGGCTGCAGCACTTGGTGCCAGCTCCTGTCAGCGGAGGTTTTGGTGTTGGCTCTCTCCTGCCTGGCACCTGGCTGGAGGCTCTACCGAGAGAGCAGAGAAGGCACTGGCAGGTCTCTTCTTAGTTACAGAACAGAGGAGTGCTGCTCATCCTCAACCAAGAGGAGACAAACCTTCCAAAGCAGAAAAGAGTAATGCAGCAGGAATTCTGTCTTTGGCATGAACAGAGTCATGTGGAGTGGTTACATGAGAATTGAGGATAACAGAAAAAAACATATTAAATTGCTGATTAAAATTAGATTCTGTGTTCTCTGGTACTCTTTAATATAAAGAGGAATTGAAAACTCTTGTTGCTGTTGTATTTATATTCTAGTTGCACTGGGCACTCTTAGTCAGATCTGGTCCATGGTGTTCTGAGAACTGTGCGAACACATGGTAAATGAGGAATTATCTTCTGCGGAGTTTGTGATTTTGATCAAAATAAGATGTTTCAAAGCGTATGAAGGGATGGAAAGTGGTGAGGGCAACCATGATATGGCCCATAGCTGGCTAGGTAGAAATTGGTCCCTGCAACAGTAAGCAGGAGATGGTGTCTGGCCACAGTTAAGTGTTAACCTCTAAAAATATAGATTCTAGAGAGCAACCTTTTCAGCTGCTCCTGAGACAGCGTTCCTAGGGCTACATGTGTGAGAGGAGAGTCTGAGGTGCCAGAGGACAAATGGCTATTTCAGGTTGCCCTTATTGGTAGGCTGGAGCACAGTGGAGTGAGACAAGTAGTGGAAACACAGGCTGTGCAGATGTCCTCGAATGAGAGACAATGGAGAGCCTTCAAGGATAAGAATGATATGTCATGGCTTTATGATGGTCCTCATGGAGATGAGCTGGGTGTTATGAAAATGGCAAGAATGAGTGGTGGGTGCGTGCTCCTCTTCCCTGAGGAGGAGGATGCGTTCTGTGGCAGAGTATGGCAGCAGAAGATCTAGAGAAAATTTGGTAAGTTTAACTCATTTTCTGAAATCTATAAGGAGACATCTCAGAGACCTTGTTCCACAGTTGTACATAAGATAGATGCTTTTCTAAATTTTAGCTTTCTGGCTCTTTTTAGGGATTTTTGTGTGGTAATTTTTAATAAGTAGAACTACTTGCTGTCTTTAATGCATTGTGCTACTCTCTAAACCTGAGCTCTAATTCTCACACTGTGAAACAGATGACAGGATGCTCCTGGCAGAACATGACTTGCCTCCAGAGCGAACAAGGAAACTCACAGTCTTGAAAATCTTCCCTTTGCCTAATTTGTTCTTCCTTGTTCTCAGTATGTGTTTCTCCTGTAGTCTTCTCTTTATCCAAACCATGAGAGAGGAAGAACGTTAGCTTTGTCTTTCTGCCTTCTTCAAGGTACTCAGTGAACTTTGGATGCCTTGTAATTGCCTGTGTGAGGAGTAGCGTATGGGCAGGGAAGATGAGGAATTGCATGTATGGGGAGAAAGATGGAACAGAGGATCTGCAACAAAGTTGGACTGAAAAATTCTTATCAAATGGAAGCTCATTTAGGCATAACTCTGCACCTGCTATGTGACCTAAACTTCTTGCAACCTCTGCTACAAAACTAGAAAAATACTGTCTGGGCAATATGTTTGAGCTCCAAACATTATGAATGGAGTAAGGATGCCTAACATGTGACAGCGGGTGCTAATATCTTTATTCTGCTGCACCTGAGACCCTGACATTCACCTTCTAGGGCTGCTGAAAATGCAGGTCAATTAAAAGGAGCAGAGTTCTCATTTTTGATCCTGTATTTAATTCCCTGCAGCTATTATTGCCTTGAGGGAGTGGGGGAAAAGTGGAGAAGATAATTAGACTTGACCTTGTGCTGTGGACTTGTGCAAACTGTTGAATTACCGATGAACACTGTCAAAGCTTGGTTAGAAAGTGGGGGGAGGTGGGGTGGGATGACACAACACATTGTAAAGCATGTTGCTGAATATGCAAGAGAAGAAAAATTGAAATGGAAAGGACAAGAGGGAAGCTGAAAACAAATACTGAGGCCAGCTCTGTAAGTGCGATGCTGTCAGGAGTTAATGCCTTTTTCTTTTTTGTTGTCAGAACATCAGCGATAATAGGACAAAATGGTACTTACTGCAGAGAAACAATTAAGTTGGGCCTTCACAGACTAAATGAATTAAAAAAGGAGGGAAAAAGATAGGAATTACAGTAAGGGAACATGTTATAACAGAACTTGTGGTGGCTGAGCAGCAGCCGTACATCAAATAGATGGAGCAGAGCAACTGATTCTGATCAGCTTTGCTTTTTCTTTCCCATTTCTCACTGCACATTCTCTCACATTATCCCACTATTAGCATTACCGGCTTCCATTTTGGTGTGGATTACAATGGCTTGAATAAGTCTTTTTTGGAAACCATCTGGCCTTAGACATCAAAGAACAGCTGAGGATAGAGCTGGCTTTTAGTGTAGCTAAAGTTCACGTCTGTATAAAATAAAATGGAGCAATGCCCACATTGATGCTGACACGGCGACACTGAGCCTTGGGGAATTCAATTTCTCATTTTTGGTTTCTTTGCCTTCAACCTCTCCCCCTATTAGGGATTCTGGGCCGAATGCTGTTCACCTTGCTTGTGTGAAAGTAGTTTTTGATATCAGGAGGATTCTTTGCTTGCATCGTTAGACCATGCAGTCTGTGTCCTAAATGTAGGCATTGTTCAGCAACTAGGGGTGAAAGGAAAAGAAGACGATATGAAACCCACCATAATTAGAAATTTTGCTATGATGTAATTGTTACTAGATGTTTTTTGTTTTTGTTGTTTGTCTGAGTTTGTCACTGGAAATCCAAACTCAAAAGCAGTTCAGCAAAAGGAAACACTCCAGAAAACACTTCAAAGGCTGAACCCACAGAGCTGGATTCTGCTTTTGATTCTAGTGGTGTAAATCTAGAGCACTGTGGACATCTTCCAGATTTATGTAGCTGACACAAACAACTGTACTCAACCTGTGAAATGGTACTGATCATTGTTTTCAAGACCAGGCTGTGTGCAAGAGGGAGAATTTGAAAACTTGACATGATTTATGAAAATGTATTAATTTCCTGAATTCCTAGGACTTAGCAGTAGCATTACAGCTCAGCTGGAGCTGTAATGTGAAGTTACAAAATTTCAAAGGCGGCATTAACAGGCAGAGTGCTTCCAAGAACTGACACACGGTGGTTGTATTCCCTGTGCATGGGTCCATGGAGAGAGCAGTGCCATGACCCTCTTCCCCTCCCCTTCCCCTTTTCCCCTTCCCCTTCCCCTTCCCCTTCCCCTTCCCCTTCCCCTTCCCCTTCCCCTTCCCCTTCCCCTTCTTTCCTGCTCTCCTCTCCTGCGTTTTTGGTGCGCTGGGCAATGCTGCTCTGGCCCAGCCCTGCTGTGCAGAGGACATAGAAAGAACTGTCATCGTCATACCCTCTTCTGGCTTCGGAAGATGCAAACAGAAGGTGGGAATGCCCTGGCTTGCTGATCATCCCTTTCTGCTTCAGTTGCTGGAAGTGCGAGTAGGTGTGGCCCCTGTGTACTGTGAAGCAAACAGAATTGTATTTGTGTTTCTGCTTTAGTAACGAGCTGTGCTGTCGAAACAGAGCAAATGAGGAGTGAGCAATGAGAGAGGAAACTAATCCCCTGTTTATACCAAATCAACTTCCATAGCTCTCTCAGAGGACAAAGTGAAGGCAAGGGAAGAGGGTCCTGCAAAAACGTTTCAATTACTTTATGAAGTAAACGTTCCTCTTTAAAATTTGCTAAGCTTCATTGATTTAACGTTGCGCTCAACATGGGAATTTTCCTCCTGAGCAGCTAGGTTACATTACACCTGACCTCTTTCGTCTCTTTCCTTTATTTTTCAAGAGTGACTTTTTAATAATGATATGCAAAACAAAATGAGATTCACTTTTGTAAGTGCTCTCTCTACATTCCTGTATTCTTTGGCCATTGAAGTAATTGCTTGTAGGAGACAAATATATTAAAGTTATTAAAAAAAAACCCTTTAAGTACAGTGTATTCAAACTCATGTCCTTATCCTGAACAAATTTATTTTTAAGATAAAGTGCTGTTGCATACTCTCACATTTAACAAAATGCCATGACCTATAAATATTCCAGTGAACATTAAATGAAATAGGGATCGGGTTGGATGAGCTCTAGTATTTTGCAGTTCCTCCATGGACTCTCTGAAAGTGAATCCAAACCGTGCTTCCCTTGGGCTGCCAAGGTAATGAGGAGCAGGAAAAAGAAAAAAAAGGAAAAAAATAAGACCGAAATCTTCAGCAAACTGCATGGTGAAAGATTATTACAGAAGGGAACGAAGTGCTAAAAAGAGAGGTTAAAGTCACTGTCCAGCTACAATGTAGGTTTATATTAACACTTGGATTATGTAATGAAAGTGGGATGAGAGAAGTATGTGTGAGACATGTAAGTGTGATGTAAATATAAGTTGTATGAATATCATCCTACATCTAAGGAGGTAGCAGTGCTTTAGATACATTAGTTAAAGATTATATACAAGATATATTTTGGTATTAGAAGTATTGCATGGGTGAATTATCTAAATCCCAGATGTGTTGTGGCTACTGGGCCAGTGGTGGAGCTGGGATTGACTTCCAGTAACCTCAGCATGAGGGGCCCAGCGTCCGGCTGTGCCGAGGGCAGAGCTGGCAATGGGGTCCCTGCACGCAGCCTTCACCAGGGTAAAGTTGCAGATTGCATACAATCAATTAAGCTAGAAAATAACCTTCTGAATGCTGAAGATTTTTTCACTCTCTTGTGTTTCAGTTGTTCTGGCATGTGTCTGGAGCGTGCGCTGCCTGAAGGGGGAATTTTCTCTGATCTCCTGGCTGGGAGTGACACTGTTGCTGTGACATTTCTCTGCATATCTGTGGCCCTGTGGTTAGCAAATGGTATGAAAGGGGTATTCATCAGCTTGATGCTGAGGAACCAGATTTCATACTTGTCTACCTGTTTCAAAAAGAAACAGGTTGTGATTCTGAATCAGCTTCTGGAGGCTTCCTTTCTCTTCTGGAGACTTCACCATCTGTGGATGTGTTCAAAGTTGACTTGTCTCCCCAGCCCATAATTTACTTTCTGAATGTCCCCTGGGAGTTGTGCCTCCGAAGGTGAGGGAAAGATAGATACCTGCTCTAGCTATTCCAGACTGTTGTGCTGTTGTTCAATGGATGACCTTCCAGATTTGGCCTTTCTGGGAACTGACTCCCATTTTTCCTTGTACCTTGAGTCCTTCAGAGCACTCCAACACACCATGGATGCTTGACCTGTTACTGTAAATCAGCTGGGCCCTGGTGACTTTCTGTGAGACTTCATCATGAGTCTCAGCCCTCAAGTATCCCCTAATTGCTTCACAGACATCTCCAGGCAGATCTCTGATTTAACTGACTGCGCCAGCTTGCTATCTGCTTTGTTTTTCAATGATGCATTAGTATGCCCAAATCAGAAATATGCTTGAAGTTTTAAATTGGTTGCTAGTCCTGGAGAAAGCTTGGTTTTTGTTCATCTTAAGATGTCATTTACTGTCTGTCTTTTTTTTTTTTTTCAAATCAGAATATATTTTACTTGATAATTTGATCAACGCTGCAGCAGCAAAGGCCAGCCAGTGCCTCATTGCCTGTTGTGCCCTCTGGTTTGAATAGTAACAGCACATTTTCATGCTGAGTTTAGATGAATTGGCTCCTGCCTGTGTGTGCTGGGTAATGTCCTTTCATATTCTTGGCAATGGTAATGAATAGGATTTTGAACACAGCTTGCAGATGTTAAGGCTTATTGTAGGAAAAACCCTCACAAAAACTTTAAGCTCCTAATATGTGCCTAAAAGCCAAAGAGGGTATCAGAATTAAGGTACTAATTCAGTTACTATTGGTTGCTCGCTAGATCTGTAATTGCCTGTACAAGCACTTAAATGTGTTTGGTGATAGGTGACTTAACTTTATAGTTCCCAGATTGCTATTTTCCTGTCCTTTTGTCCATACATAAGAGAACTTTGTCAGTCTGCTTGGTTTTAGACCTGCATTCATCTTTTAAATCCTGCATATCTTCTTGAACCTTGGTGGTGTTCTTGCATCTTAATTAAGGGAAAGTTTGACCTGGTTGGTTTTTTTTTTCCTTTTTTCCCTGAAGTAGCAAAACAGTTGTTCCTGATACCATGATTTACTCTATAGGAAATCCTAAAAAACCCTACCAAACAACCCAAACAAAAAAATCCAAGTCCCCAGGACCCTACTAAAATGTCTGTTGCCGAAACACAGACAAAGTATTTTCCACCTTGTGATTTATTATTTGTTTGCAAAACCAGAAACTGAAAAAACCTTTGCAGTGTAAAAACTGTCGACTTCTTATTTTAGCAGGTGTATTTCTGAATAGTAACACAAATTACAAACAAATAACAAGTCTCCCTTTTTGAGGAATTACTGCGATTTGCAGATCCTATTTGATTTTACAGCAGAGTAATGCTATTGAAAAGCCGGATTTAACACAGACATTTAAGAGGGATTCTGTGTGTTGGGTTTTTTTGGCCTTTTTTTTTTTTCTTCAAGAGAGATGTTTATTTCAGCTGTGGATTTAATCCTTCCTTCAAAGAGAACTGGGGGATAAAGTGAACGCCAGAGCAGCACAGCGGGTTTCTACTGTACTTTACTCTTTGTTGCTGCAGCGCTAAACAAGGTTCTGTTAATGTGGTGGTGCAGGTGAAAATGCTGGGACTTCATTAACAGTCCTGCTGATGAAGTGTGAACCAGAATAAAATCCAGTTCCTCCTCTGTTTGCTGAGTTGGATTTGCAGGACCAGCAGAAGCAGAAAGCAGCATGCCCTGCTCATGTTATTCCACTGAACAGATTTCATTCACTGAGCAGATTTCACTCAGGCTCTACAAGGGCAGTAGAATACAAGAAAAATAGCAATAAAATGTGAAATCTTTATGTAGTCACATTTCTGAGCAAAACCAAACATCTGAGACCTTCAAAGTGAGACTTCGCAGGCAAATTACAATGGGTCATCTGTGCTGTAGCCAAAATATACGGAGAAAAGTAACTTGAGAATGACACATTAACAAGGAAAAGGTAAGGAAATGAACACATGGTTTTACCTTGTAGCCTGTGTAATTTAGCACAGTGTCAGAGAAGGGGGTCAGACCCTGACACAGGCGTGTGTGCTTGTGCCGGTGCCTGGTTTGCTGCCTCCTTAACGCCAGCATGTGTAAGATGGATGGTCTTGTGGCCAAAGACCTCATCACAGTATCACACAGTATGTTTGGGATTGGAAGGGACCTCAGAAGATCATCTAGTCCAGTCCCCCTGCCAGAGCAGGAACATCTAGATGAGGTTACACAGGAACATGTCCAGGTGGGTTTTGAACGTCTCCAGGGAAGGAGACTCCACAGCCTCCCTGGGCAGCCTGTTCCAGTGTCCGTCACCCTCACTGAGAAGAAGTTTCTTCTCAAATTTAGGTGGAACCTCTTGTTTTCCAACTTGATCCCATTACCCCTTGTCCTATCATTGTTTGCCACTGAGAAGAGCCTGGCTCCATCCTCATGGCACTCACCTTTTATATACTTATAGACATTAATAAGGTCCCCCCTTAGCTTCCTCTTCTCCAAACCAAAGTGACCCAGCTCCCTCAGTCTTTCCTCATAAGGGAGGTGCTCCACTCCCTTAATCATCTTGGTTGCCCTACGCTGGACTCTCTCCAGCAGTTCCCTGTCCTTCTGGAACTGAGGGGCCCAGAACTGGACACAATATTCCAGATGTGGTCTCACCAGGGCAGAGTAGAGGGGAAGGAGAACCTCTCTCGACCTACTGATCACCCCCCTTCTAATACACCCCAGGATGCCATTGACCTTCCTGGCCACAAGGGCACAGTGCTGGCTCATCTAGGTCTTACGAGTAAATCTGAGTGAATAATAATGATTTTTCCAATTTCCTGGCTAAAATGAATTTTAAAAAATGGAGACCAAAGAAAATGTTTTAAACCAGGTTAAAGCCATTGATTTTTTTCCCTGCCCCTTGGTCCCTGCTCTTACTGAGGGTGAATTAAGTGATGTGTGGGTGCTGTTGCAGATGGTATAGACAGGCAGTGACAAGAAAGTCCCATCTGATTAAAATAGTAGCCAGCTCACTGAAGAATTACAGTAGATGCCAAAGAAAATCCTGATTTTGTTCTGCCTTTCATAATATCTCTGGTATAACTCTTTTCTAAACAATGTTTTACGTAAAACAATTTAACACATGTTAAAAAGGGTGCTGCAATATGTTTTTAGAGACATGAAGAAATAAAACCCTTTTTAGCAACGGGAAGTACATCTAACACTTCACTGTTGTTAAGTATCACAACACATAAGAAAATGAAAACCAGAAGAAAATCAGAGTCAGATGAAGATGATAACAAAAGCAGCTCTTTAAAAGCTGGTGTTCCTTGTCTCTTGGTAATGCAATCAATATATTCTCTAAAATCTTTAAGGCAAAAAGAGTTTCTTTAAACAGTGGTGTAGCTTTGAAATTCCCTTTCATACCTGGGTAGAGCAACATTAAATCAAGAAGCAGCATCATCAAACTTCCTTTGACCGATGAAAGAAAAGGGCCAGTTGGCTATGCCCAATCCTTTTTTTTTTCCTCTGAGAGACTTGCTAGCTGCAAATCATTTGAAACAAAAATCAGTTTCTGCATCCCTATTATCTTCCTAGAGTGATCTTTGCAGATCTGACCAGCTCTTTCCCTTTTTCCCCAGGGGTTACACAAATCCTTACTGTTTTTCACTCAATCGTATGTACTGGAAGCTTTACTTATTTCCCAGGGCTGACTTCAGATGATGCATAAAACTTAGATTTTGAATGCTGGTGGTAATTAAAGATCCATGGTATGTATGTTCTAGGTTGTTAACTTGGGTATCTGGGCAAAATTCCAGCTTGGCTAATTATGTGCTGTCTCACTGACTTGTGTCGGCAGCTTCCGCTGGGTAAGGTGTTGTATTCAAGTCTTCTCCTACATGAGTGTGTAATAATAGTTGCTCGGTCTCCTGGGCCTGTGATTCTAGGAGCTGATTGCTGATTTATCCTTTGAAAAATCACTGATGATTTTTCATGTCTATCTTGTCACCTGATGAAAACATCCAGTTCTGAGAGTTTAGATCCTCAAGTCCTTTCATTATTTCTTGTTAAATGAAGCATGTGAATTCACAATCTCTTTTGGAAAATCTAAGCTTTCAGCAGAAATTCAATGATTTCTGAATAGGTTTTGTTCAATGGTAAAATTCAATGCATTTACCAAAAAAAAAAACCTAAAAAGAAAAAAAAAGACTCTCTTTTTTACAAAATACCCCCTCCCCCCTCCAGTAATGCTGAATTTGCCTGAGAATACATGTATCTCTCTGTCAGAGAAGAATCAGGGAGAACTGTAATTCATGCAAAGTCTTTATTGGAAAGGAGTCAATTAGTAGGAGAGAATTCTCATTGCTATTATCTTAATGTATTCATATATTTATAAATATTGACATGATGTTCCACTGTGTTGCCTGACTGTTAGTTGAAAGCTTTTGAACATCTAAATCATTAATACTGTGACATATTCTAGTTTGAGCGAAGTGGTGCTACTTTTTATTCCATCAAATGCTTTGTGAGAACCGTGTTTTGTCATGTGCATGCTGTGCTGTGTGTTACCTGAAGACACTGGAGATGTAGTTCTAACAGCCTCTTCAGCTGGAACGAAAGACTAAATACAGCTCTGGTCATTTTTATTTTAGAAACTGAATTTTATAGTAAGAAGAACCTCCAGTAATGTATCCCAAGGGACTACCATGATGAAGTTAATATAGCTGAGATTTTATGCCTTATAACATCACCTGCGGCAAACTGTGTTACCACCAAAAACATGCTGCTCTTGTGGAAATAACCTCCTCAGGCATGATTTCTGTGGTTTCTTGAATAACAGGAGTGGAACTTCAGAATGAAAATGTCCGAGAACACAGGATAGATATTAATGGAATCAGATATATATATATATATATCGTGCCTCTGAGAAGAGGATACCTAGGGACAGCTTCACCATCTGTAAAACTGATGCTGGTACTGTTGACTGCTCACACAGACTTTGTTTTCTGGTGTAGGGAAGAACCACAGCAGTTAATGTCATGGATTCTGAGGTGCCAAATAAGCAGATTTCCACACACCCCCCCCCCCCTTCCCCCTTTCAGCTGCATTTTTTCTTGTTAAAGAGGAAAAAAAAAGAGGAGAGGATGCAGTATATCATCAGATCTGATTCGGAAACCTCTGTGCTATCAGGGTGGGACTAGCAACAGTTCAGGGACATGCTTGATCTGTTGCCACTAACAAGAACATAAACATTTTGTTAGATATTAGTAAAAAGTTTTTCGACCATGAACACCATTGGTGGTTAGATTAGTACAGGTGCCCACACAAGCTGTAGGATCCCCATCCTTGGAGATACTCAGAGTTTGGGTACAACCCTCCGTAGCCTGCTCTAACCTGGAAGCTGACCCTGCTTCCATGAGGGCGTTGGAGCAGGTGACCTCCAGAATACTTTCCCTTGTATTCCATGATTCTAAACACTCACCCAGATAATGGGAAATGAATTTATCACTGTTATTCCACTACCTTCACTAAATTCTCACTTGTTATTCCACTAACTTGACTAAATTCTATCTAAAAGATCTGTCCTCAAGCCATTACAGCAGGTGATCTTAATTTTTGCTTTGTTGGCATTAGTACAAGTTCTGAGTCTCTGTAGTCCTGTTCCAGTGCCCATTAAATTAGACCTTTTATGACTCTAATTCATTTCTCTAATTTCCCTAATCCATTTATACATCTGACATCTGTAACAGTGTGTGGGAGGCAGTTTCACAGTATCACTGTATGAAAAAAATACTATTCCGTAGCCTTAAAGTTTATCTACTTTTAAATTTGCATTCCTTGCCATTGCCTTTCCTCTGTGGTTTGACACGAGTTTGTCAGACCATTTATATGAAGCAAAAACAGTAAAAACCCCATCTTGAATAAAAGAGCTTAGTACATAACACTGGATTTGGAACCATCAACCATGACAGAAGATGAAAGTTGAAATTTAAATGAGCATCCTGGGCAGTGCATTTCTACCTCATCCTCAGCACTAGTATGCCTCAGTTGTAACTGTGAGGCATTCTGCCTGCAGAACTTACAGCCCCTTCCTAGAGCAGGACTGGTGAGCAAGGGATTATTTCTCAAACTTGCTGACAGGCAGCAGGCCCTGGGCTGGTTTAAGAGCATCCTTGTACCCCAGCTGAGGAGCCTGCCCGGCAGCCTCATCGCTCTGAGAGAAGCCAGATTTGAGCCAGTGACCCAAGGGTGAAAAGCTCTGTATCCCATTAGCTTTTCTTTGGGGGATGTTCAGTCCTTCCAGTTTTAACTGTTAAAGAATTGCTGCATTTTCTGATGGCTGCACTTGGCAGAAGTGAACCGCTGACAAGAAATGAGATCAGACGCATTCCCCCAAGGTTTCCTCTCTCGCCTTCTCCACTTGCAGCTCAACAGTTTGGATAGTGAAGATATCAGTTATTTACTAACATTTTACAGTAATTGAGCAGAAAGATGTCACAACATCTCTCTAACATGGTCTTTAGCTCCAAATCATGCAAGTCAGTGCTTTGAAAAGGCTGGCAGTATGCATGACTGAAATATTGTAGCCAACAGCTTTGCAATCAAGTCGAGGTGACTATATATGAATATTGCCCCGTATTTGCACCTCCTCTATTTTGAGAACAGTATCTTTGCTACTTCTCCGCTGGATTCTTCTTGTAGATTTCATTAGTGTGAAGAAGAAAATGTGGCCATTCAGGTCTATCCTTTGTGGTTGCCACCATTTTACAATCTCTAGTTGTAAACTATATTACTGGCAGGTGCTGCTGAGGTTTGTTAGTGCAGAGCTGAGTGGCACTAACCTCTGAACTGGCTGTAACACCTAGAATCCCAATCAGTTATGGAAAGCGGAGTAATTATCTTTATCTTAGTACTTCTTGCTCCCAGCCAGTGTTTATGGTACCAGTGCATCGCTAGAGACATCCCAGATGCTGCCTTTAAAACCAACCGTGTCGGCAGGACCAGCAGTGAGCTGGCCCATGGAAGCACCGCTCTCATCAGAGCAGATCTTCTTGAGCCTGCTGGGCTATGGAGCCTGCGCTGACTTTCTGCAAGGCAGTTTGCAAGTGGAAACGGGGTGCGTTGTGTTTGTAGCTGCTTCTCAGTCTGCTCTTCAGAGGACCTGGCCAATGACATGACCTCCCTGGGAGATGGGGAGTGTGGCATCTCCAAGTCTATGCAAGAGACAATTTGTTTCGATAGAAGTAATGTTGGCTGTAATAAGCAAATAGTTGACTTTCCCATAAGCTTAATTCTTTTTCCCTGGAGGGTATATAGTATAGGAAATTACTTTTATTCCAGGCGTTTCTGCCTTAAATGACGAGTGAGAATGGGTGATTCTACTTGAAAGAGCATAAGATAAAACATGAACAGTGGTATTGAGATATATATATATATATTTTTTTTTTGTATTAACAAACCAGCTGAATTAATTCTGTTCAGGTGCTCCTGAGTATGGCCATATACAGCAGCCCTTTAGAAGGAAACGAAGCGAGACATCTCTTACTATGTATGGAGAATCGATTTGAGCCGATAGCCTGGAATGTGGGGTCTGCCCCTACCGCCGTGCTGCCCCCAGCGGCGCCGGGTGCCACCCCACGCAGAGCCCGGCAGGACGCCTCGGCGCGGCCCTGCCAGCTGCCTCCCTTCCGTGCACTGTAACACAGTCCATTTAGATTCAATTTTGTTTTTATTCTTTGATGAGTGTTTAATAACCATTTCCAAATCTCTGCACAGTTGGAAAGTGACATTGTCAAGAACAGGTGCAGCCGGCTGAAATTATGTGGTAATGCTTGTTGTAACAGCACTGGGAAGAAGTAAAGCGGAAAAGTTTTATTTCCTTCGGGGCAGAGTTGGCTAAATGGAATAATTGCCCTCTTGGTTTTGACTCGCTTTCCGTCGTGAGAGAAATGGGATGGCCTATTCGGCTAGGAATAAAAAGTCATATATTCTTATCCTAGCCTTGATATCAGCTTACTGTGTGATATTTGAAAAGTCACACAGACAAAATTTTGAGTTTACTTGTTCTACAACCAGATGCTTATAGAAGCCATCTAGTTTCTTAAGGTAAACCCACAACTCTGCTTTTCATTCTGAACACCCAACATTCCCAACACTTGCTATTTAGGTAATTAACAGTATATTGATACAGGCATTCTGCACTGAACATTTCAGCTTAATTTTTGCCATATTCTCTGGATTGCAAGGAAGATTAGTGGAAATTGGAGGCATGCAGCATCTTCTGAAATAATTTCTATTATTTTGTAGCTTCTTCCTGGTTAAATTGGAGGCCGTAATTCATATCTCATCATGTTGTTTTGAGGCTTTTAATCAATTAGAGTTGGGTACTGTGAGATATTGAACATCACCAACTCTGATGGATATTAATAATGAGCATGCAGAGCACCTGGTACAAGCAGGGATCTTAATATCTGCGATTGCTTTGAGATCTTTGCTTTGAGATGCTGTTCAAGTGCTAAGGCTTATTAAGCTCTGTCTTACTGCTAGCAAGCCACTGCACTGCCAGTGGGGACCAGCTGTTTGTGGCAATGCTCTTTTATTCATGAGAGGTTTTACTGCTTTTTCTCTGATGTTTTCCACTGGCTTCTGCATATAAATGTTTTGATGAACTCTGTTCTTGCAAGTCTCCAGTCTCGTTTTCTGTTTTCTTTTTCTGATACTCCACCTTTTTGCTTCGCTTCTTTGGTGCGGCAAAACAGCAGGCACAGCCCTCGCTGTACTTCCGAGCAAAAGGATTACAGGGGTTAGATGTTGTAAAAGTATATATTGAATGAATATTTCCCATTAGAAAACCAGTTTGTTGACTAAGGGAAAGTAGCTGGGGAGGAGGGAAGAGAAGAAAATAGTTTGATTAGGATTGTTGTTCCCCATTGAATCCCTGTTAGTGGGAACAGCTGATGTCTGTGGAAACTCTCGCACCTCTTTGCCTGGACCATGAACCTCCTCTTCATTGCTTGTGCTCCGTCTTTGCCGGTAGAGGGGTTAACTCAGCAGATGGCAGTCTCTTTCCTCCCAGGCAGGCGCGGACAGGCAGCGGCTCTGCAGGTCCCTCCTTGCAGAGCTGGAGCCCAGAGCCTGGTGAGCTGGGGCACTCAGGGCTGCTGCATGGGTTTCATGAAAGTAGGTGTGCTCCACCCCAGCACGCTACATCTCTCATAATTACATCTTGTCTTTCTAAGTTAACAGTTGTTATTTTTATCATACCATAAAGTCTGGAAACAATACAGACGTGAGATCGAAGCTTTGTCTCGCTGAAGGCAGCTTTACATGCCCGTTAAGCAGCAGAGCTGCTCTGCAGTCGCATATGGAAGTGGAATGGGGGTCAATCCCAACATGTTGTCTTTAGCTAGGTGTTTGGTCAAAAATATGAGGAAAGGCCCATGAAGGTCAGTAGTATGGGTAAAACCCTAGTGATAATGTATGAGTAGGTATGCTACTCCTGAGTGCAGCTTCTCACACAGGCACAGATGTTGTAATGGAAGAGAAACTAATTTTTTTTTTCATTCAGATTGCAATAGTTGCAGGAAAAACCTGCACTGTGTTTAGTATAACTCCGAAAATAATTTACTGCATATTTTGTTACTAATATTTAATTTAATGGCTAATACTTTATTAAAATATTTTAGGAAGAAATGAAATGTGGTGTGCATTGCTAGATTTCTTTTTAAAATATTGAAAACTTTCAGTCCTAAATTAATGAATTAGACTTAAAAAGTCATTCATGAAACTTAAAAAGAATCCCTAATATATTTTGAAGCTGGGTTTTTTTGGCTTCTGAGTGAGGTTCTGCATGGTTTGACTTCCTCCAAGAGGAACCGGGGTGCCTTTAAACACTGCTTTGTGTTGTCTGCATGTTAGCTTGACGGGGCAAGTCAACTTCCAGCCCCAGACACCATCATACAGTGGCAGAAACTCAATGCTGGAGTTCCCACTTAAGGGTCAAATAATAGGCTACATTTGAAGATAATATAGTAGCCAGTATAGTGACCAGAGCATCAATGTGTCTGTGGGACAGGGAATCCATTACTAATTGGGCAGCTGCGTGTTACACCAGCTGGAGTTTGTTTAGGGCTCTGGCTGTCAGTCCCACGCACTGCGTGCTGCAGCAGTCAGGCTTGCAGGTCATATATAAATGGATGAACCTTGTCTCTCTTCCAGTAGTGCAGAAGAACATACAGGCCTGAATGGATTAGTTATCAAGTTCACTCTAAAGTGTCCTTGCTTATTGTAATTTTTGACCTCTGAGCTTACGTAATAATAATAATACTAATAAAGCTATTAATACCTCTAATTTTAGAGCCTCTGAATACATTTTGGTTAAGTATTATGCATGCTGGATTTTGACATACTGTACGCTGCCGTAGTATTACTACAACATCTGCTTTGAATTCTTCTCTCTCCTACCTGTCAGGGCATCATTTCATGCTCCACTAAGTGGTGCGAATAGCAAAACCATCTGTTCATTACTCATTTAGCCATTGTGTGAAATATGAATGAAACATCTCATGTCTGAAAGAGTCATTGTCAGCCGAGTCCAGCTGGCATGGCCGTATTCTGCCCAGAACCCAGAGTCCGGTTGCTTCCTTCAGTTGTTGTGCTCAGTCTCAGCGCAGTACTTGTTCAAGCAAATGGCTGATCTGTGATTTGAAATCTTCTGTTCATTCACTTTCTCCCCCTTGAAGTGCACTTTGGGGTTGAGATCCTTACTAGGACATTAACTGTGCCATGAGGTCATTCTTTGATTTTTATCCCTGTAGGCAGAGATGAGTAAATAGTGTATGCCTGTATACCTACAAATGAGGGAGATGTATAATTTTTTTATGTATTACAGGAACTTAATGAATGTTTTAAAGAGCTCTTTTTTTTTTTTTTTTTTTTTTTTCCCCAAACACTGTCTTTACTAAAATAACTTCCATCAAAAGTTTTCTTCACCAGGTCTAGAGTTCCATGTCTGTCAAAGCTATTTGCACCATTTTTTCTTTTGGCAGAAAGAATTGTTCCTTGGGAAGCCATCGTTGTCACTACTGCACCGATCAGATGGCAATGGCTTCTAAAATAGCAGGTTAATATCCCTGTCTGACAGGATTAAATGCTTAACAGTGATTCTTGCTTTTACAGCTATCAGGGTAAGTGATGCCATATGCAATGATAAAGATGTGACATTGTTCAGCTTGCCTTTTGGAGAATGATTAAATGACATGCTTAAATCCTCTGTGGCCTCACAAGTTTGATGGTACTGAGTGATACAGTGGAACAGAACAGCTATAACTAAAGTGAGGAACAATGCCTAAGTTATGTATCTAAAATTTAGTTTATACTTATAAGTTGCAGGCAGAAGGAACAGCACACACTATTTTATTAATAAATAACAAACTGATATATTGTAAAATCTGTATCTGGTATAAACTTTCCCACACTCCTTGTCAAAGCACTCATTGCTTTGGGGTGCAAAAGACTGGATGGGAACACATTCAGTAAAACCTGAACCTGCACCATCTCTTTAGACTTCAGGGTAAGATTCTGTGTGTGAATTTAAATATCTGAATAGAGTTGTCTACCTGTGAAACTGGAGTCTAAGTTTCTATTATAAAGTCAGTACAGGTCTCTTTATAAGGGTCTAAAGCTATTAATCTTCTAAAGCAACGCAGTCTAGGGCTGTTGAGCTAACCAAATGTAAGTGCCTGTGTTAGGATGAGCTGAGCAGCTATATTGGACTCCATTGATTATAAGGAGTGCTCAGGTGAATTCTCGCAGTGTCTGCACCTGTGTGTGGCACCTACACTTAGGTGTCCATCTCTGAGCTGGACCCAAGCCTCTCTTCGTGCAGTTTACAGCCAGATGACCATGCCTTCTCATTATCCATGGAATGGAGTGGAACATTGCAGCACAACAGATGAGAAAGGTTTGGCTTGTTGGGATAGACCCATTGACATCTGGTGAGCCCAGGGCTGAAGGTGAGTTTTTTTCTGTGTACACACTTGCGCAGGCTTTAATGTATGTATACCTGAGGGACTGAAGGAACAGCCGAGTTGTAGGATTTTTAGGCTGTCACAGGACCTCAACAATAAATGTAGGTACTGCAACAGAGGTTGATGTCTATATATCTTTGAGGATTTGGGTCTTGGCATTGTTCACTGGTTGCTGACATATTTAAAAATAGTGTTTGGTGAGGTGGTTTGGTCTTCTTCCATATTCTTTATTACTAGCATAGAATTAAATAGTTATTTTGTATGACATTAACCATCCATACCAGGGATACAACAGAAGGTGGTGCTGGGGGAGATCTTAAGTGCTAGAATGGCCATCCCATCTCCAAAGTCTGGATCAGCTGTACCAGTATATTTGGAGAAAGCCTTGGAAGGGTGAGCTTGGCTGGCAGGCACTTGGGGGCCTCATCCAACACTGTCATGCTGATAGTCCCATTGATCTGGGTTCTGTTACAGGTGTTAAAGGAGCTTCTTTTCATGCTTAAGTTTTTCTCCACTATTAGGGTAGAAAAAGAGTGCTTACTCTAACTTGGGTATTTGCAGTCTTTTGGTTATCTGTAGTCCCTTAGTGTTTTTCTTTTGAGTATCATGTTTTATTTCACATATAGAAATGACATCATTAACAAAAATACTAGGAATATGAGAATTCTTAGGCTAGATTTTAATATAAGATCATATGTTACTTTTAAATGAGAAGATGTAGCCGTCTGGCACAAGTCTTGTGCCATCAAGTGCAAAACCTGTGGTTCTTTAGTCTCTCTGTTGTGTAGGTTTAAGAGATCCCCATAATGGGAAATTAACCCTTGTATAATCAGACGTCTAACACTTTACAGTAGGATAAAATATAACCTGCAGGCTTTGTACTATGTGCAGTTTCCAGGCTTGTAGGATGTGAACAGGTTTGGGTTAGCCCTAATGCTAAAAAGTGACTCAAAGTTCAGAAATCTGGAAAGCTGCCGGTGTTTGCTTTGCTTAATAAAGCAAACTGTAAGTCAAACATTTAATCACAGCATTCTGGTAACAGGGGACCTGTTTTAATACAGCTCTTTTATTGGCCTCTTTGTAGTTCAGAAATAATAAAGGCGATCTTGGTGGATAAGGTGTTTTCAATGCAGGTCTCATGTGGAACCTTTATTTTCAGACACAGGCCTTGTATAACAATATGAATCACCAACATGAGAGCCGTTCTGATCTACGGTGGTTTTTCCAGTAGGGAAATAACCTGCTGAGTTTATTAATGTTTGTCTAATTTACATCATTAGGGTCATTTTTTAAATAGCCCTGTCTGTTTGCTTTATTGCCTGGGTGGGTGTTGGGAGGAGGGACGCGGGAGCACGAGGGCCGCTCGGTTCTGAGCGGAGCCTGAGCAAAGCTGAGCCTTGTGTCCTCCCAGGTGCTCCCTGAGCAGAGGAGAAAAGCTTCAAGGCCTTGAGCTCTGGAGGCCTGTGCACCACCGCAGCTGGGTGTGCGCCAGCGGGGCTCTTCTGGCTCCTCAAAAGCCCTTTGTGACAGCAGGAGCTGAGCGGGCAAGGGAGGTGGGAGAACATGGCACCCATTTCAAGATGTTAAAGATCTGTGCTGTCCCTCTTCTACAGGTGTTGCACATACCAATTAGTGAAGGGGGTTTTGGCAGCTGTGTGCTGGCCATTCAGCAGCACCTGCAGAATTTGGTGGGGTTGTCTTTGTGCTCCTCACGGTGGGAGGAAGCTCAGCAGTGGTGCTGGGAATGTGATGGTGTTTCTGAAGGGATTGTCCAGCTCCTCTGACACACTCTCTCCCCGGAGGACTGGCAGGTGTTTTTCCATTGCAGGAGACAGTATCGTGTCTGTTAGTACCGCTGCTAGCAGAAATACAGGTGAGGCTGGTTAGTTGAAAAGGCTTGTCTGCAGGTCAGACCAAAATTCTTTTTTGTTTTTTCTCCTTTTTTTTTTTTTTCTTTTTGTTCATTCTTGAAGGGAAGTAGATGAAAGGAAGAAGTAATACTGCAGTTGAAACCTAGCAGACCAAGTTCTGATCTTTGTCTTCCAGTGAAAATGTGGAATCTCTCTTTGTGTTTATTCTGGGTTTGCTATGACAGCTGCTATAATTTTTGTGAACTGTTTTCAATGGATATCTGTCTACACATACATAAGCGATATGTGGACAGTTGCTTGTACTTGATTAAAATTATCCTTCATTGTAGTAGTGGCAGAACTAATTTAGTTCCACAGTTTCCATGACTAAATCCTTTTTAGCTGAGTGGGAAAAATTTAAGGAGTTGTCTAGTCTGATCCATGGTGCCTGTTGAGTTTGCCAGCAAGAAGCTGATAAGTGCTCCGTCCTGTAGTGCTTCCAGGCAGGTAAAGCAGCAGCAGAGATTTGGAAAAATCCCAATCTTTGTTGTTTCTGCTTATAATATTTAAACTTAAGTCTCTCACTAGTAGAGCATTATACAGATTCCTTGGAAAAGAGTGTTTGAATGACTGATTGTCCATGTGTAAATGTATTGCAGAATTTAAGATTTTGAGATTTTGGATAGAAAGGAACTCTGAAAGAGTTGTTTAACCTGGTACACCAACTGTACTTGGTTCTGTGTTAGATAGTAAGGAAGAAGTTACATACAACACCTTTTCTTCTTTTTCCTGGGTAGGAAATTATTTTAATTTTTTTTTGTGTGGACAGCTGCTCGGCTTCAGGTAAAAAACCTTGTAGTTTATGGGACTGCCAGCTGGAGCCAATTAAACTCTAATGGACCAGCAATGGCACTAAAATATCTTTTTCTGCTCCAGGAATGTAGAGTTTTTGTTCTGCTGCTTATATGTGATTTAAAAGGTTTACGTTGTTGTTAAGAAACAAATTTACTTACTGTTTTGCAAACCAAGACATGTTTGAATTTAAAATCTCATGCAGAAATATGATGCTTTGGGTACTGTAATGAAGTCACAGTTCCACTGAAAGTGTAGAGTTGTGGTGCAGGGTCTTTCCCTGCCTGATGTTCTCCTTTAAATAAATGAGACAGAAGCAGAGAGCTAAATGACTTGTTTTGGTCACACCAAGAATCTACTTTATCTCTAGGAAAAAATGTGGGTCTTAAACCAGATGATCTATCTTTTAGTTCCAACTGCCCTGAACAACAGAAACCGAAGACAAGACTAGGAGCTTGAGATACAGTATTGGAGAGCGAAAATCATTGTTGAGAGTAACATGGGCAGAGGGAGATGTGGATGAGGTGCGCTAGAAGGACAGATCGGAGAGTAAGAGCTCAGCAGAAAGAATTGATTTTTGGAAAAAGAGTTCAGTTCATTTGAACTGGAAGGAGCTGTTGTTTGTTCTTGAGAGATATGATTCAGACTGGTCTCTTTGTGCAATCCCAAAGGCTTAAAATACGTTTTTTGCCTCTCCAAAATGATGTATATTCAAAGATTGAATTGAGACTTTTGGCCTTAGTTTTGAAGGTTTTTTTTTTCCGAAACATACAGATTTCACCAACACTGCATGAAGCGTGGGTGGTGCAGGCAATCTTTCTCTCTAGGAAACCTTTCTATTTCTTTACTTCTTGGTAGTTTAAGTGCATTTCACTTCCTGCTCTCAGTTAAAAAAAAAAAGAAAAAAGTTTGATCGCTTAGCGACCAAGGTTTATCTGATAAACAGGAACTCAACTGCTTGTGATTGTTTCTCCACATTCTTAAAGGTTGCTAAGGGTACACGAGATACTCTGATAACAGGTACAAAAGTCATCCTGTAGATGCATGAAGAAGGAAAGAGATTATTCTAAAGGCATAAACCTGGAGTGTATTATCCTGTGGTTTCCACAAACAAGCAGGCTGTACATTTGGGAGAGTGAGAAATGGGAATAGTGGGTATCTGAAAGTGTGATAAACTTAGGCCTGATTGAGAATCACAGAATCCTAGAATGGTTTGGGTTGGAAGGGACCTCAAAGATCATCTAGTTCCAACCCCCCTGCCATGGGCAGGGACACCTTCCACTGGACCAGGTTGCTCAAAGTTCTTTCCAACCTGACCTTCAAAAGTTCCAGGGATGGGGCATCCACAGCTTCTCTGGGCAGCCTGTTCCAGGGCCTCACCACCCTCCTGGTGAAAAATTTCTTCCTTATATCTAATCTAAATCTACCCTCTTTCAGTTTAAAGCCGTTACTGCATGGCCTTGTAAAAAGTCCCTCTACAGCTTTCCTGTAGGTTACTGCCTTTGCCTTCTGTGACTTGGGCCTGGGTGACCAGTCTTCTTGTGAGTGAAGATCAGGTTGTGTGGAGGAGCATTTACTGTTAGACCATTCAGAGGTGAAGATGCAGAGCTTGGAGAGAACTGTCCTTATAGAAAGACTGGGCCCAGGCCTAATTTTCATTTTTCCATAATTTTCTTTTCTAAAGCCTTTGCGAACCATTTCTATCTGTTTTTGTGAAAATAAGTTAATGAAACAGCAAGTAATTTCTTAGAGCTTTACACATTTAAAACTATGTAATTCCCTTTTTTATGGCATATTCATCTCCCCTATACACTGAAACCAAGGATTCAAACAGAACTGGAGATCATACAGCTGTAGGGTGGTCCTCACGTGTAGGACTGAGATACATTCCAAGGAGACGATTTAGAATACCACGTAGGTGGTGTTATTATGCCTGTATCACAGCTGGAGCGGTTCCCTTCTGAACTTGTCACTTATAATGGGCATTAAATTTAGTATTTGGAGAGACACACAACTTCATAATATTAATGACAACTTCATAATGTTAAAGAGAAAGATATAACCTAATTAGAGAATGAATGTAGACTTTTTGGCTGCTCTTCAGACAGGAGATTTATTAGAAGCACTGTAGTACTCTAATTCCTAATCTATCTGCTTTCCCCCAGTTTACAGTAAGTTACTTCATTTGCCTCTCTCTTAGGAGTACTCTTGAAATGGCATCTTTTTATGTACCTGGTTTTTAGAGAACATTGTGGAGGAAAAGGGAAAAGAAACCAATGCAAACCAGAACACGGATGATTCATAGTAAGAACTACTGAGGTTGTAAAAACCTGTGGTAGTGATTCTGACGAGCTGGCATATCTCCTTCCACATCAATAAATTCGTCACTAGTGCGAGTGTTTATTCCTTCACAATTGTATGATGGATGCTGGACCTTTTGTGTTGTATATGTGGACCTATAGCTCATCCTCAAACAGCAGAAGATGAACACTGGCTAATAGATCTCAGTGACTATCCTGCAATTTATGCAGGATTAGTATTTTAAAAGGGTAGTGTGCATGATTTAAGTAGGATTTGAGTATATAGCTATGGTTTGTCCTTTGCTGTCAGCAAAGGCATCCTGAGTTCATTTCTTTAAAGAAGCTCCAGGCCAAACGTCAGGAAAAATTAAATCAAGCAGTCATGTAGTCCCGTAGGGAAAATGTACTTCAATTGTGAGGTATTCATGGATATAATATGTCATCCTGTAGCCTGTGACTGTTGGCTGTACTTACAGGCAACATGGCTTGGTAATTGCTACTTGTTAAGAAATTTGGCTATGATAAAAAATGACCTGCCAGGGAGAGAGGCAGTTTTGTTAATTTTATTTATGAGACTTTCATCAAAATTGGATGTGTGTATGTGGTGGCAAATCCTCCATGAGACAGCATCTTTAGTAAACCAACATTGGTTTTGTCTTCCAGCAAGGAGATAACATAATCTTTTAGAGCTTTGGCTTCTGTGATCTGAGAAACAAGTTGGACACAAGCCTCTTATTTTGCTTAGCCACCGAAATTTTGCTACCCAAGTCGCCCTTCCTGAGGGCAACTGAAAGCAAATTTTCCGTCTTCCCAACAGATGAGAGCCGAAGCCAGGCTTGTCAGATCAGCCTGGATCCAAACCTGGAAAGAATGAACTCCACCCTCTGTAGTTTTGTTTTCAGAAAGAGTTTCTCATCTTTTTTTTCATGGCATGTTCTAAATAAAGCCAACTAGACCCTTACAGTTCAGATTATTCTTTAGTGTGGACACCTGACCCAGGAGCAAGATTGTGTAGTTCATGATTAGAGGCCTGGCAAGCTGAGATGGAACCACAAACTGCCTTTCTATGAGACACCTCCCTGCCCATGCTTTTGTATGAGGTTACTCTCTAAGCTTTTCTGGGGGCATAGAGGCTTGCAGTGGTTTTCTTTATTGTCCTTAACCACAGATGGGTTAACTTTGTGGTATCAGTAGCCATAAGCACTGATGTATAGCATTCAAACATCCATGTCATTCATAGCCCTGTTCTTTGATTACTGTGAAGCATGACATGTGGAGCACACACAGAATACAGGAAGAATATCTTTTCAGATGCAAATGGATGTTTAAATCAGAAGAAGCCGATGCACTTTTGATAGCAGCAACCTTCCAGAGTGAAAAGGTTTATCACCTATTGAATCATTAAGGTACAATAGACCTGCTCCCACAGCTGGCCAAAATCATTGTATTGCTTTGGGCTTTAGCGACCCTCTGACATTAATGATCTAACCCAGTATTATTCCTATATCTGAGGAAGAGAGCAATGAAGCCACATTTCATGGATTTATTTTAAGGACGTGAGAAATAGGAGGGGCCAGATTCTTCTTCACCTTGTGCCACTCTAAGTCTGGAAGAGATGAATTAAAAACCCCAACTAATTTTAAGCGGAGCTCTTGTGTTATTCCACAGTAACACTTCCCTAGCCAGAAGCTTAAAACCAATGACAGAAAAGACTGAATCATAAGAATTTCTGAATAGTTTCATTGTGTGCTAGCACAATGCACGAGATGTTCCGGGTAAGGAAATAGGTTGCACGGAGTTTTGAATAGGAAAAGCCCCTCATGTGGTTAACCCTTTGGAGTCTGCAGACACGGGAAGTGTCGCACCAGCTGTAGGCAGGAAAATGAAGGATGGGCTGTCACCAGACGGGTTCATCTGGCCCTTGCACATCTGGCAAGCCAGTCCTTTTGCAGAATGTTTTATTGTTGATGGTCTATCTGCAAAACAGTTATTTTCACATCAGATTCACCTTTATAATTTTTTGCGTGGATTTGTTGACTTAAAAGACCCATCTAAAGGAATAGAAAGTATTTGTTGTATCCTTTAGTATTCATTCTTCTTGCCTGTCTTAGACGAATAATGAATTACTTGGGGTCTGTTGGAACTAAAGTACTTTGGGAGACAGTTAACCAATGCCTCTTCACTGGAAAGGAGCCTGTTTGACAGATGGAAGTGCGTATTTCCCATAATAGCGAGCAAAAGATTTTAATGGAGCTGCCCCTGTGACCATAAAGAAATGATCTCTTTTCCTGGGGAGTCAAGGCTGATTTTAGAATTTATTGAATCTTTCCACAGTGCATTTCATTATGGTGGTTTTCCTGTGTTGTATTGCTCGAACACTTCGCTTGGTTTTAGTAGTTCTCCTCAGGTTCCTAAATGATACTGTGTCACCTATGGCATTTATTTTAACTAGTTAGATTTCTAATGAAGATGTTACGTATACCCAAAGTTACTAAGAGCATGGAAGCATGTCTGTTGATTAATTTCTTATAGAAATGCTTTATATATTTCTTATAAATGCTTTTCCAAACATCAATGCTCTCTGTTTAGACCAATACCTAGGGTTCACAGCTCTTGGGTGAACAAACACCTATTGCTATCCTTTCTTCCACAGGTTCTCCTTTATCTTGTTTCCTCCCAGTTTTTCTGTCTTTGATATTACTGCCTGCAGTCTTTTTCTCTTTTGGCTTGTCTCCTTTCCAGTGATTTCCTCCTTCCTTCATTAGAACCAGGAATTACTGAGATTTTCCTAGACAGATAGTTAATTTCCTTAGCTTTTTACCTTGTTCCTTTTGTGTGTGTGTGTGTGTGTGTGTGTGTGTGTGTGTGTGTGTGTGCTCTCTCTCTTTTTGCTTATTGAGACATTCTTTCCTCCATCTCAGTTATATTTTATGCCAGTAGTTCAAAAATATATTTCCCCCTACCCGCTTGATTATATTTGACCTCTTGTGCAGTTATTTGGCAATACCTGCAGGTATTTCCTTACTTTTCAGAGACTCATTCATTGCCTCTTGGCCCTGGCTGAGGCTCTGAGAGATGGGAACTCTCACTGAAGCTATTAAAAAAGGTTTGTTAAGAGGCAAAGAAAAGAGTATTGTACAATTGGTAAATGACGCAATCTTTGCTGAAGAAGACCCAAGACAGTACAGTCGCTGGCAATTGTGATTCCCACCCACTCTTCTTTGGCAAAGCAATTTATATAGATGTTATGAAATGGCGTTCTAGGTAACCTGGTCTTCGTGGAGTGATGGAGATCTCCCGTGCACGTACCGGCTGCTCCTGGCCTGGACGTGCTTGTGGGAGGTGGGGGAGCCCAGAGCTGCCCTATGCCATGGGAACTGAACCAGCTCCCCTTGGATCCGGGAGACCTGGCTGTCCAGGCCTGCAGTGTCCCATTTCTTTGCATTTGTCCTTTGAAAAGTGTGGTGAAGGTTTTCACACTCATTTATGTAGTTTGGTGCATGATGATAAATACGTTTTTTTTACAGAAGCCATTTGTAGCACAATGGTTATGTTGCACTTTTATTTCTGAAGACTTCAGGAATTCTTTCCGGGCCATATGACTCACAACTTCGAAGTCACTGAGCAAAGGGTCGTGCCCTTCTTCGCTCAATAGATGCTTTCAGCTCCAAGTGCTACTAGTACATTCAGGGCTAGAAATCTTGTCTTTTGAAACAGCTGTAGCTTCAAAATGTCGTGAAGCTGCATTAACGCTTCATTTCCTGCAGTGAATCGTTTGCTTAAGAGCTGGGGACATTTGGAAAAAAAAAAAAAAAAAAGGAGAAATAGGAAGAAATAAATGCTCTGTGCTCTGGAATGGATTTTTTTTCTCCTCTTCCCCATTGGATAACTTTATCCCATCATAGCAGTAAGAAGCAATGATATGGAATAATTATGTGTTCCTAAGCCTTTCCAATTGATCTACTGTTATGAAAATATATTCAGTAAATTCACCTGAGTGACTTTGGACAGCAGAACACAAGGACATTATGAATAAAAGAAATATTTATTTGCCTGACATAACAGTGTGTTGTGACCACAGGAACATCCTTGTCAACCTCTATTCTAGATTAGAGTAGGTTTGTTGTCAGGAAAATGGGTGTGTGGTTCAGAGATGACTGAAAAAAATGATGTGTGGGACTTCATATTTATTCCCTCCTTCTACTTTCTGCTCTTAAAACTGATTTTTGTATTGGAAAATAAAACTCTTTTCTTCCTTTTACTGTAAACAGGCAGCCAATTTTTTTTTTTTCTGAGAGAAACCAAATGGCGGTTTTGCTGGGTGAGGAAACAGGAAAAATAAAGCCTAGATGTCTTTTCTTAGTTGGCTTTCTGGTACCACTCTTATTTAAAATATAATTTAGTTTTTAAAATATTCTGATTTAAAGGAGCAGATACTTGCAAAAAAGTAGGTGCCATTATTAATGATTATCTTCTATCAGTAGCTGCATTTTGAAGCAGGACTGTCTTCCCTGGGCTGTATTAGTACTGCAGACAATGGAAACAGAAAAATGCAGTGTCATAGATACAAAGTATACTCATTAGTATTCCCCTATTTTCCTGCAAGTATTCATCTTCTGCATTTGTCAGCCATACTTCAAAAAATACAAGGTAAAAATTGTTTAAATGTTTGTCAAATAGGGATGTAGGAGTTAGGAAATGCTGTAATGAGGAGTTATTTCAATAGAAGAGATAATATATATGCTATGTATTACACTATTTGATATTATTACGACATTGCGGAATTAACAGATTTCAGAAAGACACTATGTAACAGCCAACCCATATGATATACTGCAAATAAGGTCATCTTATTATACAGCTAGAAGTAATAAATTTATAGTGCTCATGATTGTTTTTCTATATACATTTATCCTTCAGAGGCATTTGAATTTTTTCTGTGTGTCTTAAAACAACAAAAGAACTTACTGTAAAAGCTCAGAAACAGTGAAAATGGAAGAAAAGAGAGGAGGCAAAGAGTGTTGTTGAGGACGGGTGGCAGAGGAGAATGCTGCTTCAAAAATACGCTTTCATGTATTTTAATTTCAAGAATATATTTTTAATGGGAGACTGTAACCCGACAAGATACAAAGATGGCTAAACAAAGAGAGAAAGAAACCATTTGGGCTTTCAGTTTCTACACAATTTGAAATTTGAAAATTTCAACAGAAATGTTTAAATTTTCTGGATTTACAATTGTTTGCATTTTAAATGTCATTTCCATCTAGCTGCCTCCCTCTTTTTGATTTCACTACTGGGAAATGAGAGGATGGGGAAAGATTGGGAAATGGAGGGGAAAAAACACAATTGTGGAGAAAGTCATAGTAATTGAACAAAATCTCCAAACCTCTCTTTCAATATCTTTTTTTTTGGCCCCCTCCATGTTTTATATTACAGAGAAGTCATTTTTTGTCTCCAGACACCTACTTGGAAAAAAAATGACTAGTTCTACTTGTTGAATTATTATGGTGGAAGTGAGAACATGTATCATGTTTCTGAATGGTACAACAACTATATTTACCCACACAGGGAATAATTTTTGAGAGTAGAGGGATCTTCAGTCCAGGTGTAAAAGACAAGGTGGGAACAAGTGGCTGGAAACCAGAGCAAGACAAATTCCAGCAGAGGTAAAAGCACAGGTTTTTAACAGAGGAGTGTGTTGTCTATAGGAACGTCTCACCAGGGATTGTGCTCTATCTCCATCACTTGGTGTCCAGGTTCATAGGATGGCTTTCTAAAAGATGTACTGGAAGGAACTGGAAGATTTCTGGGATTTAGACACTCCATTCTGTCGGAGGCAAAGTCAGATGAGATGTTGCAGCAGTCCTTCTGGACTTAAATTCAGAGTATATGAAACATATTTTGGGGCAGCTTTGTGAGTCTCTCCTCTATGGCTGTGAGATTCATCCTACATGCTGAGCTGGAGGAACCAGAAGCGTTGCAGAGAAAGGCTCATCTGTCCTCTTCAAGGGGACAGTTCAGAAGAGCCGCATGATCCAATACAGCATGTGGTACAGTCAGGGCTGCCATGTCATCTTCTGCGAACCATTTGACAGCTGCATGTGTTGGCGGGTAAATGCATCCAGCTGGGACAGCCTCATTGCTCCTCTGCATGTGCTTCTCTCCTCTCTGTTCTGATTCCTGCCTCATCCCCGACCAGCCGGCAAATGCGCAGCAGTGTCTTGATGCCCCCTCTGTTGCTCGAAGAACATATTGCTCCTATTGCTGCAACCCACTTCTTGACAAAACCTTCATTTGGGAAAATGAATTTTTGAGCCCAAGGGTACCTGCTCTCTTCTGTAGCTTTTACCAAGGATGCTAATTGCAAACCCAGGGAGAGGAGGAGACTCATTTCTGTGAGGCAGGCAGCTCTTTTCTGATGAATGAAGGGTGTCCTGCTCAGACCTGAGGTCAGCACTGGAGGAGGTACATTTTTCACCTGCTTTTAATGTTATGTGGAGTTAGATGTGGTGTTGCTGGCATTTCTGTCCCTACAGAAAAGTGATGTGCAGGCCACATCCTTGAGTGGCAGGCAAAGAATAGGTGGAAGAGTCACATGTAGCTGCTGTAACTCATTAGTTAATGAGTTGTCAGCAGCATGAAAATAAAAAGTACTGAGAGGGTGAACATCCTCTAAGTAGAAGAGGCTGTTGCGTGTGAGCAGGAAGGTTTCACTTCAATCATATGCAGATGACTGAAGAGTTGGAATAAAGTTATTTAAGGATATGCACAGCTAATATTCATAGTAGCTGAAGGAATGCAAAGGGGAGAAGAATTTTGCTCATTTTTTCTTAGTTCTCTGTCGCTTTGAATACAGTGACAAGAACCAGGGTGGTATTACAGATTTGTTGGCTAGGATATGCAGTTCCCATTCATTAAATAACACGGCTTCATAGTTGTCCAGTGGATAACGAAAAATAATTAAAGGTTCACATTGTAAAAGGGGGAGATTGAGACAACTGAAATTTATCCGAGTTTTTCTCAGTACAATGTTTGATCAAGAAGAGCAGCCTGGCTTATGCTGGGGTCAGCTGCAGATGGCTCCAGCTCCTGGTTTGCCCAAACTTGTGCCCACGTGAAGGAACAGCCAGGGTGACGTGTTGTCTGCCAGGGTCCGGGTCTTCCCAAGGACAGGGGAAGGGGCGTTGGGTAGAGCTGAGATGGTGACGCTGGGCCTGCTCAAGGCTTCCTCCTGGCAGGAGACAGGACACCTTTTAGTGGCTGATATTTGCTGTTGCAGTGGACGAGAGGAAGGTAGCATCACGTTAAATTGCACGCTCAAAAAGAGTTCATTAATTAAATCTTGCTATATCAGAGGGTTTGTGCAGGGTTAGTCAGCGTTAATACTGGCCCATAAGGAGTTAAATGATTTTCCCAGAGTCTCAGAAAGGAGTGGAGTCAGAGCCAGGATTCAAAGCCAGGTCCTGCGGTTGGACAGTGAGGCTCAGCTCTCTTTTCAGGGGGTACAGAGCGACTGGGAGAAAATCTATTACTTTTGTAATACACATATTCAGAATATCTGCACAGTTAAATTGGAGCATTGATCTTTGAGCAGGTGCATTTGAGACTTCTGTGGACTAGAGGATTCAGACCTCAGTAGATGTTATGTTTCCTAAATTGGTTTTGTAATTATGTTTTCACTATTTCAAATTTTCCCCCTGAAATGCCAACGTTTGATATACTTTCTCCATCTGTCTCTGTCCAGATTTGAATGGTTTCTGAGGTAAATTTAATCTCTCTATTGCATCGTTAGATTCAACAGCTTGTCAGCATTTCCATCCTGAACCATGTTATGGTGGTCTTTGTAACTCATCTGTGTACTGGTGAAATTTGGGCTTAAATGACTAAGATGTGAGTGGTTTTCTCCCCGTTGCTTATGCGTAATTAAAATAAATTGGTATGGAATGCATTTTTAAGTTTGAGGAAGACCTAATGTTTAGACAGGGAATTGCTTAGGAGGTTGTTTTTTGCTGCTTACATTAGATGAAGCCCGCTTCATTAGTGCAGTTTGCAGTTATTGTTAATTAGTCCATGCAAAACAAAGCAAGGAGGTTGTTTGCCTAATTCTCTTCTAAATCTTACCTTTTCTAAACTGGTGTTATTCCAGCATCTCTAGTAGAATTACTCTAGATTTACACGTAATGAGTACTATGACATGCTGAATAACACTGTCCAAGTCAAATGTGTTCCTTGCTTGGGGAAAGCGGAACTCTGTGATCTTCAGTTGCACTGAGTAGTGTCTCAGGTCAAACAAGGGTATAGCTCATTCCTCATGTGTACTTCGGGCACCTGTATTTTATTCCAGGTGTTTACTGCTGTAAGCACTGTATGCCCAGAGGATGCAGACTTACACAGCTGTGTGTCCTCTTACATGCAGTTCATTTAACTGTTCGGTCCATCAACACATAGTGAGGCAAAGTGTTGCCCCAGGGCTTGTGGCAGCCTGAGGTCTGAACTTTGCACTTGCACCTAACTCAAAATATCCCAACTTGGAATAATTCCTGGTTTTTGCTATGATTGACCTTATTTGTGCCATCTCATTCCTCTTTTCAAATCTAGGTTTGTGCGTGTGTGAGTTAAGGAAATTAAATCAGCTGTTGAAGTCACAGCTTAACAACCTTGCCTTGTGTGTGTAGTTCCATTCGTGCCCAAAGAATCAGGCATATGGTTACTCAGTGTGAGATTAATTCGCCAGGAATGAGTAGGACAGAGGTAAAGGTCATGAAGACAAACAAGCAAATCATCACTTAACTCGTTTTGAAATAAACTACTGCCCCCACTATGTATGTTTGTGAGAGATCTGTGCTGTGCTGAGTTGGGCAGAGCCTTGGCACCTTACGCAAATTGCATGTTACCTTTACTAAGACTGACATGCAACTGGCAATGTAGGACCATTAGAAATTAAAAGTATAAGTAAAACTTTTTATATGCTTCCATTCACAGTGCAGAAGGTGGAGACCTACAGGGAAAGCTACTTCTTTTTCCCAGAGGGATTTTAAGTGAGAATAGCATGGATGAGGATTAAAACCCCAAACATTTGCTGTCTAGGAAGTGGTGGCCAGCCTGTAACATTTGCACCGTTCTGCTGCAGCCAGAGCCTTTGTTTTCCCACTGCTGTGCATTGTGCAGCAGGTTATACTGGTGTAGCTGCTGGGAGGAAAGAGTTACAAAAATTATCTTAACCTGATAACAGTCTTAACTCTGCTGGCTGATGGTGCCCAACTTAGAATCCCTTGTTGGTTGGCTCTGACTGTTGAGTTTATAGTGCTTCTGGCAATTAACTGGGCTGTTTCTCACTGAGAAGTGACCTGTGTTACACCAGTGCTCTATGTAGGACAGTCTAGCCCTCCTCTAGGCATTAGGTGCTGGATGATCAAGGCCAATGAAACACCTTTGGACCCTGGAGAGTCATCCAGACTCACGAGGTTGAATGTCAGCAGCCACATTCTGAAACTGCTTTTCTTGACTTGCTTTGCCTTGGCCCTTCCTAATGTTTGCTTATAAAATAAATCTTCCATATTCAGTGCCAGACAGATGAAATGTTGACTCATTCGAAATCATAGGGGCCGAGATTTGACCTCACATTTTCTTGGTCCTCATGCTTTCCTCTGCCCTGGGAAGGATTAGGGACAGCTACTACCCTCTGTACAAGAGCTGACTATGAACTCTCTTTTCTACTCCAATTCCATGAGATGCTTGTTCAGGAATAGTCCTGATCTTGTCAGAAATGTTTACTGTATACAATTTTGGTCTTACTCAAGCATAAATAATACCTTTTTTTTCCTCCCCCTAGTTGTCAGTGTCAGTTGCATGCACATAGCATAATCCAGTATTCAGAGGAGCAGGAACACTCTCGAAAGTGCTCTTGGCTTGTCAAGAATTTTAAGCTTTGAAAATTAACTTTTGGCAGAAGCCCTAGTATGAAGAGTCTGAGGAGAAAATAACAATTATTGCATATCTACTGTCATTTTTCCTGTGTTTGTTCGGTGTTAGTTTGGCAGTAAATAACATCCTTGGGTTTTCTTAGTGTTTTTAAAATTGTGGTACAGAGAACAGTTGCAAAAGTACACTTGTTAGTTTTCCATTTCAGAGGAGAATTTCTTGCGTTATTGGTAAGATGGGGTACTTGTCAAAATAAAGAACTAAAAATGTGTACAGGCTGGGACTGTGACCACAATCCTCATCTTGCTTACAGCCGTCCAGCCACTGCCTTGTGTCTCTTAAGCTCATGCACATCAACGGCATTGCGCTTATGTACGAAACTGGTGAAGAAAAGGGGGTGCTGACTTCAATGGTGCTCCTCCAGATTTGCTGAGGTATCGGTAGGTTCGATTGCCACAGTCTTTTTATTGAACTCACAGAGTTTACAGATAATGATACATGAAGAGCACAGGGGGCTTTGTGCTTGACTCTTTCACTCCCTCATGAAACAGAACACTAGTGGCTAAATTAAACCAACCAAATCTCTGAAGAGATTTTCAGTAACTGAAACTGAAATTAGTAAACCAGTAGCACAGGCCTGCCTTATGCAGCGTATTTTTTCAGTCAAATGAGTGGTATCTTCACGTGATATTTAACATGTAAACTGTGTGAAAGATGATGCCTTCTTAAAGTATGAAACAGTGAAGCAGAAAACTGTGTTGGTGCTGTTGTCTCAGTTCAGCTGCAGTCTCTCCCTATGGACTGAGAAACATTATTGCATGACCTCCTGCTAAAGGCACTTACCATTAAAGTAGCTAAATTCAGTACGGCTCAAATCAAGATAGCGATTATATCCAATAATCACACAAAGGGTCTCTGGTGCTGCTATAAGTATTTATGACTAAATACTTTTATGTTTTAGTTGATGACAAATCCAACTATTCTGACCAAACAAGCTTCTGGAAATACAAAAACTATAGATATGACATATTAAAAGTGACAGATGTCTTGTATTTAAGTAACTAAAAGACAACTTGTAGGTGCGTGGAACAGACTGGTGCCAAAAAAAAAACCCAAAGCTGCACAAACCTTGTCCTAGTTTCTTAATGTGAATTGTTTTCCTTTTTTATCTTGAAAGCTGACATATTCTTGTCATTAATACCCATGTAATACTGAATTCACTGTTTTCTTTTTGACCCCCTCCATTAGGTTTTTTTTAGTGGTTTGAGTGCTGTCCTTGCCATTTTTCAGTGTGCATATGGGGGTGAGTGATGCTGAGAGGTGAGAATGAACTTTTCCATCCTCCTTCCTGCACACTTTATTCTATCTCTATATTCTTTCTTATCTATTTTACTTCTATTAATTCATCTATTTTCCTTTTATTAATTCTCATTTCATTGCTGTATGACACCAACAAATGGCATTTACATTCAAGGCATTTGGGAATTCGGTTAAAGAGGCAGGGAGTCTGACATGGTGAATACGCAGATAAAAGATGCGTGTGGCAGGTATTTATTCTTCGGCTGTTGAGCCCAGCTCCTGAGCTTTTGTATAGATCAGAAATCCAAACTCCAATCTGACTTGGCAGAGAGCCCCTGTCTCTGGAGCAGCCTGACTTCAAACCTCAGGACAGAAATCTTCCTGGTTTCCTACCAGCTACAGCTTTGAAATATCAATAAAAAGTGTTGATTTTGTGTGTGTATGTGATCGTGTGCGTACCTCCATGCTTCTTTCCCCCACCAACCAAATATTTTAGAGTTCTCTTTTCTGTAATTTTTCTTTCCTCCTATTTTGTCCAAGGCCTTTCTGCCATTTCCAACACATACAGGATGCTGGAATAAAAATCAATGGAATAAAAATCCGTGTAGAGGTAAGAACCTTACAACAGCAGTCTGCTCTTTCCCTGCTGTGTAGTCAGGCACACAGAACATTTGAAGGCATTCTAGTTTGAGGAGAAAGGCACCTTCAGAGGAAAGACGGTATTTGAGAAATAAAACACTTTCAAGGATTGGGGCAGAGGTTGGATGCCATTTGGATTTTTCTTCAGCTTGTCCTTTCTGAAATTTCAAAATTTAGGTCAAAACCATGTTTCTCATACATCTCCCGCTACTTCAAAGTCCATTCTGCCTGCAAAAGTTTCACAGCTTGGGCTGAAGTTACTGATGTGATGGAAAAGCTGCTGTGGGCTTTGAGATCTCGTGGGGTGTTCAAGCCAACAGGCTCTTGTTCATTAAAAATTGAAGAGGAGAGTTAAAGGCAAGTCATGGGAAAGAATGTGCAATGTTTTTTAAAAGTCCAGGCATTTCACGCTTCCTCAATTTAGAATTAGTGCATTTTATTGTGTTTTTGCAATGTTAGAAAATACCAACCAGCATTCAGAAGAACCTGTTTTACTGTTTTTGTGATTAGTTATTTTTATACTGGTGGCATCTGCCTATTCCCCCATAAATTAGTGCCTTGCCTGTTACAGATACTATTGTGATTGAATAGGTTTGCAGCCTAAATATACACATATTAGCAGTAGGCGAAGGAACTGTTAATATCTCCCTTTGCAAATAGGGGATATAGGCATGGGGAAATTCATTGATTTGGACTTATATATTCTGTATTTGCTAAAGACCTCGATCCCCAGGAACCCATATTTTGCAAAATTTCTGAAAATATGAGTCTTTTGTATGACTGGGTCTGCAATTGAACAGGTTGGAGTTATTTAAGAATCATTCAGAAGTTGGTCTCCCCAAATACCTGCAATGTAAGTTAACCATTGGTATTCTAACCCCCATTTTACTCAAAGGAGACCTGATAGGGAAGTGGATCAGGCTTTCTGTGGCATTCCCAAGCCAGACATCCCAAAGAGGGTAGTCCAAGGCTACTTGTTTATGCAGCAGTTCCCTGTTCAGTTTACACCACCGGGATACAATCAGAATCACAGTCTTCAGTATTTAATGCCACTGCTTAGTTAGATGGCAGGCATGTGAAAGACTGCAAGCTGCTGTATGCTTATACATGCTAAAAGCAGCTATAATATTCCACCACTATTCTAAATAAAAGAATTAATTTTTATCTGTTAGTGTTGAGTTTGTCCAGGTACAGACTGTAAAAACATTGGAGTTTAGGTCCTGCTTAGCCTTAGAACTAAACCGCATTGTATTGTTTTTCTTTCTGTTTTATTGTTTGTATTTATTCCTATCTGTATGCAAAAATCAATCCTTTTTTATTGTTAGCTTTGCTAATAATTTAATTGATCTCAAAGTCAGACTTTTGTGCTTGATTGCTAAGATTTCACTGAGTTGGTTTTAAGGCAAATTAAATCTACTTTGGGAGAGGTTCTCCTTGTTAGTTAATCACCTTTTACTGCATACCAGGAATTGTGTGAATGCTGCTTCTTGCACTAAACATTTAGTTGATTTCCTTCCTTATTATAAAACCACTTTCTGTAACAGGATTGCCATTTATTTCAGCAGCACAAAAATGCTCTATGTCATTATCAAAGTAACCACCTGGAGTGCTATAAGTAATGCACATACATGGAATATAACTCTTCTCTTTATTACAGAATTTCAAATGAAAGTAGCTGCATATCAATTTAAAATAACTACTGACTTCAGTAGAGTTGCTCAAGATTTACTCTTGTGTAATCGTGTAATACAGCTTCATGCGTACATCTCCTGATAATGCAGCAGTATTGCATGAGAAGTAGTTCTAAACTTTATTGCTGTGTAATAAATTATCTGGTAAGCACTATAATTAAACTACAAACCAGTTCATTAGATGCAGGCAGTATCACTAGATTCATTCTAATATAAGCCAGGTAGTTGCAGAATGTGAGAGGCTGATTGTGAATATTATTGCTGTGACAGCAACAGTTAATTCAGATAATGGTGGAAGTGTAATAAATGAGGTTGTGTGACAGAATTAGCGAAAGCAGATTTGCGGAATGATTGGTTCTTTCTTGGTACACTAAGTCATTGATTTCTGTTCTCTTCCTTCTCCTCGGTCCTCTTGCAGTTGTAATCAATAATCTGATCGTAAGTGCTTAGTGCCCTGAGACTTCAACTACAGCTGTAGCAGAAGTTCAGTGCCTATCAGAATAGCACAAGTGTGGTGAAGAAATGTCAAACCAAGTCCACCCCAAGGCCACAGGCGTTTGGCCCAGGAGGTGCAGATTGTGAAATGAAGGAGGGAAGGTGCTGGGCTGGGGGAACAGCCAACTGCCCTGTGCTGCAGCCGGGGGTGCGACAACAACCCCCCTGAGCTGTTCTACCTACTCTTATTTTTGTTTATTTATTTTTTTCTTAAATGAAGTTGCAACCTAATGTAGTGCTTTCCTAGCGTAAATTGTTGTGCCTGCACTGGGGATTTGATGTAGTTCTTCATTCACTTTTCCTTGACTCGATCTGTTGCTAAAATAATCATAGTCAAGCTGTTTTACTCACAGATCAAACGCTGTTTCATGCTGTCCTTTCCTCTTACAGTGTGAATACATTATTACATACATGTGCCATTGCAAAGTGCACGCATACGCTCATGAATGTCTATGTCTGAAAATGCATGTGCTACAGTGTTTTCAAAGTTATAAGGCCATAGTTCCTCAGGGTGTATAGAGTGATATAGTATATAATCCTGTTTAATGTATTTTTTTCAATAGCACCAAGACTATGGGTTGTGCTGCCAGATTCAAATTGACAGTAGTTGTTGCAATAGCCATTTTAAGGAGAAATGAAAGACATGAACTACAACGCTGGAGGCAATTGGTTAAAATGTGGCCAAAGATGTAGCTCCACACTCTGTATTAGGATAAATCAATTTTCTCATACAGTTACATTTCTGAGAAAGTTTAGAGTTAGAGCTATATTTAGTACCCCAAGGGCCCTGCTTTGATTTTGGTTTTGCATGCTGAAAGCTTTGATTGGACCCGTGTGTTAACTTGCCATCACTTCAAGGAAGTGTTACATAGATTCATCAATACTCATTTTCCTGTGCCTTGACTACCTGACGTGTTCTGCAGCAGACGGAGGAAATAGCAGCTCCCTGCTGCTGATGCCACTGCAGTGTCTACACTCCTCTAACACGCAGGTTCTGTATTTTTAACTGGTTTTTTTATGACTGCATTTAGGAGTTCAGTAATTTGGGGCATCCACTTTGCGAACTCTGACAGTGCTGAAACCAGGCTCCTGAATAATTCTTAAAAATAACGTTTTTCATAATTCTCCATACACTGGAGAGACAGATACAGACTGTGCAGTTACAAAGAAAACTGTTCCTTTTCTACATGCTGTGTGTAATATTCTCGCCATTATAATATCTTCTGGATTCAGGCGTGATTCCACCTGGATTCCTGAATTCCTCTAATTTTGGTTTAACCTCTTGGGTTCTAATTTAGTGGAGTAATGAAGCATTGTCACAAACTATGGACTTAAATGTCCACACAGCTTGAGGAAAGATAGAAATTATTTAGATAACATGTACATTTTGGTTCTTCTTTTACTTGCATGCAGTTTTTTATTGGATTCTGGAGAGGTGAGAAAGTCAGGCTTTTAAATGTGCAGTCTCTAGGATTCTTGCAGTCGCTTTGCAAATAGTTTTATACTCCAAGAACTCTGGATTGATCTCCTGCCAAAAACCAGGAGATTTTCTTCTGCTTTTTCTGATAAAGCAGGCAGTCTTTGCTTGGTATCCTGTCAACCAGAATCTAGACTAGCATAATGGAATATGTGCTGCTCTATAATCTTTAGTGATTAGATAACATTTAAAATACTTTGCACATGGTAAGCTCAGTTCCTGTTCATCCTTATGGTCCTGGTTTTATGGAGAGACAAGATTAGGTACAAAAGATTAACAGCTCAAAACCTTGTTTAAATATTATAAAATCTGAATATTTTCTAAATTTGTAACTTTATGCCTTGAGCCTGAAAAGAATTAGGCATATATTAGTTATATTGTGTGCAGGCTTCTGTCATTCTTCCTTTCCACCGGAGGAGGGTTTTTAAATGACAATGATTTGTTTCTAAATAGTTTGTAATATACCTAAGACAATATGATATATACACTTTGGTAGCGTTTGGATGCTACTAGATAAATTCAGCTTAGACTCTGGACATTTGTGTTGCAAAATAACAAACATTTCACTTTCCAGCTTCTTCCTTCTGGACCTTTTCTTAGCAGAGCTGACTGCAGCATCCAGTTTTGAAGTGCTGCTGGGTACCACTGGCACAGCATTTTGATGGTTTACACAGAAGCCTTAGAGAGTTCTCAGTTCCAAATTCTCTTCATGTTTCCAGTTCTGCAGCTGATAAAAGCTGTTCTAGAAAAGAGCTGATGTTCATGTTTCTTGTGAAAGTGTTTGATTTGCCTACACTTTCTCTGGGTTTAGTCTTCTCCTTCTGGAACAACAACAAATGTGAATTGATGGACAAGTAGCTCTGACACCAATCACTTTATACTGTATCTTCAGTACTTGTGGAGCAGAAATCCACAGACTCTTGTAAAAATATGTAGCTTTCCTGGTTTGCTTGCAGGTGCACCAATTAAAAATTGTACACTTGCTGCTTGTAGTGTTGAAATCATGCAATGGCATGGTATTTACAAACCTTACAGCAAATCCCTAACAGGCAGTTCCTAAAGAATTTTAAAATTCAATTCAACATCTCCTGGCTGGATTAGCTTTCATCTCCTATGTTAGTATAATGAAGGTTCCCCTATAAAGTTGTATGTAAAATAATATAATTTAAAGACTAATGCGGATAGTTGGTGTTTGACTCTTTGATAATTATTATAGCTGTTAATCCTTAAAGATCCAAGAAGCTATGTAAAACTAATTGGGTATTTAGAGCTCTGCTGTGTTTATCTAGCAGTTTAAGTACTTCTAAATTTAGTTTGAAATTTGCTTTTATTTAAGAATGGGTAAAAGACATTGATGTGTTTAAATGGTTGCATATTCTTCCATGCACAACTGTATGTTGTTTTAAAACCAGTCACATCAATTTAATTTGCATTTGAATGTTTGCTTATTGAAATTAAACCTACGTGAATCAGATTTATTTTTAAGGGCAGCCACATGGGGTTCAATAACGCAGTTTGAAATTACATTGTTTATGGTATGGACGCAACTGAGTATAGAATGGCTCTAATTGGAAGGTAAAGCAAATTGATTTAAACCGCCTGTAGTGATGTTTAATGTAAGTACCCACACAGTACGGTTGGTAAGGGATCACTTCTTAAGTGATTGTAGCTCTGTGACTCTCGGTGAAGTGCCCATTCCTTCAGGAGAAACTTAGGGCTCAGACTTGTAATCAGTTTATTACAGCTTAATAAATTACCATGCATCATCTGAGGCACAGCAGTGAAAGCCCAGCAACATAATCTACCTTAAATCTCAGAGTAAGAGGTTTTGAGCTACATGGGATTACCTGGCTGTGGGCTAAGAGCGTGTTGCGGTAATGTGAACTTGAGACAATAATGAATAGTGCCTGGGGTAAGTGTTTCTGTGCTTTAACTAGTGCGTTAAAAAGCCTCCGTGGATTACAGCCACCAGTTTGTAAATGAAGGATCTGTAGCAGAATTCTTCCTGTGGTACTCTCCAAATCCCATAAATTAATTACATAGGTATTTGTTTGAATTTTCTTTGCAAATGCCATTAAGCCTGTGTTTAGAAGTTTAAGTTATGTACCGTGATGTTTTTCAAAAATGTTGAACTTTCTAGAGCTTCATTCATTATAATGAAATAATTGGAAATTGCTACAGGTTGGGCACTTTTTTAAAAAAGCTGTGTGTTTAGGCTTTTATTAAAATTTCTGAGTCTTGTTTTAGCACCCTCAGGATATGGCCCAAAGTCTATTACATTAATAAGATACCTTCCATTTATCTTAAAGATATTAATTCAATGCGTAATTGATTCTGAGCTATTACTGCATATTTAAAAATACCTCATACTGCAGTGTAAGGGCTTCTGGAAAGGTATTCACGTACAGTCATCACCTCTGTAGCTGTACAAAACAAACCAGTGACTCGGGTTAGAAAGAATTGTTCAGGGACTGAAGTCTGTACAGCACAGGTCGGCAGGTGAAAATACAGCCTCTGTGTAATTGGTAGCATTTCTGTTATTTACAGATGTAATGTCTCCTCTGAATTCTTCTAAAAGATAAAACATTGGTTTTAACATCTTTTGACTTGGGCTCCTCTCTGTGAGGTGAGGCAGAGCTCCCAGCTCACCTTCTGTTTCCCAGCAGTGTCAAAAAGGGGTCTGAAGTACCTTTGTTCACATAGTGCTTCGTTTGAAAAAGAAATTGGGACATCAGGAGTGGAGGAATCCTCTCATTGACTAGAATCATATCATTCTAGTTACACACAGCCCAAGCTGGTGTGGTGTTGTTTTCCCAGTGGGCTGGCAGAGTTAAGTAGGCATTGAGACCTGCGTATAACTCCTCCTGTATGTGTGTTTATCTTGCATTAAAAAGCTGTGGCCATCTGGTGGTCCCGTGCCAGCTGTGGGAGACAAACCAAGCTGGGTCCTGTTGGAAACCCTTTGTGGAGCCGGACGGCTGTGGTTGGGCACACTGGCCCCATGGTAAGTTGCCTGGGGTTGGTGGGCTTCACGCTTGCACCATCACCTCTGTCTGTCTGTCTCTGGTGTCCTGTCTTGCAGAGTGCATGGGGAAACAAGTAGAAATCTATAGCACTCTTTTCAGACTCCAACAATTCAGGGCAATGCCCAGGTTTCCATTTTATTTTATTTTATTTTATTTTATTTTATTTTATTTTATTTTATTTTATTTTATTTTATTTTATTTTATTTTATTTTATTATTTTATTTTTATTTATTTTATTTTATTTTTATTTATTTTATTTTATATTAAATTTCTTTCCAAATCCAAGTACTATGTGTTTAAAATTAAGATATATAAAATCAAGATGAAGTAGTAAGGTGGAATGCTATTTTCTTAGGAAATTAACCAAGATAGGATCTTTAATGCTGTGAAATAGAGTATTTTTTTATTAATGCATTTAAATAGTCAAACTTGGATATGATGAGGCAATTAATGAGATTATATTTGGTGTAAATTTCAATTCATTATTACTGTCACCTTGTTCATAGACTATGTAATAATGTTTGTGTATGGTGCTCGTTCAAAAGGAGAGCTCTGCTATGGAACTCATGGAGTGAGCACACACAGTCAGGAGGTGCCTTGAAATGAGCCAGAATTGTGTATTGAATATTGAAAGATTTCTCTGATACTGTAGTGATGTGTAAATATTAAGGCGAGCCTCTCTGTCTTAGGAACAACAGTTTAGGTAACGACCCCAGCCTGGGTGAAGGAGATTGTGTGCTGTGGGGTTTTTGGTGTGGGTGGTTGGTTGGTGGTGGTTGTTGTTTGGTTTTTTATTCCCCTTCCCTCCCCCCCTCCTCCCCCCCATTTCAGTTGCTTCCATTAATTATTGAGCAGAAATACCAGATTGACCAAGCTTCATTTCATCTTTTCCGGAGGTGAATATCATATCAGGAAAAAAAATCCACATCAACAATGTAACAGATTTTTTTTGTTTGTTTGTTTTATAGATTAACAAATAAGGAAGAGATGATAAAAGATTAAAGAACTAATAGTTGCTAATCGATCCTTTTACTCAGGTTTTTCCTCTTGTCACTATAAAAGTAATTTTGCCTTGAGGAACCTCCATATGTATTTCACTTTCAGCTCAGGTCTTCTCTGGCCCTATTTTAAGAGATAGAAATGTGCTTGCATTTTCCTTTTGGTGGCGTCTGTTTTCCTCCTCTTCCAAGCGATGTGTTTTATATCAGCCTTACAATCTACAGGAGAAAGGGTGTAAGACATTACCTGAAAGCAGAGGTTTACGAGTGTGTGCTGTGAATGCCATTACATGATTCTGTTTGTTGGTAGACAGTCTCCGTCATCTTCCCAGAGGCTGATGGGCTTATTTTTATATTATTTGAAACTAAATTATGGTAGGAGAATGGTTATAGAAACCCCTGTGAGTGTTGGAGTTGGAAGGGTAGAAGAGCCCTTCCAGAATGGTGTCAGCATAGTAAAGAGAAATATGACTGTACCTGACTTGTTTCCTTTCACTGTTTCTTGTCCTAGTTTTCCCACAGCAAAGTAGAGGCTGGAAGGTGCTCAGTGGCACCACACGGTGCTGCTGCTCTCCTGACAAGCCTGTTGCTGTGTTATCCGGATATGAAAAAAACTTTGAACCCTTTTATAGATGTGGTTGAGTGTGACTTTTTCTGGTAATTCTTTTTCATGTTTTTTTATTCAGAATGGGTGACAACTACCTCTTTCCTAGAAGCTGCGATATGAAATTGAGTAGCTTTAGTAGCTGTCTTTCATCATTCTGCTAGGAGGAAGAGGTCAGGCCACTTAAAGATGATGAAGACTGATGTATCACAGATGGGGCCAGAAGCAGAATTTACTTGGTTCTCATAGAATTATGTTAACTCTTGAAGAGCTGGATTTCACTCCAACTTCTACTCTGCAGGTAGTATCTTCAGAGGTGACTTTCATGGAGCAGTTCACAGAAAGTGTCTGCTGTCAAGCTGAATACATTATATAAATCAGATTGTGTGGTTTTTGTTTGTTTGTTTGTTTCCTTCCCCACCTATCATCACTTTCTGGACAGCTATCTTACATTTCCTTTCTTTAGCATGTTAGTTTTCCTTTTGGTTCACTTTAGTCACTCAATTCCATAAAAACTCTTTGTTGTAGCCAAAGTAGGAATTATCATAAAATTCAGGAGCGTAAACTTTCCTACAGCACATCATGCGTCCACTGATATCAGCAAATTCAGCTGTGTGAAGTACGTGGTGCAGAGTCTGTTCCCAAACCTTTACTGTTGTGAGGTTTGTCAACGGGCTTTTCTCAAATCCTGGTCGGGGTCGGGTAGTGACCGTGGACCCGATGCGTGGCTGAACCCGGCTTTTGCTGAGAATAGTCAAATTTTCAGAAGGTTGCTGCCATATGGTAACTGAGCATTGACTTGTATTATTGCTTAGTCTTTGCATGCCCAGTCTTTTGAAGGCAATGCCTTGAAAATGTATGTCCTATAATGTCCATATGCAAGATCAGGTTGAAACATTGCAGCTCTGATACAGAAAGACTGACATTGCTACAGCTCTTTCTACCAGTTCCATGGCTGTTGAGGCATTGTTGGTCTTTAGTGTCCCATGTGTTAATTAATGTGCCATGTTTAATAAAAGTAACTACTTCTGTTCCAGTTTAATACCTTGATGCAGATTTGAAAATCTTGGAATCACCTATCACACTGGAGTTTCCCATCTTCTCCTGTTCACGGGTCCTGCACCTTTGTTCCAAACAGAGTTGCTCTGTCCTCTGATGCCGAAGTGCAGCCACTTCCCAGATAGTATCTCTATCCCATAAAAAAGATTTATTAATTCCAGAACTCCCTTTCCATATTTAATTAATGACTCTCTTAAGCAATTTTGTACTGGCACCATGTTCCTTATCCATTTCCTTCTAAAAATGTTCATAAACAGTGCAGCCGACAGTGAATTGACAGCGGATGCATAGAAAGATGAGTTGATGCACGTCTGCAAGGTCCTAATAGCGGCACAGTGGTCTTGTCACAGAGGTTTAGTTATTGTTGAAATCAGGAAATGAAACTGGAGCTTTCAAACTGAATGTGGCTGATAGCTAGAATGTTTTAATCCTTTGCTTCCTCTAATATATTAGGGAAAGACTATAGAAAGCTAATTTGTCCTGTTCATATTTGGTGGTTCATAATGAACCATAGTGCAACAAATTTTGGTATTCCAGCTGAGGTGGTAATTTTCATGACTTGTGGTCATCAGAGATTAAGGGACATGGAAACCATGGTTAATTGTATGCATGTAGCATGGAGTTCTCCAAACTGTCTGGTGTATTCTGCTTCCCCTTGGGACATCAAAGGTAGTTTTACTTCTGACTTCCGTGAGAATAGAAATACATGCCTACTCTACATGCTTTCAACATTCCAGTTCCCTAGTTGTTTTAAATTTGGATATGCTTATCTCTGGCAAATGGACTTTGCTTCATAAAGTTCCTTCTGGACTTGGTTCTTGCCTATATCCCATGACCAGTATGCTCTTGCTAATAAGGACTTAAAAACTTGTGATTTCATCTGACCTAACTTGCCATGGCAGTGCCTTTATACTCTCACTTTTACTATTTGATAACTTTCTTGCCTTACTTGAGCAAAGACTCTTTTAAAACATTTCAAGTCTTAAAGGAAATTCAGTGTAAAGAGATTTGAAAAAGGTTTCTTTTTGAACATCCCATTAAACAATGAATAGATAGAGGGAATAGTTATTGTACCATGAGGCTTCATATAAGAGTAATTGAATGGAAGGTAGTATTCTAATGGTAATATTAAATTATAAAAGACTTGACTGAGTATTGCCTTGCATTGCATAAACCAGTAGGTAAGATCATAATTTCGGTAGTCACAGAAATGAGTGGACATATCCGTCTGTCTCCTGGTGATTCTCTCCTTCATTCTCTGCTATTCTTTTCCTCTAGGTCTTCCTATTCAGATTCACCGTGCAGAACAGCTGCCCTGCACCAGCTCCTGCTGAGCCGGGCTGAAGGGAGAGCGCAGGATTTTGTTGCTTTTCTGTGATCGGTTGCGAGTGGATGTTGGACATAATGAACCCAGTCAAAAAAAACCAATGTACTAAAACCAAAACAGAGCCTGAGCACTTTTGGGGAGGGTGGGACGGTGTTCTGGGAAAATGCAATTGCCGTGTATTCCATCTGTGCAGGCATCTGAGAGGAAAGGTTATTAGAGTGGGACCCAGAGCATCACACCTGCAGTCCAGTCTCTGTGGGATCAGTAATTACGTGTTAATTAATAAGTCTGGAATGAGTGAGAGTTTACATGTCAGCAGATAATCTGTATAGTGACTAATAAGCTGCAGAATGTTTTCAATTAGCAGGCTTGAAAAGGAAATCCCAGTGAGTGTTTTGCTTGGTTGGGAAAGGACTGAATGAATGCGCTCTGTTGTTAGGACCCTCAAAATAGGAAAGTGGCAGATTTAGAAACTACATTGTAAAGGTTAAGATCTGTGAAACACATACACTTAAGTAACTTGCTGCTGCTGTGCATTGATGAAATCATACAGAGTAAACTACAGTGAAATGAAATTTTTCACTTGATTAAATAAGAGCAAACATGGAAAAATTCCACTTTTGCATAGATTTGTTAAAGCATCTCAGTGGTCTAAAATGTATTTTTATTACAAGTTTTTTTAATGGATTGAAATAGGGACAACTCCAGAATCTGTTTACTTGGGATAGAAACAAGTGTTGCATTTTCTCTTTGGCACAGATTCTGGGAATCATTGACTCTACTCCTCCTCTGTCAGGTTTTTCACTGTGATCTCCAGGTTTTAGTTTCTCTCTGGTATATGTTTACATAGTAATGTAAGGAGAAAAGTTATTTCCCAGTGACCTGGCTTGTCTATTTTGATTTGACTTTATTTCTGTTCTGTCCATATTTGCACTCAGGGACAACATTTGGAGAAGTAATTTCCAGCAGTGTTTGAGCAGTTTTTTAGGTTTGGGGTTTTTTAATTTTCTTTTTTTTTTTCCTCAGGTGGTATTACATGGGCAGGGAATCTGGGACCCTGTGTTTTAAACAGCTACAAGTAAAGAGCTCATACAAGGGAAGCATGTTTAAAATTTGTTTGGGATGTTGCAATTTATAAAAGTGGACTATAAAACTTTTCCATTAGGTTGGACAGGTTAAGAGCTTCAAGATATATAGTGTGTGATTTTGAACAGCTTTCAGGAACCGCAGATGGATTAGAACAGGTCAAATAAACCTAAAGGCATGGTTTTCAAGTTAATTCTTGGTAAGTGACCTGTACTCAAAATTATGATCAGACAGAAGACATACACTGTGACGGCCTTGGTGTGTTGAGAATTCCTGTTCTAGACATACGCTCAAAATATGAGTGATTTTCAGACTTGTGGGTACCCAGAGCTACCTGACTCTGAGTCCATGTTGTGGAGCAGCTTGAAGTGTTTTCTCCTAGTGCAGATGCATTTTGGGAAAGGCTGACAGAGACCTGCTTTGTCCATTGCTCATCTGCAGCTCCTCCTAAGCAGGACTGGAGCTGTGCGGAGCCCCCCTGCCCGGGCTGAGCTCCAGGAGCAGGAGCCCAAACTCCACTCCTGTGCTGTTGCTGCATCATATATCTCTGATAATGAATGTTTATGATCTTGGAACAAGTGCAGCTTGGATATGAATAATGTCAACAGTTGTAGCTTTTCTTCTTAATAATCGTTGATCTTCAGGTTGGCAGGGAGCTGTTGGTGTGCCTGAAGTGCAGAACACAGAATCCCTCCTTTTCATCCTGGATGGTACCTCTTACCCCCTGGAAACAGCTGAACTTTTACTTGCAGTGTTGAAGGCTTGTGTTGTCCTCTGCGGACCTTCTGTCAGCTTCAGAGGCACTGCGATTCGCCCCCTCCATCCCTCAGATTGCTGCTGCCATGTTTTGGGAAGCAAGGCAAGGGCGCATGGAGAGGTGCTGGGTCATTTCCAGGTGGTGAGATGTAGCTGGTCACTTTAAAAGTCCGGATGCTGCAGGAAGTTTTCCCCAGATTCTCTTCTGTGTTTGCCTGCAGATCTCTTCCTGGTTGCTACACTGAACTGATGCTGGATGTAAGAGATCTCAATACCGCATCAGGCATCATCTCCTTTAGGAAGCTAAAATTTTGATTATATTTGTAATTAATTTGTAAGATTCTCTGTAGTACCAGGTAGGAAACTGAATTGGTTGCGCAGATTAGGCCAAGCTCCTCCTAGAGCAGGCAGGCAGGCGCTCTGCCGTGTCAGTTAAACTGTGTTCCTTGATTTCAAGCCTTCTTAATTCTCTCTAAGGGCTTATTAGTGCTCACCTCCATCAACTACATACTAGTAGGTTATTTTTAATTAAATTAATTTTCCTCCCACTAATTTCTGAAGGATACCTGTGCTTGCATCTCACTCTGATCAGTTTTTCATTTTTTTAGCCTTCTCTTGTAATTATAAAACCAGGATTGGTTGGAGCCTAAGAAACGACATATGTTTTTTCACTCAGAAGGCAGCGTGCGTCTAGAATTATGTCCTCACAGGTAACTAAAGTTGTGGCTGCTGTACCAGCTGCCTCTTTTTACACTGTCAGGGAAAAGAGACACTGTGAAAGACTACTAGCATCTCAAATCAACAGATATGTTTCTGATGCAGTATGTTTATAAACGTGAAGAGTTTTAAATACTTAGAGTGGCTGTAAATTGGTTGACATCAGAGGTTTCTTGGGATAGTAAACATCATTGTGGTCATCTCGTTAATCCTTTTGTTTTTCCATCAGCATGACAGCTGTCCTTAGCTTATTGTTGAGAATGTTTGTAAAGTGATGACAAGTCATATTATTCCTCTCTTGCATGGCTTGTTCCAGATTGAATTAACCTGATATAATTATTTAGAAGGTAATATTCCCTCCTGCTTTTGGGTACGTGTAGAAATAATCTAATTACTTGTGATTCCTCTGATGAAGTACTGGGTGCATTCCTGCCTCCCCTGCAGTTTGACAGGTTATGCTCTACAAAATGCTGACATAAAAAGGCCAGTGAAACAACAGCAGCAGTTCTCAGCACGTTGTGTCTGACACTGCTGTACCACTGAATGAATGGACAGGACTTTTAAATTGCTATGAAATAAAAGCACGTGGAAGTGAACTGTGAGGGACTTGCCTTAAACTTTTCAGATGTTCAACCAGCCTCATGGAAGTTATTTGACTTCTGTGTATCTGTTTATCTCTGTTTGCCATCCCCCATGTGATTCACAGGTTCTAGAAGTTCCTCTTAGGAATGTCTCTTAAATGCTGTGAGACAGCTGGATGCCAAAGAACTATAAATATTAGTAAATACTATTTAATTCTTAGAGCATTTCTACCACTGTTTGAACTGGGGCCACTGCTGCAGCTTTAAAAACAGGCTCTCAAACTGTGCAATCTCAAATGAGAAGTAGTTTTAAAAAGCTGATGTTTTTTCCAAGATCTAGAAAACCATATGATACCAAACAAAAGCTGATGTCCTTAATTGATCTCACTGTAATTTCTGCATGGTTAGTGCCTCATGTCCTGGCTGTCAGCGTGGCTCCACGATGAGTCCGTCTGTGGTTGATGTGCTGTGGGATTCCTGAGCTGAGGTGTTTGGCCCAAACCCCACCGGGATGTCTCTGCCCAGAGTCTCTGGGATGCTCAGCCTGCTGGGTTTTTAACTAAGCATCATGAGTCAGACGCTTTACTGTTAACAGTGCGGAGTTTGGGCTGTTTAATTATTTGTTAGCCATAAGAATCTGAGGATTCATGAACTGTCTCTTTTGAGGAATGAAATGGTTTCATCAGATAAATGTTTAACGCAGGGCTAAGATAGTAGCCAACCACAGCAGAAAAATATTTTTTTCCTTTGAGATAACCTCTTAAATATATACATATTTAAAATCATTTTATCTTCTCTAATTCTAAGCACCCCTTCTGTGAGAAGCAGACAGAAATGAAGGGGGGAAAAGATCCTTAGTGGATGCCTTTATTTTTTTTGTGAAATGTGTCAGATGATAAGCGAAATGTAACTGGGTATTTATTTTACGTTTCATGTGCCCTGCAAACTGTGGAAGGCAGCAAGAGATAGAGCAGCAACAGCCTGATAAGTGTGGCTTTTCCCTTTTTGCTCGCTTTCTGTTTATACTGCCTTTAAGCGAGTGCTGGGCTGGAGACCAAATGTCTTTACTCATCTGGGAGATTTCAGAGCTGCTGGGAATAAAGTGGTGCAAAAAGCAACTCCTTGATTAGAAGATCTGTAGGTAAATGTTGCTCCTGCAATGATCGCCATTTCCCTTCCAACCACTCCACAGCACATTCTGTCTAGCAGTGCCTGACAAACAATAATAGCAAAAATAAGGTGTATTTTTTTACACCGGTTATTTTCTTTCTCCTTACTGAAAAGGACACATAATGGAATGAATCTGGCTTCCCATCTGTTGCTAGGTGCAATTCAAAGTGGCAGTTTTGACCTATAAAGATTTGGCTGGTTTGCATCATGCTTACCCTAGAGACAGCCTCTCCCGTTTAATTTCTCTGTGTCTCCATTTTCCATCTGTGAAAAATCAGGATAACACATCTTTTCTGCTTCACAGGGATTTTACAAGGACACATTTATAGCAGGCACAAAGCATAGGGCTCTGCATTAGCCATCACACAAATACTTGTGCCTAAAAACTTGTTGCCACCCTCAATCCCACAGAACCCAAGTCAGATGACCTTCGTTATGTGATAGGTGATTCATTTTTAAACATATGTAGAATGTGATGTTTGCAAGTTGTCCGGCTGAATTTGGTGTTTCCCATTAAATAGATCGGGACATCCCAGGGGTATGAAGTTACAAGTTATGTTTACATGTTGTAGTTTTGGATCCCAAATAAAATAAGGGGCAGTGGGGACCACAAGCTGTTGGGTTGGAGGAGGTGTATGTGAGATGCTTATTTACTTGAGAATGGTTTCCTCAGAGCCATGTATATATCTAGAGTTGTGGTTACCTGTTGTATTAGAAGTGAAGTAGTTCTTCAGTTAGTTTCATAAATCAGTAGTTCTCAGGTGCATTTTTGCAGTCACATGCAGGTCAGGTTTAAGCAGTCCAACATGCCTATTTGAGAGAAGACATCTCCGGGGTATGCTGGCTGATCAAAGTAGTATTTTAGACCTGCACTAAATTATGGACTTAGTCCTGCAAGAGTTCGGGAGATGGATGGGGCATTTTAAAGAGCCCTGGTTTTACAGCAGCAACCCTTCAGTCCAGGCTTCTATAATGTTTCATACCTGTCCTATTTCCAACGTGATTGTTGCAATGACAAAATTCAAGCTCAGAAGTGGTAGTAGTTCTGCAGCTGAATGACAAAGGCAGATGATTACACAAGACATGGTCCATTAAGCTAATATGGATTAACTTCCTCATCTGTATGGCTTTTATAATGCAAAAAGTGGGGTGCATCCCTACTAGGCCTTTATAGCCCTTGGTAAAATCTTTGATTCTTATTTCCCTTCCGTGCTAAGCATGGATAGCACATGTATTACCATGATGCCAGCCCTTGGTGGGGATTTTGGTGGCTATTCTCAAACTCGCAGACAGGATGCAGGTTGTGCCAAAGTAGCATGTGGGAAACTGTTATAAGATCTGTTAAAGATCGTTTCTATATTTTATGTTTTCCACCATATTAAATCTAACTATTCTATTTTATTTCGTAACATCAATGAGAATGGACCTTGTTTGGTATGATACTGGTATTTATATATGCGTACATATGCTTTGCAGAAGCGGCGAAGCCTTCTGCAGAGAGCTCCACTAAGCTGAAAAAAATTAGAGCCGCCACTCTACCGAACTGAGTAGCCCCCCTTAATTCTATGATTTCTGTTTTGATAAATGTAGGATTTTATCTTTTTCAGGTGTATTCTTTTGAGAGAATAAAAAAAAAAAAATCAAACTTCAGTGGAGTTTTTTTTCAACATGTGTTTAGGAACATGTTAACAAACTGCAAATAAGTGGCACTTTAAAATTTAGCCTGAAGTGTATTCATTTCAGTTAACTAAAAAAAACCCCATGAGCCCCTTCATTTGAACGTTGGTGATGTGGAAGCTGCAGTTTTGAGGTTTGGCTATGACACAGCTTTTGAGGACTGGAAAAAAGAATATCAGGGAAAGACAGACACAGGGCCTCATCCTGCAAAGCTTTGCTCATTTGAATAGCTCTTCTCATTTCCTTAGGGCATGTTTGCCTGTAGTGCTGCATTCCCGTGGAAAGTCTCTTAATTTTGCCCAAAGACCAGGGTCAGGAGGAGGCGAGCGGGCAGGTTGAGCTGTGCTGGGGACCAGGGTCAGGAGGAGGTGAGCGGGCAGGTTGAGCTGTGCTGGGGACCAGGGTCAGGAGGAGGTGAGCGGGCAGGTTGAGCTGTGCTGGGCCGCCTCCTGCTCAGCCCCGGGAGCAGCTCGGCCGCTGCACCATCTGAGCCGTCTCACAGCACCTCGTTAGCATGGGATGATGGCTTTATTGGGGAGCAAGTCATAAAAGAGCTTCCTTTGGTTAAAAACGAGCAGTTTCATTTTAGTGCGATGACAGCCCGATACTGAGGATTGAATTTTTGCGTTAAAGCTGATTTTATGTGTGTGCGGGCAAGAAAAGAGAACTGTGGACATACATGCCTAGAAAGCAGCCACTACAGGGAATGAAATCGAAAGAAGAAAAACCTGCTGTGATTTTTTTTTTTTAATTTTAAATTTTATTTTTTAAACTTCTGAGTGTTTTTTTCTCCTGCCAGCTCTGTGGGCATCTCTTTAAGTAGCAAACTCCTTTTGTGGAAGTCCTGTCCCTGAATCTCACCTCTAAGAGTGATCATTTGCAGACAGGGATGAGCTAAGTGCCCAGGATAGAGGTATCAGATGTGGTTTTTACTGCTAGTTGTAAAGCAAACATTTAATTAATGCATTACACAGTCCTGTATCTTGTCATTGTAGAAACACAGTCTATGAAAAGTTTCCATCTTACCTGTTCCATTGGAAAAAACAACTGTATGGGAATATGTGTCAAAAACCCCCCACCACGTAATGTAATACCCGTGTATAAAAGTCTATGTTCACCTTTGAAGTGAACGTCCCAAAGTGTTTTTCAGAGGAGGAAACTGGAACGCAGATAAACGATGTGGAAGTTCTGGCTCTCTATTAGAATATATTTATTTAGTCTTTCTTTTGTATCTTGTTACCTAGGAAGGCCAAGATGGTTTCTCGTTACGGTTCATACCACAGTATTGACCCAACCCTGAGGTCTCCAGATGCTACTGTAATGTAAATAATGTATAACAGCAGGTCACCTGCTGAGGTGGGGGCAGAGGGAACAGAACCCAGGCTCCAGGGCATGTTTTCCTGGCCACTGGAGCGTACGGCCTCCCCAGTGTTGGTTTCCATCATTGACATTATATTGATTTCCAAGGAAAATGCCATGGAGAAGCAGCCATACATTTGTGAAAACAGGGCCAGCATGATAGTTATTAGATTTGGAAGCATAGTGTGGGCATAGCTCACGCAAAAAAGTACATGGTTATCAGTGGTCAGTCACAGGCTAATAGATCTGTCACTGGATAACAACGAAGAACAATATCTAAATTCTTCAATACTAAAACGATGGACTTCTACCCAGCATGTCAGCATAAACTAATATATGTGAGAAGCGGTCTGACTCAACCTCTCCTTAATTGCAGTTTATTTTTTGTGATGACAGCCAGTAGAGGGCACTGGTAGATGTCTATATATTAGAGAGCCGTGCATTCCCATTCCCTAAGAGCCCAAATAAACCCCCACAGCTTGACATGACTCACTGCCAAACGTATGTTTCTCACCAGAGTTCTTTATCCACCAATAGTACAAGTCTACCTGAGCTACTAGCAAGTGGATTTAGTTCTTCAGCATTTGTTGTAGACCTCATGCTTTAGGTCAGGACGTCTTTGTCAAACTCCATTAGCAACCAGAACTATAGCTCTTCTGGTAGACTATTTTCTGCTGACATAACAGATAATGTTTGCAGGTAATGCATGGGGGATATCCATGCATCCATAATTTGGATATCCCTATTTATAGGTTAGGCAGAGAAGGGGAAACGTATTGCATATTTTATATAGTTTAGCCACCTTGATTGGAGACGGACCTAAATTGAGATACTGTACTTCTGTCCTCAGATATTAATATTTTAGGTGCAGCTATTCTTTGTGATGTCCCTACTAGCTGAGATGGTGTCATGTACATCTAACACACAGGCTGCATCCAAGGGAGGAACTAATTTAAAATGGGAGTTTGGTGTTGTGGGCAGGTCAGTAAATGAATTGACTGTATGGTCCCAAATTTTCATATAAGACACTGAGGCCCTGGCTCATTCTTTCCTATCAATATATATTTTTTTTTGATGGCATCATTGTATGTCCTGTTCTTTTGAAAATAATCAGCACAGTGTTACCCAGCTTGTGATTGGAGCCCCTGGGCATTACCAGGTAGTGAATAACAATGTAATTTCCACCTTTAAAGCCTGCTATGACCTCATTGTGTTCTTCTATGAAATATTTGTCTTTTAAATGGTGTTCCTTGTTACTCCTCATAAAGACTGCAGGAGGAACATTGACTTACCACTGAGAATATTGAATCTTAGAGCGAACAGGTCGGTTGTTGCTGATTTGGGGTGTTTTGGTGCCTTTGTATTCTTCAGGTTAAAGTGCTATTTATTCTTAGTGCTGTTGACCCGATTTTAATCCTAGCTAATGCCTTGTAGCCATTGAATTGAATATATTGAGTAGAAAAATAAATTCAGTCTTACAGAATGATGCTATAAGAGCAGTTTAAAAAGGTCAAAGATGGAATTTATTTTCTCTGTGTTGCTGGAACTCTTGTGTTTGAGTGCTTAGAAACTTGATATGCCTTTATAGCAAGTGAATAAATCAGAAAAAAGCTAGAGCCTTATATTGGCAGTTCCTGAATACCTCACTGAGTAGCTTCTCCTTGGAGGTAAATCAGTGAGAGGTAAAAGGTGTTGAATGTCTTCAGCTATTTGTGGATGTAAAACAGATCGGAGCAGCGTTGGAACAGAATCCATCCGTGAATTAAGTCTCCACAACTGTTCTTCAGTCAATGCACAGTTTCTGCACATACTAGAATAATAAAGAATGGGGGTGGCCTAATCAGAGGTCGTAAGCAAAAACTGAAGTGTGTTAAATGTTCACATCTGTCAATCCTGCTCTTTTTGGAGTAGATGGACAATAGTTGAAGAAATCATGATACGTGTCCCAAATGACCCTGCACACAATCTGGGAAGTCTCCAGGGATGGTGTTTGATTCTGAACACACACTGTTTCTTCTCGTCAGTCATCAAATTGGCTTTGCATGCTGTTATTAAGCTGTTACCCAGCTTTTGTGAATAGCACAGAATCATCGCAACAAGATAAAGCCCTAAGTGAAAATCTCAGTGGCTCGCAACAAACACTTGTTGAACAAAGCCAAGTTCATGCCTCTGTTTTCTTCTGATGATGTTCAAGGGCATGTACATTTAATACAGTAACGTATCAGCAACTCTAATCAAACTGGGCGTAATAGAGAGTCTAAAGACTTGAAAATATTTCATGAAACGTACTAATGAAAGTCAGGGTTTTATAGATTGTTCTCTGGAACAGTAAGATCTGTCGAGCACTTCCACGGGATTCCTGTAACTTGATCAGGGCACGTGATGCTGCTCTTACAGGGGAGGGGAACAGGCTTCCCACTTGATACACTACAATTTGTTAAAAGGGTAATGGGTGATTATATTAATTTCTTGATAAATGCTTTCAACTGTACCAAAGTACCAATTAACTTGTGGATTTGAACAAATGTTGATGACTGATTATAAGTATTTTTATTGTTTTGGAAACTTTAAAGTCTGTAGGTTTAGCATAATCTGTGACTTACTTTGACTTGGGTAGAATAGGCCCAGAAAATGTTTCCCTTTTTTTCTCTGGTGATTATGTTGTTTAAGTTACTAGAAATACCATTGTTTTCCACTTCTTAAAAGTATATTTTTCATCTTGTGCTGGTTTTTGCTCAGACTACATGGAGTTTTAGTTTCATCCACTCTTTGCTTGAAGGCAAAGCAGAAGCTTGTTTTAAATATGATACTTTTCACTGAATTGTTAAAAAAAAAAATAAATAAAATATTAGAACTACTTAATTTACACAATCTTTTAGAAAATATTTTTCTTTATTTCTTGAATTCTGTGTCTGCATTTCAGATTCACGGTACCCATCCATTTTGAAAATGGGAAATGCAGACTAGGAAGACAGGATAATGATTCCAAGTATTCATTTAGTTTTTACACTGAAAGACATGAAAGATTCTTTTGGTGTTAAATTTTCTGCAGATGACTTTGGACATGTATTAATCAGCAATGGGGGCATGTGTATGTAAACGCTCAACATTTGGAAACAAAATGCACCTTCTTATGATCTGTACAGAGTTTTTTTAAAAAGACCAAATTGTCTTCCATAGTATCCAACAGAAAGGGCTGTGTTTGCAACAGGACAACAGCGGTTCTAGAAGAATTTTGCCAAATGTGTAGTAATGCGGTTGTTTTGCTTTGGTGAGGTGACTGATTTAAAATGTCTTTTCAAATTAATGACCTTTTGATATTCAATAAATAATTTTAAAAGTCTGGGTTAGAATGAATGCCTTCAAATGTATTTTAAATTAAATAGGATTAAAAGATTAATTTATTTTTTACTGCCTAGCTCCAAGTTGCCCATCAAATAGTTTTTTTTGTTAGCTCCAATTTCTTCCTTGTGTAAGGTCATGGGGGTCCACAGAGATAATCCATGAGAATATTTTTGCCTAGTGTCATTTTTGGTAACTTAATTTATGCTTAATTGTTCTATATAATTACAAAGAGAACTTTAGTGATAGTTTATTAGAAATAGTCTAAATGAACCATGGCTTCACAAATGAGATGTTCCATCACAGTCTGCTGGTTCTCTCATCAGTTTTTTGTTAGGTAAATAAGAGGTGATGAGACTACAGGGTGTTTCAAGAAGATGGACCCAGTTTCAAAGCAGTATATTTCACGATGGCAACATGTTATGGTTACGCAAAAATTTGCCAATGATTTAATGCATTATTAACTTCTAGTTTTTGAAACTCTGTGCCCTGCCCTTTCAAGTGGCAAGAGTGGTTCATGGTTGCAGAGATACAGTGACTTCAAATTGAGCCCATCTTTTTGAAACACCCTGTAGATTGGGTGCTGAGCTCAGCCTGCAAAAACCGATAATTTCCCACGTACCACATCAAGATTTCTTGCTCTTTATATCATTTCCCTGCACTGAGTGTGATGGGATTCTGTATAAACCATCTCCACTAGAGAAAGAGTAGCTGGTCAGATAGGCTGGTGTATTCCTGCTTGGTATCTGTGGACTGTGGATGGGCTATAATGATGACATAGCTCTGGGCACTGTTGTTATAATCATATTGGAGGGTCTGCTGCTTAAGGGAAGCACATTTGTCCTGCCTGTCTTGCAGGGGAGGCTCTGTGATGTAACGGGGGCACCAGCATCTCTTACAAAAGACCAGGCTGGCTTAAATTGATAGTGCCACTCGGAACACTGAGGGGAATGACACCAGCAGCACACGTGGAGCTTCATAAAAACTGACCTTCATGCTATTGTTAAAAATAACAAAACAAAAGCTCAACATTGAATCTTAATGAATGAGATCTTTGTGTTAATGCAGAGAATGGAATATGATTCTGCAGACGTTTTCAGGTGGCTAGAGTAACTTTCCACTGCAGCTGTGAAAGGACACGTCCAATTACTGGTGTAAAACTCCTTTTCTGAAGTGCCTAAGAGCCATTCAGTCCCTTGATCAAGGCCATTGTTAACCTTTTGTTGTATGGTGAAAATGATATGCAAAAGTATGAAAAATATTTCTATGTAAATGGCAGTATTTATTAATATAAAAACAACAGAAAAAACTCATACCTGCACTGTAGGTTATGTGGAAATACACCTGTCTATTAGGATGCAAACTTGCAGTAGATTTGTGTTCTCTTGTCAGCTGGTCACAATATTTTCCTTTTCTCTGTATTGCATACGGATTTCTGAGGTTCCCTTCAAGCCATTTCATGAAGCATTTGATCTAGTTAGTCTTCTGTAAATACTAGCAATCTAGGGCAAGCTTCTCATCTATTTTCATTTGCCAAAGTCTGGAGTAACTGTGCTCAGCTGAATTATTCCAGACTTGTGTGGCAAAGGAGATCACAGTCTGGTCCCTACCAGTGAATGGGAACTGCAGCCTCCCGTTTGATTCATGTCTGTTGTTCTCATTCCCCTTAATGGATGTTGCACACATATATTAGGAGAACAGACCCTATTAGGAACTGTCTAAGAAGTGAAATGAAAATGATAATCACTTTGTCTTGGATGAGGTATTGTATTTATTCTATGGGATTTTAAGGGATATTTCAGTGTTTAAATTATCTGGTGCATTAGAGAATGGTTTAGATAGGCTTTGGTTGATTGACAGCGTGGGTATATTTTAGCAAATTATTATACGCACTGGGACTTTAATTTTTCTGTGAATTATGTTATTTTTGGAGATGGAAATTGCCATCTCTCCCAGGAGACAGAGAGAGTGTGCTGCTTATTTGATTTTTAGCAATAATTAAAATGATGTGTTAAATTAGGCTCAGGTAGTGTCATGAAACAGGACCTACCTACTTGTGTGGGGGAGCTGAGAGTCCTTCACAAAGCCACATTTTTTTGCAGTAAAATAAACTGGGACCTCCTAGAGAACACCCTTCTGCACGGGTATCATCACATAAGGAGGCAGAGCAGCCTGGCAGACAGAGGCAGAGCTGCTCACTGAGGGCGAGGGTGGGTGCTCTCCAAATGAGAATCAAACTAATTGAAGCACAGATGAGTGGACTGAGCTATTACCTTGCCTTACACTTAGCTGACACAGAAGACCGTAATTTTAAATGCTGTCAATCCTTTAATTTTCTTCCTTTGCCATTCAGATCAGACGAGGCTGTGACTGAAGCAGTTACGTACCTACATAAGGTCCTTGAGGGAGAATTCGCTGCCAGCTGAATACTGCAGAGATGTGCAGGTTATGTCTCACTTTGCAGGTCACTGGGCTTTGTGGTAGGGCTGTAAGAGGGAATAAGGTTAAAGGGAAGACCATTGGGTCTCCTTGCTGTTTGGACTCGTGACTGCCTACCAGCAGCCCAAATTTAGTTAAGGTTGGTATTTTCTCCCCTTGAGAAGAGAAGTCATGAGAAAAGTGATGTTTGTTCCAGGTGATGGGAAGCAGACAGAGCGCAGCAGACTGCAGGATCTCTATTGAGGACTGGGTGGCAATGTCACACATCACTCTGTGCAGAACCTGACAAGTGTAAAGATCCTCTTTCCTTCCTAACCGGAGCAGAGGATGGTTGTCATGCTAGATGGATGGAGTGTGTGTTGAGAGGACTCGGGGAGTTCTTTTATACCTGTAATTGAGGAGAATCTGAGATAACCTGTTAATCTTCAAGGGACAGCAAAGAAAGTTTTACCAGTCAGTCAGTTGACAGCTTCATTCAGAGGAAGTGGATACTATCAGAACAGAGTAACTTGTTTCTAAATAGGAGTAGGTCTGTTTGGGTGTGTGCAACATTAAATGCTTCAATCACAAGGTGTTTGAGATTTGGAAAAGTATTCAAATAATTCCTTACATTCCAGCAAAGACAAATATAAATCTACCATATCAGGAAACTACAGAATTAAGACTTAAACTAGTCTCTGTTATACTACATTGTCTGCAGATACTTTATGTATAGTGTCGTAAAAATGGAACTGCTCTGCAGTCTGACCTTGCAGATGACCTTCCTACCCAGGTCATCAGAGGGATGAGCATTGTGAATGGATTCTTAGCATTGATTTGGAATTTCTTTCAATTTCTGTGATGGGCCTTACAGGTATGATCTTATCTCAAAAAGCTTGTATTGAACTTTAATTACAAATGGCTTATGTGTTTTTTAATCCTATAGGTGACAGTATGTAGTCTTAACTTAGGATGCTGTGATAAAATTCAGCTATGATATGAAACTACAATCTCTGGGCCTCAGATTATAATTCTCAGTGTTTTGGGAGTGTCAACAGAAGTTAGAAATGTAATATTCAAATACTGTGGAATTAGGGACTGTCCACTTGGGCATCTCTTTAGGCACAACTCTGAACGTGACTGTAAAGCAGACGCTGACAGGGAGAATGCAAAACTCACAATGCTGCATCAGAACAACGGTGTGATTCCTTTAGTCTCTGTTGCCAGCTGGTACTTGATTTTTTTCCAAAGGTAGGGATAGAAAATGGCAAATAATGGTTGACTGTCAAATAAACATAAATTTCAACATTACTGGGGCTTATCATATACAAACCAAAAAAAGTAAAATAGTATGCTCCCCAAAACATTATTTATAACATTAGCTGGTATATTGATTGGATATCCTCTCAACCAGTGTTTTTATTGACTTTATGTTCTTCGCTGTTCATCATAGTACTTACTCCTTTCCTTATTCCTTTTTCATATTTTGAGGTGAAAATGTCATTTCATCTCAATAACAATAGGTCTCGATGATTTCACATTTGTGAAAAATAAAAAAAAGATGGAGACCTTCACCAAATCCTCCACGTTCTCCATTCATTTTTTTTGGTGTCATTTTCCCCAGTATCCTGTGCCTGCATTTTGATGATCACTTCCTTGGCAAATCAAAAAGTCTTCCTGCTGTCAGAGAAACTCCTTATTTCTAGCTTCTGTTATTTGGAACAATTTCTTCACATTTCTCCACCTCATCAACTCACCTTATTGACTGTCTCTTGAGCTTCACATTTCATGTAAGAGCAAATTTTTCTCACTTGTCTGTATTTTCATTCCTTTGTCATTCTGCTCTCTCTTGGTATTGCAGTCTTTAATTGTCTAATTTCAAGGTAAAAAACATTAAGGTCACAGTTTATTTGAAAAGTCAATATAAGAAGTAGTATAATATTTTCTTTACTCTATTAATTCCCCAGGCTGATTCGCTCCACGCAAAAATGAGGCTCAGTTTCTGGATCTGCTCCCTATCAGCTCCAAGCTCTGTTGTGCTACACTTTATCTTGATGATATGTTGATTATGGTTGTGTAGAAAGGGAGGGTGAGCAGCCTTATTTTTCTGGTATTTCTGTTAGACGAAATGAGAATCATTCCTTCTCAAAACCATAAGCAAGTATTATGCAGCTCTGTGGCACATGTAAGGAAAAGCCATCACAGGAAAACATCTTGATCAGGAAATTTTGATACTATTTTTCTAGATCTGAAGCTTTAATACAGTCCGTTACTGATCTCTCTGGCACCAAGACAGTGCTGTTGAATCCTGTTCTTTTCCAGTTTGATCGAAGTATTTGGAAACGCTTAGAGAACTGAATGCGAGCCGAAGGAATTGAAGTCTTTCTTGTGATTATTCCCTATTTCCGCGTATGTGCACTGTATCATCAGGTGCATGGTAGGTTTACATCTCCTTTGGACATCTCTCCACGGCCATGGACAGCGTGTGGGCAGGCAGTGTCTCTGGGATGCAGCGCTGCCTGGCCCAGGTGAGGTTGGTGGCTGTGCCAGTAACAACCTGGGTCAAGAGCAAAAAGTATTTTTGCCAAAAGAGGAAATACAGAGCTGAAGGGAAATTTGATCTGGAATAACCCCTCTTGACAAAAAACTCAAGTTGGTCCTTTTGAACCGTGTCTTCACCATGAGCAATTTTTCGCTGTAATACAGCAAAGCTGGCAAAACTGTCCCTGTGCAGATGTGGCCAAAGAGGCCAGGGACTGCCCCAGCCCCACTTGAGTTTCCTCCGCCTGGTGGCACCTGCGCCTGTCCTCGCTGCTCTGTAAACAAGAGCATTACTTTTCTGTCATGTGAAATGGCTTCGTGGTAAGGAATTGTGCTGTCCTGCAGGCAAGCTGCGTGTCAGACGGCATCCTGGCACAGAGAAGCTGTCTGGTCTCAGGGACTGATGTTTTCCTCTGCTTTTGAGTGCATCATATGTTTTTCACAAATGAATTTCTTAGTCCGAATGTGATGCCATGGTGTGTGGATCAATACTGTTCCTCTGTGGCAAGATGCACAGAATGCCAAATGTGTTCAGTAGTCTGTTATTATAAGGTGACTTAGCAGAGCCGAGAAGCCTGCAACCACCACTTTCATTAAGGGTAATTATCCTTGAGCAGCTGGGATAGGAGCAGGAGCCTGAATGGTAATTAGCTGTGATTGTTAGGAGATGCATTTTCAGGTTTCTGTACTATTTTTCTCTCTGTTTAAAGAACAGATTGAGGGAATTGTGATAAATCCTGCATCCTCACTGTTGGAGAGGAGCTCGTTGCCTACTGATCAGCTCAAATTGGGATGTTCTTTGCATGCCCATGTGGTCTTGCTGCAGTGAGAAATCACCCCGCACTTGGATGGTTTGGGTCTTTGCGACAACTTTAATGTTTTCCTATCTGTTTTCTCAACAGATGTTTTGCTTTGTTGTTGAGGTTCATGTTGTAATAAATTAAAGTGGGAACTGCCGCAGATCTGTCTCAATTCAGTTTTGTTATACAGGTAGAGACGTAGGTATGTGTGTTACCAGTGAACAGAATTACCAGACTGGTAGAAGTACCACAGGTACAGCCTCAGTCACAGATAGATTGAAGTGTTTCTGTCCCTCAACGTTTTCAAAATGTACATTTTTGGTAGAAGTTTGATGCTAGATTTAAATGGAAGAATAACTTTTTATTTTTTAAACACATTTTCCCCCACAACCTTCTTTGGTGTTGTGCTTTGCTGTTAGTAAAGAGCATAGGAAGAGCTTGACAAGTAGTATATCCTTGCTGCAATGGCTTTTCATGAAATAAGAGAATTTGCAAAGAGGGGAAAAAGAATTACTAAAGCTCTTATGCAGCACAAATCTGTTAAACACTTGATCACCTCTGCTCTGTCCTTGGATAATAACAGCTATCCTTATCTAGTAATGTTGATCTCTAAAACTGTTTACAAGCATTAGTTAATGAACTCTTAGAGCACTGTTTAACCATTAAAAAGAAGTGCATGATGGAAAACTGAAATAAAGATGTTAGGTCGTGCTTGGTTTTTTCTGTATTGTATTTCTGTGTAGGAAATACTTTTTTGTTAGGAAGAAAAAACAAAGGTTGAAGACTTGCTTCTGTGCTTTGCAAAGGACCCCTGAGGAATTGTATCAGTGAGAACCAAGAGCTTTCAGCAGGTCTGTGGATGCTGGGCCCTGGTAGGATTTGTCCTGGATGTACAAGTTGTCTTTTCTGGTAGCCCAGTTAATTTTTGCCATGACATTATAGTGTACTATATTGAGTAATTATTGGCTTATTTTCAAATTGTGTGTGAGAATAAATGATAACAATCTCTGCCTGTAAAGCAGGTGTAGGTTTCATAATATTACAGATAAGACTGTGTATCCTTAGAAATGCCTTTTTTACCTGCTGCTTCAGACTTCTTTAAGGTTTTTATGTTTTCTGCTGGAAATCTAAAACAATGGTTTCATCCCCTCCTCCAGTTCTAGCAGAATTTCAGCAGAAGCTCTTTATGGCAGTATTAAGAATCACTGAAGCGTTGCATTGGTGGGTGTGGAGAGGACTCCAGCAGAGACTGAAGCATTTGAGGAGCCAGGCACAGGTCTGGTTTTGCTGTGTGCCTTGAGGTGAATTTTCCAGCTTTCTTAAAGCCTTTTTGGAAGTCTCTACTCATCTCTGGAGAGAGGAGTCCGTGCTGATCTACAGGTTAACCAGTAGCCGAATTTTTCATGGCCAGGTACATTTCTTTGACACTTTTCCTCTGCAGACCACAAAGTCCAGCAATTCATGTTCTGTTGTACGTGTGCTTTTTGGTGCTGGTACTGCGTTGGCTGCTGCTTCTTCATATAGAAATGAACGTGGTGGAAAGGCTTGGTTCTAGTGAAGCCTGACACAAAAGAGTTCAGAGGATAGAGTAGAGGTGTCCTGAGCTTAAAATAATGACCCACTTACAAATAACAAAATCTGTCCACATACCTTTCTTTGCAGCAGATCTTCTTCCTTCCCTCTTCTTTTTTTTTTTTTGGCCGATCTTTCTGTCCAGAAGCTATTTGCTTGTAGGTTGTGTGAAGTTACAACTTAATAATTAGAATTGCCCCATTTGTTGGCTACATATAGGCCCCCTGGTGCCTTGTTAAGTGCTCTGTTACCAGTGAATGTTCTTAATTATGTTCTGAAAGACGTTGTTCAAGTCACAAGTCATTTACTCAAGGTTTGGGCCCAGCAGGTAAACATTTTCAAATTAATTTAGGTTGTTAAACAGAAACCACTTAGATCTCTTGAATACTGATAACTTGTACTTCATACCAAATTCAGTGGGAGAACAAATAAATAATCTCCCCTCTTTGAAATCAGGCTGTTTGCTGGTTAATTATTAGGATAGGCTTTTACTAGTCTCCCACTTTGGAATGTGTTGAATATGATTTGGATATAGAGGGAGGTGTCTATAAAGTGTCTGACTTACATATTTAGAAGGGACATTGGGCATGTGCTAATGAAAACAGTCACCTGTAAATTACTTAGCAACAACATCTGATCATAAATGACTAAACATGAAGATTTGTTGTTCTCTGTTTTACCAGTTTTACATAAAGTAAAAACAATAAAACTGTCCAAAGAAATCTCTATTATTCCTTTGTGCATGCAGATATTTACTATAGCAAATGCTCTAAATGTTGTAGATACTGAAGGTATTTATAGATGAATGATTTTTCTTTCATATAAGGACGTAACTTTGTTTCTATGGACCTTTACTTAATGTAAATCTGTGTGGGGTTTTTTCCTTTCCTTTCATTGAAAGCCATAGAATCTTTCTAATATCTTTGCTGTCATTATCATCAGCAGCTTTGTCCTCGTGCCCTTACTAGTGAATGACAGTCAGTAGAAACCCAGAGCCAGCAAAATTTATACAGGACCATATGCAGCATGAAGGGCAGCGTGCCAGGGCTGGACTGGTCGTGGACCTGGAGCTTTACAGCAGCCGACTTGTGTCTTGACCAAAACCAGATGCTGGCAAATACTAGGGGAAAGTGTTCCCCCCTGCTCCATATCTAGTTGGAAATCAATCAATAAATAAAGCGAGCAAACAAGCAAACTAAAAAGCCTCTGAACAGATATAAATCTCCTTTAGCTTGGTTTAAATAATTATGTGAATTTTTAGTCAGAAGAGCATGGCCATGTCCTGCTGACCAATAAAGAAGTGGAAGGCTGGGAGTTTGACATGAGCATGGCCTCAGTTTTCATGCAAACATACATCAGTTATGATGATACCTGAATTTCCAGAATCTTAATTTCAACAGGGTCTATTGGTGGAAGCATAGCTTGTATTAGAAGTGGTCATGGTGGTTTATGTAGCAAACTTCAACCTGGACTGCCCTTTTTCTTTTTTAAGTGGAGTTGTGGATTCTTGCTATTGTATTTTGAAGTATAAATACGTGCAGTTAATTTTTTATTCACTCCCACTGCTGATCACCTCTCCACCTTTGGGAAAACTTGTTAGCTGTTTTAATTGGAGCTAATAGTGGTGAATATCAATACTTTTTAGTGCTATACTTTGGTTTCCGTCTGTGACTTTGTTAGTATAGAACTTCTGAATTCAGCATAGCGATCTTAATCATAGAAAACATTCAGCTTGCAGAAAAAACTGTCAACAACTGAATTTAATTTTATAAATAGCCGTAATGCTATACTGGCTAAGATTTCTTTGAGAAAATATCACTTCAACACACATCGATATCCACCCACACTAAAAAAATGATGTTTTTAACTAAGCCAAAAATTACCAGCAAATGTCATGCAGGTTGTTCTATCAGGGTTTATGAAGTAAAATCTGTCCATTTGTAAATTGAATTTACAATAAAAATGCAGATTTGCATCAGTGAATCTTGCTCAAAATATTGTACATATAAGGGAGGGACTCAAGACACCAGACCCTGTGGAAGTGTACAAGAAATCCAAGCCCTGATTGAAATCCGGTCCAAGCGGGGGGTGCCTGAGGCATCTGACAGGAAAGCTGTGTGTGGTTGGACTACTTAGTCACCAGGGGGTGGGTGGCACTCGAGATGGGTTTGTGAGACTGGTTGTGTGTATTGAGGTCATACGGGTTGTGTGGGTATGTGACAACTGGGTGTTCATAGAAACTGGGAGGCTTCCATTGGAAGAACACATAAATAATGGGGATTTGGGCTACTTTGGATAGAAAAGCAAGCAAGTGCTTAAAAAAAAAGGTTCCTGGGTGCTTGAGGGATGTGTGTTATAGCTGGATTTGGAAAAACATGAGACTGCCAAGTCAGCACAGTAGACCCTCAACCTGCTGGTGGTGCTTCCACGTCCCTGTGGCCTTCACTAGCAGGCACAAGGCAGCTGGAGAGGAGGTCCCCGACTGCCCTTTCTGCAGTGGTGACTGTGGCTTGAAGTTCTTGCTGTGCACTGGATGTGCTCAGTGAGACTTGAACCCCATCTGCGGTGAGGGATGGTGGAGGACTTCTGACAAGTGACCAGCCCACCAGGTTTCTCCAGGTTAAGTGGGCCACAAAGACAGGGGTCCTGTGTAAGTACCTGTAAGTGCTTGGATACATGGTTAAAATGAAAAACATACCTTAGTAGAGATCACAAGAAAGACAAAAACTTCAGACATTGTGGATGTAGTGGTTGAAACGGTTATCAAAGTGGAAACTGATTGCTCTGTCTTGGTAATAGAGAATTTAGCCTCTTCATTTTTAACATCTTGGATGGTCTCTTTAGTTCCCTTTCTACTGAGAATAAAGAGATTATGTGCTTCAGTCAGGTCCTTCTGCCCTGCTGTCCTTCCAGGCCAACGGAGATATGAATTTCTTTCTGCTTTCCCAGCGACTGCTGAAATCTGTTTCAGAAATAGTTCCCAAATTTTTCCACTGCATGTGAAGTTCCATTTGCTTCTATCCATGATGTAGCTACCTCCATATGTGCCAGATGACTTCCTCAGTTGTTTTTCCCCTCAAAGAATTCCCACTCTTTCCCCCGACTTGCTGGGGAAGTGAGGATGTGACTCTGCATTTCCTAAGTGACCTAGATCAAAAGGGACAGAGTTGACAAGAGTTACGGTGGTTTCCTCTGCAGCCTATTCATCTCGCCTGCTGATGTCCACATGCTTTCCTCTTTTACCAGTCTTTTTAGTCATTTCAATGGGACAATGTTTCCTCTAATATTCATACATTGATATCAAAGCTTTTATGGGAACTGAAGAAGAGCAATTGCTGCTATGTATCAGTGATTATTAACATTCTTTAAATCCTTGATCTTCATCCATAGCAATATAACATCAAAGACCCTGAAGATAAAGGAACAGTAGCATCTAATGGTGCAGAGTCTGTTTTAACCAGGTCATATATCTACATTTGTTTAGTAAGAGTTTGAAAGCAAAACTAGAAGTTCTATTATTTTTATTATATATAGGAATTCAACTGCTTTAGTCTATCAGGTATGCAGAAGGTGTGTACACCTGCACACTAGTATGAGGAAGAGCAAAGAGATCGTGGTTAGGTAGCAAAAAGGGTTTTTTGAAGATTTTGATGCATTGAGGCTCTGAGTTTATTCTGCCAGTTGTTCAGAACTGATACCCCACTGCTGTGTAGTGAAGCGTGCCGGGGTGTTACCAACTTTCCTCTCTGCGCCTCTGTGGGATGGTGCATCTTCCTTTCAGAGATGGTTTTTGATGTGTGAATGCATCCCTGTTTTTAATCACCAAGAATACTCTAACTAGCTTCTTAATGACTATGTGAAAACTTTCTTCCCAAGAAAGAGGAGAGTGTATTCTGCTTTTTTCCCCTCTGGTTATTTACTTTTCCGTTGCAGGGCCACTTCTTCTCCATGGTATGTTCTCTAATGCTTCTGTTTTTTCATATTCAGAAATACTGTCTTTAAGCCACAAGGCACTGTTGACATTACTTGCCTGTGAGCAGAAAGGACTTTTCCTGTCCTTGTGAAAAAACAGTTGCCTGAATAGCTAAATTGTAGTGGAATATGTATTTACAGAGGCCAAAAATAATCTAGGAGGTGGAGGGGCAGCTGGTGCTGTGCTGGCACATGTCTGGAAGATACGGGAGAAGTCTCTGTGTTAGAATCTTGTTGGTGTCATTGAGACTCAACACCTGGAATAAACAACTTGTCATCTCCCATCCCAAGCTACTTGCACTGAGGGCTGTTCTAGTGCTGACCCTGGTTATTTGACAGGCGCACCTCAAATAATATATGAAATTCTGCTTTATTCTATGAAGTTTAGTGGAGTAGTCTGAAGTATTATGTACTTCGCTGCTGTAATCTGTAATTGTTTTAGCCAATTTGTTCTTCTGCAGCTATTCCACTGCAAACTTGGAGAAGGCAGGCCTTTCCAACAGGCTTGTATGAACTGATAGCACCTCAAAAAAGGTATTTTTCTTAAAACAACCATCAAAAAACAACCACCACCAAAAAGCCCAAAACAGCAAACCCACCTGGTAGCCATATTGAATAGCTGCAGATACTGACATATGTACTGAATATCTGCATGTTACTCTCCCCCAAAAAACCTCCGCTGTATTATTGAAACTTCCCTGTACTGTTTTGGGTGACCTTACTGAGAGCACAGTCCTGTAAAAGCTGCAAACAGAAGGAAATTGTTAGCTAGATGAGTAGACTGATCCGCTTTTGAACTACTCCACCTCAGCAGCCTTAGTTTTCTTTGGTAGATATATTGATGAGCCAACATGAATTCCTCAAGCTGTTTATGCTTCATCTTTCCAGAAGACCAGCCTAATGCTTTTTCACCCTCTTCAGATGGATGAGGGAATACTAAACTGCATTTATCTTTCCAGGTAAGCATTATACTAGAAAATGTGTATTCAACTAGTTTCAGCTGCTGCCCTAGTTTTTCAGTTCCCACCCCCCAGCTGTACCTCCTGATCATTTCCCCTCACGCAGCCTGTAGCTTTGTCCACCTGGCATCAAGAATGGGTAGAAGCAGCAGTTTCAGCTAGAGCTTTTTAGCTTAAAGACGCCCTTCCAGGTTCATTACAACAATATCTTTAGGGACATGGCAGGAGTACACTACTTGGAGCTTGTCTGAACCACCAAAGAGAGCAATTATCACTTTGTCAGCACGCTAGAAATGTTTGAGAATGGAAGAGGACTGCTTTGGAGGGGCATCTGGTGGGGCTGTCTTAGACAACGTCCAAAAGTAGGTTGTTCTGATAATATGATAGGAATTCTTATGATGCTGTCATTAAGGTGTGAACTTCCTTTTTGGTACAGCAGCATTCAAAATATTCATTGTAAATTGTGTATGTGTATATATGTGTATGCACAGTGAGCAGAGATTTCTCATTCCACTGGAAGCAAATTTTTCTTCTTTATTGCAGAGGTCGGTGGTGAGTTATGACTAATTTTTAGCTCTTGAAAAAGTAAAGAAAAAAAAACATCTTCATTCCTCCCTGGTTCAAGAGTTTTACCCATCATAGACTTGTTTCAGGGCCTCGTATCAGACCACATTGTGGTTTTGTGGCCCTCGGTGTCTCCCTGTGTCTGGCAACAGGTATCTTGGCAACTCATGTAGGCTGCTCTGTTAATTGCTGCTGCTTTACCCTTCTGTGTCAGCCACTTCTTGGTTCCCTGGCATGCTGTGTGTCTGCAGTTCAGTCACCGGTGTTCTTTGACTTCACGTTATCCCTAAATGTTGTCTGGTTGGGGACTTGCCTTGTAAATGATCTTTCTCATCTGATTGTCAGGTTACCGGTGACTAGCTCTCACATGGACCTTTTCCAGTTTTTTGTATGCACTCCCCTGGCAGTCATTTCTTGAATTGTTACATCTTCTGTGAAGTAGATGCCTGAGGTGAGATTTAGAGTTGATATCCTTAAGAAAACCCCAGCTTTGGTGTCTACATTATAAGTCTGCATACAGCTTGGTCTGTAGGTTTGTACCACGTGTTTGCCCTGCTCACCATTGCATTAGGAAGCTCCCTTGCTAATTGTTTGCCAACTGACCTTTCGCAGCCAGTCTCTTCTGTCTTACATCTGGGCACAGAACTCTGGCTGGGATGCTCTTGCCAGGTCCGGCACAGCTGGGTTTGCTTCACTTGAGCTGTTTCTTAAGACAACTGGCATGAGGAAAACTGCATGAAAGTATTTGCAGTGCATACAAATAGGCACACAGAATTACTCCTCCTGTCTGCCTTCTGGCTTGCCATCTCTTTCAGTGTTTCAGAAAGCTGGTCTCTCCTGCCTCCTCCCCTGCTTGGAAGTGCTGTAAGCTTACACAGCTGTCTCTGAGGCACACTGAGAAACTGCAAGCAAGAGGTTTTGGTATCACTATTGAAAATTCTGGTAAATACAATGCAGCTTGCTCTTTGGCATTTTCATGTACAGAAAGTGATAACTCCAAAATTCAAGTAGAGAGATGCTTGGTTTGATCAACATGATCAGCAATATGATCTCATGTGGAAATGCTTTTGCTGTCTGAATCTGCTGGCAGCACTTACTATTATTATGAAATATCAGAATTTTTTAAACACAAAACTTTACAGTTTCAGCAGACATAGGTAGGATCCAACTATTTATTATCTAGTGTAATATTAGATAAGTACTGTCTCATTACTCAGCTTTAATACTAAGATGGAGGTCCGCTGGGATTTTTGGCTGGGTAGGTATGGTTTTACTTGGCAAAGGCAGCAGACTTGTTTTAGTTCACCCAGAAGTGACACAGCAGATTAGACTAGTAATCACAGCCAATGTGACATGGGAAAAATGAAGAATTTCAGAATGTAAACAGAGTAATAGGGAAGAAAAGTAATTTTTAGAAAAGATTACTGTTTACTCAAAACTGTGGTCTGTTTGTGCTTTGTATTGCAAAGGTGAAAAAGTAAAGGGCCAAGTCAGCTTGGGGCTCACGTTAGTATAATTCTCAGGCAGAATAACAGTATTTTTCCATTATATGAAAAGAATGTAATTAAGTTGCATCTATATTATACTAGATATGTATAACCATGTAGCATTGGAAAACCTGCACTTCAGAAAGCTCTATTCAGCAGATGAATGAAATAAATGAGGACAGAAATCTAGATATTTGTGGTAGTTTCATCATTAGCAGTAATCCCAATTGCCCAGTTGTTAGGACAGAGCTCTTGTGTCAGGCACATTAGTTTTGTTACAAGAGAGGCAGCACCATTTATGCTCCTAAAAACAAACTAGCCAAGGGTGGCGTGTAGTCTGAGAAAACAGCACCGCATGCTTGTGGGTTGTTCTGAACCCCACTGCAGAAAACCTGAAAGCCGGCCGGGTGTGTGTGCCTGGGCAGAGTTGGGGTTTGGAGAGCGGGCTGATGGTGGTAACAGCATCGCTGCGATGTTCCGCCAGGTGCCATCCTAATGTGGCACAGGGACGAGCCTGAACAAGTGTCCTGGCCCCATATTCCCCATGTAACTGTGGCTCCTGCTGCCTTAAGGACGTGTCTCGTCTGCACAGTCTGCCAGCATCTCCTCACTGCTGCAGCATCTTCTCACCATGCTGGAGCCAGCCCTGTCTGCCACAGCCCACCCTGGGCTGGTGGAGACGGGGGGTCAAGGCAGGTACCGACTGTCAGAGTGGCTGCCGTGGCTCAATGCACTTTAGTTGATGCATCCCAGAAGCTGAAACATGACCCAGCTCTTCCAAAACAATTTAGCTTTGAAAAGCCACACATCTGCCTGCGGTCCTTCAGCTTCAGAGAGCAGAAGGTCTTGTTGGTTCAGGATGCTCTGGTAGTGGATATGGCCTCGAACTTAGCTTAGTTTTCCTGTTTGAAACAGGGGTGCTGTGTGTGTGCAGCTTGTAATATACAGAGAAAAATACCTAAACATAAGCATAGTTTCAACACTGTGCTTCTTGATGAAATTCCTCTTCTCTCAAGCTCAGAAGCTGGCTCCTGCTTATGGGTTATCACTGGGGAAAAGAAACCAAATTCCCATGACTTAGATATAAGAAGCTCTCTCTTGACATGGTTTACCAACTTCTTTACAAGGGCATTTGGTTCATACCTTAAAACAATGCCCTTGTTGTCCATGACCGCTTATATACCAATCATTTGAAGTGTCCTCTTTAAACTGGTGGATTTTGGTGCACGCAGAGGCTGGTGACTGAAATCTGTCGCATGGTAGAGGAGCACAGGATGGTGGCCTGAATAGTCTGCGTGCTTACAGACCTGCAGGAGCTGTTCAGCTTTTTTTTTTTTTTTTTACTCATCACATGATGTAGGTCCTAATTATATTTTTATTCATTAAAACAACACATTTAAACACGTTTCTTAGCATTGCATTGCCTGGAGCTGTTAGATACTATTACAGAGTAATTAGGTAGTTCAGACACTGTTAAAGCATGTGTGGAATTTGAAAGACTTTTTTACTTGTAAAGCTTTATATGTGTGTGTGTGTATCTATATATATAGATACACACACTGCTGAAGGAGAAAACAAAAACAAACCAACAACAAAAGGAAATTCCACAAAGGAACATAAACCAACATTTAAGTAATAGTGAGGAGTCTGGCTTAAACTCAAAAATTCAAGGACATTTGGAGTTAAGGCTGAAAATCCGTGCTGTTAATCAGCCCTGATTTTTTGTTTCTTTCTTTTTACAGTGATGAGAACAGAGGCTGGAGTTGTCAGCCCTTCAACTTTACCTTGGAGTCTGATTCTAAGTCAGACAATTAATATGGAAGAAAAAAAAAATCATTTTCTTGTAAATCAGTTTTTCTTTTAATAACACAGCACACTGCTATAGAGAGGAGGAGGAAGAGGTCTTAAAGAAAACTGTTCTTCCAGGTAACAGTGTCTCCAGCCTGGCGTGCTAAGAGGGCAGTATGAATGTGGTCTCTCAACAGCAGCAAATGTTCATAAGAAGCATGACAGGATCACCCCGTAGGCAGAGAAGTAATGTGAAAGTAGAGAGGTTGCAGCATTCTGCAGACTGCAGGTGATCAAAAATCAGGAGATTAGACTCATTCAGAAATCAGTAAGCAGCTTATGAAGTGCACACGTGTATACATTACCTATATATGATCAGTATATATACAGTCAGTGTAAATATAAACATAACATCGGTGTATATATTTCTATCTGTGTTTACTTTATGACCTCTGAACAACTAAAATTTACTTGCTGAAGTCTCTTTAACTTTTATTTGAGCTTAAATACTATGACACAAAAAGATAGAATTTAAAAAAAGAAATACTTTTCTGCAAGTGTTTAATTGCAATGAAATTCTAAAACAGTAGTAAAGTTATTGATGCTGAATTCCTTTCCATTTGGAAAGGTCACTTAAAACTTCTCTCTTGAGTTTTATTGAGATGGAACTCTAATATTTACAAGAACTTAGATGAAAAGATGAAATGGGATGTAGAGATGAGAAAGCGCTTTTTTTTTTCCTCCTCTCTTTTGGAAGTCTAAAGAGAAGTCTCTTCTGTCTCGCTGCTTGGCTGAACAGTGTTTCCCGCAGATGCGATGAGACCTCCTCCTACTGTTTCATTTTGTTTGCACACAGTGTCTACACAGGGGATGAAAATCTCAGACTCTTTGAATGAGAAGTACTTGAAATTGTACAAAACAGCTAGTGCACATTGATCACTCATCTCGTCCCAAATGGCCACGATCAAACCCTTTTCCCCAGGAGAGGTGGCTTTTCCTGCTGAGCTCCAGTGCTTCCCATTTCAGCTGTGAAGTCAGCTGCTCTGATGGGAACATCTTTAATTCAAGTTCCTCTCAAGTGCTCATTGACTGGAGTCAAGGTTACCAGCATCCGCTGCCTTTGAGATGGAAAAATAAATCTCATGGTCTAGAACTCAAAGAAAATGTTTCTTGGATTTCCCTTGAGAGCACTAATCCCCATTTTTAATTGGGAGGCAAAACTTTAAAAAGAGGATTTTACTAGGCCTCATGTTCCATGAAGCAAAAGAGCAATTTGCACAGCAGCAGCTTTATATTCCAGTGGTGGTAAAAGAAATGCTTGAAATGGGCATAAGGGTTGAGCACAGATTCAACTGGGTTAAACATCCTTTAGGAAAATGTTGCTGGCATGCTGTGTTATTGGTTGTTTTGGTGTTGTGTGTGTGTTTTTTTTGTTTCTTTTTAAAAAATGTGCATATCACTGTAAAGAAAGAATCAGTACAAGGGCTATCACCCATTGCTGGCTTCTTCCCAGTTTTGTTTAAAGCCATAGAGCCTTCATATTCTGAGCCTATCTAGGGAAATCACCGTGCAGCTCAGGGTCATTCAGGATGTTTGGAGCTTAAATTTGCTTTGTGCTCCAGCATTTTTATTTTTGACAAACAATGAGAGAGAAGTGTCAGAATTGAAGCTAATATCCCTGCGTGATGCTATAAACAAACCGATACCTGCAGTTCATTAGCGGTACTGATTTGCCTTGTGTGATGTTCTTCCCTTCGCCCTCAGTCCTGCTCCAGCATCAGGGGCTCGGGAGCCCCTGTGTATGCGCGGCTGCCGGGGGCTGGATGCAGGCAGAGCCTGGACCGCAACCGCAGACATGCTCTGCTATTCTTGTACACAGAAGACGTGCCTCTCGAGGATTTTTGTGGGCAAAGAAGTTCAGCCGCTGGAAAATGAAAGATGCCAGGGACAAACTAAAGTAGCTTTGTCAGCTTGCAACATGGAGCTTTCTATTTGCAGAGGAAACTACTATATTGTGGTTTGGGTTAGTCTGGATCTGTGGGTTGGGAGGTCAGCCTGAACTTCTCAGAGTCCCTGTTGTCAATAACTATCCTGCTAAGTCTGCTCTTTTCTCCTAATTCCCTTTTTAAAATGCATTTGTAGTGGATTCTTAACTTTGGAGCTCGCAATATTTCCGCCAAACTTGTTGCATGGGTGGTGAACTTTCAACTGTGAAATTCTGAATGAAGAGCATTGCAGGGACACAGAAACCTTAGCTGATTTCCCCTCATTTTTCTCCTTCCCCTGAAAAAAAGGATGAAAGGCTTTTCTTACAGCATCTCTAATGAGTTGTTAGGATTCTACATCTGCCTCTGCTCCTCACAGTACAGAGTAAGTAGTCAGGACTGGTTTTACCTTTAGAGGAAATACCTGTGTTTTCAGGGGAAAGAACAATCCTGAATGTACTTACATTCTCTAGCAGCTCTAAGTAATTAAAGACAGCACATCCCATGTAGATCTGATAGCTGAACTGTGTATCAGAGAAACACAATTAAATGTAATAAAGTGTAGATTTGAATCACAGTTTGACCTGAATGTAACCCTGAAGTCTGATATTAATATTTACAATTGATATCAATCACTGCAATTAGTAATAACACTAATGAGACAGAAGCAAAATACTAACCTTATTCAAATTCTCATTTCAATAATGTAATGTGACTCAGGAATTTGAAGTGAAAATGGATGCCTGTTGATTAAATTTGAAAAAAACAATTTTTTTGAGTCTTTTTCTTAAAAAAAAGCCTCCGTGTAGCTTGATTTGTCACTGAGGTTTACAGTTACCTGTAGTGGAAATGCAGAGCTCCATTCGAATAAATGGAGATCAGGAGAATGACTAGCTGGAGGATTGAGTCTCGTAGCAGGTTCCTGCTGGAGCAGGTTTGGTTACTGTTTCTCTCAGGAGTTGTGTCTTGCAATTTAAATACCATTGTGCATAACCTAAAGTCATTAGGAATTAGGAATGTTTATGGTAACCATAAAATACGTGATGATAGTATCCGATGTGGTATTCATAGCATCAGATGTGGTAAATATGTATTGATCAAAATACTGAGTTTTCAGGTACATCCCTATTTTTCTAATCAAAACAGTGCTATAAAATAGAAGCGCTTAATTTAGTGTAGCAGTTAGAATCTTTCTGCTAACTCAGATAGTAAAAGACTACATATACTTCTCATCACATCTTAGCCAAGAAATGTACATTTTAAAATGGATTCCTAGTAGTTTCTACAGTGTTCTGTATTCTCCTGCCAGGAATACTCTGTTCTGATCCTGATTATTTTCAGGCTGTAATCATGTAAGCCAGAATGATAAGGAAAGATATTTGGTGCTCCAAGAAAATATCATAAGCAAGAGAGTAGAAAATTATTTCAGTGCTGTCTTGGGCTTTGCAAGCTTAACAGTGTGACCCGTCTCATGACTGAAATATTTGCAAAAACACTTCATTTCACAGATTCTTTCCCAGCTTTTTGTCTTAGACAGTCTCTCCATCTTGTTTTTTCTTTCCTGTCTGTTTCAGACTTTCTAGTTGATATAAGTCCTAATGCACAGAAGTGTCATAAGAATGTATCATGAAGAATCTTCCTGACTGTATCAGAAACATCTGCTCTGTTTTTTCTGTTTTCGTTTTAAACCTCTACTATAGTAATTAAGGGTTCTCTGCTGTTTATATGGTAGGGCTTGCACACAGAGAAATTAAACAGCTTGTTTGTCTGTTGTAAAGCTGTCTTTTTCTGTTACTAAAAGCATGTTTTCTGTAGCAGTGAATGCTGCAGTTCCCTGATCGTGCCGGCCGTCTACACTTGGTAAATGTGGAAAAGTATGGTTTGCAAAATTCTAGGTAAACTGGGATTTTTGAGCCACTGCTTTGGTATCTTGCTATCAAGAATCTCCATTACTCCTTGGTGTTGGAGAGATTTCCCCTCCAGCTCCTCATTCTGGTGTTTACAGTATTGACAACTTACAGACTTAGAGCAGTTTCTTTCTCTTTCTTGTTTGTTTTCTTTCTGTCATTATGTACTTTCTTTGGCTGGTCAAACTCCTGAGAAAGCCTGGTGAATGCTGCTTTTCCATCTCACCACTGGGCACAATATTTGATCTTCAGGTTACCATTCCAGAGGAGTGTTGTGTTTGCTCAGGCCATGAGAATGCCGAAATAATTCCTTATGGAATGAGAAAGAATCCTGTACTCGGGCTTTGGGAGTTTCTGACTCATTTTTCCAGTCGGATCCATACAGGTAGAACTGTCTCCTAGAAGAGGAATGATTTCCCTTATCCTCCATGTTGATGTATGGCTTTGGTGGCTTCCCTGGGCCCATGAAGGTGCTTGATGAGAGCTCCTGTCTGTTGGGTGCCTGTTTCATAGCCAGTAGGACAAGGTGGGCTTGGCTTTTCAGCTGGAGGTCGTGCTGTGTCTGGAAAAGCACATTTTTTGACAAAGTAAAGACTGAACAGCCAAAGTTATTTCTGTATGTGTAAAATGAATTTTTTCTTCCCTCTTCATATAACCCCAGTTTATGGATTTGGCACAGTGGTGTTAGGGTCCTGCAATATTGTTAAATGTGCTGCATGTACACTTTATATTGGATTATTTAGAATTGTAAGTTCTTTGGGGCAGGGACCATTTGGGTTTGGTGTTTGTGCAGTGTCTAGCACAGTGGGTTTAGTTAGATACCTATATGTTCAGTACCATTGTGAAAACTCCTGGTATGTTAAAGTTTGGGGACAGCTTAAGTTTAAAAAGAAGAAAAAGTAGATCTTTCTCTTTACCTATTTTGTACCAAACCTTTCATTTTCTTTTCAGGAGATCTTTGCATTTAAATAGCTCCAGATAAATCAAAAGCAGAATACCCAGAACAATTGCAGGGGAGAGACAGGGCTCCGTACTACTTGTCAGACTAACCGTCCTGTCTTTCCTGTCATTCCTATTTATTTTCACATGCTTTCACATTCACTTTCATCCTTTCCTATCAATTTAAATATCAGTTATTTCCTTTTTTTTTTTTCATTACAACACTTATGAACTCCCAACCTATTGTTATAAGCCTATCATTGTTTTCTTGAGTTTAGAACAATTTTCCTTACCCTGGGTTGGACTTTGATCGCTAACTGGGAATTTGACTGACAGGATAAATTGTAATTGTTTTCTTACCTCTCTTGCCTGTAGTTTGGAAGAGAAATTTCCAACCCATTGCTCAAGGCTAATACCTGTACGTACCTCATACTGGGGTTCCGTATGAATTTGTCTTATGACTGTAAACTTTCATTTCCTGATAGCTCCTGCAAGTCATTTCTTCACAGGAGATGTTCTGGCACCTTAAACTTTATTTACATCTGGACATCATGCCTGCAGACTTACTGAAGTAAGATGCTGCCTGATCCAAAGGAGTTTTTTTGTATTCCAGTTGAAGAATTCACCATCTGTGATCTGTAATTAGACTTCTCACTAATTAGATATAACAAAGCTGCATAATGACAAGTTTTAGGAAAAAAATATTAGAAACACAGTGTAATATGTGGCTGATTGTTTTTTATTGCTTAACTGTAAATAAAATGTTCCTCTCATGTCCTGGGCATCCATAGTTTCCTACCTCTGCAGGTTTAAAAAAGTATTTTCAGTCATTCATGGCACTACATTGGTTGCTATAGTGATATCAATTTCCTATCTCAAATTATTATACTTCAGAGGTACATGAGGCCTTTTAATCTCCCCTCTTTAGCCCTCACCCCATTTCATTCTTTGATTTTACAGATGCTCTTACTCAAGGACTGGAATTTCTATATTGTTGGTCTATTTTTTTCCGCTATCTGATGGAAAGCAGAATAAATATATACCTTTCCCCCATAGGACTAATGAGGATTCCTGCTGCTTTATTGGTTTGCTCGCTGAACATGGTTCTATATCAAAGCCTTACAGAACTTATGTTTAGTTTTGTTATGGGTCACTAACCGAGAGAAGCACAGGCTATTCACCTTGGCCAAATAAGAGCAGCTGCAATGAACTAAATAGAATTTACATCCTTATGAAAAGCAGCTTGTCACACGTGATAGATGTTATGTAGCGTGAGATGCTACTGAAATCCCATATGAGAAGTCCAGTTGGGCCAAGCCACCGTAACATCACTTAGTAGGGACTGAACGTTCACTGAGACAGTTCACTGTTGCTGTGATACATGTAACAGAAAGAAACCTTAAAGCCGTATTAGCTGATCAATATTCCCTTTGTTTCTCTACACGTGACGAAGTTCATGTGGTGGGTGAATTTTCTGTAAGGATCAAGCTGTTTCTGTGGGGTTCTCACTGTGTTGGGCTTCTCTATATTGCTCCCTGCTCTCTCTATACATCCCTTTGAGGGCTGCTCTCCTCAGAGATGGCTGTCTGTTTGGCCTGTTAGTCTTTTGTTGGAATATTTCCGTTGATTACGTGGTCTGATTCCCTCTGCATTGCGTTCACCTTCCTGCAGTATGGCATTGCCACTGTAGCCTTGATCATCAGCATATGTGGAATCTGGTGTGTTTTGTGAGATGTGTAGCCCGAAGCAGCCTCAGTTTGATGGTCTGTATTGCCAAATGCCTTTGTGTTCAGGAATCATTTGTACAGATGTGTGATGCCATTTCTGATACAGATCACATCCTGAAAACTCTGTGGAACCAGACAAACTGCTTAGAGTTTCTAAGCAGCAGGAAAAAAATCCTTACTGAGTAAGGTAAAAAGGAAAAGATTCCAGATGGGATTCCTGGAATTCCAAATGGGCAAAAACCGTGTTGGGGAAGGTGCATATAGAAAACATTCTGGCAAGTTAGGAAAAGGAAGGAATCTGTGTGGCTGGAAGCAAGTAATGAGTTTGTATTTTAGTGGGTAATACATGTTAAAACTGAAGGAGAAATGAGAATTGAAGACGGATTTGTGTGGGTCCTGGTATGAATTAGTATCCCATGGAATTATACGCTAATTAAGCAGAGTGGCAACGATGTTTTTATAACTGAGAAAGAATGCACAATGTGATCTTCTTTCTTTCTTATCTATATATGCTATTCTACCCCATTTTCTTTCTAATTTATGCTCTCTTCTTATTTCTGTCCCTTGAGTAGCTGTCTAGTGTGGTGGATTTATGCTGTTTGTTCAGCAACATTCCTACTTTTCTGAATTCTGTCCCACATGAATTTAGCATAATCTTCGTTTGCACTTCTACTTGCTGCCTGCTTGTTTAGCTTTTTCTCCCAGGCCATTAATTCATTTCTGTTTTCTTGTGGGTGAAAAAAACCTTATTTCTGCGGTAGAAGTAATTAAGTCTCCTATGCGAAAATCCTCTTCTCCAGGATACTCCAGATTTCCTCTGCTGCTATTCCCTTGAAATTCATATGTGATGCTATGGATTGGTGATACAAAAAACTTGGCTTCTCCTCCTCCTTTTGCAGACGATGGAAGTTTCTGTGGTTGAACTGGTTGGCAGCAGGTGGGTCCCGAAGCGGTACCTGCACCACACCATTAGCAGCTATTTGCTTTGCAGCCAGAAACTTGCCCTGTGGTGTCATCTGCTTTAATTTTTGCTACTGTTCTTGGGTAGCAGCTGCTCGTTTCATGATCTGTTTTTAGCTGGCTGTGTGTGGTTAGAAAACCCATGTGAGGATCACTCTGCTGTGGTTGTAATAGCAGAAAATAGATGTATTTTCATCTCTCAAAAGATCTTTAGATCTTTTCAGAGAGAAGTGAACTGTGATTGTGCAGGGTGAAAAGGGTCTTGTGCTTTTTAACTTGTATGTGATGACACAAGGGACAACTGCATTTCTTTCTTCTTTTTTCTGTTCCTCTTATTGATGCTGGAAATTCAAGGCTTATCTGGCTCAGGGGAATCCACAGGATGTATCTTTTCTCTTTTGCTTTTGTGCTTATTTAACTTCATACCGAACGTTGGTTTAAAAGTATGTTTTATCAGCTTTTTAACATTAATTGAATTGTGGTGCTATCTCTCCAGCTGCCAGCGTATGCTGTAACAACCTCTCAGAACCCAGAAGAACATTGTAGAACAAGCTAGGGTGACCTGGTCAACCAATGTCTGAATATTTTTAAACGGATAATTTTGTCTAGTGGTGTGTGTGTTGTGGTGGATGTGTTTGTTGTTTTCATCTATTTATTTATTTATTTTTTTTTAATTTGATGTGGTAATAGCAAACTTAGATCTAAAATGATGTAAAATGATTATTTCCCTAGTTGCAGGCAAGGTAACAAGTCAGGTTCAAGATCAAGATAGGAGATCATAGCTAATGATTGAGAAACATCAAGGAAAGGGGTGGAAACAGACGCACCGATAACCTAGCTCGGGCCAGTACCTTGTGCCTGAGCTGAAGTGGGGATCCCAGGGCTGTGGGCAAGAGGGTGCATGGGTTGGGGTCCAAGGTGAGGCTGCCCAGGACAAATAAGGCCTGTTGATGTTGTCCAGATCCTGACAAATGTAACTTCCTTAAAGCTTTTACTGAGAGAATTGTGCAGCCAAAGTGACTGTGAGCAGCTAGAAGTGCCCGATAGACCTGAAGGGTGGATGGTGCTGACTATGTTGAGGATGAGCGTGAGGAGCTGCTGATGAGCAGATGCTGGCTTTCAAGTGGAGCAATTCTGAGGAAAAATGGAGAGGAGATTATATAATTGCAACAGTGGGTTGTGATTCAGGTTGTGTCCTGTTTTACCTAAGACTCCTTGTATGCTAGAGGAGCCTGGTTAGCGAAGAGAACATTTTTTTAGAAGAGCTAAAAAAGATGATAGTTGTAACTGATTTACACTTAAAATAAGCAGTGGACTTACATCACACTTGCTATAAAAGCCTGGATTTCCAAAATCATCTTATGCTTTTGATCTGTGAAAGGAACTCCAGGTGATACTCAGATCATATTAATATCAAAATACCAATTTTCAGAAAGAAATCAAATACTTTAATGAGTAAATAGTTTAAAATGAAGTATTATAATTTCCGTAGAAAATATGGATGCAAAATGAGATGACAGTGAGGAACCAAGGTCAAAATTCAGATGCTTAGTAATATCTGACTAATAGTAAAAATATTTGGTTTCCTGAGTCATTTGTCTTTCAAGTATAAGACTCTTGTGGTAGGGGTATTTTCTACACAATGCACTTGGCCTTCTGCCAACAGATGAGCGCTCCAGATTGATGCTAATGAAAGAAATATTAATGCACCGTAGCATGTCAATTATCTTGAAAAGGTCTCCAGCAACCATTTATCACTTAAATTTCACATCTTATAGCTGGGGACCAAATTGTGTTACATGTTAGAATAGTTCTGCCAAATTTGATTCATCATTAACTTTCATTTGTTGGTAATTTGAATATGAATTTTTATTTGAGTTGTGCTTCTTTGTCAACTTGATGGAAATGTCCTGAATTGTCATGTTGTCATAGATGAGTTATGCTGTGTTCCAGCTGAGACTCAATCGTATTCTGAAACATCTTTAAGAATGTATCCCCCAGGAAAGAATCCTCAGGCCAGGGACATTATTGTTACATTTGGGGGATTAAAAACAACAACAAAAAAATGGGGTGGGGGTGGGGGGAAGGCTTTTATGACCTAAATTGGATTATCTTTTCCTGAGTCATTCACAGATACTTAGGTGGTTTTCTTGGTTGCTGTTTTGGATGTTTGTGTTATTTGTTTTGTTTTTGTTTTAACCGTATCAGTATGATGGCTTTTATTGCTTGGGTTATCAAGCTTCCTAGCAAAACAGAGTAGCTATATAAGGGAAAGATAAACACCAGAGTCTATATCTGCTGGGTGGATTTTGGTGGATTTGGTGACATATCTGAGGTGCAAGAAGGCAAATGAATCCATTGTAGAGGATGTGATGCATTTATGGGTCTGGGCACTAAGCACTGTTGACGTTAATTGCCTCAGACTTCAGATAAAGGCAACCCCTGGAGGGGTTTCACCAAAGAGGGTCAGCACAGAAGCATCCCCCATCATAATATTAGGGGAAATCCTTTAGCTAAAGTAGTTAGTTGGGCTTGCATAGAGTGGGATGGCCGCTCCTGTTGACAAGTAAGGGATAACATGTGGTAGGCTGTGGAAATATATATATTTCTGTGTAATATTGGACCACTGCAAAGCTCATCAACTTCTTTTCCCTGTACAAAGCATCATTTTTCTCCTTGCATTTTTTAGAGAGCAAACACAAAGCAGCTTGGACTTGTGTTATTTTTTTTAAGCTCTAAAATAAACTTCTTGTTGGTGTGCAGAATTCTGGCTGGAGGAGGCTCGGAGAGGGCTCATACATAGCAGGTTTTAATCACTATTTAATGCACTTCTGTAATGTACTCAGATACTGTTTTGAGGAGGGTAGTATAGGAGGCCTGTGTTTATTCAACACAATGAGAATCAAATAGAATGTACTTAAGGAGCCAGTAGAGAATTTAAGAAGCTCGGGTGATGCCTCCAGATGTTATAAATGAAAACCAGAGCAAAAGAGACAATAGAGGGTTAAACACTGATTGTAGCTGTATGAAGTCCCTTGAAAATGAAAGTGAAGCCTAGGAAGAAATGGATTTGTTTCCTTTCTGGAAAAGCTATGTCTGATCTGTATTCTCACTGATATTTAAATGGACAGTGCAAATGGATTCTTCATCCAAAGCTCAGGATTGCTGCATGTGTGCCTGCATTTGATTTAATTTATTCTTCTGAGGATCAGTAGTGCTATAAAGGCCTCAGGTAGCCTTCCTCCTCACTTGGTATAGTGATTAGATCCTTCCATTTAAGTCAAGAGATTATGGTTGTAGTCATTTCACCTTTATCCAGGGTATTGGGAGACTGGCGTAGGCTTTGGATAATGTACCTTATCCAGGAAATGCTTGGATTGCAATTTGGAGGTCCTCGATTCACTGTACTGAGATCCCCAGGTTTTTGGAAAGGCTAATTAGCTCAGGTTGTGACCATAAAATACCTCTGTTCTGCTTCCAGACAAAACCTGGGCAAGAAGCAGCAAAAATGAGTTGTTGCTGCACCTCAGCAAATAAACCTTAGTATCCTCTGCAGAGAGCTGCATCCATAACTCCGTACAGTTAATTGGCAGCTTGAGTAATTTGACCATGTCTGAGTATTATTGACAGAGCTGCCAGCATTTTGCACTTCTGTCACGTTGTCCCAGCCCTACAGTAGCTGGTAGTTGGTTGTCACAATGTCTGTGAACTGCCCTGACCCCACTGCAGCAGCGCTTGGGCGCATGGTAATTTCTTGCCATGGTGTGTAAAATCCTGGTGTCTGTCAAAAGGCCGTTGTGCTGGGAACAAAGTGGAGATGTTTGTGTTTCTCAAGTGTCGTGCTAAACAAAAACCTGGTGGTGTGGTTTGGTGGTGGTATCTCTTTAGTGAATCATGGTACTTTGTGAGGGACCCCTTTTCTCCTTCCCTTGGCTTTCAAACCAGAGGGGCAGGGATATTATGGCTTGCTATATCTAGAGCCCTGCTGAGATGTTGGCTCATGTGGTGTTGTCACAAATGCATAAATGTCAACTCACCTACACTACCTGGTGTTAACATCCCTGGGCACTTAATGTATCTGTTCCTAATTTTGTATTGCTTTAAAGGCGCAATGATTCATGAGTGGTACAAGAGCAATCACAGAATGTCAGGGATTGGAAGGGACCTCAAAAGATCATCTCGTCCAATCCCCCCACCGGAGCAGGAACACTTAGATGAGGTTACACAGGAATGTGTCCAGGTGGGCTTGAATGTCTCCAGAGAAGGAGACTCTACAACCTCCCTGGGCAGCCTGTTCCAGTGTCTGTCACCCTCACTGAGAAGTTTCCTCTCATATTTAAGTGGAACCTCCTGTGTTCCGGTTTGTACCCATTGCCCCTTGTCCTATCATTGGTTGTCACCGAGAAGAGCCTGGCTCCATCCTTGTGACACTCACCCTTTGTATATTTGTAAACCTTAATGAGGTCACCCCTCAGTCTCCTCCAAACTAAAGAGCCCCAGCTCCCTCAGCCTTTCCTCATAAGGGAGATGCTCCACTCCCTTTACCATCTTTGTTGCCCTGTGCTGGACTCTCTCCAGCAGTTCCCTGTCCTTCTGGAACTGAGGGCCCAGAACTGGGCACAATATTCCAGATGTGGTCTCACCAGGGCAGAGCAGAGGGGAAGGAGAACCTCTCTTGACCTACTAACCACCCCCCTTCTAATACAAAACCACTCCAAGTAATCTCTCTCATTCCTTTTGCAGCAAGTTGAGTAGTGCTCTGACAATGGACATATGAACATCTCTTTTTATCTCATAGTATTATATAGATTTCTGATACATGTGTCTTTCTTAGTAAATGGTAAGAAAAGCTTTCAAATTTTCCTAAGTTTGTTATTTTCTGGGTTGTGTCTAAGTGATTCTAGAGCCTCTCTTACAAGTTTTGTTTGTATTTTTAATATCTTTTAGATCTCTTGATATTTACAGTTTGGTACTTACTGTTAGTATCTCATCTACTAATCACCTCATCTCATCTACTTAAACCTTAAGCACACCTCTAAAAGGTGCTATGTTTGTCAGACAAACAAATGTGTGGGTTGTCAAAAAACCAACAAACCAACTCTGGTAGAAATATTTTCTCCCCACTGTTTGCAAGAATTAAAAAAATACATAAACATCAGACAGTGTGTGTGTATTGCAGGACTGTAATAGTGTGGAGCCCAAGGCACTATTTTGATATTCTATTGAAAATGCAGATGCTCCTTTTAGTCTGTGCATGTCTCTGAAACTGAGAATTTGAGTCTGACAATCACTGTTCAAGGAGGAACTTTAGGATTTTATTCTAATAATGATGCATATATTTCATTGAAAGTAACTAGTGAGGTTTTGTGAAGGTTATTTACTTGGTAGCAAAAAACCTATGTGATCCCAACATGAAAAGCTCCATAGCAGGACTGAGAATGTCTTTATATTAACAATCCACTTAGCTAATCACTGGGTTAAGTGATGGAACTCAGTCACCTTCATTAGTGCTGTACCAGGGAAAACAGCTGGATACAGAAACTTGTATTTTCGGAGGATGAGTTACGGCCAGTCACCTCAGCAGTGAGGAGCAGGGGAATTTTTGTCAAATTTATTTAATTCAAAATATTCCGTAAAAGGAATAATTTACATTTCAGTTGTTATAGACTTTTGGATTATTTGCAAACTAAAATAAATTTTGCAATGGAAGCAGTCCTTGGGGAAAACAAGAGTTACAATGAACATCGTTACACCAAGCTGTTGCTTCCTGTGCTCTGTGCAGGTCACGCTCTCTTCACTTACACGTGCTCACAGTTCACATGAGTTTGTTATTGACTCAGAGTGTTGACGTTTCTGTCTTTGGAGGTTTTAAGAAAAGTATTTAAATGCTGGGGTTCTTTGTTATCAGCTTATAACACCGTTAAACTGGATCCGGTGATAAGGTCCCAGATTGACAGTGTGTCTCAACATTTTCCACCAAACGTCAAATAACCTGGATGGCATCTGAAATATGTGGCTGGATTTTGCATGGTCCAGACTGGTCTGGTCAGAATTGCACCTGTACAGCTCTCCTCAATCGAGGATGACGGGGGAGTGAATTCACCTACTCTTGTGGCTCTGCAGCGTGAGCTGATGGCTGTGAAGCTGCTACTCTGTCCTTTTGCTCACCTCAGGTAAGACAAATTCGACTGCTGGAGCCGCATAGCAGCGAACAAGCTCTGGTTGCCCTCAGGTGCCCATGGCCAGGGTCACCTCGACACACAGTCCTTGGGGGAAGTTTTCCTGCAGCTCTGGGCACCCACGTGCTCTTTTCCCCGTAGTCCCTGTGCTGTGCCGTCCCGCAGGACGGGATCACATTGGTCTGTGCTCTGTTGCTCTGTCCTCTCAGGCTGGTGCTTCTCCCAGGTCAGTGTGAACCAGAAATGAGAGTCCAACTCCATGATCAGTAGTCCCAGACCAGGTGCTCCTTCATCATCCAGCAGCTCAAGTGTGATCTGGAGCAGCGCTGTCAAATTAGCCGGGCAGCGCAGCGTGAAATCCGTGCTGGCTCCATGCCTGGTGCTGGAAGACAGATGTTACCTGATCCATAGGGGTGATTAGAATGGTGCAGGCGGGTAATACCTGAGCCAACAGAAAGCTTGACAATAGAAAACTAACTTCCTAGCATTTTCTTGTCAGGCTTGAGCTGTCAGGGTGAGTTAATACTGAAGTTGTGCTTTGGTGTTTTTTTAGGAGCCCTCGGGGTAGCTCTGCTCTAGCATCAAACTACAGCTCAACTCCCGTTCAGCGGCTGTTTATGTAAAGCCAGTGGTGAAACTTTGAAAGAAAATGAGTGGTTAAATGTCCTTGACTGCTTTTAAGTCTTACCATGAGAGGGGCTGGCAGGCAGTGAGCACCGTATCTCTTCCTAAGCAGCACTCAGGTTCAGCTCATCCTAATTTTAGATTTAAAGTAAGCAGTTTTGGTCTGGCTACTAATGTGCTGCTGCTGGTATGTGATGCTATTAAATGAAACCAACTGCAGAAGCAGCACAACTAGATACATTACTGAATATTTAGCTTTAACTTTTGGGGGATTTTTTATTCTTACCTTTAGCTTATTTTTTTCTCTCTCTTTTCTGTCTCCCACAGTGGGGGAAGGGGATTACAGTAAAGTGTGTTTTTTCCTTCATGTTGCCAGCAACACGATTTGCTATTTTAAGGGTAATGTTTGTAGTCTAGCAATGTGTTAGATGTGTTCAGAAAAGAAAGGAATATTTGGAAATATGGCTTTCCATCAAAAGACAAAATAGCACAAGTGCCAATTATACTGACTTTTGCGAGGAAAATCTGGTTGTAAATTGGTGCAAATTATATGCACAATGTTAAGAGCAGTTTAACAGTTTACAGCTAGTTAATACTGTCGCTTCCAAATCCTGACCAGCTGCAATGAAGCATCATTTGAACAGATGATAATTTTGCAGTCTGCAGAAGATGCTAGAAAATCATCTCTGTGAGATAGATGTCCATAGCAGGATCTCACTGGTGCAGATGATTTTTGTAAATTTTAAAGCTTTTTCTTTGCAAAATTAGTTCATTTTCTAGGCCGAAACTACAGTGACTATCAGAACATTGTCTTAAGGGTATAAATTTGCCTTAAAGAATGAGCTGAGGAAGGACTCCTCTTCACGGCGCAGTGTACTATTGCAAGGTTATAACCATTAAAAGGAAACTTCTTGCTTTAAAGTATCTGGCATTATCCTCTTGGAGACAAGCTATTGTTAGCTTCTTCCTAGTGTGACTTGCAGTGCTTTGCAGTTACCAGATGTCATAGCAGCAGAATATATCATATTATTTGAGATTCTTTTCAAACATGATCTATAGGTATGTTGAATGGCTTGTGGACAGATGACTTTTAAAAGTGTTTTTTTTTTTTTTTTTTCCAAGCCACTAATGATTTGGTTCAGAAAAGGAGATACAGCTTTAACAAGGTATAGGGGGCTTGATATATTCATATAGAATCTAATGGGACTTACTCTGCATCACAATGGACTATGTGAGTGATCACATTCATGTGACAGGAGATACTCGTATAACACTGAGTCTGTAGAGAAGAAAAAAGAAATCAGACCAGGGAATTTTGGTTTTGTGGGAAGTATTTCCTCGTAACTGGAACTGCCAGTCTTATTCTTTCACACTGAGACATTCTTAAAAGCAGAAAGTCATTGCTACGATGAACATACAGTCATCCTTGTGGGGGCGAGAAGTAGATGCTGAAATGAAGTGTCTGGTGTGTGGGGTGTTTGTTTGTTTTTCTTTTTGTTTTGTTTTTAAATAGCCCCTGACACCTCTGATATTTACAGGATCATGACAGAAACAACCTCACAGCTTAGCCAATTACATTTTATTAGTATAAATAGATTTGAAATATTGGGTGCTTCCAAGGTGCTGCAGGCAGGTGGGGGACCATTTACAAAATTCTTGTGTGTGTTATAAAGGAAATCTTAGTTGGGCATCAATTAAATGGCACTCTTCTTTATTACATTAAAATTCAGTCACGTTTGAAGAACTGGCTCCTACAGTAGGAATATTAGAATTTAAAAAAACAGACTAATAAAAAAAACTTGTTGCAATGCATTTTTTTCTTTAACTCTAAATTGCTGCTGATCGATGAGGTTTGCTAGCCCATGGTATGAACGGAATAAAAGCTGGTTTGGGATAAATTGCTGCTGTCTATGTCAGCAACACAGTTGTCCTTTAGAAAATGAGCTTTAGGACTTAAGACCTAATTTGATGAATACTTGGAATGTGGCTGGGTGCTTTGCTGAATCATGGTTCCTGTGCTGGAAGTGCAGGGTTGGCTTCTCCTAACTCCCTCCCCTGTGGGCTGATCAGAGTGCTGGCTGGATGAGATTCCAGTTCTGGGAATCCTGCACACTGAGACTGAGCTTTTTTTGTTGAGGGAACGTCTTGTGCAGTAGGGAACAATGTGAACTCGCCTGTCCCTTTTGTGCCACAACTAATACATTACATTCCTTTTGTTAAATAGAAGCCTGTGTTTCTGTGTTTCTGTCCTCTTTGAGCACCCTGCACAGGGTGGTAGGGAAGGGTCATTTTAAGTTTATGATGAGTATTTGAGAAAGTCACCATTCAGGCTTGGAAAATGTTGTGCACACAGCCGAACAAGTCCATGCTTGTTGCAGTGAGCTGTGACCACTTGCTGCAGCTGTGTTGCTTTTCTTTAGGGTTGTTTTTTTTTTAAGCTATGGGTTCTTCTGCTCCAAAAGGTTCTGAGGTCTTCTCTGTGTGTTTGTGTGCAGTTTAACAATAAAAATACGTTGACAGTGGCTGATTATTATTTTTTTTTTTTTAATTAGCAGCATTGATTAAGACATTGATTCAGGACACTTTTGGCCACCAGCCTCCATTGTGGTTTTCACAATACACCATTATTTTCTTTCCTCCTCTTAGCAGGCTAGTAGCCCAGACTCCTTCCAGTCCTGCTGCAGTAGCGGGACAGATTGAACAGAAATCTGTCTCTGGGCTCAAAAAGAAAAATGACTCATCTCCCTTTGCTCATACATTCATGTACATCTTAAAAAAAAAAAAGTTTGTTTAATTATTTTGTTATGAAGGGTATAGATTCAGTTTTTGCAGTCTGCTATATTTTTCATTTGAGTGAATGTGTTTCAAAGAGTTAACGTTACCTTAGAGCCAAGCGAGTGCTTGGGGCAGGTCTGCTCGCTCACGGGGCTGTGGCAGCCCCAGTGCCCGCTCTGGCTGCTCCACCTCCCTGCGGTAGATGTGAAAGATGTGCTGTGCAGAGATAGCCCTGGTCGCTCTGGGAAACCAGGCACCCTGGCTAAAAATAGTCTCCTGTAAGTTAGCAGCTTTGCCAGTGGATACACAGGCATGAGAAGTTGATTTGGGTAAGAAGAGATTCCCAGGGTAGGTTGGGAACTGGGGCTGTCTGGGAGGACACAGACAGATGACAAACATGGAGCAGTTTTAATGCTGATGTTGCCAGTGTATGGAGAGCAGCTCGATGTTGCATCCTTTAATTTTGCTAACCACTGCATGTGTCCTTACGATCTCAGTCAAGGTCAGAATTTCATCCCACTAAATGCTTTACCCGTGTATGAGAAAAAGCGTTTGTCTCAAACACCATTAAGTTTTAGCAAGCCAAGGACTATGCGAGGAAAACAAAGAATGTTTGTGTCTTTACTCTGCTTGTGGGGAGTTAAGGTGAAGGAGGCTTCCTTGAGAGGATGAAAAATTACCATCAGAGGAACTCAATAAATTTTCTGTGTTCAGGATATGAGCCTCCAGACCAGTCCCCTGCTCCCCCTATTCCCTTTGACCTGTCTTCCTCCCCAACCCTCTGCAAAGCTTTCTCTATCCCTCCTTCTTTCCACTTGTGCCCCTGAACCGAACTCATCCTGCTGCCAGGGTGAAGCTGTGCTCATCGGTGTTTTATGCGCTGGTACGGCCAGCTCTTTTTGTCAGCTGTGGAAGATATTCAGCTAGATCATCTGTGGTACAAGGAGGAAAATAAAGACGGGGCTTGGGAAATGCAATAGATAAAGGCTTAAGTGGTCAGAATTTAAATCTTAAATTGCCAATTGCATGGCTGGCTAGAAAAAGGAGGCAGTAAACATGATGATTAAGTGGATCTTACTCAGAGTAAATTATAGCATTACTGAATGAAAGTCTTCTCTTTAACAGAGAAATCATTAAATGTTAAACTCAAACTATTATTTGCGTTTCATTGGGTAGACTTGCATGTGCAGAAATATCCATTTTAATTAGTTTTGAAAAGAAGTCTTGTGTACAGAGCCCTGCTTGGTAGGTATTTTTGTACTCTCTCTCAGTGAAGTCATTTTATATGGTGATGATTTCCTCTAATTTTTAATTAACATGTCTAAGTTAGAGTTGAGGAAAATGATCAGTGTTTCATTAACTGCCTTACACTTGGAGATCTATGCAAACCTAATTGATATGGTTGCTACAGGGTACTTTGTCAAAATGAGCCATCCTGCCACTACCTTTCTTCTCTCTTCAGTGAGGTGAATTTGAGTGAAAGGCATACTGCAACAGCATATCGTTTTATCGCTAAAATGACAGACTATGGTGTGGTGTTATATTTCTATGCAATGTTTCATCCAGAATATTTCAAAATATTTTATAGACTATGTATTGGAAGATCATTTCTTTATCACTGGTATATAGTGCCCCCCCCTTTGCAAAGAGCATATATAACAGTGCTTAGGAAAAGAAGGGAGAATATTTCTTGTTCCTTCTCTGGGAAGAGTTATTCACTCAACTCTAAGCATCACAATTAAACGTATACTTGCTAGTCTGTAACAAATAACCCTGAATTCATAATGTTTAGTATCACAAATTATTAAAGCCTGTTGTTGACATTTAATGATTTATTTAACCGTATAAACAAATGAATTACAGTATCTCACTGGAAAAAATGGTTGAGATGTGTGGAGGTGGGATTCCCTGGTGCTAAAGGTGGTTTGTTTGCAAGGCCTCGGCCCTGGGCCTAGCTCTGCCACTATCCAGATTAATGACTGGGACTAAATCACTGGGTGCAACTGTTCATCTACTAAAGTAAGTTGGTTTGGGGGAGGAAGGGACCATTATTAGTCATAGTCATTAGTAAGTGAGTAATTCATACTAAAATTCACGTTTCTTCACAGAAAGAGTTGTCAGGCATTGGAACAGGCTGCTCAGGGAGGTGGTTGAGTTGCCGTCCCTGGAGGCAAATTTAAAAGATGTGGAGGTGAGGGACGTGGTTTAGTGGTGGACTTGGCAGTTTTAGGTTTACAGTTGGACTTGATGATCTTAAAGGTCTTTTCCAACTTAAATAATTCTGTGATTCTAAATGTTTTTTTGAGGGGTCTAGGTTAAGCTCTAGTTATTGTAGCTATAGAGTTTCTGCTGCCATACTGTGATAATGAGAAAGGATTTGAGAACAGCAAAGAGTGGAAACCTAGCAACGTACTCAGTACTCTGCCCACAAATTATGCCACGAAACTGAGGTAGGGATTGTGAAGTCCAGGTAGAAACGCTGTCTCTGAACTTGCTTTATCTCAGGAAAAATAAGGTATTTTTATTGTCTTCTTATCATTGTGAGAGGAGCCAACTGCAATAACAGCAGTAGAGTTGATAGGTTATAAATTATTCAAATGTTTTTTATGAAACCATTATGAAAAGGAGAAAAAAACTTAGTTTTCTTTACAAAGTGGTGAAAGTGGTTATAGTAATAAAATATACTTGGTTTCCTCTAAAGTTTTGGACTTAAAAAAAATTTCTTGATCAAATTTCATCTTAAAATATGACATTCACATGAGATATTAAGACATGTGAGATTAATTTAAAAGCAGTTCATATGATATAGAATAGCAGAATAATTGAGGTCGGAAGGGACATCTGGAGGTCATCTGGTCCAGCTTCCTGCTCCAAACAGGGCTTATGTCAAAAGTGAGATTAAGTTGTTAAGGGCCTGGTCCAGGCATGTTTTGAGATCTCCAAGGACAGAAATTCCTCAGCCTTGCTGGGCGACCTGTCCTGGTACTTAACTACTCTCATGGTGAAAATATTTTTTCCTTTCATATCCTACTGGAATTTACCCTCCAGCTTGTGGTTTTTCTTTGCTTATTCTCAGACTCTGGGAAGAGCCTGTCTCTGTTGTCTCTTTAGGCAGTGGAAGATGCTGGCCTTGGTCTTCTTTTCTCCAATAGACAAATGGAGCTCCCTTAGTTTTCCTGCTCCGTCGTGTGGTTCAGCTCTCTAACTGCGATCCTCTGTTGGACTCACTCCAGTTTGTCAATCTTTGTTGCAGCAGGATCCTAAAATGGATACAGTAATCTAGGGGTTTTTTTAATGTAGTTGTTGATAGGGACTTGCTGAACAGCTACCGGGATGTTAGAGGTCTTAGTTTTTATGCCGAACTTGCTATGAGAAGCTGAATGTAACCTGGAAGGATGAGTTTCATAAAGCTTTGCAGCTTGTATTCCGGTTCTGAGGGAACCCCAGTTTGAAAGCAGAGCAGAGAATAGAAAACGTTTGGTTGTAATGACGATATTAAGTACAAATTCTAAAGCTTCATTTTCCTGGCAAGGTGACAAAGCAGCGAGATAAGTGTGAGTATGTCTCTTGATTAGAGCCAGCGCATTGCAAGCCCTCAAGCTGACGCCAACACTGGAGCCGTGTTAGTGCTGAGCGTGATGTAATGCAGTGAAAACTTCTCTTTTTTTTTTTTAACTATTTCCAGTTCTGCAATTAGAAATGTAACCCATTGTGTTATGAGAAGAAAATTTATTTTGCCTGGTAGGTTTTTTAGTGTTGGGTAACTATGGCAGTCGGAACACATGGTGTTTCCTTAAAAGCTGTGAATTCAAATGTTAGCACAGATATTCAAGGCTTACTGTAGAAAAAAAGGATCTTGGGTATTTACAACCCAAGGCAGGTCTGTCAGCTACAGAAGCTGGAGCATGTTTTCCACCAACTAGAATAGTCTGTTTGGGTCAAGTGCTGGGAAAAAAATAAATCTTCCTCTGGGAAGCACCGGAGACTCAATTCACAATTTTGTGAAAACTCATGATCTTAGTTTCTAGACTCTACTTCTGAATCCACTGCTAGTCAGTATTTCTGTGTATTCAATTCCTGATGTGGGCACTGATGTGAATTTTGCTGTTAAGTTTGTAGGTGACATGAAAACTGCTAAAATAATGAAGGTTGTTGCAAGGATAATCTGGAATTAATGATTAGATGACAAAGTTCCAGCAAAATTAATTTTAATACAGCCAGATGAAGAGCAGTACATCAGGAAATAAATTTTAAAAAATTAAAATGTATGATTCTTAGGGTAGAAGGTTGCTTTGGGAAGTAGCAGCCCAGAAGTCAATGTGAAGTTACGGGGGGGTAACTTGCTCAACATGTACGTAAACTGAATTGGTATTGCCAAGAGGGCTCACGAGGTTTGTTCTTGATGCTGAAATTCCTATATGTGTTTGTGAACCAAACTTGCTCTTTCTTCTGCAGAAAATAAGTTGGATTCTACTGGCAATCAGCCCAGGGAAGCAGAGACTAGTTAGAATAATTATTGCTGGAGGTGTAGGTCTATGAAGCCTAAGGCTAAACAAGAGGAGACAGATTAGAAACAGCTCTTTGGAGTCTGAGATGTGAATAATGTCTGGGTTTGAAAAGTTCTTGGATTCTTGGGGAGAACTTGATGGCGTGGATGAAAAAATGCTGATTATTTTTGTATGTATCTGCATTCATTGAACCCCCTCTCTACGTTCTCTAATTTTATTAGGTGTGCTTGCCAAGTGATCTTTTCCTTTTGGGAAAAGAAGAACAAAATGTTTAACCTAGCTCTCCAAGAGCAGCACTATGCTGGCTTATCCCAGAATCGCTGCTTTTGGAAACCTGGGATGTGGCTCCTGTCAACTGGTTGTGGGTTGCAGGTTGTAAAGGGAATATTGAGTACAAGATGGGAAATTAACTTACCTCTGCCCCTGGAAGCTGCTGTGGAGGTCTGGTGCCCTCACCTCAGAAGTGTCCTCACTTCTAGAGGACATACTCGGAAGACAGAGGGTGAAGGGTGGAGGGGGTACTCACAAAAAATGACCCAGGTGCTGGAAAATAAGCTTTATGATGTGAGTTGTAGGGAGGCCAGTCATTAATCTTAGACAAGAGAAGAGGTCAAAAGGTAATGCGATTGCTGTGTAGAAGTACTTAGATATGGTGAATATATTTGTCAGCAGGGGCCTTTTAATCTCCCATACAAAGAAATGACAAGATCCCATAGCTAAAGATTGAAGGTAGACAAGTTTAATCTAGAAATAAGTCATTATTACCTGGCTGTTCACATAAATACTGGGACTCTTTACTAGAGGAAGATGTAGGAGCTGTATGTTTTTTGAAATGCAGGTAGCTGTTGAGTGATGTGCTTTAAGCATGTTTCTGAATTATATGTATTTGAGTCTGGAAGGGAAGGAGGGGAGGAAGCTGGACAGGAGGACTAGGTGATCCCCTCTAGCTTTGGACTCTGCATCCGAGATGCCTTCGTTTTATTCCTTTCACTTGAGGGCCATTTGAGTGGTGCTGTTTGAGTGTCCATAATGGCCGTAGATCTCAATCAAGATGATAATTGTCTGACACCTCAGAGCATCGACCTGCAAGAGGTCAGGAGAAGATCTCTTTCCTCCCAGACACATGCTGGGCTGCAGTTGCTGTCCCACCTGAACCCCCTCAAAAAGTGTATGGTCCTTCAGGGAGCTGTTGAGAGCCACAGCCTGGGGTGGGACAGTGCCTGAGATAGATGCAAAGAACCTAGATCTTTGGCTTACCACCTCTTTATGAAGAAAGCCTTGTTAAGAAATATGACTGTGTTTTTTGCTTTATGAGGGCTGTTTCATTGCGCCATCGAGGGACCATCTTCTCCTTACCACTGTGTCACAGGGAAGCATAATGACTGTGGGCATTTTGTCCCCATCCCTTCTTCCCAATAAAAGAGTAAAATATCAAAATTAATCATTTGGAATAAATCAGAACTTCATGTCTGTTTATGACACATACACCTCCAGGAACAATCATAGGATCTTACACAAAATACAAATAATGTTAGGGTAAGTCAGGCTGCAAATACGTTTTAGGAGCAAGAACCTACCAACATTTTCGCGAATCTAAAAGCTAGACTACAAAATGCCCTACAAGCTGTCTGAGATGCCGATGTATAGAAATCTTTCACCTCACGATCATTCACTTCACCAGCACTGGGAAGCAAAAACATGTTTGTTTGTTTGTTTGTTTTTCCCCCCAGTTTTCTTTCGTTTCTTTTAGTTCAGGGAAGAATTACCTTGTCTATGACCCTAGTAAATATTTATCTTGTAGCCTTTATTCACTTGAGTTCATTATGAATTTAGGCAGAAAACATTAAGCTTTTCCGATGGTTCTGTGATTCTATGATTTTGTGATCATTATCTGCCATTACCCGCTGTGAGGACTGCTATATTTTACTGTATTGAACATTACTGAAATTGTGGTTGTAGTTGCAATTTCTTTAAGAAATATCAATTTCCATGGATTTGCAGCTCAATTCTAAGTGTTTTGGATAAGAAGCATTTAGCTATAGGCTGTTATTTAATTTTTAATTTCTGTCCTTTTCCTTTGGTGTTGAAAATAAAATTTTAAACAGCATCATCTTCTGAAAGTGTAAAATAAACAGATTGTCTTGGAGGCTTACTGATTTCTCCCCCTTTTTTTACTCTTCCCCATCCCCTTACCCCTCTTGTAGCTGAAGTGGGATGGACCATTTTCTCTAGTCTGTCAGTGTGAAATAACCACACGAGTCACTGCAAAGCCGAATGGTAATTAATAATTAAAGACAGACCCAGAGGAATATATCTATAATGCATTGATTTGTGGAGGAGGAGTATGTTAGTTGCTTTTTCTTTTATTTTAAAGAAAAGAAAGACTCAGCAGGTAGTCTTGATTTTTAGACACAAATCCATTTTTACAAACTTTGGACTAGATTTGTTATTAGTCATAATGCCACTTCTGGGTATGCTGAATTTGGTATTCAGCCTGCAGATCTCTCAGTCCTTGTTCATATTGGCTGGTCATGCAGAGCCATAGCCTGTTAGTACCAGGATACCAGGATACTAAAACCAAAACAAAGGCCTCCCTAAGCTGTGATCAGAGACCCTGCACGTTTCCCTAAGCTATTTCTCTTAAGGCTCTGAGGAGTAAATATTTCTTAGGGACTGGCACTTCTCCACATAGATTAACCCCCTGAGAAAATGGATGCTGCTTGAGTTGGATTGGAATCAAAGAACTGACCTGATGTGTTTGAGCACCTGTGTTCCCCCTCCTGGCTGATGCATTTCTCTGGTAGCACATTTAATGCCTTTTTATTTTATTCATGGGGAATTCACATTATTTCCAGGTCTCTGATGATTCTTGTTTGTGCACTGTAGTCTGTCTCCTTTACATCCATACTCTGGACCTTTCTTTTATTCAAATATTATTTGATTATCTCCCTGTTAATTAGCACAACTGATTAAGAGCAGTATGTGTTATGTTTCCTCCTTGCAAAAAGCACTTTAGGCTGCTTGTGTTGTGACTTGGGCAAGGGAGAGGGAAGCCACAAAAAATGATTACATAAGGTAAAACGCTGCCTATTTGTTGTCACAGACATCAAGTTTTCCCTTTTCTGGCCCAAGGAATATGGAGGGAACTTGATTTCTTTCCCTGCTGATAGGGAATCAATGCCCTTGAAATTGCACAGGTTTCTGTCGGTAGAGCTCTGAGCTGGGCAGTTTGTGAATAAAGGCAGGAAATCTCTAGACTGAGTTCTAGTCATTACTGATGTTCTTTCATTAACGTCTCCCAGCACTGAACTTTAACGCTTATAATTTCTTCTTTCATATAGTAGTAATAACGATGCTGTATTAATTAACTGATACCGTAATGTGTTACGCTTGCTGGCATTAAGTCTCTGAACGAAAGCTTGAGCTATTTTGATAAGTTTTTTTTCTTATATTTGTCACAAGAGTTTTTGTTGGCATACTGTCCACACGTTTGACTGTTGAAAGTCAAATTTTAGCTAAAATAAACTTCTGTTTGGTTATTTTTGACACTGCTCTCCCTGAAGAATTGTCACTCTTCTCCCACTGGGAAAAAGATTGTTCATTGAAGAATTGGCAGGGAAGAACCTTGATCAGCTTTTGACATGCTTCTTTCTTTAGGAGATGGCTGAGTAATCTTGAATGGATGTTTTATTCATTTTATTGTGTCTAGAAAATAAACTGTGGCTTGGGCTGGACTGAAAGCATCTTTTCCCTTCTATTTGCTGTTGAAAAATATGGGCCTACTGCCCTATGTAAGAAGATAATGGGATTGCTCGGGGTTGGAATATTCTTTCTGTGCTGTTTTGAAGTAGGGAAATAGGAGGAGTTGAATGTTGTGTTAGATACAGGGATGGTATATTTTTCCTGTGACCTTTAATCTGGAAATTTGTTGCAATATGTATATTTATTTATTTTAAACAAATATAAATAGGTTATAATGGAGTGACATAATAGGTCTGATGTTATTTACAGTAGTCTACCTCTGCTCACTTTCTCTTCTGCATTATAAGTGAACTTTTACTTCAGTTAAGAAGTGTATATTTAGAGAGATCTTCAGGTGTGTAAGTTCCCATTACTGGGTTAAAAAAGTTTACATCATTAGGTATAACCATACCTGTTCTCATTCAGTAGTCTCATCCGTTATAACTTGACATTTGAAGCCATAAATTTGTAAAGCTATGTGCATTTTGTCGAAAATATAGGTTGTTTGTTTTTCCTTTGCACAGAACATGTGAGACTTTTACAAGTACTGGTTTTATCAAGATCCTTCCTTTCATGAAAGCAATTTCAAGATCTGATTGACTTTTAATATGTTTAGAATGGGCGTAATACAGATTTCCATTGGTTGAAATAGGCTTTGGATCAGACTCAAACCAAATGCATGGGTATGGAAGGGTGGGGAGGGAGGAAGGAAACCACCCATTTGCTAACAACATTGAGTCGAAAAATTGCCATTGGGTCTGGGCTGTATCCTCTGCACTCTGGTTATTGGTGCCTTTCTGTCATGGCATCAGTTAAGACTCAAACTCCAAACTCAAGAAAAACAATTTGCAAGAATTAAAAGGTTCAGATTATTTGTTTTTCTTTTTTTTTTTTGTGAGGGTGGGGGGATAAGGTTAATTCCATAAGAAAGACTACTGACTTGTAAACAGAGGAGGCTATGCTGTAAGTTTCAGAAATAGAATGTAAATAGAGATAGGCATTTACAATACAAATATAGAACAATCTGATTAGAAAAAAAAAGATTGGAAAATAAATAGCAGTTCCAGAGAGATGCTCGATATAATGAAGGACAACAGTAAATGTCATGTAGACTGTACAGAAGTTTAAACTGTTCAACACTTTTAAGTTCTGTAATAACGTACCTTGATATGAAACACATCATAGTTACATGTGCTATTTTGAAGAAACAAAATTTGTTTGTAGTAGTTACAAAAACTAGTCTGCTGTACCTTCAGAGATGACATATAGTTGCATAAGTTTCTTTTAACTCTTTCCTCGTATTTCTGGGCTTTTTTTTTAATGGAGAGGCAAGTGGGGGAGGAAAATGAATTTTTGGCCTACAGAAAATGTATACTTTTGTGGCAGAGTTTATGTTACATGTCAGATCAGAGATCTGTGATCTAGAAGCACATAACTGTATCTCTGCAAAGTGGTGATGCATTGCTCTAAGTCTTGAGTACTGTGTGGTGCTAAGTGGTCTTGAACAGATGGGAGACTTGGGCCTGGGAGCATCATGGATTGGAAAAGATCTTTGAAGTTAGTGGCACACAATTTATGTTTTGTCTGCTGATTCTGCTTCTGTTTGTCCTCTTTTTCTATGTTGTATTTATATGTTGTTTTCTGGACTTTATCTGCAACTCATTTAAGCATGAATTCATCTAGTCTTTCTGAGAGGCTCAAGCTGGAAGTGCAGGTCCTCTGCATCATAAATCACTAGAAGTAGTACTTCCAAAGGACTAATCAGATCTAGAGAGGCAAAACTGATCTCCAGAGGTATCTGTCCCTAGGGGCTGGTACATCCTAAAGTTAAATGGGATAAATCAGAGTGATACATCTTATTCTCCATTTCCCAACTGTAAAATACACAGTACTACTACCACCTTATGTTAAGGGGATGCAAGAAGCCTGAAATTACTGCATTTCTACAGAAAAGTGTGATAAGAAAGCTCAAGTGTTAGAGATAACTACTCAGAAGTGTTCTAGGCATGAATTAAAAATACTTTTCTTCCAAGTCTTGTGCTGTTTAACTGTTGTGCCTCTCCTATCTATGAAGACAGAAAAGAGTAGTTCTAGCATGAAGAAAGAAGTTCTTAAGCTATTTCTAAAACAATCTAGGATCACTAGAGGAGAGACCAAGCATGAAAAACATCAGTCCCTAAGGGGGAGTATTTTGTATTAAGAGTTTTTTACTGAAGCTGCTTTTCAGTCCTAGCTATAGCCTCCTAATGCTGACATATAAAAACTGTCTCCAAAGAATCTGTGGCAAGCCTAAGTCTCTGCTGGGGTAAAATAAAGAAATATAGGCCTCATTTATCAGGACCTACAATCTTTTCCTGCTTGTATCTGCTTGATCTGAAGGTCATTTAAAATGTATTAGAGGGTTAAGATTGGAATGCGAGGCTAATTTGAAACCTGGCTCTGAGATGATCAATTGTGTTAATATTCTTCATACTTGTTAAACTAAAGTGTAGTGTCTGTGTGACAGGACAGGATTAGTTAAGGATCCAAAATGATCTGGCATTGCCTGGCAAAGTAGCTGTTTCTTTCCACAGATAATGCTGTATAATTCCACTTAGCTTTGATGGCTCCATGGCTCTAAAAGTAATGAACACCTAGGGCAGAGCTGGGTGAGGAAACACAAAAAGCTGGCGAAAATTCAGTGCTCACAGATTGGAAACCTCCTTGTTTGGCTTTGGACTGAATGTGGAGAACTCTCCAGCACTCCCCTGGCCCCTTCCAATGTTTTCTCTGACATATTTGGCGCCTGACCAATTTTCCCAACTGCTCCCAAGCCCTTTCTAATAGTCTCCTAACCCAGTTGGATGTTCCCTCAACTCTTTTACACCCTTTCCTTTGGCACGGATATGAAGTTCTGCTGCTTCAGGGATAATGCTGAAGATGAATGTGCTTTCATCCTTCTTCCTTGCAAAGGGGGGTCATTCCCAGTATTTTACAGTAGCCGAATTCTGTTAATGTCATTTGAGGTGTTCCAAATTTACTCTTAATGTGTCCTCAGGGGGCAGACGAGCTTGGCCTTGGAGTGGGAATGCTCCCCTTTCATAACACTCTGGGATCAGTGTGTTGGTACTTTTGCTGAAATCAGTTATTTTAGCAAGATAAGTAGGGATGAAACAGTTAAAATGTAAAGAGACCAACTTCCACCCAGTAAAATGTTGGTGAGGGGTTGGTATTGGGCCTAGTCTGTCCCTGTGCGAAGCTGCAGAGCAAATGGTCCTTGCTTGGAGAGGCACTGGCACCCACCCCCCTCGGGAAATAGAGGAGTTTTTTGAGACAGCACTTTAATAACATGCCCAGATCTGTTTTGTATTATTCCTGATTTACTAGGCAACCTCAGTCTTTAGTCTTTTGACTAAAATATTAATCATCACCACTCTGTCACTATAATATAACTGCCTCGGTCTTTAGTGTGTTTGTCCTGGCAGTACTGGTTTCAGGTAGAGTGTGACATTATCCCTTTCTGTAGATCATGTGGGCATGTTTATATTTCTCATTTATAAAGAAAAAACTCAAATATTCAGGAAATATAAAGTACAGTCCTTATTCATTACAAGAATGGTATTAAACACTGTGACTCTTTTGCTGATCTTGATGCAGTGTCAAAGTCTTTGCTCCCGTATACAGTGTTATAAAACCTCTTTGTGATAGGCAGTTAGGTCTTATTTGAACACCATAAGCCATTCTCAGAGATAATTAAATGTAATTTTGACATCAGTGTAGGTTGATGCAACCTCTGATAAATACAATGTTATCTGGTAAAATGATATTTGATCCTGTGGTTCTGGTGAAGACAGAGCAGCTGTGAGGGAGAGTAACTGCTATGAACATATCTGCCAACAGCCCTGCGTCAGATGAACAGTCTTCCCAGCTTGCGGTATCCTCTACAGATGTTTCCATATGACTTGCATAATAATTTATTTTTTGAAATGAAGGGTGTAATTATTTTTGTATGGTAATGTTTTAACACAAACAAAAAAAAAAAAGCTCTGGCTTTGAAAAAGGATTTAGTGATGCAGATTGGAAGCTCAGTTGGAATTTTTATATTTTACTACTGGGCCGTAACAATGCATGACGGACTGGGAATATTTCACAAACAGTGCTTAAAATTTGATCTTTCTTTTCTGGTAGCAAATAGTTACATAATGTTGATGAGCAAGGTGAACTGCCTATCCATAATATCGCATTCCTGAAAAGAGTAGTAGTTTATGCCGGAAGAGAGTAAAGATGTTTTACTTATGTCTTCTCTGCATGTCAGCTCTGCTGCCTCTTTAATTTTTGTGGGAATGGAAAAGAATATTCAGACAACGGGTTTGCTTCTGCAGGAAGGATTGTTAATTCAATTTAGAATACGTTATTAGAGGAGATAAGTAAAACTAGTCTATATTTAAAAAAAAAAAAAAACCCTTACAATTATGAGTCAAGCCAGACTGGGGAAAAACAAATTCCTTGCTTCATGCTTTAGAAATGTATTCTCTTGGCATGTTTGTGGATGTGGTTTTGAGAGCTTATCAAATGCTATGTTAAATATTTAAAGCTAAAAATTACCGTGGCTGTGTAGGAAAAGGCAGTGTTGGATAACTGGAGGTTTTTGTGTCAAAGGTGACATTGATTCAGGCTCTTAGAAAAAGAACAGAAAGTTTAATCGAACAACTAGCTAAAATGTTACATACTTTTTCCTAAGCTGCAGATATAATCTAGAATTTTGGGTCCTGTAATTCTGTGGCTTTAAAATTGAGTTCCCATTTGCTTGAGTGAGTTCTGCAGGATACTCAGAAATCTAAGAGCTGCATCTAATGATTATAGAAACGAGCAGCAACATGAATATGTTAGAGTACCAGCAGTCCAGGTTGGTTGACCAGTTTTACATATGCTTTGATTTTTGAGGTCTGACCATTAATTATTTAAAACACAATGGTCTCTGTCATTGTGCTGATGGGTCAGGCAGTACCACCTAGAAGCCTGTGCTTATCCAGGCAGCCAACTGCTAAAAACTGAAGTAACAGCTCAACTGCCTGAGATGCTAAATGCTGAAAGCTGGAAAATAGATTTGGAAGCCTCTTTATTGATATGTTTCCACCATAATTTTCTTAGGAGCTTGCATTGAAAATGTGACATCAGTTGTTGATGATGTGAAGAATTCCCTCTTTCTGAACTTGGACTGTAGGTTCCCAAAGGCAGTCGGTTGTCTTTTTGTTCTGTGTTTGTACAGTGCTAACAGAATATAATTCTGTTCTGTACTAGATAGTGGATTAAATGTATTAGATATCTTAAAGTTACTCTTCTGTATAAATGTTTGCAGGATCAATGTGTAAAGTGCTGTTGTTAACGTGGTTTTGAATCTGGAAGCTATTGCAGCCACCACTTTCAAGAGTCAGCTCCTATGGATAGAAATACTTCTTGTGGAATAGGAGTTCAGCCATTGTGTCTTGCTGTGAGTTATGAATAAATTCACTGTATGGAATTATTACTAATGCTTAAGACAAGTGCACTGGTCCAGTCAGTGACTTCATACACAGTAAGTTCTCGTTTCTCCCAATACAATTTAGTTGGGGGAAGTATAAATCTAATTCTTTGTCTTTTATGTTAAGTCATGGGTTGCTTTTATGAACTCTATTACCAGAGAGGAGTAGCAGCTTATACAGTGAATTCTTAATAGCTTTAGTAATGGTCTAAATGTCTTCTTTTTCACCTTTCATCATAATGCTGCAACAGAGTATATCTAAACACTCTCTTTCCATTTACAGTTCTCCTAGCATAATCAAATTATGATGAAGTTGTTAATAGTATTATGGCAGTTGGTCCATATAGTAGACTTGTGGCAATATAACTTCAAATGAATAATCCCTTGGTTTTTACTGTTCTTGTAAGACCTTAGCATGGTGATTCAAGAGCCTGCTGCTACAAAAGTGAAAATGGCTTGAAGGACTGGAGAAGTAGGTGGTTGCCTGTAATTTGTTAGGGAGTTTTTTGATTATTAGTTGTCAAGAAAGTTTTGGAAGTACAGGGGGCGGTGGTGATGAATTAATAGTCTGTGCCTAGAACATCCTGATCTCTCTGAAATAGTTACAGTTTACAGTGAAATAGTTTAATAGCTGAAAAGGTGAGTTAAGCTGTGCTCTTGAACAAAACAGCAGCTTATGTTCCAGTCATACAGAGTATTAACTGCCTGTGTTCAAGTGACTCTCAGGAACACTACTCTTGATTTCGGTGGGTTCATTCACATGAATTAAATTAAGTAGATGCAAAGAAGTTTGTAGGAACTCGAGTCTGAGCAGGATGCTTTCCTGGTAGCTCTGGTGGCCCTGAAGTATTTACAGCATGCTCTCACCTTCTAATAAACTTAGGAAAACACACAAACTTGCAATTATACATTTGAAAGTATGAGTTTTTTGCTCATCTGAATAGATACCAAAAGAAATTTACTTCAAATAAAAAATGGCAGGGGTCAAATAAAGCCTGATCCTTAAGAATCTCCATGTAGATAGAAAGAGAGATCTCTGTTAAGAATGGACCATGAAAGAAAACATCATAGAGGGAGCATGAAAAAAAAAAAAGAAAAAAGAGAATATTTTTTCCATAAGTCAGTGTTTATCAAAAAGAGAAAGATCTTAGCAAGTCCTTCACAGTAAAGGAAAATAAAGATAAAACATAAACACCATGGAAAGTGATTGATCTAGAATTTATTCCTTTTTCCTTTCTCTCCCCTCTTAGCTGACATGGTGATGAAAAGAGAGGATTAAAATGGGCTTCTTTAAAGCCAAAACTTTATTAGGAAATGATTAAAAGCACATTGTATCTCTTAAAGTGAAATTTTGCTCTTTTTGGTCCAGCCTTGCTGCAAAGCATTTTCAGAAGAAAGCAAAAGAAAAGGAGAGGGGAAAACCAGATCATCCTAACTTAATTATTTGTGGATAATAATATCTGTAGAGTTTTCAGTTTGTTTTCCCTGTCTGTCATTCACTGAAAACCCAGTGCCCTCCTGCAGACAGGTCCACATCTAGAAAGGATTTTTGGTCAGATACGACTACACCTCAGAGAACAATTCGGAGCTGTAAGTACCATGACAGTGAGAATCCACCCACGCAGGAACACGGTTGTGGTAGCAGGTGAATGGCATGGGCTTGGGAGAATCAAAATTCTCTCTGTGTCCCCTGTCCCCCATCTTAAAAAACAAATAAACAGCCTCCCCAAAAACCCAAACAAAAAAACAACCAACCACCCAAAAACAACCAACCCAAGCCAAACAACAAAAAACCCCAAACCTGACATTCACAGTCTACCAGCCTAGACAAGTTGACCAGAATTAGAGTTTTTACTGCCACTGAAAAGTTACTTCCAATGCACATTGCATACGACTTTTGGAATCCTAAGGAATTTGTCTCCCATACTTTGGCTGATGTAGACAAATACTGGCCAACTCTGGCTTTATGGAGAGATCAGGGGGTTTGGTAAAGCAGCATGTAACAAAGCACTAATTTTGTTACAAAAGCTAAAAGCTTTCATTTTCCTTTTTCTCTTTTTTATTTTAAATCTGTATGGTGTGAAACAGCTGGCATGTGCCTGTCGTGTAGTATCAAAATAAAACAATTTATTGGAAAGAAAAGGGTGAAAATATTGTCTTCTGAATTCTATGCAGGGAGCCTGACAAGGAACTAGAAGTCTGAGGCTCTGTTGATTCGAATGTTTCTGAAGGGAGGTGAAACTGCAGTGCTGGGATCAAAGCAAGCTGTAGAAGGACTATCAGAAAGCTGTGAGGTGCAGCAAGGGCTGCTCCAAAGAGAAGTCTGTCATGCCCAAATACTGAGCCAAGGGGTCTGTACCAGACTTCTCTGTCTTTGCTTTGGGCCAAAATATGTATGAATTTTTACTTATATTTACTTAAAACCCCCAAATAAGCAAAATTCTTGTAATAGAATCATTTCAGTTGGAAGAGACCCTTGGGATCAGAGAGTCCAACCATAACCTAACCTTACTCTAGCACTAAGCCATGTCCCTAAGAACCTCGCCTAAATGCCTTTTAAACTCCTCCAGGGATGGTGACTCCACCACTTCCCTGGGCAGCCTGTTCCAATGCCCAACAACCCTTTCCGTATTTCCTAACATCCAATCTAAACCTCCCCTGGTGCAACTTGAGGCCATTTCCGTTTGTCCTATCACTTGCTATTTGGGAGAAGAGACCAACACCCTCCATGCTACAACCTCCTTTCAGGTAGTTGCAGACAGCGATAAGGTCTCCCCTCAGCCTCTTTTTCTCCAGGCTAAACAGCCCCAGCTCCCGCAGCCGCTCCTCACCACACTTGTGCTCCAGGCCCCTCACCAGCTGCTTTGCCTCCTCTGCACTCTCTCTAGGTACCTCAGTGTGCTTATGATGAGTGACCAAAAAATGAACACAGGGTTCAAGGTGGGGCCGCACAGGATTGCAGGTAGAATGGACTTGGTAATAAACACATTCTGAGGAATCTGGTAAGAAGGAATGCCTAAGGACTCTTGTTTCAGGGCAGTGAAAGCAGAAGGGATACATACCTTAGGTGTATTTGACCAGAAGCACTGTCAGGTGTTTGTAGATCCCTTGCACACGATGGTGAATTACTGTTGCCACCTCCATTGATGTACCCTGGGGATTAACTCAAAGATCTGTGACTGAATTTAGGACGTAATGGTTTAAAATAGCTTCACAAGTCTCATAAAACAAGAGATTGGATGGACTAGGAGATTTCTAGGTAACCCTGTAAATCCATTTTTAATAAATAATCTGGGAAATCTAATTATCCTCCATTGCCTGCATTTATTTTAGCTATAAAATAATAACACGAAAAAAGCTATATTTATTTTAGGTGGCCATGACTGATGGTAGTATGAGCTGGTTAAGAACCATCCCCTTGCTTGTTGCTCAGTAGCTGTTGCGCTTCAGGCGTCTCCCCATCTATGGGCCACCCAAGCGCTCTCACTGGGACACCCATGTGTGTGAACCATTGGCTTCCGTCCAACCTGTAAAGTGCTTGTAATTATGGAGCCCCATTGAAATGAAATCAGTGAAACAGGGCTCTGCTCTTACAAATGACGCACAGAATCCAGAGATCCTGAAGACCTTTGCATTTTTATTGTGAAATAACTCCTCCTGTTCTTTGGATCTGCTTATTAATTGGGAAAAAAAAACACTGTTCTGGTTAGCAGGATCACTGTTTAGACTGAAAGGATACCCACAATCCAGAGGACAATGCTGTAACATCTGATAAATAGCTGACCTACATTTTCTGGATGTTGGGATGAGATCTGCTGGCATATCTGAAATAGTGGTCAGCCTCCTGGCAGCCTCGTACTTATTAGGTTGTGACAGGAATCTGCTAATAGGACTTAGGGATTCAAAGATGGCTCATTATGGCTTTGTTTTTCCTAAGTCATTGTCCATACTCTTGAAATACAAAATAAGGTATTTTAATTTTTAAATAAATTTACCAGTCAGGTTGGGAAATACTAATATCTGTTTCTCAGAGATATGGCTCGGATTAAGGCACCAATCCTGCAGCATAAATAAGATATTTTACTGCCTATAGCTGCTCCCCAATGCAGTTTGCAATTACCTGGAAACCATTCAGTTGAAGTGTGTGAACCAGCAGTAGCTTTCTGAGTTGGTGTGGGCATCCCCTAGATGAGCTATGGCCCGCAAGTGGCACAGTGATCCACCCGCGTTCCTGAAAGTCTTTAACTCTGAGGACAGGTGCTGTGGTACAGAAATGGCTTATCTGGAAGGTGCGTTGTTGATGCTTCCATACAGGTAAAGTCCAAAGCAGGTGAACTGGGAGTAACCCAGTAGCACCTTCTGTGTGTGATAATAACCAGTTTAATTCAGGAATGAAACATCGGGCTTGCTCTGTGGTAAGGTGGCTCCAACATACATTACTGAAAATCATCTGAATTTTAAGTGTTGTGGTTGTATGATGTGCAAGGATGAGAAAAGTTGGCTTACTAAGTTCAGGACTCAATCTCTGGTTCTGCATGAATGTAAGGAAAGAAAGGGTAATCTTTTATGCCTTTTGATGTTTATTTTTGTGCACCAAATATGCATTCTTGTATCTCTTTAAAAAACCTCCCAGGTCAAGTTTTGTGGCCTAAGAGGGATTTCAGTTGTTAGAAAAGCACGGTCTGAAACATTTCCCTAAATAATTGGAGCCAATAGGTGCTCCCAGTAGTGAAGTTTCTTTCTTTTTCTGCTTAATTGCAAGCACCAGCAGAAAGCTGTAGTTAAGACACTGACAACAGAATAAATAGCTGACCTGATGAAGCGTGCTTGAGCTGTAGCCAGGAATCTCATCAGTAGATACTTTCCCCTTTTGGAAATGGTTCTTTCTCTTGGCTTTGTAAGTCTTGTGGTAACACATTTAAAAGTAAAAGGTGGTTTTGTTTTTTTCTTGCTTTATTTTAAACCAAGCTTTGATTTTTATAAAATCATACAATTCTAATGAACTGGTCTGGTAGATTGTGCCTCTTTTGAGAATAGTAAAGAATAATACTATTTGTAAATTATGGATTGGTTCTGCTTTTACTTATATCAGTATACATCCAGGAATACTTGTTGTGAATTTATTAGGCGTAGATAACCCTGAGACTGGTATTATAGGTCAGTTCTGCAGAACGTTGTGTTGTTTCCAAAGCACCATGTATGTAACACCCATGGTCTGGAATTCTCCCCTCCCCTCCCCTCCCCTCCCCTCAGCTCCAGTGTACAGAGACTGCAGCATAAATGGTCTGAATAATCAAAGTGAATGCCCACAGTTGCTGTTTGCTGGAGATTTCACCTGGTGGTCAGGAGCAGAGCAAGTGGCAGCTAAATAAGAGCATGCTCCCAACTTTTAGGGGCTGCTGTTGACCCTGCATTAAAGAAGGACAACAGTGGTGCAAGGAACCCGAAGTTCGTCCCATTTTGCCTCTGTGGGGTTGCTATGGGGACCTGGGTATAACAACCACTAATATGGACTGGCAGCAAGTGAAGGAAATCTGTTTTAAATGATCTCAGTATAAACCATGGCATTCAGCTTGATACACCAGTCATGGACCAGAGCTTTCTGTTGTTTGACCGGTGAATTTGTTGGACATTGAGTGAATGGAACGTGTTTCTTGCTGACTTGTCTCATAGGCTGGAGATGGTTTGTGGCTAAAATTTGTTTGTGTATTTTGTTGGCTGTTGGTGTTGTAGATGAGTAATTACAGAGCACACAGCCGGTTCTTGAAGGCAAAAAAAGAAAAGTGATACTTCTGGGAATGAAAAATAACATGAAAGCTGCATTTCTGATCTTGTAGGAAAGACAAGAGCTCATTTTCTGCCTGAATTTGGTATCTGGATAATCAAAGTTAATCACCGTTGTTTAGCACATGGAATTAAAAAAGAAAAAAAGAGCTTGTAGATGTCCAAGACAGTTGCCTCCTAAATTTCAGCAAGCAACCAGATTGGTTCGTCCTGCTGAGATAGTCATACAAATTACTTGGGGGCTGTCATGCGGTGGGGGGATTTCCGTGACAGTTCCAGCTCCACCACTCATGTGCAAAGGGCAATCTTTCACTAAGTCGCCAGGTTGGCAGAAAACTTTGAGTGCTGAAATCGCTCTTCTCAGAAAGAGAAAGGAAAAAGCTGAGTCTAAAAGCAAAACTGCTATTAAGTAAAAATAAAGTGAAATACATTTCAGATTTTCAGGAGGCTCACTTTAGTGTTCACCAGAATAATGCTGCCTATGATCTACTTCTGTTTCTTATATCAGTTTACATATATAAATATATTTATTCTCGTTTTCGTTTAGGTGATCCTGATCCTTACCAAGTATTATCACACTGACATGGGGAAAGTGCTGGAGAGCTCTTTGTGGAGGTAAGTCCTTTTTTTTCCTATAATCTCTTCCACCACCTTGTCCTTCAGAACAGATCTGTCTCTTTTCCTTTTCCTAACTGTTGCTGAGTTGGTATGATGCTAACAGAGGAAGATTATCCAGATTGTTATCAGCTCTTACTCCTTTTTTCCTTAAATGCAGTTTCTGCATTTCAATAATAAAGAGTTTGAAATGAGTTTTAGCAGTAGAGACAAACAATGATAGAGATTATCTTTCTGATGCCACTTTGCAAGATGTCATTCTTTTCATTTTCTCAGAAATTTCACATCAAAACTACTTAAAAACTTCGAAATCCTTATTGTGTTGGGATATGTATATTGTGAGTTCTTATTGCTCTTGAGTTCTGTATTGAGGGTAGTAAATCCTGGTTTGGAAGCAGTTACAATTGGATTAAATATAATACCAGTGGAGATTTTATTGTGTCTGAGACAACTGGGCATGTGTAGTAATCTAAATAAACTTCCAAATTGAGTCTCATTTTCTTAACATTCATGAACTAAGATATCGCTGTGCTTGTTGCCTGTGTCTGTACAAATTGCACACTTGGGTGTATAGCGGCACAAACTCAGGGCTAGGGTAAGCCTATATTATACTGGTCATACTGGTTATCTTCTCAAGACCTGATTTTGTTTTGCTAAGTGGGATTTTTGTGTTCTAGTTTTCTGTGTATCTGTATAAATCCTCCATCACAAATTTTTTGCTAGGCCTACTATATACACTTCAAAAGTGGAAGTATTTCACTGATACCAATAAATACAGTATTGCTCCAGTGTTTGCTATGCTAGTTTTCTTGGATTATCTGTATCAGTAGAAATATTCTTGAAATATTCTACTGGGATATCTAAATAATTGTTACAAATGAGAGGGGACTTATTTGAGGAGACTTACGTGATATTTTTATGCAGCCTATGAGCTTCAGGTCTAGAAACAAATTAGTTATCTAATACCTTGTGGCTTTGGTACTTGTAAACTTCATATTGTCCCAAGAGCTTATATGGGGAGTCACCCTTCATCTGTGTGAGCAAAGAGCTTTATAGAGACAATCCCAGGAAAGGAATGGGCAAGGGAGTAGGGAGTGGGAACAGTCTGTGACCAGGCCATGCTGTATACCAGCCTCGTTACTTGTTTTGAATGAGGCTGCATTCACAGAATCACAGAATGTTAGGGATTGGAAGGGACCTCTAAAGATCATCCAGTCCAATCCCCCTGCCAGAGCAGGAACGCCTAGATCGGGTTACACAAGAAGGTGTTCAGGTGAGTTTTGAATGTCTCCAGAGAAGGAGACTCCACAAACTCCCTGGGCAGCCTGTTCCAGTGTCTGTCACCCTCACTGTAAAGAAGTTTCTTCTCAAATTTAAGTGGAACCTCCTGTGTTCCAGTTTGTACCCATTACCCCTTGTCTTACCATTGGTTGTCACCGAGAAGAGCCTGGCTCCATCCTTGTGACACTCACCCTTTATATATTTATAAACATTAATGAGGTCACCCCTCAGTCTCCTCTTCTCCAAGCTAGAGACCCAGCTCCCTCAGCCTTTCCTCCTAAGGGAGATGCTCCACTCCCTTAATCATCTTTGTTGCCCTGCGCTGGACTCTCTCCAGCAGTTCCCTGTCCTTCTGGAACTGAGGGGCCCAGAACTGGACACAATGTTCCAGGTTGTGTGGTCTCACCATGGCAGACTAGAGGGGAAGGAGAACCTCTCTTGACCTACTAACCACCCCGCTTCTAATACACCCCAGGATGCCACTGGCCTTCCTGGCCACAAGGGCACAGTGCTGGCTCATGGTCATCCTGCTGTCCACCAGGATCCCCAAGTTCCCTTTCCCCTACACTGGTCCCTAACAGGTCATTCCCCAACTTATACTGGAACCTGGGGTTGTTCCTACCCAGATGAATACCCTACACTTGCCCTTGTTATATTTCATTAAATTTTTCCCCGCCCAAGTCTCCAGCCTGTCCAGGTCTCGCTGGATGGTAGTGAGAGCTTGTTTTGACCTTGTCGGATTTCTCATAGTGACAATGTATCTTTGCAACTCCTTGTTGTCAGACTAGTAGCTGAGTAGTGCCATCTGGCCAGGGATGGTGGTCCAGGCAGCACAAGGATATTTTCAAGTAAATAAAAAAAGTCTAGTCATGAAAAGGGAGTGTTCAGGAAAGAGAGTAAGATCAAATGAAGACTGTTTAGTATTGGCTCAGGACTGGCTTTTTTAGGGCTACGATGGTTCATTTGTAGTTATCCTTTAAACTTAGAAGATGTGAAATTCCTTGCACATTTGTTTCTGTTTTAATTTTTGTCCAACATCTTGTACAAAGAAAGCAACCAAATGGCAATTTGGATTCTCCCATAATTGCGTAAGCACACATTGCTTTCCCGTTGTGTGCCCCTGGCCTATACACCATGTGCACTTTGTTCCAAGTTTTGCTATCCATGCTTCAGTATCATCTGTCATAGAAGTCTGTTAAACTTATTCAGTCAGACTCTTCAAAATAAATTCTGTGCTCTTTCAAAATAAACATAAACCAGGCTTCAGATAATGTTGCTTTCTTTTGAGAACATAAACACTTTAAACAAGGTCATTCAGACTTTGCTGCCAGCTGGTGTAAAGAAGAACTGGTGTGAACTGCATTCAAATAAAATTTATGCTAGTGTGCATCATAGGGAAATCAGGCCCTTTCACTTACAAGTAATAGATGTACCAGATGCTTTGGTTGTTTATAAAACTAGGATGGAAAAGCTGAAAGGAAGCAAGTGTTTAAGATTAGCACTTGGGGCAGGGGTGGTAGCTGCTCCACCCCTGTATCTGTCCTGGGCTCAGCTCCTCTTGCTGCCTCTGCCCGCTGAGGTGTGAACCGGGACACGGGCCGTCAGACTGCGGGAGCTGCAGCGCCTGCTTCTGGAAAAGCACAAATGAGACTTACTGGTGCAAAAATATCGAACAGTGCCCCTCGCTGTTGAGATGGAGCTTGTTGTTTGTACTGAATAAAATAAAATTAAATACTGAATGAAGCCGTCCCTGTTTTCCTCTGTGTAAAATGGTTGGGTGTAAATTGGTGAGACTCCATGTTTGCCGATGGAGCCAGGGTGTTGTACTTGCGTTGGGAGCCTGCCCAGAATGCACAATGTATATATATTTTTAAACTTTTTTGTTTGATTTTCTTTTCCATTCCTCTCATTTGCATCAGAACAAATATACAGCAAAACAGGTGTGAAAAATATAGTTTAGTGTTTTGGCTTTTTTTAGGAATGGATGCTGTCTATTATTTTCCTGAGTCAGTCCAGTGTTTTTCTTCTTCCTGGCTAGATCATACCAGACATTTGATATTCTCTAAATGAAAATAAATTTGTTTTATAACCTGAGCAGTCCCCACTAGGTTAATTTTTTTTAATGTTGTTAATCTCCCACCTTTATCTTGCTAATCAGTAAATATTCTCCCAGCTTGACCTTTATCTATTCTTTTGTTTCTTGCAACTGCATCTTTTGATCTAAAACATATATCCTCTTCACCTCTCTCTTCTTTTTTTTCCCATCACTCAAAATAATTGTGGTGTGTGGGGTTTTTTTCAGTTGGTTTGTTTTTTTTTCTTCCTCCTCCTTACTTAATGGAACAGAGGATGAGATGGGAAGAGTGACTCAGTAGTCCAGTGATGCTTATTTGTTCTCAGTGACCTTGGAATTGCAGTAAGACTTACGGGATTGGGAGGCATGAATTTTAATTACCTTGGAATATTTTCATTGTTGAATTAATAGGGAAAATGGTGCTGGAAAATGGAAGTTTTAACAACTTTTTACTAGTAGCAGCCGTGCCTGGTTACACTGAAGAGGTGGAGGCATAAATCTCAGTGGAAGCATGCAGTTAGAAAACACCAGGGGGTGCTCTTCTAGTCAGCTGTTTCTGATACTTTGCTAATTTGCTTATTAAGTAATTGTTGAGATTGGGGTAAATTGTATAGTTATTTGACTCACTACAAGGAAGGTAAATAAACAGAGATGACATTGTTCCCTCTTGAAAGCAAATTAGAATAACTTATTGAGAAGGAACAGAGGATTGTTTTCAGATTTATTTTTAAAGTTTCTAAGCTGCAGTACATATTGGGAATATGGGTCTTTGCCATGTTAGGCCCCATTAGCATAATGAAAAACTGATGCTGTGACTAAAACTTAAAATTCAGGTGCTAAATTTATCTTAACAAATTGTGTGTATATTGAAGATACTTTGCATACTAGGGCTGTTCCTGTCAGAGTCCACACACAATCTTTATCCAGCATGTTTACAGTAGGTAGGACCTGAATCAAACCGACCAGTAGTATAAAAGATACTAGAGTATGTGTTTTTATGTTTTGTGGATCAGTTTGTGCATAAATGTATAGATGCAAATGTATTACAGCCACAGGTGCTCACTTGCATATGTTGCATACCTGCAGCTTTAGATGTATGTACTTGAATCTTACAATCAAATATTTAAACTGTGAATCAGTAGTCACTAAGAAATTATTGCTAATACTTATCTGCACAGCTGAGTTAATTAATCCTAATAATGTCTCTTGGAAAAATATGTCTATTATTATTCCATTTGATACACGGGGCAACTGAGATGGTAGCCAATGGCTGAAGGTTATGCAGTGACTCACTGGTGTATGGCCATGGAATTGGCTTCCAACCCTGTGCTTAGGCTGCTTCAGAGTCCTGTTTCTGGTACACACAGTGTCTTCCCCTTCTTAACTTGATCTAAGCAATGAATAATAGGTGCTAATGATGTTACCTAATAAAGTTTTGATTGCATATCATTGAGCTGTAATGATGCGGTCGCGCTGAAGCGACTTGCTGTATAATTGCCATTGTTCCCAGTGGCATCACCATATCGTTATTGCTTCACCACAGCAAAACAAACGACATTATTTGACATTAATGGCACTGTTAACTCACAGTATCACAGTATCACAGTATGTTTGGGATTGGAAGGGACCTCAAAAGATCATCTAGTCCAATCCCCCTGCTGGAGCAGGAACACCTAGGTGAGGTCGCACAGGAACATGTCCAGGCGGGCTTCTCAAATTTAAGTGGAACCTCTTGTGTTCCAGCTTGATCCCATTACCCCTTGTCTTATCATTGTTTGCCACTGAGAAGAGTCTGGCTCCATCCTCATGGCACTCACCCTTTATATATTTATAAACATTAATAAGGTCCCCCCTTAGTCTCCTCTTCTCCAAACTAAAGAGACCCAGCTCCCTCAGCCTTTCTTCATAAGGGAGGTGCTCCACTCCCTTAATCATCTTCGTTGCCCTACGCTGGACCCTCTCCAGCAGTTCCCTGTCCTTCTTGAACTGAGGGGCCCAGAACTGGACACAATATTCCAGATGTGGTCTCACCAGGGCAGAGTAGAGGGGAAGGAGGACCTCTCTCGATCTACTAACCACCCCCCTTCTAATACACCCCAGGATGCCATTGGCCTTCCTGGCCACAAGGGCACAGTGCTGGCTCATGGTCATCCTGTTGTCCACCAGGACCCCCAGGTCCCTTTCCCCTACACTGCTCTCTAATATGTAATCTCCCAACCTATACTGGAACCTGGGGTTGTTCCTGCCCAGATGCAGGACTCTAGACTTGTCCTTGTTAAATTTCATCAGGTTATTCCCTGCCCAGCTCTCCAGCCTGTCCAGGTCCCGCTGGATGGCAGCACAGCCCTCCGGCGTGTCAGCCACTCCTCCTAGCTTGGTGTCATCAGCAAACTTGCTGATAGTACACTCAATTCCCTCGTCCAAGTCGTTAATGAATATATTGAATAATATTGGCCCCAGCACTGACCCTTGGGGCACTCCACTAGATACTGGCCTCCAACTAGACTCCGCACCATTGACTACCACTCTCTGGCTTCTCTCCCTAAGCCAGTTTGCAACCCACCTCACTACTCTATTGTCTAGACCACACCTCCTCAACTTAGCTGTGAGGATGCTGTGGGAGACTGTGTCAAAGGCTTTACTGAAGTCAAGGTAGACAACATCCACCGCTCTGCCACCATCCATCCACCTTGTTACATTCTCATAAAAGGCTATGAGGTTGGTCAAGCATGACCTACCCTTGGTAAAGCCATGCTGACTGCCCCTAATAACCCTCTTATCCTTGATATGCCTTGAGATGGCACCAAGGACAAGCTGTTCCATTACTTTCCCAGGGACAGAGGTGAGGCTGACCGGTCTATAATTACCCGGGTCCTCCTTCTTGCCCTTTTTGAAGACTGGAGTGACATTTGCTTTCCTCCAATCCTCGGGCACCTCTCCCGTTTCCCAAGACTTGGCAAAGATGATGGAGAGCGGTCCAGCAATGACTTCAGCCAGCTCCCTCAGCACCCGCGGATGCATCCCATCTGGACCCATGGATTTATGAATGTCCAGACTATTTAATTGCTCCCTAACCCAGTCCTCATCGACTAAACTCCTCTTAGCATTGCATGCTGAACCCTAGGTAGGCCTGTTTTCAGAAATGTAGGGATATTTTGCCCCATGTTGTCCACTGGCTGTCAGGAACGGTCAATGAACAGTGACCATATGGCGCTTTGGACATTTACACGAAGGTGTGTGCCTACACTGAGACCACAAAGGGCAGGAGATGCTTTTAAGGTAGGTGCAGTGAACAACACATCACTCTGGAAAGTAAGATTTCCAGACCCTGCTTGGCTCACGGAGTGTGAGAAAATGAGTATAAGCATTTTTTCCAAACTCTTTGAACTTGTAGGTGAAACTCATTTCACCTGTTTCCTGAAATTAATTTAAAAAGCAAACAAAAAAACCCCCCAATATAGAGTCTGGTGCCCCAGTGAAATACTTTCTTGATATGAAGTGCTGCTTGATAAGTGAGCAACTGAATTCTGCAGCAACTTCCAGATGGTCTTATGTTGTGGTTCTGCTTTGAAAAGTGACTTTGTAGCAATGGCCCCAAGGGATAGAGTTATTGAGTCTGTGATTTCCATATCAAATTTGCTCTATTTGCAAGCAAAAACAACAAAAAAAGAAGAAATAGCTTTCTAATTATTAGCCCAGCAAACTCAGCTTGGGATCTAATGTCTGACTGTGCTCTCTCTGGCTAATGCATCATCCTGAGTAATGCAGGTTCTGCAATCAAATTAGACTGCCTTCAGTTACACCTGTGTAACTCTTTTGTCCTCCCATTATATCCTTATTTACACTGGTTCCACTGTGGAAAAGTTTTGGACAGTATTGTTGAAAACGTAGTCCTGCAATTAGAATTTTATTTCTCTTATTGAACAACAGATTTTTATGCTCTCTTTGATCATATTTCCATATACACCTAATAGCATTACAAAGACTTTCATTATCTTTGCTGCAATTTCTGTCTTGCTAATATTCTACAGTGTATCATTATGAGTCAAATTGTGCAGGAGAGTCTCTATTTTAAATTTATTTTGAGCATTTGAAATGGGCTGTAAAACCACGGTTAGAAAGTGAATGTAGTGGATTCCAGGACATGAGCAATGTTTTATTATGTGTGTCAAGTAAGAAAAATACGTAAAAGACAAAGGAAATTAAAGGCATGTCTTGACAACCTTTGAAAGTGCAAGATATTGCAGAGATGGTTATTGATATTTTTAATGAGCGGTGGTATTGATTTTGGGACCTAAAGGGTGCCAATGTTGCATTGTGCTATAATGGACACATGACACACCATAGTCTTTCTGAAGACCAAGACCTATCCTATTGGCAATAACCTTGCTGTTACCTTGGTGCTGCCTTCATCCTGACACATTCTGGCTGTAGCTTTTGGCTATCAGTAAAGGAGTGAATGTTGATCAGGGATGCTGGCAACTGTTCTTTGAGAAAGTTGTGATGTGTAGGCCCCTCTGAATAAGGTGTTTCTTAAATGTCTGTCTATGGGAACAAGACTTAACGAGGTCCTTTTATGTCTCTGTTACCATAAGGGCATTTTTTGTATATTGAGATGTCTAGTATGTGTGAAGGTTTGAACTGAAAAAAATAGATCCACAAGCAAGTAAAAGCTACCAAAGAAATCTATCCAAAATACTGAATATCTGTTGTGCATAGACGAGAGTGCTCTGTCATAAGTGCTCTTCCAAGTCTTCAGCATCTTGGATTGGTGATGATGATTTTGAGTGTTTATATGTTTTTAAACTAGTTTGTGAATACACAAAGAATATATGACATATGGATTAAGATCCAGTTGGAAAGCTGTGATTTAGATGGTTAGGAAAAGGCTCTTGCTTGCAGTATGCTTGTCTATTGGAGCTGGTTGCAGCGTGGCTGCTGAGCATGTTAAATACATCTTGGAGTGCAGGGATTTTGCTCTTGACAGGTTGGTTCTGTTTGGTGGTGGGTGGTGTGTTGGTGTGTTTGTTTGTTTGTTTTTAATTTGTTTGTTTTGTTTTGTATTCCTTTTTCCCCCCTTTCTTTAATCCTTCTTCTGGAATAGGAATTAAATAATTATGAGATGCAACTCATAGAAAGAATGAAGAAAGAATAACCATTTATTTAAAATGGTTTAAGAGTCTTGTCCCATCATTTGAGTAACCTGAACCTAAGTCAGAGAATTTCTGATTGCTTTAACTGGAACTGGTATCCTAAATATTTTTTATAGGCACAAGATGCATGGGAATTGTACTGTAACACTGCTTACAGGATGGCATTTGAAGTTAATTCCGTTTGGCTGGGACTGATGGTGATAGAATAAACAATCTTTCCTACTCAAAACCCATCCAGGGCGGTAGCAGCAGGAAGTTCAGAAAAGCTACTTTGCTGGTGTTTCCTCAGGTCTTACTGTGTAAGCACCCCCCACAAGAAATGATCATTTTTCTTGCTAGCCTCACCAGACAGGTTTAAGATGAGGAATCGAGAAGCAATGTCCTTCTGTGAATTAATCCTCTGTGGGCTTTGTAATTTTGTGTTTGTGTTGTTTCTGCCTTCTCTCCCATCATAGAAGAGGGAAGCTTGCATTGGTACAGCCCATCACCCACTTCTATATGATCTGACAGAGAACTGCAATCTTGGAGCTTGGACTGCGTCATGATTCCTCTGTATTAAATTAATCTAAAAACAGCTGAGCCATCAGTTTTTAGCTAATCAGAAGTACTTTGCTGCGTTGTCATCCATTAACTCCTGCTGCCAGCAGGCCAGCACAGCAGTGGGGTGCGGGGCCCATAACCTGGGGGCAAATGGAATGACACTTTATAAATATTAAGAAATGTTTCCTTTGCCACTTTGCAAAATGGAATAAATAAGAAACCATAATCAAAGCAGCTAGTTTCATTTCTCCTCACATTTTTATGATGATGAATGAGGTATAAAAAACTGAATAGGATATTTAAACAAAAATGGAAGGGGAGAGTCATGGTGTAGCAGAGCATCTGGTAGAGATGACATTGCAACTAGTGACGCCACTGGTTCCAACTTCAGCCTAGTGTGTGACCTTGTTTTGAAGAGCCTACTGTTCCTGTGCTTTTGTCCGCTTGGTCTTTGCCTCATGTGTTTCTTTGGAACGGAAGTGATCTGAGTGTACGAGCTCAGTGGGACTCCAATTAGTGTTGGGGTTGTAATGCTGCAGCAATATGAAAGAGCTGTAAGGTTTTAGGGGTGTTTTGTTTCCTTAAAGTTTTCAGCTTGAGCCTGGGTACAGGAGACCATCAGAGAGCACCAATATACCATAAGACCTATCGGAAAACACCTGTAGTCTTAGTCTAGAACGCAACTAATGATGAAGTGACTTTTCTCAGCTGCTATTTTGAAAGTGCTGTTTTGAACCCCCCCCCGTTGCTTCTCTTCATGTGGGACAATGTGTGTCACTGGTGTGGTATCTGGCGTGCAAACAGCTTTGCTTATTTCTGTGGTGTGCGCACTCTGTTCTGTTGCATCCCCTGTGAACTGATGGCAAATCAGTTTGGTTGTTGGGGCTGGATGAATGAACAGCTGCATAGTTAATTATGCAGAATGGTATAGAAAAATGTAGTGTTAATGTTTTATACTCTCATTATCCCTGCAGTATGGAATATGTTTTTCAGTGTGAAAATAACAAAGGTAATATTTCCCACATAATTTATTTATTAGGAACTGTGTATTGTTAGACAGCTTTCTCTGTTTGAATTTGGAAGGGATTAGGACAATTAAAAACTCAATACAAGGTATTGTTTGAAATGCAAATATAATCCCATGTGCTGAAGAACTTAGGAACTTGGGTAGTTAACAAAAATTAAACCCATCTTACAGTAAGATTGAAATGCCTTGATTCTTTTTGATGTACTGAAAAACTGAAGGTTAGTTGCGAGATTTTCCTTCTTTTCCCTGCAGCCTCTCATTGAAGAGATGACAGATAATTAGTCAGTTAGTCAATTGAAGTTTTGTCCCAGCTAAGTGTGTGGATGTTTGTGTTGTGTGTGTTTTGTTTGTGTTTTGTTTTGTTTTAATCACATTTGGTTATGTCCCTTCCTACTTCTGCTTCCCCTTTTTGCTCTTTGGCATAATTTCCTTTTATTGCATATAGAGCAGGGATAGCAATGTATTTCACTGCAACAAATGGCCATTCTTGAGCTAACCTTCAAAAAGATATTTCACTTTCCCACCTTTTTCTTTTCTCTTGCTAGCCATTACCTTCCCTCTTTCATATGACTGGGTTTCTGTCTCTACCAGGCCTGACTTGAACAGTCCTGACTGGAGAAGGTGCTTTTTGGATGAGGTGTTAAGTGCCTACCAGGCCTAACATCTCAGCTCCAAGGCTGCATTTTGGAGCTTCTCGAGGGCTTTTCCACAGTAGTTGCTTTGACAGACTGGAGATACTTCTGTGACCTGTGACCATATTCAATCCCAGTTTTCTATCATAGGATCTGGGGTGGGAAATACCTGTTATCACCTATTTGTGGAAAAACACCTGTCTGTTAATTTCTTTTGAATCCGGGATGTCCTTTCTTCACCAAATGGATATTGTTTTTCTTGAAGAGGGTGTGTGCAGTTCAAGTTATGCCCCTTGATAAAAAGACATTGCAGTATCTGTGAAGTACAGTCACCTCTGGGCAATAGCCAGGGAAACAAGAAAAGCAGACATGGAGTAAAGTGTGCGTTCTTAACATCAAAAAGATTAACAATTCAGCTCAAAATTATCTACATTGTTCAACCTTTTGATATCCAGTCTTTCATGTTTTCCTTTCTGGCAGGAAGGGGATGTATGGCTGTGCTTTCTGCATGATTCATATAGTTTTCTGTAACTCTAATCCATCCTCAGGATCGCTGGCAGTTCTGAAGAGTTCAACAAAAAATGTTAACTCATGGGAGAGAAGATTATTTTAAATTTTACTCTCTTCCAAGAATTTGAGACTTATCACTGGTTTATCTTAATTCTTACCATATGCTGTCCACTCCTTAATTTTTTAATATCTCTTTGGGTTAGAGTGTATATGGAAAAATCATTGTGCTGTTCTGAACCGCACTGGCTAGAGTTTGAGATTTTTCTGCTTTTACCCTACCCCAGGCAGTGTCTGTGCTAAAAATTGGTCTCTCAGGTTTCAGTAGTTTTTAATTTGCTCTTTCTTCAGCCTGATAAGTAAAATTAGAAACACGGTAATATTTTCTTTTTTAGCTTCATTTAAAAATAATTGGAAGCAATATATACATGTGATGGAGTTTTGTATGTGTGATGATTTCAGGTGCTTAATGCTTACGCTCTAGGCACTATTTTGCTGAAATATTCAGCTTAGTTCACACCGCTCTGTGCTAATGGGAAGGATACATTGGGAAAATATGATTTCCCTGCACTGTAAGAAGGCAGCACTTTCTGGCAAAGTGCAGAAGGCCAGAGTGAAAACTCTCATGCCTCGACTTTGCATATGGCCTCAGGTAAATATATGAATCTGTCAATGTTGTGGAGTTAAATGCATCCAAGAAGTGCATTTAAATAAAATTAAAAAGGGAAAGAAAGTTAATTATTTAAAAATCAGAAAAGTATGGTATGAGTATGCTGCATAAAGTACCCTGACTTAGGTCAACAAAGATGATTAAGGGAGTGGAGCACCTCCCTTATGAAGAAAGACTGAGGGAGCTGGGTCTCTTTAGTTTGGAGAAGAGGAGACTGAGGGGTGACCTTATTAATGTTTATAAATATATAAAGGGTGAGTGCCACAAGGATGGAGCCAGGCTCTTCTCGGTGGCAAACAAATGATAGGACAAGTGGTAATGGGATCAAGCTGGAACACAAGAGGTTCCACTTAAATTTGAGAAAAAACTTCTTCTCAGTAAGGGTGACAGACACTGGAACAGGCTGCCCAGGGAGGTTGTGGAGTCTCCTGCTCTGGAGACATTCAAAACCTGCCTGGACATGTTCCTGTGCGACCTCACCTAGGCATTCCTGCTTCAGCAGGGGGATTGGACTAGATGATCTTTTGAGGTCCCTTCCAATCCCAAACATACTGTGGTACTGTGTGACTTTGTACCTACCAGAGTGTTACGTTAACAGGTCACAGATAGAAGAGACCTTGACTCCTTGCTTAAACGTCCGTCAGGCACCACATCTCTTCATGTGCACTTGTAGGTGAGATGCAGAGTTGTTTTCCAAAAATTTCGCAATGATGTTTGGACTTAGCTTCTTAAAAGGCACGGTAACATTTGTGAAGTGCTTAAATAAGCAAATTTAGGTAAGTATCTTTCTCCTGATTTCCACGTTAACTGGAAGTCTTGGTCTTCATGCTTCTGAATGGTTGAGTTTTTATAAAACTTTTTGAGATTTCATCTTAGGAATTGATACATGTTGATATTACAATAAACATTATTATTTCTTTTTTTTTTTTCTTTAATACATTTGGTCAGGCTGGGAGTGGGATATAAGTTTTCTCATTCTCAGTTGACCACTTCAATGTGTGCTTTACTGGGAAGTTTCTTCTGTGTTGCTTTCATTCAGAGAATAATTTTGGTTGCAAGGCTGCTCTGGTGGCCACGAAGTACAGAAGTCAGTCGGGTTGCTCATGACCTCGTCCTGTCCAGTTCTGAAAACCTCCCAGGATGGAGATCCCACAGCTTGGCTGGGCAGCCTCTGCCCATGCTTTGCTGCTGTCATTGCAAGAGGTTACAGCAAATGGAGTTTTCCATCTCGCAGCTTGTGCTTTGTCGTCTATCATCTTTTTACTGTGTACCCTGGCCCTGTCTTGCTTATAACCTCCCTTTTGGTACTGGAAGACTGAAATTCAATTCCCTGTTAACCTCTCTTCCCAGACTAACCAAGCCCAGCTCCCTCAGCCATTCCTTGTCCGTTATGTGCTCCAGTTCCCTTGCCGTGTTAGTGACCCTCCATTGGACTCACACCAGGTTGCTGATCTCTCTGTTCTATGAAGTGACACAAAATTATTTTATCCTACTTGTAGAAGTGAGATGATCTGTCCTCTGGAGATCTTTCTCTGCTGCTCTCCCCACATAAAATAGGCTGTGCTTGGGTGAATGGTTTCGAGTTGTTACCTTATTTACCTGATTATAAAAATAAGTGTGAAAATCCCTAAATGCCAAAATCATTGACAGTGGAAATTCAGTTCTTTAAAAATTAGACAAACAAGTCAGTTTGTTACATTTTGAAAAATATAACATTGGCCTTTAAAAATATAACATTGGTTTGCCTCTCAGTGTAAGAACACTGGGGATGCCAGCATTAACTTTTTGTCCTCGCTTTTATTGTGCAGTATGAATTCTTCATGGGTTTTGATTTACTTGCTGGTACATTATTTATGACATCTCCTGGCTGCAGCCGCTGTAATCCACAAACCAAAGCCAAGCCTATTGTTTCTAGTCATAGAATTGTAGTTTGTTGTGGAGCAACTCCCAGGTAATTAGGCAAGATGTGCTGTAATTGGTTGTAACATGGGCTCCTCTAAATAAAGCATTAATCAGACTGAATGACAGGTTAAAGTTTTTGTTTTTTTTCTTTTGAAGATTTATCTATCACTGGTGAACATTACTGTGGCCAGAAATGTTAAGCAGATTAATCTTGCCAGGAGAGAAAGGAGAATTAGAAGAGTTTTTGATGGCAAGAATTCATGTACTAATCATGGTATGTCAAAGCTAAAGTCTTCTTCAAAGAGTGCACTTCATACAACAGTTTTATCGCTATTGTATTTATGCAGTTTTGGATAATTTTGAGTCCTCTTTAGTCTGACCTATACTTCTGTATATATATATATTATTGATTGACAGAGTTTCAATGGTCAAGCACAGATACCTGAAATCACTGGAGTAAAAACTGCTGATTGCTTTAAAAAGTGATTATGAACTGAGAAAAAGTTCTAGGAGACTATAAATCTACTATATTTTGCCTTTTGGCATCTTCCTATCAAAGCTGGATTCTTTTATGCAGTATGTGATGGATACCAGTTAACTGGAAACCATGCAAAGGAAATGGCATGAAATTCAGTGTTAGCTCTGAAAACCAGAATATATGGTTGCCTCCCCAAAATCTTTGAGAAGCTAATGGATTTGCCTCAGTTCATGCACCAAACTTGTGAAACAGTCCTTGCCACAAAGAACCTTTAGGACTGGGGAAGGGTCCCATTGAAGGCTGGTCCCTTGAACGCACAGTTTTGCTGTAGCGTTTTGTTAGGAGAGAAATTAAAGAATAAAAGGCAGAAAGTGATCTCACTTTGGGGTGGGAGGAAAGCAGTGTCAGTTATATACAGGTTAGATTATTCTGAGTAAAAACTGTGGGCTTGAAAGACCTTGAGCTTCCTCCATGCATCTGATGATGTTGGTTTGGAGAAGCAAGTGGAGAGAACTGATGTTTTAGAATAAAGTCTTCTCAGTATCCTGACCTATTCTGTGCTCTGTTCCAAGGAAGGATCTTTGAGCTTCATCCCTCATCACTCGTTTTGTCACTAACTGTTGTGGGCAGAAGATTTTGAGGAAGCACACTGGAGACCAAGTGGCTCTGGAGCAGATTTTTGGCCCCTGGTTTCTTTCTGTGCTTGACAGCAAATCACGAGAGTCCCAGTGTTGAACTGAGTCCTTCTCCCCCTGCCAGCCTTAACTCAATCCTGCACTGACAGCTGAATGGCAGCAAGATGGCTGGTTGCAGAAAGGCTGTAGTTTCTACGTGTTACGGTTTGCTTACAACACCTGGCTTAGCTGTGTACTGAAAACAAGCAAGTGGATCAGTCCCACCTCTGCTTAAGGATGTGAATACAAAAAAATAAGTGTAAGAGATCATTTGTCACCAGCTGTCTGGGGCCATAGCTCAGAATTTGGCCAGTGGTTGGGTGCACACTTGGCATGGCATGTGGCACTCTCATACTTTATTTTAAAATCAGCATGCGGCTCACCCAGCCTAAGGAGCTGCTGAAATTGGACTGTGCTGTTAAGGTGTCTTGTAAGGCTCACCAAAGCCATCAGCAGTGCTTCCTTCATTGTAAATGCACTTTAACTGTATTTGTTCACGTGCTGAGTAAATTAACCCAATACTTCCATAAATGATAATTAATTTCAGATAACCAACATAGTTTTGAAAGAGCAGGTCTTCAAAACTTGCTACTTACTTGGCACTCCTTGAAGTTTTTCCATCTGAATACTCAGACTGGGGGCTATCCAAAATTATTATAATCTTTGAAATTAAATGGTGACACGTCCATGAAAAAACACACTTGATAAACAAAGAAAATATATTATTCACCATTTTTTTTGTTTTAGTTACTGAACACCCAGAATTCTTGGGATCAGGTGAGGATGACAACTATTTTGTTTATGCAATAGGACTAGAAGTATTACCAAAAAGAAGTTTAGAAATTGAACTGGTTTGGTTGATCCCTATTTTGTTTTTCCATATCTTTACCAAAATTCTCTTTAAGCCTTTTTCTTTAGAAATTAGCCCAGGAGTTTTTGAACGGATATATTCTGCTTCACTGATTCTTTTCTGAATCATATTTTGAGAGTTTACTATCTTTGAAAACTGAAATATCCTGATACTCATTCTCTATTTGAGGGGGAGAAACAGAAAAAGAAAACAAAAAGTACTATGTAGTATCAATAAGGCACAGGTTAAATAAATGAAGAACTGGTTAATTCACAGATCTTTTAAATGTAATGAATTAACATTGTGTGAGTAATCACAACTGCCTCGGGTTTCGTAGCGATCCTTATTAACCTTGCTTCTAGTCAACATTTTAACTACTTATTTGACAACAAACACAAATTATTGCTGATTATGGTAATGTGTGGCAAAAAAGAACCGAGAGAATTATGAGGACTGGATTAACAGGAAAGCTTGAAGTTGGCCCATTAAAACCAAGTTCATCTTAAGGGAATGTTATTTGTCTGAGAACAAGAAATGTGAGATATGATGTAGAGAATAATGTTGATATATGGTGGAAAATTGGAACCACAGAAAAGAGATCAGAGTGGTGACCTCCGTGGTTGTGAGCAGGGAGAAGAGCAGTATCTTGCTTTTTGTGCGCACTGCTGTGAATGTGATGCTGAAATACGTCAGGCTCCTGTCCATACATTCAAACGCATGAGGGAAGGTTGAAGGGAGTCACAGGGAGCTTTTGAAAGCTGGTACAAGTGGCCTGCTGTGAGATGTGCAGAGTCTGGTCTTTTAGCTTATCAAAAGGAAGTCAAGGGCTCTTTAATCTAATGGTTAAGTTGACAAGAGGGCTTGATGTTTACTCTGCTTGACCGTAGGTGACCCCAGCTGCAGCCACTGGGCTGCTGGGAAATGATAACCATGGCTATTAACGTGTTTTCTCTTTCCAAAATCACCTGTTTTATCTACTTTGACCAAACCCCCCTTTCTGCCTCTTTGCTCCTTAGCCAAGCAGATTGCACTATAAACTATTTTCTAGTAGTTTTCCTTAAAAAAGAAAAGGAGACAGTAACTGGATGGCATGTTGGATGGGCATGTTTGTTCTCCGAGTGTTTTTGCGGAGGTGTAACAAAGGGAAGGACGAAGAGTAGTAAGAGGCAAGGAAGAAAATAACTACATGGAAGGAGTATTCGCTGTCCTTTACAAAAAGCCTTCTGACACTTTGACATGCCAAAGATGCTTTTTAAACAACATTAACCTAGTTTATAAATTTAATTTAGTTTAAAAATTAGCATTACATAGCACCAGTTGTGTGTAGGAAGAGTTGGTAATCTTGGTCTGATTGCTCACAACAAAGTTGTTAAAATGGTCAGAAGAGCCACCAGAGTTGATGCTGATTTATTTTCCCGTAGGCAGCCGCAGCAGAAGGAGCGTGGAACTGATTCAAGTGTGGCTGTGGAATATGTTGCTCTCTTTTGATGTGGACAGTTTGCTCAGAGCTTTGGCCATTAGGATGATAGTAGGTTTTATTTTCTTGGCTGTTTAGTTTCATCAGTATTAGGTTTTGAAACTCTGAAACCTCATTAGTCGATCTTTTTAAAGACCATGTGAAGTAAGAAAGTATCGTCACCTCTGTGCAACAGGGACACAGGAAGGAATCCAGACTTGAGTGCGGGTGATGTTCAGCAGGAGCCCAAGTAACGAAGGTGTCTTAGCAAAGTGCCACGTGTACAGACCATTTCTGCGTGCCTTCAGGTGCACATATTCTCTCAGGCTTTGGGATTTTATTCTGAGAGCAGAGAAAAGGATATTATTCCTGTTTTGTTTGCTTGTACTCTACATACTCTGTCTGTTCGAATGGGAGTGCTTTCTCGAGGGAGCCTTAATTAGAAGAGAACCAGGTATTTCAAACTGAAAGGTTATCAGCAAATGCTGCATGAATGAAAATGTTAAATGAATGAATTTCCTTCATGTCTTCTGTGTCACTGCTGCTTATGGAAACAATGCCAAAAAGAGATTAAACGCCCAATAGCTTAGACTGGTAGCATTTAACAATTTGGGGTACTCTTAATTACCCACATATTTGTTAGGAGAAGGGGTTGGTAATTGGAGGTAGAACAGATAACACATATGATTCAGAAACACTATAAGTAAACAGGGATTTTGTTTAGATTTAAATAGAGATGTTATGAAATTATGTTGGACAGATTGCATGTGTGGCATTTCTCTGAGTGGAGATTGTATGTTTTCGGTAGATTTTAATGGTCAATTTGAGCAGCATCCCTGCTGGGTAAGCAGTCTTCTCTAATTTAAAAAATTATTCAAGTTTTGTTCCGGCTTGCACTTTTAGATTAAAAATTATTGTAATTTAAATGGGCAGGAAGGAAAAAAAATAAATCAAGATGAATTCTCTATTGGAAGCTATGGTTTTGAAAACTCCTGCTATAAATTCCCTCCAAAACACCTTGAGCATGCAAAGAAAGCTATAGAGGAGATTACTTTTTTAGGAAAATATATATTTTTTTTTTCCCCCTTTCTTGCCATTCTTTTTTTTTTTTTTTTTCTTTTTTCTCCTATGAGATGAAGAATGAAGGAAGGTGGGAATAAACTCATTGAGTGTGGTAAGAGCCAGAGTGATGCAGTGCAAAGTAATATTTGAGTCCTTCTCAGCTATACATTCCTCATTTTCAGCCCTGTATTTTGGGTCAGGATGGGGAGCCGTTGGGTCTTTTTGAGTCAGCTCAGAGCAACTTCTCCTTTCGGAGGAAGATAAGGAGGAAAAATAGATTCTTCAAATAGTATAAACTCCATTTAAATCCCATGGAAATTATATTAAAAGGAGAATCACTCCCTGGAAAGCTTTTGCAATGTGAGAATTGAATTTAACAAGCTCAGCTTTCGGTGGTAATAATTGCACAGCTAAGGATGATGCAAATTTAATGGCTCTAATCAGATGAGGTGAAAGAAAGCAAACATTAGGTTTATGCTTTAATTTGTGATTTGCTCTATTGTTGCTTCTTCTGTGCAAGAAGAAAGGTGTGTTGTGAGTGTGTGTTTCTTTGTTTTTTAACCTAGAAAGATTTGGAAAATACTAAGCCAATTGAGTCCTCTTCATTAACATAAACTAATTTCAGCTTTAAATGATATCTTTTACAACATCTGTATTTAAATAATGTGTGGTAAATTGTCCACTAGAAACTGAGAATGACCATAGTAGGTCACAACGAAGGACTGTCCAGCTCAGTACTCCGTCTCTGTCAGTAGCTCATACCAAATACTTATGAACTGTAAGAAAAGGGCACAAGTCTGTAGGGGAGTTTCACAGAATCAAATAATTTCTTTCAGATATCTATACACATTGTTATGGTTCCCCCGAGTCTTCTATTCACCAGATTAAGCAATCCCTGTTCTCTCAGCCTGCCTCATGTCAGATGCTCCAGTCCCTTAACCAGCCTCATGGCCCTTAGGTGACACTGGATGCACTGCTGACTCACGTTCAGTGTGTCATCCACCCATGTTGAGTTTCATGAGATTTCTGTTAGTCCGTTTCTGAAGCTTTTTGAGGTCCCTTTGGATGGCAGCACAGCCATCCAACATATCAGTCACTCCTTCCAGTTTTGTATCATTTACAAACTTGATGAGGATACAGATGCACAGCAGTATTGGCTCCAGTGTCAGTCCATGGGGTACATTACTAGTGCCTCACCTCTGACTGGACTTCATTCTGCTGAGCCCTGGATTTCAGCTGGTTTTCAGTCTAACTCACTGTCCACTTATCTAGCTCACACTTTATCAGTTTGTCAGGATGTTCTGGGAGATGGTGTCAGAAGACTCGGTGAAGTCAAAATAAATAATATATACTGCTCTCTCCTCATCCTCTGCGCTAGTTATCTTATCCTAGAAGGTTATCAGTTTGGTTCAGCATGATTTTTCCCTTCCTAAATCCATGCTAACTACTCCCAAACTTGTTCTTCTACATAAAAATGGTTTTCAGGATTATTTGCTCCATCCTTCCCAGAGATGAGAGTGAGGTGAATGTGCCTGTAGTTCCCTGGATTCTCCTCTTTGCCCTTCTTGAAGACAGGAGGGACATTCACTCTGTGAACACTCTCCCAGCCTCCAACAGTTTCAGACGTAGGAGGTTACTGAGCCTGGGGTGTACTCCCTTCGTTTAATCTTTGTTTAACATCCCTTCAGAGATTTCTCACCCCCTTCCATCTGGGGTGGTGTTGGTGTATTTGTTTGTTGATTTTGTTTGTTTCTTTGTTTTTTCCCAACCCCTCCTTCACTTTAATTCTGTTTGCATTTGATTTTTATGAGCACTGTAATTTTTGGTCCTTGAAGAGAAGTAGTTTCATTCCTTTGCTTGCCCTTGTCTGTCCTACATGCATTTATTGTGCTTCCCTTGTGCCCTGTTTGAGACAACAAGAGCACTATCGAACACAGTGTTAAAGGTAAGGGCACAACGAAGGAACTAATACAATGTCATATTGGCATTTTCTATTTTGCTCTCTGTCACCTTGCTAAAATTTTCTGAATTTACTTGCTTTCTGAATTGCTGTTGAATGGCTGATGGATCCTTTCATGGAACTCTGTATCATACTGCTCGGGCACCCTTACTGAGTGGTAGTAGTTTGTGCAAAACTCCTCATTTTGTATGTAACAATAGACCTTCCCTTTCAATTTCTCTACTATTAATTTATTTTATCATTTTAACGACTGGTTGCTCAGTACCATGAGGTTCATCTGCAACTTTTCATATTTACTATCTTGATATTTACTTACCTTTGTTTTACTACTTGGAATGATGTGGTGTTATCAGCAGACTTTTGTCACCTGTCTCTATAATTATGAACATGTTAAATAGGACCAACTGTAGTACCTCGTGGGACTCCTTTCATGACTTTTCTCAATAGCAAAAATACATTGAACTTCGTTTCTCGTTTTTAGAATAATTATTCCTCCAAATGAAGACCCGTCCTCTCATCCTGTTATCCTCTGGCAATATAGTTTCTTGAGTGCATTTTGTGGGGATCTTTCTGAAAGATTTTTAGAGTGGGCTATTTGGTTGAATTGTCTCTTTTGTATATTCATTGATTATGTCAAAAACTGAGGTCATTGATGTTGTCATAAAAGGAGGACATTAATGAGTCATGCGTTCCCTCTCCAAAGTCATGTGGACTCTTCACTCAGTACCTCTTAGTTCTCAATGTGTCAAATTGCAGGATTGGAATAGTTTTTACTAATTTGTCTTGTGCTGAAATCAGAATTTACTGCCCTGAAGTACCTCTCTAAATTGCTCTTGGAGACATTTAAAAAATTGCAATCCTTATTTGCTATGTCCATTTCTCTTATACAAACATTATTTTAAATGAGAAAGTACTGTTTGCAATTAATAGCTTAGTGATTTCATCATTGAGTTTCTTTAGAACATGTGGATGAATACCATCTGTTTTGGGCAGATGAGTAGTGTTGATCTGTGTAAAATGTTTCTTACTGACACTTTTATATGAGACTTATCTTAATACAGCAACAGGAAAGGGTTCTGACGTAGGAACTTTTCAAAGCATCTCCAGGGTGAATAAAGATGCAAAACATTGCTTTGTGTGGGCTCATCTCTGGATGCTCTTTTCTCACCTTGCTCATGTGGTGGCTCCACAGATTTCTGTGGCAGACTCCACGTCTTTTGTTAGGTTTACAGAAGGTATTTATTATTACAGTGTAAACTTTTCAAGTTGTTTTCAAAAGGTTGTGGGGTTTTTTTTTTTTGGCCTATTGCATTATAGTGTTGTCTTTCTCGGGATTTTTTTCCGCTGTTCTCTTCAGCTGGACAAAAATACAGCTTGTTGAAGTTTTCCTTCCTTTTTCAAGTAAGCTGTCTTTTTAATCATGCCTTTTGTTGGTTATTCTTTGGTCTATGTAAGGTGTATGCACTTGCACTGGAATCCAACCTCATGCCTTTAAAAAGATGTTTCTGGTATTTTACCTATATCACTGCTTCTTTCAGCTTTCTTTTTTAACCAAGCTTCCTCCTTTTTGTGCAAGAATCCTGTTGAACCCCCTCCCATTGTGGTGGTTTTGGCTTCCTTGGCTGTGCACAGCTGTTGAATGTACGTCGGCGCTGATCGGGGCTGCACTGACTCGCTGACAGCCCTGCGGAGACCCGGGGAAGAGCTGCTTCCCCTCCGAGTTTCCTGGCTGGCTGCTCACGAAGCAGGGGCTGAACATTTCCTCTTGGCACCGTGCCCAAATTTAACATTTAAGTAATCTGTGCGGGGTCATTGAAATCTCCTATTACTGCTGCGTTTCCTGATCTTTCAGTCGCTGAGTTCACGGAGCAAATTGGAGTCAGTGCTCCCATCTGGGCCACCCCGTTGGTGGTACGGTAAATACTACGTACTGAACTGCCAGTCCACAGGGATTGCATGTTACTTTGTACAGTTAACTTATTTATTGGATTTAGCTTTAAGCTTTTCCTGATGGATAGCACCCTTGCTAGCTACTCTGTTTTTTTCTGTTGTTGTGGGTTTTTTTCCCTAGAATTTAAGCAAACTACTCATTACTTAGATATCTAACGTTTATGTAGAAGGACGTGTACTTTATCCACTGGTCTGATTTTCTATTTGTGCTTGTTTAAATTGGACATTCTTTTATCTGACTGTGTTTAATCATCTGCTATTTCAGATTTGCCAATGTCTCTCCTGTTCTTTGCTTAAGAATACAATGTTTAACCCCCTTCCCCAAAAGATGCATTGGCCCAAACTGCATGTCCTCCTGCGCACTTAGCATTTAAAAAAAAAAACACAACAAAAGACAAAAAACAAGGTGTGCTAAATATTATTACATACTTTGTTCCCAAGCATTCCTGCCTTTTTCCCTTAAGCCAGTAGCTTCCCTGGGAAAATTCTCACTAAGAGCGAGGAAGCCTTTGTAAAATCCTTGGCCATGTGTTTTGTGTACATTTGTCATATGGCCTTTTTTTTTTTAACCTTTTTTTTTTTCTTTTAGTTATACAATACAAATTTGGTATAGAAGCAAGTTGAAACTAACCAGAATTCAAAGGCCTTGACTTTTCTGGTGAATAAAAACAGAGAGAGTGCACACGAATAAAACAGACTTCGCGTGTCTGCAGCAGCTTCCCACATTCTTTCCATGTAGCAGCCAACACTTCCCATTGGCATTTCAATTAAAGCTCTATGCATAGAGACGGATTTGCATCATTTAAAATAAAACTGCTGTTTAATGCCTCATAGACATTCCCTCCACAACATTATTATTCGTTAATTTTGATGGCTAGAAACAGCTTAGTTATCTGGATTGTAGTTTATCTCACTGCCACTTGTGCCTGTAATAGATGCTGCCTGTCTGTGACTTGAGCAGCAAAGTTTGGGAGTCCCTTCCTCACCGTCTGTGCCTCTTGCTTCTGCCTTTGCCTTTACAGAGAGACATCTTTTATATTTCTTCACCCAAGAGGAGATCTCTCCCCATCTTCCCCCCACCCATTTCCTTTAAATTTCTTAAGGTTTCCATGCATTTCCAAACATGATTTCATGTATTTTTAAGAAAATTACTTGTGTTTGTTTTTGCGGTAGTAAATATCCGTCCATGACCTTCCAGTACAGCAGAAGGTCCTTTTATTGCTAGGAGTCCATTATAAGAATCAGTTTTTGTATCAGACCTGTCAGGAAGGCTTGTCCCCTCATCCCTGCCTGTCTATCATCAGGTGTGCTCTGTGTTTGAGAAAGAGGAGAGAATAGTAGAAGGTGGAAACTTGGGGAAAAAAAAAGAGCTATAGGAGGAATTCCTAGGAGTCTATTTCACACTTTCTCTCCTCTTCAGAAAATACTAATATATAAAACATAAATAAATGCTGCATGTCAGCTACACCATGTATTAAGGCTTATATAATCGTTAGATTGTCAGCTCGCGTATGTCAACTCAACTGGGTGTATTTAGTTGGGTATAATGGTTGCACAAAGAGGCTCCTTGGGAATGTGAAGTGCTTTGTAAGTGGGAACTAATTGTTCTTCTTCGGGATTTTGCACTGTTCCTTATCATCAGGACTTACAAAGCACTCCTTGGTGCTCAGACCTTGTTTAATTGGCTTTTACTGCTGGTTTCAGTGATTTAGGATGGGACTTCAGGATGTGCCGGGTACGTACAAAAAAAGACCTTGTCAGCCATGAGGTGGAAATCTGTTCCATCATTCAGCAGTGGAGCCGTAATTGCTTCAAGCTGTGATGTTGTCAGATCCCATCACCAGGTGAGCAGGGCTGGGTCAGGCCTCTCTGCTGCTCTATCAAACCTGGAGCTACCTGCTCAGTGTAGTGCGGAGAAGAGGTGGCCACCAAGTAGTGATACTACTATGAGTAATGAAAAATTGATGACAGTGTTTTCTCTTTGATAAGATGCTAAGCAAAATCATTATGTTTAGTTCTTAGCAACCTGGTCTTTATAAAAGGAGAGGATTTAACCCTGTGATCCTGGCCACAATTCAACTACCACTTGCACATTTTTCGGACTCTGTGGAGGTGTTGATCAGAGGAAATGGTGATGTGATACTCTGTGTGTTTGCACATGTGTATTTCTGTATTCATGTATACCATTTAGAAGACATGAATTGTACCCTCAAAACAGAGGAAATACCAAGTACTGCAGAGCTCGATGCTCTAACAAAAAAAGGCATGATTAGCAGCAATGTCTGGGAATTGAAGCAAGACAAATTAAAATTAGAAATCAGGCACACGTTTTTAATTGGAAGCATAATTGTATCCTGAAACAAACCAACCAGAGTAAGTGATAGAGTCCTCTAGTCGAGACTGGGTGGCTTTTATAAAGACACACGTTGGTCAGACAAGAGTTAACTGTTCTCTTGGGTAGCTGTACTTCAGCAAAGTGCTCTGGCCAGTTTTCTGCAGCAGGTTGGGCTGGAGGCTCTAATGCTTCTTTCCAGATGAAAATCAGTGAATGTAAGTGCATTGCTGTGAGACAGTTGTATCTAAAACTAGAAAACAGTAACTGTGCTAAAATGTAGAGGGGCAGGTGTTGAAGGAACGTGCTTGTTGAATTCCTCATTTCTAACTCTCTTTGTAGTATGTGTTGTTCTGGTTTTGGTTTGTTTTCCCCTTTTCTTTCTCATGGGCATGTTCTTTACCTGTATTGGTAAAGAATTTGAACATGGAACAGCTTTGCAAGTTTGGATCTGGCTGCATTTCTTAATGTACTTTTGTCAGTTGGATTGGGGGATGCTAAGATGCTTTTGTTTTCCAATTAAGAGGAGGGAGCAACAGTTTAAAAAATAATTTATTTTCTTTCCATTTTTGGCACATTTGACCCTTTTCACATGCAGGCATGGGAATATTTTTTCTTAGTGCTTTTTCTTTTGTGTTGTGGGGGCTGTGTCCTTCTATTTGTCGTTAATTTGTAGCTTCTGTATCATCAGAAGCTTGGAGTAGAAGACTGAAGAATGTGTGTGAGAAATTTCCAGGGGTCTCACACTGGAGGAGGCAGTTTATCCATTTCCTACCCTGGCTGCTCCATCAGCCGTAACCTCAGAAGGAAGAAACCATGTGCCAGCAAACTGGGGATGGGGAATGCTACAAGAACTGAACTGTGCCAGCCTCCAGGGGAACTGTAACGATTGTCCTCGTATTCTAGCAAAATCTGACTCTGTTTTTATGTCTTGGGGTAGTGAAGGGAGATAAAGTTTAAACAGGCATTTTTAACTGCGTTTCTGTTCCTTCTTGTACCACTCACTGTTCTGTCTGGCAGCCAGGGACCACTGGCATCCCCTGGAGTGGGAGGAGGAATCCTGTTTGGAGATTACATGGGCATGATCAACTTTCAGCGGTTGTAGGATCTCAGCCACCCAAAACTGCTGTTGCCATCCATCTTGTTTAAAAATTAGATTTTTCAATGCATTTCCTTAAAGCTACAGGAAGACATCATAGAGCTCTTAGTACAAGAATACGCAAGATTTTATGTACATGGTACTCTGGGAGACTATGAAATGTATACAATCTCTTGGAGGAGTTTCTGTTTCTCTTTTTCCTTCTATTCTCTATGGTATACAGATTACATAGGAAGTAAAAATACCTTTCCAGCTGTTTTCTCAAATTTTAAATAAGTTTGGAAGTTCCTATGAAGTAATCAGTCACCTAGTTACTACACATAAATGTGTTCGTAAATGTAACAGGTTTCAGAGTTCTGGCTGAATTCCTCTTTGCCTGTGTCAGAAAAACCCCACAAACTACAGACAGCTGGAGCTAAACAGAAAGAATCATTCTCTGAACGTGCCTCTACTGTGTATGTATGGCAAATAGACCACAATTACTTAATTGCCTTTTTAGGTTTTCCTATGTGTTTTTGTAAAGACTGTACACAATATTAAGGAAGCTATAAATTTTGAATTGCACTATTTGCTGCTTTTCTTACAGTCAAAGAGTAAATTAGACGTGGAAACTTATTAGTAGGGGCTTGAATCCATTTGTTCTCCCTAGCAGAAACTATCTAAAATATTTAGCAGTGCTACTAGAAACAAAGAGGAAAGCAAGGAACATAAACATACCTAAGCTTTGATGAGCAGAGTTGTAACTAACTCCATTTCCCATTTTTTTCTTGCCATGTAGGGTTTATTTTTTTAAAGAAAGAGCTCTCCTCTAAAGGTGGCTGTGAGCCCCAGACATTCCTATTAACTTAAATGCCTTAATTACCTAGGTAGTTGCCTGAGGTCATATGTATAGCTAACGGAGATGAGTAGAGGCCTCCAGAGGATGACTGGGAAGCTAGGAGTGATGACCATGGTAGTTACATTTCTCTGTCCACTGATTTCTACATTTGAATGTTAAGCGGGATGGATCCGGATTGTAAGAGTTCCATTGGGAAAGGAGGCGTCCACAGGTACCAGCTCTCCCATTCTCTTGTTTTGGAATCAGAGGTGATGACCCAAGATACCTTCAGGGGGAAGGAGGAAACAAAAATATAACAGAAACAATTCTGGGGAGGTGGGATTGGTGAAGTGCAGCTTGGTGCATTGTTGAGCAAGAATCGGTAAAGAAGGTGGAAGGGATACAACAGAAGAATGACTCAGTCAGCAGAATGAGAAAAAAAATAAAAACAGTTATAGATAAAATAATATTTTTGGAATACCTTACAGATCATGCTCATGCCTGGTTCACTCCCATTGCCTAGTCCATGCAAGAGGACATTTCTGGAGCAGGGAAAGGTTTGCTGATTGTATATTGTCTACCCAGAGGTCTTGCTGGGTAGGTGATGATAACCATGATTGTAGTCTTGATGCAACATAAGTGTTGCTGCCATCTCTTCCTGCCTTGTTAACTGAATTGGTAGATTTTTCCTTGCAAGAAGTAGTAGTATCCAAAGAAATGAACACTGCTGTCCACCACAACAAATTCCTGGCTGTCTGGGTAGGGAAACTTCCTTTTCCTATGGAAAAACAGTTTAGCGTGCCACCTCCATGTGCTGCTTGAGCAGACTGGCAACAGAAGTATCTGAACTGATTTCATAAGAAAGAGAATTAACACATAGGAAAATATCAGTAGGAAATTAGACAATGTAATATACACTTTAACCCTTACTGAGAAATGGAATGTAATCAACAAGACATTAAAAATTACAGCCTTCCCTCAGATGATTTAAATAATCTTTTATATTTTCCTGGCAGGAATACAATTATATGTTGTTGGATTAATTGCATAAGATATTACTGTGGATTATAACTTGATAGGTATAGACAATGAGTTTATCTATATTGCTGAAAATGTGGCAAAATAGGCATCTTTACTTGGAGGAAGTATCCTGGTTTGTCTTTAAAACTCAACCACGTGTGAGGCAATTATATAAATTGTATATTTTACAAACTCTGTGTGTTTAGTTACTGACAGTGTGTTTGATAATTTCATTGTTATCCTTAGAGTGTAAAATTACTTAATTGCTAATGAAAATGTTCAGCCCACGTGAAGAAATGTATCACCTAAGTAATTCAATTAAATATTTTCTGTGCAGAGCAGAGGACGTTCTCATTTTTAAGCTGGCTGTCATTGAAGTATTCACTTACTGTTGCTACACTTCGTCATTTGAAATGTGCTTAGGGGAGGAACTTAGGAAATGTATTTTCCTTTTCAGACTTCAGTACATGAAATAGTCTGTGTGGCATGCTGATAACCTTCAGGGCAAAGGGATTTCTTCTGTGCCCAAATAATGGAGGTGCACATACAAGGCTTTCCTGGAGCAAACTTAAAAAAGGTAGAGGTGAGCTTTGCTAGCTGGCAAGTTTTCTTGGTTGACATCACTAAAATAATGTATTAATGAAGTCATGATCTCTAACTTTGGAGTTGAATCATTAAAAGGTGCCCATTCCTGAAGTTAGTATTTGGATCTTCGGCATAACATTATATCAATGTAGTTTCCCTGCTGTTGTTTTAAACTATATTCAAACAAACAAAAATGTTAAGCTTCTACAAGCACTATCCTTTATTTATTTCCAGGAAATACAATTACCTGGATATTGATCTATCCCTTTATTCAAATACGTTTTTTTAGTATGCATATGTATATGAAACTACATAGGGAGGTAGAGAGAGGAGTGAATTTCTTAGCGGCTCTTTTCAATGAAAAGAAAACCAAATTTATACAAGAGCAATTACTGTCATCATCTTCTGCTGTCTCTGTTTAAGGTGATGCTTTTGCACTGGGTATCATAGCGACTTTTTGATGGAAAAACAGTGTGGCTTCATCTTTACTGAGCCCATTGATTTGAAAACAGTGAGAGCCCAGTGGGTTTCAAGTGGAGGCAGGCACACAATTGAGGACAGAACTAATGTAATCATATTTTTTTTTCTAATTAGAGTACTAAATTAAAGAAAAAAATCAAACCAATCCAAACCAGTATAAGTGTTTTAGTGTTTTGGAAAATGTTAGAGGCCAAACTGTTGCTCACTGTAAGTAAGGAGCAAATTAAAAAGTTTTTGTGGGTAGGTATAAGTTGAAAACAAACCTTGTGCTTTGCCTTATGTTCCTCCGCTTCCAGAGTGGCAGACAATGTAGTTAATATTATATAATTGCAAAATTAGTAGTTCAGTATAGCTATAATACAAAAACTTCATGCCATAGGGAAATATTAAGTATTTAGACTCAAAGTCACAGATACTTAGTTTTCAGTGTATTACCTATGAATAGTCCTTCTACAAGCAGCAGGACACAGGAAGGAATTGGTATAAACCTGCTCAGCTATTAATTCCTTAAGAGCTGATTATCCATCAGTAAGCTCCTCTGTCCAATCTTTGCCAGTTTGTAAACTCTGCCTGGCAAGAATATCTATCTCTATCTATCTCTATCTCTATCTCTATCTCTATCTCTATCTCTATCTCTATCTCTATCTCTATCTCTATCTCTATCTCCATCTCCATCTCCATCTCCATCTCCATCTCCATCTCCATCTCCATCTCCATCTCCATCTCCATCTCCATCTCCATCTCCATCTCCATCTCCATCTCCATCTCCATCTCCATCTCCATCTCCATCTCCATCTCCATCTCCATCTCCATCTCCATCTCCATCTCCATCTCCATCTCCATCTCCATCTCCATCTCCATCTCCATCTCCATCTCCATCTCCATCTCCATCATCTCTATCTCTATCATCTCTATCTCTATCATCTCTATCTCTATCATCTCTATCTCTATCATCTCTATCTCTATCATCTCTATCTCTATCATCTCTATCTCTATCATCTCTATCTCTATCATCTCTATCTCTATCATCTCTATCTCTATCATCTCTATCTCTATCATCTCTATCTCTATCATCTCTATCTCTATCATCTCTATCTCTATCATCTCTATCTCTATCATCTCTATCTCTATCATCTCTATCTCTATCATCTCTATCTCTATCATCTCTATCTCTATCATCTCTATCTCTATCTCCAGTATCAAAAGGAATGACGCTTGTCATGAAGCCTCCTGTGGGTGGTTGTCCAATATACATCCTTCTGCCCCATTTGAGTTTCTCTCCTGTGAGAGGAGACAGTTTTGCCGTCATGACAAATATTTTCTCTCAGCACACCTTTGTTCAAGTCAATTTCTATCTTTAAAAAAATCAGCCCAAATAGAGTTTGAAGAGCCAGCAGTAGCTGTGCATCATTTCCATTTCATCCTATTAGAATATGCAATATGGACCCCGGTACTGCAAGCAGAAGAGTAGAATACATAAGTGCACTTTGAAGCGTAATAGCAGTCAGCCTTTTCATACAGCAGTTGATTGTATATTCTCTGATAACATATCACTGCTGAGAACTTAAAATCTTGTTATTTCTTGCTGCCTGGATTGGTGGAAAATATTTTAGCAATGATAAAGGTTGTGAATGTTGGGTCAATGGGCTATTAGCGGGGCTCTGTTCTAGCTTCCACTTCAGAGGCACTCACTGATATTCCTTCTTCAACCTTGCTTGCCTACAGGAAACTTAAAAAGTGAGTGCTTTTTTTATTGCTCCAAGATTTCAAATCCAAAGAACAGAAAAAAACAATCAAAGGGATCTGAAAGGATATGCTGGTATGTCTGCCACAGAAATGTCTGGTTTTGATGTCTTTCCTGGAAGGTAAAATTCATTCTTGCGATACCCCTCAGGCTTTTGAACTCTTAAGCCATTCTTCAAGCTGTCGATTCTTTGAACAAATGACCTTTATCTCTGTAGCAGGTCCTTCCTACAGGGTTGATAGTACTGAAGATTTTTTTCCTTTGTCTTGAGTTTATTTCAGCTGAGGATATAGACTTCTGGTCATGTCTAAAAGAGGCTAACCATATTTCATATACCGTATGCCAGGTGTTTTTAGTGAAGTACTCTGAAGAGGAAGATTTACCCCAAATCAGGATTGCAGCTGGAATTGCCCACTTGCATGATATCTGGTGTCATCTTGGCTGAGGAAGCCAGAGGCAGGATTCCCATCTTTGGAAATGGTGACTAGAATGAAGCCTCAGCTTTGAGAATGAGAAGTCACCAGAGGATAACTGTGTTACATGGCTAAGTGGTGGCGCTTATGTCAATGGAGAAGTGATGGGGAAGGAAAGGAGCTTTCCTAAGGGTCCTTTTTGCTGCTGAATTTCTTCCTCCATTCAGTGCCAGAACTGAGCATACAATGCTCAAGTTTCTCTTCTTATTGCTGTCTCTGCTTGCAGGAAGTATGTTTTAAACTATTGTTATTATATCTCTAGCCTGGGGATTTTGGGGACCTGGACCTCCTACCAGATGAGAAAGACTTCTATATGTCCACAAGTTACAGAATGCAATGGGGAGAGCAGGTGTCAGGATGAAGCTGTGCTAAAGGCTTCCCAAGGACCTCTCCAAACTGCCCCTGGCCCATTGTTGGTGGTGTAAGGAGAGGTGGCATGGTACAGAGGGAGAGCAAGAAGTCTCTTGATGTCAGATGAACACAAATTCCCTTTGTATGGAGTGGAAATGGATTTGTGTGTGGTCTAGTCTCTGAGACTTTATTAACCACAGTTTAAAGCTCATGGGAAGTGGTAAGTGAACTGTAGAAGCAAGATCATAGAATCACAGGCGTGTTGGCTGGAAGTGACTTTTGGCGATTATGTAGTGCAGCCTCCTGAGATCTTTGCATTGGGCAATTTCACCATCGGCAGCTGTGCAAATGGACATGAGGGATTGTTGCTGACATATCTGTGGGGCTGAGTATTCAGCTTATACATATGCATGTGTTTTAACATTTTCTTATTTTAGTACTATTTATTTTCCTTGTAATACAGGTGCCTTATAAAGGATTTACGAAAGGGACCAAGCCACTGAGGTGTACTCACATAAGTAAGACCCCTTGCATCCTTCCACCTTTGCTGCTAACAACACTGCTCTAAAGAAGAATTGCAGGACATTTGACTTTGAGTGAATATTGGAGTTTTGGAGCGGTTTTTTTGGAAGGGACAATGGCAGTGTTTCTCCAATACGTTAGTTGAAGAGAGACTGTTTTCAGTCTGCCCATATGAGCAGTAGAAGTACATATTTGAAGTGATAAGGGAAACAATAGCAAAGGGGAAATCAGGCTTTTGTACTCATGGGGCACTCCAGGATTTGTTACGTATAATATAGATTTATCCCTTAATGTTAGTTTGAAGGCAGATGATAGCTAAGAACTCCCTCTTGCCCTGTTTCTGAAATATCTTACAATATCTGAAGGACAAATATTTAAGAAACACCCAATGGTTTTGAAATAAGAGAGAATTGTAGTGTTGGGAAGTAAAGGCCACCTTTTATCTGCAGAACTGGTTCAGCAAACATGGTAGGAACCATTTCTCAGCTAAACGCTCTTTGAAGACAATCTCTAGCAGAGGGAAGGTGCAGCCTCTGGTGTTGCCCATTGAACCAGTAACATCTCGTGTGTGATTGCCAACAAGCTGCCAATTAGTGCTAGTTGTGTCGATAGTTTTTGTGAGTCTAATTAATTTTTAAACCATTCATATTGTTTTCCTTGGTTCTGCTGGATTATTTAATGTTACCCATGGTCTGTAAGAAGCCATATACGCTTAGGTTGCCTTGGTGCCATATTAGACAGTTAAATGGCTGTACCTTGTTGAAAACTGATGCCTGTGGTTTGGGGGTGCCTGGATGGAAATAAACACTGACAACATCTAGGAATAATAATTTAGTTTTCTCATTTTCAGGTGTAGGCTTTTGCACTCAGATGGTACTTGCAGGTATTAATAAGCCCAATAAGCTCATTTCCTCTTCCAGCATTTGTCCAGCAACTCAAACCAGTATTATAAGCAACTAGAGGTAGATGATGGGCTATGTCTTCGAAGATGTGAGTTTGCCTCCATCAGCTCTGATGAGTATTACTTTAATTTCTGCTATCTAAGGATGTGTCTGGGAGTGGTGTAAGGGGGTGTTCGTGTTTCTGTATATACTGGAGTAGGGACTAAGGCTGAGTATTTCCAGGACATAAAAGGGAGATCTCAGGGCAGGAGGGAGGGTGCAAGCTGTTAGTCTTCCACTTCTTAATATAGTTCAGGATTTTTCTTGGTTGTTGGAGGGTTCTCCACATTGTCTGGAGTGCTTAGCTGAGTGCTCTGGTGTGCTGCCATTTCATAACTTTGATTTGAGTCTAATCTGCAAAGTAATACTAATTTTTCAAATAAATGTTCCAAAGCTGCAGGATGTTCCCACACTGAAAGGAACCCCAGGGGGTCATCTGTTTCCTCTTTCCTGCTACAGCAGGGGAGATTATTTCTACCTCTTTATTTCCATACTATTTTTTCCAACAGTACCTATTATCCCAAGCCACCCAGTAACGTAGGAACACAGCACTGCCTGTCACAAGTAATCCAGGAACTCAGCATTGCAAGTCATGAGCAGAATGAAATATTTCCCACTCTTTATTTGGTTATACAGTGCTGGATGGAAAGAAAAATGTTATTTTGCTTTAGGAAGTGGTGAACCTTTGTGCTCTACAGATTAACTTGCTGTTGATTCAGAACTCAATATATTCTGGCTTTATGTCCTTTATAGAACCAAGTGTAAAATTCTTGTTGCATACGTATAATGTTGTTACAGTAAGAGTCAAAAAGCCCATTTAGTTGGTCTTTGAGGAGAGATATAACAGAAATATAAATATCCATTTGTGTTTTACTTATGCACAATTTAAAAATGAATAAAGGAACTGGAAAGCATATGAAGCTTCTTGTATTTTAGATGACTTAAAGTTCCCATTACACTTGTTCTTTCTAAGTAGTGATCAATCCAAGATGAAAAATTTAGCCCTGGATCCAAATGCAGTTTGTGAGCATCCTTTCTAAAAGCCATAGACTCGATGTTGTGTCCTTAAAGAGGTGGTGTTTAAGGGCTGAGGGCACATTCAGAATGTGGGCTTGAGCCCAGAGATCTGTCTTCTCTGTTGTCAGATTTGAGAAACTTGGAAAATTCTGGGGTTTTGCTTTAGTCTTGGCAATTCTTTTATTCCTTAGACTTATTTTGTGGAAATGAGTCAAGTGGGGAGATTTTAAAATTATTATTATTTAATGAATACTGCTTTTGCGGTCAGGCACAAGAGTTTCCTTAGGTAAATTTATTGCTGAAATAAGGGAAGAAAATGAAATTCTGCTGGCTGATGCTTAGGACCTATGGACAAAAGAGCATACGGACAATAATTACTTTTAAAGCCTCCCTGGAAAATATAAATTCTCTTGCTATTAACTAAACTGCCTTTAAAACTAAAGAAGGCATGTGCAGGACCTGCACATTTTTTTTCGTGTGTGTCGTCTGTGTAATAGTCTGTACATTTTTCATTTCAAGTCTACATTTCCAATAGTCTCCGTTTCTTTCCTCTTATTCCTTTAAAGAACTTCTAATGCCTCTTTAGACACAGAGAATCCAAAATTTCACTGATTAATGTACAGTTGGAGCATGTGTCAATATAGGTAGTTCTTCATAATGACTTTTCTGGTAGCTTGCAGTCTGTTTGTACTTTCCTTGGTTATATTTCCCAGAGGTGGGATTTAGGGAAGGAAATGGAGCAAATCTAGACTCAGACTTCGCTTTTAGATCTCTTCTCTCTAGAGGATCAGAACAAATCCCTGAATTTAATTATGCTCTTGAATGTAATGAAAATTTGAATATTAATCATCGCTGGGAACCTGTGTTTTGTGCTCATTAAACCGCAAATTTTGGTGAGTGTTTCCCAGTCCATCATGATAATGCCAGAGCAGCAGGTAGATGTGAAGCAACATCAGGTCTTAATGCGAATTTTCTTTGAGGTAGAGCAGTGCATATTGCATTAGTTTTCAATGAAACCTCATATTCCACTTTTACTAATGTAACTTTAACATCATAAATATGCAAACCAGCTTTATCATATGCAATATAGGATGCTTGGCACTTTTGTTAGTGAAAGTTTGTGCCATATAGGGGGACCAGTTATTTCAGTCAACATGTGAATCAGATTCAGAAACAGGTTTCAGGGGTGAGGAAGAATAATTCAAGTGGCTTTACAAATAAGTGACTGCTGAAATCTTTCCTGGCTTACTGGAGCAGTGTATCTTTTAAAATTAATTCTATTTGCCTACAAGGATGCAACATGACTTAAATCTTTGGGGTCATACAGGACTCTCAGCAGTGCTGTCAATCTGATGCGATCAGAAGTCAGAAACAAGCTTGACTTAATTTTGAATTATTTTTGCCGGTCTTAAGACATTTTTGCCTTTAGCACCTGTATTTTGAAGAATTGTTCTACATTCACAAAGAACAGAAATTTTCTTTTGCAGTGCTTTAAAAGAAGGAAAAAAAAAAGGATTTTTGAGTGGGTATGTGTCTCTCTGAATTGAAAGAGGTCATTTAAAGGAAAAAAAAACCACAGTCTTGAGGCTCAGGATGATACTCAGATTTGTCCTAAGATTTCACAGCGTTGGCAGAAGATAATTCCCACAGGTAGATCTGTGTCTTGCCTGTTCCCAGGACAGGGTTCCTTTCTCTCTCCAGAATGCCCCACACCTGGTGCAGCCAAGGTACATCAAGTCATGGTGCAGGTGTTTCCTGCTCCAATGGGCTCTTACGCAGCAGGACTGAAGGAAGAAATTCAGAATCCAGCTACAGCTGGTGCTCCAGGTCACCTCACCTGCTGCCGTCCTCTCTCCTGACCCCAAATAGCTCTGGGCTTGCAACTTGTCGTGGTGCAGAGCTGTCACCCACATGGGGACAGCAAGGGATGGCAAGTTTTAAATAGTGGGGGCTGGATCATGCCACTGAAGGTTTCTGCAGAAATGCAGTGTCAATGGGATGTCTCTTCCACCATGCAATAAATCTGTTCTTATATTCTGTGTGGGCATGTGGAGCTCCACCTGAGTATTTTTTGGTTCATGCTATAGGAAGCAAATGAGTGATTGAAAAAAGATTCAGGATCCGTATGTTGCATCAGAAAGGAGGGAAAAAAAAAAAAAAAAAGTTGGGTTTGTTTGTTTTGTTTTAGGGTTTTTTTTGAGTAATCAATATAGGGCACTTAGGAGGAAAGCAAAGACCACAGCGAACTGAAATTGTCTCTTTCCAAACTGCTTCAAAGTTGGAATAACAATATCTAGGCTAATCTGTGAGAAAGCAACAGAAACTGTAACACCTGAGATTTTACTGAGTGCTGGAGTAAAACTGTGTTTTTACAATACACATACAACTTCACAAATGCCTATATATTTTTAAACATGCAGGAGCAAACAATTGGATTCATGCTGTTGAATTCCATGTGAACTGTGTTAAGTATCACAAAGGTAGGGTTTTGCTCAGGTGGATCTGGGGCGAGGTCTTGTTTTCCTTCACTCAGCTGGCAGATGTGATGTTCTTGGTCCAGAAGGCTGCAGTTCCCTACAGCAGCTGATGAGTTGTGTGTGCACAGGGCTCGCAATCCCAAATCCGCAACTCAGCAAGGATGTAAAGGACGGTATTTTTAGATGCATTCTTATATACAGTATAATATGGTATATGTTTAGGTTTGTTTATAAAGATAGATTATTCCAAATGTTTAAAAATGGAAATTGGAATAGAATGTCATTTTTAATACATATTCTTTACCAGCTAATGTTATTTTAAAATAGACTTTATGTATATGCATTATGTATATGCCCTTTTCATAGAACAAAAATGAAGTTTTAAATTAACTCATTTTTAAAGGCAAATTACAATGTTTATATTAAATTGCATATTAGAACAACATGTTTAATACATTGTGTGTTATTTATTAAAAATGAAGCCTCTGAAGAAGATTTTAACTGACTTCTCATTGTTTGTGTCTGATCTCGTGCAGTGGTACTTGAATATTCTTACTTCTGAATGGGAAGTGGTGGAATGGGATAGTGTTAATTCACTATTGGCACTTTCTAATTGTTTGCATATTTTGGCTCTTTTGACTTAAGAAGTAATATTTGTTATGGAAATATTAGCTATGTTCTTACGTTTGTCGTAGGTGCCAAGCAGCTCTCCTTCCAAGGCTGGACTAAGCTTGCAAAACTATCTATGCACTCTTATACTAATGAACTTACTAGTAGATTTTATTCAAGTTGCGTAACAAAATCCAAATGGGAGTAGACTATTGATAATTTCCTTCTAAATCCTCTTCTCTTGTGCAGTTGCATACTGGTCTATGTAATTTATAGTAAATGAGTATCTGCAATTATTTGCTCAGTTTGCATTCATTCCTAAATGCCATCTTCTTGTTGCCTTGGTTTATATGCAGGTGAGGATGTGGAGACACAGTTGCCTTGTTTATTCTAATGTTATAATAATACATGTTAATTTACTTGTGTACATCAGCAAATGTATATTCCATGCAGTAAAAGAAAAAATGAAAACTCTCTAGTATTTAGCATGAGTTGCATTAGTTGAGTCTCCGTTTTAAAAACTGAAATCTTGTGCCCTGTAAACCCATTTGTCTGTAATTTACTGACTATGAAAACCTGTTATTTGCTTGTCCTTCCCATCCTGTGCTCACTGACTAGTTTGAATTTCAGGATTAAATGAATTTGTGAGCAATGGTTTGTTCCATTCTGGCTTTAAGGTTTAATGAGACTGTAATGTATCCAGGCTGAGGTTTCCGTTTGATCTGGTAATAGTAGGAAATATCCAAGCAGGTTGCACTAATCATGAACGATTGCTGAGACATTCGTTTCTCTCTGTTCTGACAGAATGACTGTCTAATTCATGGGTTGGAGTTGGGCACATGGTAAAATCAGAAGGGTTATATTATCTGATGTAATGACACTGGCAAGAAATATAGTTGGTTATGGAGAAGTCTCCCTCCATAGGAGCTGAAGATGGAAGGCTCAGTGCTGTTCAGAATAGCAGGATGTGTTTAGTGGGAACCTTCTCCTGTGAGCTCCACTGCACGGGGGAACAGAGCTGATCTAATGGCAGTGGAGGAAGCTCGAGGCTTCCAGTCATGCCCCATCGGAATTAATAATCCTGAGCATTGTGTTGGAACTGCTGGCACATTTGTCCTGTGAAAGAAAGAGATCACCTTTAATGTAGTGACTCTGGTGCTCTCTGATTTCTTTCCTGAGACTCAGTCTTTTTGTTCTCTCGTAGGCATTGGAGTGAATTATCTGTCCTGCCAGAACAGTCTGAAATGAATATACTTCCTTTAGGAAAATGGCAAAATTAAATTAAACTTTAAAGAAACCATGGAATCCCTTTTGAATATTTGACTTAAACCTTGACTTTTTTTTCCCTCTCATTTGGCTTGATATGGGACAGGATCAGAACTGAGGAATAGAAACCAGAGGTAGGAGGGCAGTTGGGTTTTTGGATGGTGGCCAATGACAGGAGAAAGCCAACCTGGAAAACTTGTAGGAGGTGTTAAAGGCTCAGAGCCCACAGACCTGTGACTCACTCATCTAAGGTAGAAAAAACTGCTGAGCTGAAAAGGTAATATGAAATGTATCATAAAACACAAGATGATGAAATAATCTATGCAGTGAAACGAGAAACAACCTTGGACTTCTTGAAAACATCTGGATGTTCTGGGGTGTTTTTTGTTGTTGTTTCTTTAAAGTTAAATGGGACTTGAGAAATCTGCAGCATATGGGAGCTGCAAATTCCCACCATGTGTTGCTGCCAAGTGTAAGGATGAATGATTTGTACAGCAACTTTTATTGTTTTTTCAAGCGTCCATATGATTTAGCTGCTTGCCGTGCATTCCCCCCCACCCCAGTGAGTGAAGGCTGTCAGCTTGTGGCAGGAGAGAGCATTAGAGCCTTTGGAGATGACGTCTTCATGGTCTGGAGGTGGACACAGATCCTGGCAAAACAGACCATGGGAGCCTGGAAGTTTCCAGCATAACTTGACTGCCCAGTTTGCTTTCCACAGACCCCGTCAGCAACACTTAAGCTGTGCTGCTGATAAGTACTAGAATGTCTAGAGCCAAATCCTGATGGTGATGCATTAGATTTGATCATGGGAATATGCATTCTCTTAGAAACCGTTGTGATATTAGAAATAATATTTTGTTGCGCCAACATTTGGCTGGCACTATGTAGACACTTCCCAGTAACAACACAGACGGCTTTATTTGCTTTTGGAAGGTTTTGCTGCCCGAGTTCACGCTCCTTCCTTGCTTTTCTCTGCCCATTTTTTTCTCCTCCCTAAAACAGGGCTAGTTCAAGGCATGGTGGTTTTTGCGAGAAACCTTATGCTTTTTGGTGTCTCAGTGACAAAACAGATAAGGAAGTCAAGTGTCTTTTCCTGACGTACAAACATTTACTGACTGGAAGACACAGTGTGTGGGGAGTATCCAAACATTTACAGACCAAAGAATGGCCATGGCAGCTGTGCTGCATTTTATAACCGCGATAAGGATAAAATCATTCTGGGGCTTTTTTGAACCTAAGGAAATGATTTAGTTGAGGGAAAAAAAGACATTTTCCGGTGTATTTGAAGAAATCCACATGGAGTGCTCTTAAGTTTAAGTGCTGGGACTGTTGCCCTTGTGACACAATGTTCCTGGGGGACACAGGGAGCCCAGACAGGGTGTAGCAGGTTTGCAGGCATCCTTATGCCTTGTGATGTCCTTTTTATTTCTAACACTAAAAGAAGAGAGTACTTGGCAATAAGCAAGCTCTTTTCTTTGAAACTTTGTTGGCTTTTGAAACACTTGGAAAACTTCACAGTTTGGAATGTGTTACGCACATCTTGGTGGCCTGGTGAAAACGTTGGAAGGCGCCAGATGGATGATATGAAATTGTGGGCAGAAAACAGGGACTATAACTCAGACTTGTGGGGGTCCAGCCTTATTAGAGACCTTCCATAACAGATGCTGTATAATTTTTTACTGAAAATTCAATGAAGAGTATCTCCATGCAACTCAGAGCATTAGCATCCCATTGAGTAGGCAGATGGTTCTGGAAACCACCTAATGAAGTATATACCTGTTGTATATACTAGTCTTTGCTAGTAATGATGGTTTAATGGTCTTAGAAACAAGGCTTCCCCCCGCCCATCTCCCCTTTCCCGCTTTTAAAGACACTAAACATCGCTAAATAGCCTGCAAAAGGTGTCTGATAAGTTAAGTGATGTATCACAGGATTTTGTCTGGCTCTGAATAGTGAAGACTAATCAGATGAGAACAAAATGTAGTCTGTTTTTTGCCTTGTATTCTGGGAGATAGAATAGATGGATTATCTTCTAGTTGAGGCATAAATCCTGGGCTTGGCTCTGCTGTAAATTTCACATGTGCTGTTCTTAGAGACTATTCAACGAGCTTTCTCTAGGCATCTAGAGAGGATTGCAATGGCCAATTTTGTGCATTTAGGAAACACAAGGCTTGAAGGTCAATTGTGGCTCTAGGAAGGTGATTCCCTGGGCTGGGTACACAACTCCTGTCATTGACATTTCTCAAAGCCCATGCAAAGTGCTCACTTTTGTGCAATTCTATCTTTTTAGACACTATTCTGTGTTTGAAATTGTCATAGTCTCAGTACCATTATCTCCACTAGGGCCACTTATCTTTCACGTTATATTTTGACATGCTGAAACGTGATACAAAAACCACGGAAGCAGCAGATTTGCTATGAAGATATAAGCTATGCTTGACAGGGTTTCAGGCCTGAAGGAACCACTATAGGATTTAGAGAAAATCACAGAAAAAAATAACTTTTTGTTATACCCAAATACTCCTTTCTTCAAATTAAGTAATTTTTGTCTGGAGACTACATTCTTTGTGCCAGAAGATGGGAGAGATCACAAAACCTCCAATACTTGATACCGTTGGAATAACAGGGCATTTTTAAAGTGTCATTACATGAGTCCATTGGAAAAAAAAAACCCAACAGTTAATAACACAATTTTTCTGGTTTTGTCTTTTGTTGTGCCTGTTCTCTAATGTTGTGGAATAAGCCAAACAGAGTTATTTCCTTTTCTGCCTTTGCAGTAAGTCTAGATGGCTGCATGGGAGGGAGAAGGTGGTGTTTCTGACCTCAACAGGTGATTTTGGAAGCCCTGAAATACAAGATTTCAATTAAATGTTTTTCTTGAGGGAGAACAGAACTCATTGTGATTCTTTCAGGAGAAAGGCAAGAAATTCCGTTCTCCTATGACCTGTGAAGGAAGAGAGATGAGCAAGTAGAGGTTTTGGAGTCTGTTTATAGTCTTTCTTCTTCTAAAAGTTAAAACATGATCTCTCCTGTCCAGTCCAACAAAGTAAATGTCAACTGCAGAGAATTTCTTCAAGAATCTGCAGGAAAAAATGAAAAAGATCAGGAGAAATAGATTCTAGAAGGGTAGCATAATTTTCTTTTAAAGACTTCAAGCAATGCAGAGCTCCCTGGTAAAATATTTCAATTTGATTTTCCCAGCTGCAGAAGTAATCAAAAGCTTCTTTCAAGGTTTAACTTGCTAATGAGATCCAGTGACGGGAAGTTAGTTATGCCATTGTTTGCATGATTAACTATTTCCATCCTGTTATCAGATAGCTTTTATGTGTGAAAATACCTGTGCTTGATGATGAAGTCAGCCTGTAACATTCTCTTTGATGATGTGAATATGTTGCGCTTCTTAAATCTCACATCGTAAATCATGTTTTCTAGGCTGGACTCATTTTTGTGGCCCTCCTTTGGATGTTTTCCAGTATTTCCACATGTTTCTTAAATTGTGGACACTATACTGATATTCTGTCAGAGCTCTCACGAATAACGTAAAAAGAAAAGTAAGATTTGCCCGACTTTCCCACTTCATGCACACACACACACACACACACACAATGTCATAGACACTCTTCACTAAGAAGATCTTTCAGGAGTTCATGCTGAAGTTCTCATCCTTCTCTTTCCTCCAGCTTCATGGCAGTGACCAACTAACAGTCTTTAGGCATCCAGCTCTGGAAGTATCTATTTCTTTTTCCATAATTCTGTAGGAAACATAGGCTCTTATTTTAAAAACTTTGACTAGCATCTAAACTAGATTCTTTAAGGAGTCAAGTACTATCCTGAAGTTCCCATTAGGCATGTAAAACTTCCATTCTTAATTCCCCTTGTGTTGCCTTGCATTTGGCTCTATTAAAATGGGTTTTGTTAGATTCTCCTTGTAGGCAGCAACTCAGGTTGCTTCTGAGAGACCACATTTTCTTCCCTAACCTTTGAGAAGCTGTCTCTCCTACTGCTGTTACCACAGGAAATCTTATCTTTTTGCTAAAAATAACTTCGGCGGAAGAACAAATCCCTTACAGCTCCGCTAAATGAGGAGCTGTCGGTATCAAGAACATTTTGAGACCAGTGAGTACACTACAATCAAATCCAACTGAAGTACACTGTGTTAATTCCACATCATCATTTTTTAATTGAGATGTCATGTTGTACTAAGTCAAATGCCATGGAGAAATCAAGTGCACTATAGCATACAATTGCCTTTGTCAACTAGACCTGTTATCTCTTCACGAAAAGACAATACGTTTGTTTTACAAGACCAACCTTCCATTAAACTAATTGATTGACATTAATTAGATTTTTAGCCTCTAATTCTTTGATGATGAAATTCCAAATTAATCACGCCTTTTACTGAATGCTAAATAACTGTTCTGGAGAGGTCTGTGGCCCATCTCTTCTATCCTTATTTAAATATTGCATCTCCTTTGGCAGTCCTTTACTTCTTTGGAATTTTCCCAGTTTTCAAAGGTTTATTTAAAAATTAGTATTAGCAATTCAGGGAAGCTCCTCATCATGTCCTTATGACACTCAGGACTATGTGTTATCCAGTCTGCTGATTTGGACATTGTTTAATTTTTGCAGATGTTGCCTAACATCCTTCTTTATTGCAAATGGCAAACTTCCTCTTCCATCCCCAACTTTGCGTGAGATGAATGCATCCTTCAGCTTCGCTCTGCATACAGAACAGAAAACCCCATTTGAGCATCTCTGTCTACTCTACATCACCCTGTACAGTTTTACTGCTCACCTCTTGCAGATCTCCTATGTATTTTTTTCCCGCTATTATCTTTAATGCATTGTTGTTCACTTTCTTCAGCCTTATACACCCATACGCTCTCTTTTTCCCTATGTGTGCTCTCTGTGTTCTAGTTTCTTTTCTGTTTTCATTGCCAATTCTATGTCTCGTTTTACACAAGATACCTTCTTGGCCTTTTTTATGTGCATCTGAGTGATGATGACTTCTTGGGAATTTAGAAGGATAACTTGTAAAGGCACCATCATATTTTGTTAAAACTTATAAGTTGTTTTTGTTGGATTTTAGTTTTTATGCCAACTGTTGCTTTTAATTTTGGAAAAATGATCCTCCCATGTCTTTAAATTTTCTGTGAAACCTGTGCTTTTGCTTTTAGATAGAATGTTTTTCTATATGGATGTGTTTTGCACAAAGTAAACTCAGGATCACGCATATCACAGTCTGATGCTGAGCATATTTTTTTCAAGGAGTGTTTGGCATGCAGATATCTGAAACAGATCATGGGTGATAAACCTGGAGTTTTTGGAGTTCTGACATTCTGATTTTGTCAATGGATGAAGGCAAATATTCATCTTTGCTAGAATTTCCTTCACTTTTCTCAACAGAACTGAGCAAATCAGCTGGTGCAGAGCCTGCAGAGAGCTGTGCCAGTGTGGAGGTTTGGTGCCATAAATGAATTCCAGCAGCTGGTATCTGCAAATATGACACCGTTTTAATGACACTCAGTGGTATTTACACAAAATTACAATGAAAATTGTTCATTCAGGCCTTCTTATGTGTGAGCTCTTAACGCAACGCGCTAGATCTCCTGCTTTTTGTTCCTTCTGTGTTACAACTGCTGTGGTACTACTATTGCTTCCAGCTCTCCCAGTGTTTGAGGAGGGTTGGTTTTGGGTCTTATTAAGATGTATTGGCTCCTTCTGGCATCTTCCATGTGCTGCTCTGGGGTTCACTCCTGCCCTCAGCAGCATTCAGTCTGTTTGGCAGCAAAGAGCACTGCAGCCCTGCAGTTTTAGATTTACATTTAGGAAATGCCAGAGAGGGAAAGCAAATACCCTGAAGTAATTGATGCCTGGTGTGAACCCAAGACAGGTGGCACAGCCACCCTGCAGCAGGATCTGTTAATGATGGGTCTCCAATCACTCTTCTTTCCATCTCCTCCTTTGTTCATTGAGCCCAGGTAGGCTCAAGATGCTACCATGGTGAAGAAAGGGCAGGGATGTTTCGTGGGTCTGATAAGGAAATTTGCTCCTTGGAGAAAAGATGTCTATTGAGATTTTTTTATTTTTAGTTTTAAGAAGCAAAATGGAGCAGAAGAAGAGGGACTGATAGTTGAGGGTAGAAGACACATCTGAACTGGGGAGGCTCACACACACACAGCAGCTCGGTCTCACAATTCTTCCTGTAACTCCAGCTGGATTACTTCCAACATCTGAGTTGTGGGTACATATTTTTAATGCCTCTATCATGTAGAAATGGCTCACATAGCTGTATGTTGCTCTTAGCCCCAGAAGAATGGTTAGGGATAAAACCTGGAGTTTGAAATGTACATCAAAATCTGACATGTTCACCGCAATATTTTCTATAGATCTCATCCACCTCTTCAGATTTTGGCTCCAAGTCGTGTGCCTTCTTCCTTTGTTTGTTAGTACTTCTGCAGATAGAGCAGTTGAGGATGCACTGATGAGTGCTATGATGAAGATGACTTTATTATGAATACAATTACAAACATTCTTTATGGGTTGTTTGACCTTGTTTAATCCCTCTCATCACTTCGCTGAGTTGCTGGCTGCTGACAGATGGACTTTGTTTTCTAGCTGTCACTGAGTGTGTGGAGACTAAACCTTGTACTTCAACCACATCTTCAGTGCTTGTGCCTCTAATAGAAAATTGATTGATCAACTGATAAAAGCCAGGCAAGAATTCACCGAAGAGCTTGTGGGCACCGAAGACGTGAGGAAAAATGGAAAACCTATTTATGCTAATTAAATCAGTAAAAAAACAATTTTAGGAAGCAATGCTTACCTCGATGCTGTAGAAACCTACAGATATAGGCAAAATAGCTTCATATAATGTTTTTTATCTTACTAAGAGGGAGTTTCTGGTTTGCCGGAGGGGCTTACTTTGCAGTGTTTTTGCTGTACAAGTAAGGTTGAAGAAGAAAATTTAAACTAGTCTTTGCTCTTCTTGCAGCCCGAAGCACAGAAGACCTCCTGTGCTGTTTCGTTTTTTGCCTCAATGTATGTATTTAAAGTAAGGTTGAGAGTCGGTGTCTGTGGTAAAATTCAGTGCCTGAGACGTTGGAGTGAAGTGGAAAGGAGCTGCAAGACAACAGCTGCATGATTCTAAATCTTGTTGATTTTTATCTCCTCCTTTGTGTGCTGGAGTTCAGGAGAAGCTTTTACCATCGCCTCCCACTTCCTCCCCAGCAATGGAAAAATGGTCGTTTTGACCTATAAATGCTTTGCAGTTAGAGTGTGTGTGCATGCATGGATCATTCAGGTGCTTTCTACAACTCTTTGTGCAACACAATAATGTGCTGGACTTGATTCCTTAGGTTAAATCTGGTCCTGAAGCTAAGCTTTTATTTAAAACAAAAACAGCCACGAACCACCACCATCAACAAACAAAAAATCCCAAACCAAAACAATGACTTCAGTAATTACTTCAGTAATTCCTTTCAGTTTTTAGAAGTGTAAACCAACAACTCTTTGCTTGTTTGATTTTTAAAGCCTGACTGTAAGAACAGCCTTTAAGGGGTGTAAACATTTATTTCACTGAGATGCCAAACTTGGAAAAAGTCAAATGATACCAGTGTGAGTAGCAGTTCTTTCAAGTTTACTTAATGATTTAATTGCCTAGATTGGGCAGTGAAATAATTATCTAAATAACATGCTTGATTTCCAAACTGAGATGGCTTCCTCAGGTGTCTAAACCTTCCAGTATTTACCCTCTGTCAAATTTTCTGCTTTTCCTATAGCCTTTCCTGACAGGATTTATAGTGTCCTTGTGTGTTTTCAGTGCCAAACTTTATCCATGTTGCCGTTTAAGTCTTTAAAGCCACCCAAGTTAATAAACTGTAGTATAAAATTAGTGCTAGAGTTAGGTTAGGTTATGGTTGGAGTCGATGATTCTGACAGTCTCTTCCAACTGAAATGATTGCATGATTCTAAAATTAAATACAGGAGTAAATGCAGACCTGATCATTTAATATTTATTTCACTTTAAAATTTTATTTTTCAGTGTGCTTCAAGATTTTCCCGTACATCGCGATAAATGCTAAACTCTTATTTTTGAATTGAGGCATTTTCCCCACAGTACATGATGCTTGTGTGCAGGGCTGGGAGGGCAGCAGTGGACACTCACTAACTTGATTTGTGCTTCACTTCTAGCCCTAAACTGGGTTTTTATTGTGTCACTTTGGCATCTTTAGCAGATGTACGTTATAGATCAGATATAAAGGAAATGTCTTTGAGGGGGGTATGGGACATTTTCTTTCTAAAATCTTTGATTCCTCCTTTCCTTTGTGAATAGCACAGGGCTACTGCTGTTACTGAAATGCTGCATTGAGTGGCAAAGGAGCTCTTACAATACAGCTGCTTCCCATCCAAAAATGCCTTCCTGGCCCTGCTGGCTCCTTCGGATATGCCTGACTATTGGAGAATCAGGAGCGATACTGTGCTGCTTTGACTAACCTTAATTAAAAAAAAAGAAGGAAATGTTTTTGAAATTAAAGAAAGATTGTATTTCTACCAAACTGTCTTGGATTTTCTAAAAGCAGCATTACTGTATTTTGTAGCTATATTACAAGTATGAAACAGGATTAGATTTAATACCGAGAGACGGTGATCTCTTCAAAGAGAGTGCTCTCATTATGCTTCTGTGTACCATAAGCTATATATTGTCAAGTAAGTATATTGTGTCACGGAAGTTACAAGTTCAGTTCAGGATGACTTAGCTTGGATTGCAGCAAACGGAATAGTTCTGGTTCAAGGCTCTTATAAGCTTCTCAAGTCTGAATGTTTGAACTCAAGATATAAATATCTCCTGCCTGTGAAGGCCAGAGCAGTTTGTTTGTTCTGCAAGAAGAACAGCTTGAGACTTCTTTTCTCCTTTTCTATTTATTTCATAATGTGTTTGCTTGTAGGCTTTTTTATTATTTCATTTTTTATTTTCTGCAGGTTTTTTGTCACTTCTGAGCACTCATGCTACTGTTAAGTAACAAGTCACACACTCCTGACTCTTGTTCAGTAGGGTGAACATACACTAACATCAAACTGAAACCAAAACTTGAATATCCAACCCTTATTCAACCCAGGTTCTATCTGCAGTAAGATGTGTCACTTTGTAGCATTGACTGCTTTTTATATGATAAAATCAGTCATGCTCCTTAAAAAGTTGATTGTCAGATATGCCATACATTTATTGCAAGCATTAAGGAAAATATAAAATTTCATTCATAGACAATAGAAAACCAGTCAGTGTGTGAAATGTTTACATTTTTTTAAGTTACGTTCTGCTGACTTGGGGCCTTCAAAACAGCATTGGTTTTTACAATTAAAAACATAACTGTTATGAATATTTAGTATAGGAAATGATATTTAATATTTGGTATGCGTTAGTAATTACTGAGTATTTTAACATGAAAATTTGCAGTGATTTTCAGGTTAACCTTGCGGAATTGTACAATGTGAGTCAGGTGAAAGCCAGTACTCAGGGGATGCGAGACCCCCTGGGAGGCTGTGTAGCAGGAGGCTGCGGATGGGCTCTATAGGCACCACATCTACGGTACTCACAGCTGGCACGTGGTGCCGGGGCGTGACAGAAACCCCGCACCGAGAGCACGAGTGCCCTGTGCCAGGGCAGGGCAGTCACAGTCCCCAGCTAATTTTGCACAAACTGCTGCTTACTCTGACTTGCCTTTAGAGATCTTCTGCTGGTCAGACCAATAAAATATGTTGTGACTTACTGCAACTACATGTGGAGACTGAGCAAGTGTAACACCTTCTGCAGGTTGCCCAGGACAGGAGCTGTAGGAGGGAGATGGGGGGTTGCAGATTGTGCTAATGCCAGGGATGCTCTGGCACACAGAGCCTTCCCCTAAAACCTCGTGGTTTCCTGCCATGTAGGTCGGGCTTCTGCCTGTCTTTGGCTTCCTGGAAAAAAAAATCTGGCTTTTCCGTTTCAAATGTTAATCTTTTTGGAGTTTCTTAGTTCAGTTCATCTGAGATTCCCACTTTACAGGCGGTGCAGACACGAGCCCCTGCCCTGAGCTCAGAGCAATTGCAATTCAGATAAATGAGCTGCTCCACCTTTAGCTCCTGGTGCAGAAACTGTTGTCCAAATATCGCATCCAAAATACATCATGATTGTGGGAACCTGACCTGTCTTTGTACGAATGAGACGAGGAAAAGAGGGAGGGTTAGGAAGTCAGTGAGCTTCCTTTTTTTGAAAGCCCTATGTAAGGCAGCAGCAATACTGAAAAAGCAAAATGGTCTTCTACATATATACTTTTGCCCTAAGCAAATCCTTGTCAAAAATACATCTTCCATAGCTTAGCAATTTTTGCCTTTTTGGGGCATTATTGTAGACCATGTAGACATGTTTATGTAACTAAGTTTGCTGCTAAAGCTGACAGATTTTATTTCCTTTTAGTTTTCTGATTAATAAAAAGAAATTCATGTTCCTGAAATTCAGACCTTAAAGGATGAAGATAGTATCATACTCTTGCACATTATCATTATGTATATCCATATGTAGATATAGATTTTTTTTTTTTGAGTAAATCTTTCTGATGTTCCAGAATTGTCACTGAGAGCTTTTGGTGAAAAAGGAAATAAAAGGAAAGATGAAAATGTTAAGACAAAAGCTGGGTTTTGTCCTTTGATATCTTACAAACAGGAGGTATGTATCTGGAAGATGACTGCCTTCTGCGGCTTCCCTCTGACTCAACTAATATTTTAAAATTGCTGCTGATACTCACTTTTGCTCAAGTCTGGGAATAAAACATGTTTGAACGGTGACCTGTGATCTGCTTCTGTTTTCCGCTGCTCTTTTCTCTGCCTCCTCACCTTCACATAGAATCTGCTTGTGATGGAAAAAAATGGCAACTGTGCTATATACAGCTAGTTTTGAAAAAGTGTAACAATGTAAAAATGAGTTCACTTTAAGCAAACTTACCCAGTTTCTCTGTTTTTCTGTTAATGTCATGCCAGCAACTTATATGCAAGCCTCCTGTCTAGCTGAGGGTCATCCATTAATTTATTTGATCTTAGGTTTCTGGCTTGGAAAGACATGAAAAATGTAGCAGATGCACATGTATTCTCTGTAATAAAATGTGAATTGGACACAGATTAAGCAGAAAAATATGTATCTGAATTCTGAGCAGAATTGCACACGCTTGTGTGCAAACATGGGTCCTAAATGGTATTTCCCATTTATTTTGATTCCTTTGGGGTCTGGTTATATGGTTTTGGAATACTTCATGTGACAAAATTAGTTGGTGTTTTGTTCGGTTAAGGAAGGGATCAGCATTATTCTTTCAGTAAGTGTCCCAGTCAGGGTAAATGGACTAATCAAGGACTACAAATACCCTCCAGTGTTTTCCAGAACCTGCACATCAGTGCTGATGAATAATTCCCTTTTACTGGTTTAAGTCTAACCAAACTTATGTTGACGTGTGCCAGACATTTAATGCAAAAACGTTGGGTTTTAATGCATAGCCAAGACACAAATGATGCTTTCTATTTGATAGAATTTAACACCACCCATTGTCCAAATGTTCTGTTTATTTAACTCTTGTTGTGTTGCTCCTCTTAGAGCAGGGAGGATGGAAGGAGGCCCATGCATAGTGGTAACATTGTGGCCCACCAAGCTAATGTATGGAAACTTGCAGAATTGCTTTCCTTTCCCCTACAGTTATGAATACGGTGGCTGCTCTAACAAGGCAGACAGACTGTGGGGATCCATAAAGGATCAGTCTGGGAGGCAGTGGTTAAGATAACTCATGGTCTGTAAAATCCCTTTTTATGAAGCACAAATGTTGAAGTGGTTTGGTGTCGGAGGCTGATTGCATCTCTGGGAGGGAAAGATGAAATGCTTTGGTGTAGTATGCGCATTGAAGTAGGCTGGTGCTCAGTTTAAACTTACACAAAAATAATAATAAAAGAAAAAATATGCATGTTTTGCTCAGAAATAGCAGCCTTTGGTAGCATCTGCTGAAGCAAGCAGAGCACAAGGAAGATGACAGGATGGTGGCACTGTGTCCCTGAATTGCAGGGTGGGCTTCCCTATGAGTGGAGCTGAGCATCTGAGAGCACAGGATTGTCTGGGTAGTGAACAGATGCTGGTAACACCTCGGACATTGGTACAAATGGTTTTGCTTCAGTGGTATCGACATCTGGCTGGGAGCTCTGCGGTGCTGTGGGAAGGCACTGTGTTCATACCATCGCTTAGAAAATTCACCCAGCTGTTAAGTTGAACAGGTGTCAGATGATGATCTCAAACAGTTGTTTTCAGATGGGGGTTTTAGCCTGTTATTTAGTGTCTTCCTACAAACACATAGCACTTAGCATCCTAACACTTAGATCTCTCAACTGTTAAGACTTTTCATATGCCACAGTCTTGATGAAGTTCAATAAAGCCAAGTGCCGGGTGCTGCACTTTGGTCACAACAACCCCCTGCAGCGCTACAGGCTGGGCGCAGAGTGGCTGGAGAGCAGTCAGACAGAAAGGGACCTGGGGGTACTAATTGACAGGAAGCTCAACATGAGCCATCAGTGTGCCCAGGTGGCCAAGAAGGCCAATGTTGTCCTGTCCTGTATCAAAAATAGTGTGGTCAGCAGGACAAGGGAAGTGATCCTTCCCCTGTACTCTGCATTGGTGAGGCCACACCTGGAGTATTGTGTTCAGTTCTGGGCCCCTCAGTTCAGGAAAGACATTGAAGTGCTGGAGCGAGTCCAGAGAAGAGCAACAAGACTGGTGAAGGGACTTGAGCATAAGACCTATGGGGAGAGGCTGAGGGAGCTGGGGTTGTTTAGTCTAGAGAAGAGGAGGCTTAGAGGTGACCTCATCACTCTCTATAACTACCTGAAGGGAAGTTATAGCCAGGTGGGGATTGGTCTCTTCTCCCAGGCAGTCAGCAATAGGACAAGGGGGCATGGGCTTAAACTCTGCCAGGGGAAATTTAGGCTGGATATTAGAAAGAAATTCTTTACAGAGAGAGTGGTCAGGCATTGGAATGGCTGCCCAGGGAGGTGGTGGACTCGCCGTCCCTGGAGGTTTTTAAACTGAGATTGGACATGGCACTTAGTGCCATGATCTAATAAACGGACTAGAGTTGGACCAAGGGTTGGACTCGATGATCTCTGAGGTCTTTTCCAACCCAGTCGATTCTGTGATTCTGTGATAATGCAGATAGTGAAACCTGTGGAGCACATACTTTCTGTGCTGCAGCAATCACTGTTACATCTCAAGATAACCTTTTCCCAGGAAAAAGAAACTTCATAATCAGGAGATGTGTATTTCTCAGAGTCAGTTAGCTATATATCTAGTGTTGCTCTTGCAGAAGGTAATATTGAATAACTGCAGATGTGATTACAGCCCTGTCAATTCTGATATGAAGAAGTGTCTTAAGTTCTTCTTGGCATTTTTTCTAGATCATACTCTTATTCCTTATAATAGAACTTTTATCCTCATGATGCTGTCTCTAGGTGGTCTTGATATCCAAATGGGACTATATAGCAGAAGCTGATACGGGTGTACATTTGTGCCAACAACGTGAAAGAGAATTACAATATTTGCATTGTGCCCAATTTCATGAGAATGTTTTTACCAAGCTAAGGAAACAGAAGTGTAAATGATTTAAGAAACCTAAATCCTTGTAAAAATTGTGAAATGTTCAGCATAAGGGTTTTTGAAGCCCAGTGTCCCTCTCACTAACAGTGACTGACAGCAGATGCTTAAGAAACAGGATGAAAACCATCAGAAGTTACTCCTTCAGAGACACCTCCTGCCTCTGTCAACAGTTTAGACTTGCTGAACATCAGGGTTACTGCAGCCACTGCAGCCGTTGGTGAATCCTGCTTTGCTGGTGCAGTACAAAGGAACAAGACCTACAAAAGAACCAGTAAGTTTGACACCTGTCCTGTGCACTTCCAGGGCTACTCACGGGTGTAGGAATCCGCTGCCTCTGCTACGAGTGCATCTTTTGGAAAGCTGTCCACCTTTTTGTATAACCTACTTGGTTATCATCCCTCTTATACCTATACAAATTTTGCTGTGCTACCTCTGTGAAGTCTTATCTTCCACATCACGTTTTTCAAGAGGATTTATCTTGTCTTTAAAGACAAAGGTTTGGCTTCTGCAGTGTGTATCTGAAATACTTCATTCCCAGCTCTGCCAATGATTCGCTTTGATTTTGGACAAGACTGTGTATCCACTTTGTGGAAGTAGAAGTAATATTATTTTTCTATAGAGATGAGCTCAAAGTTCTTTGATGTTTAAAGATACTGCACTGCTAGGTCTGCACTATCATAATGTTTTATTCATGAACTGGACAGTGAATAAAGCTTATAGTACAGTGAGATTATGAGATACTTCTTGAGAACCAGCTGAAATTTACCTAGTGGTTAAAATTCAGTACACAGCTGAATAACTGTCTGGCATTTCAGAAATATACATCTGAAATACATTGAGCCTTTTCCTTAAACAACATTTCATTGCATATTTTTTTGAGTAGGAGTAAGTAGAAGTTTTTTACATCATATCTGTACTTGCAAAGAACCTGACTCCTACGGCATCATGGTTAAATATGGTCTAAATTTTCTTATGAGGTGTTAAACCCCCTTGCTTTCAGGCTTTGCCGTCATTCTTAAAATGTAAGCAGCCCTTTGGTTCCACCGGCTTGCACTGTCTATATTTGCCTGCTTATCCAACCTGGTGTGCCAAAGTCAGTTTGCCGATTCTAGCTCTTCTAGAAACTGTTGAAAGAGCCAAGCTATATTTTTGCCTCATAACATGTTAGAGAAATAGTGATTTATTGCATTTACTTCCAAGTTGAAGTATGATGCAAGAGGCTGGTTCTCATCATGTTTTCTTGTGGTCTAAAGTGCCCACTAAAATGGATGTGTGTTTGCAATGCATGGAGAAAATTATTCCCATTACTGGCATAAGTGGCAACTTGCATGTGGGCAATGCTGAGCAAATGCTTCTAAATTTAACTGCTGCAATGTAATAAGAAGAAAGCCCTCTATCGTGTTGTAAGGTTCCTGTAGGAATCCATTCTCCCTGATGGGAGATGTGGAAAGGCTGTTACCTCCTTATACCTACTACCCACTGCTGCTTGCACTTTCTGCCTCACAGGATGATTCTTTTTTATGATGGTAACATGGTTTAGAAGATTTGGAAAATGTAGAACATTAAATCAGAAAGAAAGATCACTTGCTTGTCTGGCTGTTTGAAAATGGATATTTATCCTCCGTCATGGTGTAAACTGAAAAACAACTGCACTAAAAATAAAGGTACTATTGTAGTAAATGAGTCAAAATTGTATTGTTTCTCCTTGCATTATTCTAAATAATGCATGCTATCCGATCCTGTCTTGTCCTCTTCTATCCTGTTGGTTTTGTTTGGGTTTTTTATTTATGTGCTTATTTATTTATTTATTTTAAATTGATACTGCATTCCTTAAATGATTAAGCTGAGTTTCAGTGAAGCAAACAATGTAGTGAGGAATAGTGCAAAGCTGCTGCTGTGCCAGTTTCTCTGGGCCAGCTCAGGACTGAACTCCACTGAACTGAACAGCCTCTGTTTCCAAGTTCTCCATGAACAAAACTGCGAAACGTTTTAATTATTGACCTTCAGAGTGAAACAGTTGGTGCATTAACGTATAATGTCTCCTAATGTACTGTGTTTATTGATTCATGGTGCCAGAAGTGTAGGTAATAGCAACCTGACGTGCTTTTATAGCAATCTATTATTATAGGTAGTCATAATTGTTTGATGGCACCTCTTCTCCTCCTTTTCTCCTGAAATACTGTCTTCTATATTTTTCCTTCCTTTCCCTAAGTTCGTTGGTTCATCTGACCTCCTTATTAGTGTCTGTTTAATGACAAGTGCATGGATTTTTTTAATCCCTCACTAGATAATCAAAGAATTTCATATGCACCAGGACAAAACACAGATTTTCATAATAACATCTTTGCAGTTTTTCTCTGGGTCAAGCCCAATAAGAAAATAAAATATTTACTGGGGACCTAATTTTAAAAGTTGTTTTGTATCTTCAGAATAACGTAAATACTGTTTTGTTAAGAAAGGAAGAGTTGTTTTAGATTGACTTGTACGTGTGCTAAACTACATGTCTTATTTTTTGCATCTTTGCTCCTGGTTGTGGTCTTGGCAGGTTGAGAGCTTTGCAGGGAAATCTTCAAAAATGCTCTACAAATCTTTAGTAGATTAGGCTGTAAATCACATCAAAGTAACACTTGCTCTCATTATCTAGAAAAAAGCATGGCCTGCTGCAGAATTTTGTGGTGATTGTTGAATTAGATAATGGGGTTTATGCTGGTTCCGATAATCCCTGGTGTTGTAGATGGATAAGCCATTATCCAACAGGACATGCAACTTATGGAGATACACAGTAAATGACTCAAACTTGGATAGAAAAATGCTGCAGATGTTTAGGTAAAAAAAGGACTGAATGTCTATTTTTGCTGCATTTAATAATTCTCATAATGCACATGGTATTAAATGGATCTGGCAGGTTTTATTTTGCATATATGTTTAAAGAGAAGAATGCTTGATTGATTTAAGTGTGAGTGGCATGAACAGGATGTACAAATGCTCGTGTCTGCTGAGAACGAAAACCTTGAAAACACAGACACTGTGCAGCTGCTGTAGGTGACTAAGCCATGCTAGGGAACTGCTATAATAGTTTATTTTCATAATTTCTATCAATTTTGAGTCTTTCCAACTGATGATCAGTGTGGACAAATGTTTTCTTGCCTGGATTTGAAGTCAAGGCAGTGGAGTGTTCTCTTTATTAATAATATGAAAAACACATTATTCTCTTCATTCTCTTTCTTCAAGGAAAAAAGATAAGGCAAAATCTTGTAGAGACATGATAGATTAGAGGAGACTTGTAAAGTATTTTGAAAGGTTGGTGAATGACACGTAGTTTCATGAATTACGTGTCTTTCTGTATGTGTGGCCTGTAGGCAAAATTTGGTATGTGATTTTGATAACGAGACATCAGAGTGTAGTGATAGGTCAAAGCACTATTTAATCCAGATACTAAAGAATGCATTAGGCTGTGAATTATCAAATTGCTGACAGTTTTTATTCCAGCATTACACACTAGATTTCTCTGAAGCTCTGCAATGAAGAGAATAAAACCAGCATGTCTTATTTAAGTATGACTATTCATCACTTCTGTTGCATGTGGTTGAGGTCAGGCTCTGGAACCTGTAATGACCATTGCATATCAGCAGAGATGAGTAATAAAGGTCTCCAGAGGTGAAATATATTCCATCACCTGCAAGGGGTCTAGTGACATCTTCCCAGCACTATATGGTTTATGTTTCTAGTGCTTCTGAATTGATTTATCATGGTCCTGTCTCACTCGTTGGGTTTCATTACAGACAGAGATAGTCTGATATGGCTTCCAAATAATTTATTTTCCAGTTATTTTATTGGCTTTTCAGGTGCGCAACGTATTGATTGAAGCACCTTCAGAAGAACTTCATTTTCCATACATAACTGCAAGGGAAGGTAATGTTTTAGTGCGCTGTGCTGCCTACTAAGTAACTTGATGGAAGATGTAAAATAGTTTTTCAGAGAGCAGATAAGAAAGTTCTAGTAATGGTTGCAGTGCATTTATATTCCAATTCCTCCTTTCCAAGACTTATTCTACAAAGGCTGTAATTGTCTGTGCTTGGTCTCTGCCCAAGAGCGAGAGTTTTGTTGGTTTGAGGTGGGGGGAGGGTCTGTTTTTGGTTTTAAACTCAAGCCAAAATGGTTTAGTCATTATGCAGAGACATGAGAAAACTAAATAAAACAATTGTCCCAGCTGTCACTAAGCAGAAGTAGAAAAAATTGAAAAGCCTAAATAAAAAATGAGGGCTAAAATTTGGGGTTGAAAAATACTTTCCTTGAGAGGATAGTGGAGTGTTTTGATGAGGTTCAGCAGTGAGAAAATGTTCGGTTTTGTCTTGACTAATATAGTGCTTTTTACACTCATATGTCAATGTTCCTCGTGAAATCTGGCTCAAATACCCATGCTTAAGTGTCTTTCTCTGCAAGTCATGAACTGTGCCTGTTTTGTGATGTACTTACTCCTAGTTGTGTTGTTTGTTATGCATTTAGAAGGAGTTTTTCTCAGGCCAGGAGAACAAAAAAGAAAAAGTCCTTTGCTTGTCTGTTTGCCTGAGCACAGAGCAGCCTGTCCACTCTGTGGCCGTTTCTCCAACCACACCTTCTGCTCAGGACATGGGTGCATTTCTGCTTAGAATCGTTCTTCTGAGCCAGTCCCATGGCAGTGGGGCCCATCAGTCTAAGGGTCGTCCTTGAAGAACAAGGGAGAAGGTGGGCTCTGAAACATCTATGTTCCTGGGAACACTAAAGAAGTGCCTGGCCAGGGAGGTTCAAACAACCTCTATAGGACAGGAACACATTAGTTCTAAAGACTGCGACTCAAGGATGGCGGCTTTCCTAGATTTTGTTTCTTGGACTTTACAAAATTTCCAAAATGTGGTGAATTTTTACAGTTCACTAAGAGCAATCCCCTCTGGTCTCCTCAGTAATTTGCCTATTGGACAAAATTGATACAAAACAAATGCCCAACGGAAGATGAAAATAAAAGTGTGCTTGGCATTGGCCCAGTATTTGTTTTCCTAATATAGAGCTTTGATTTTTAGTTGGCATTGGCGGGGGGGTGCAACGTTTGCCTTGATTCTGTGGTTTTAGAACAGTCAATTATTGTTTGAGACAATTTGTTCTTAAAGCAGCCTAGGAAGCCAGATGATCATAAACGATAGTTGCCTAGTTTCTTTAATATAGCTATTCACAAAGCTCTTTTGAAGATGTAATTTCAGTCTTCATGATATTATGCTTGTTAGTCCTCAAAATAATAATAATTGCCATTTATAATGCTAGTGTGCAGTTGTTGCACTATAGCACTATGCTCTGGATAGTATTTATTCGATGTTTTTAATTGGAAGAGCTTAGAGCATTTCACAAAGCATTAATAATCCTTGCAATTGCCCTTGTAAAGAAAGTATTCACAGCCCCAGTTTCCATATAAAAGCAGACAGATATTGAGTCATTTGGCCCTAGGTTACATGACAAAGCAGCGGCAGAGTGAAAATACAACCTGTGGGTCCTGATCTCCAAGAAGTGAAATAAATCTTCTAACACAGGCAAATGTTTTTCACTGCATGTGAATTCCTTTATATGAACAGGGGGAATAGGGTAGGTTTTATGAGTGAGTGCTTATGGAATTATACACTAATTTTCTTGAAATCTTTCTCATACCTTTTTTTAAATTTTTTGTTCTTTTTGAAAGAGTAGAAGTAAAATTTTGCTAATAGGGCTATATAAGAATGGATATCTTCTGTATTGTTTTTTTCACTATAGTATTATAAAAAAATAATAGAATGTGCAGTGCTTTTGTAAGCATTTGAATTGTAGATTAGTATTTAACTGTTCAGCTGCACTGATATCAAGCGCTACCAACCAGGGCTGACACAAGTGATATGGAAATATAGAACAATGCAACTTCTGCATCTCTGAGGAGATTCAAATCATTAGCCTTTGTAAAGTAACGTAGAGTTGAACAGATATCAGCCATATGAGAATAGACACTTTTAATGGAGCCAAGCTTAGTCCTTGAATATAAAAATACTTTATTTCCAAAACCAAAATTATGCTACTGTAGCTTTTTTTTTTTTCTTCTTTCTGTATGCGAGGAGTTTTCTGTATTTAGAGCTATAAAAATCTGAACATTCAAATCAGTGTTATGGTTTCAGTAATTAATATTCTGCTACAAGTCATCATCTGTATAGCTTAGTTTGATGTCTTTATATCAGTTTCTCAAGAAGCATAACTACTTAAAATGGAGCTCCATATCACTGAAAAAAAGCATTTCTATATTAAAAAGGAAACAACTATCATTATGAGATTATGTGTCTGAAGTTGCCTTTCTTCATCTAGTACAGAGTGCTTTGTTCTTGATTTCTACTCAGCAAAGAGAGATTATTCCAATCCTTCCCATGGTCTGTACTATATTGAAATAATATTGATGGTTTTGCATTTTGGAAGATAAGAAAGGTGCAACCCAGCTGCACTTAGGATCTGATGTTGCTGTTGAAGGAAAGGTGGCTGGTGCTGTATTGATTTCTAATGTGAACCTTGCCCAAGTTCATTGTGTTACGTTGCTGTAGTGACATAGACTGTTTGATAGCCCCTGTGCAGAAAACAGCCTGGAAGGGTGCTCTGCATCTCAGGTCCTCAGACCCATGCTGACAATAGTCTTTTTTTTCTGCTGTTAATGATTTTGGAAAAATACTGTTGCTTTGCCCTACTGACTGGATTTTAAAAAGAAATATAAAAATAAAAATTTACGCCTTGAAGGCTTTGGTCTCTCTCTGTGGGGTTGGGCACTTTACTGAAGAGAAACTCTGTGAAACGCACTAAACTGGTTCTGTGCTGACTACCTAATGAGAAATGAGGAGTTGGTATTCAGATTTTCAACATCAGTATTCAGTCAGCAGTGCTGCATGAAAAGTTGTAGATTGAATATGTTATGAGTAAAGGTGTCAGATCTACTTCAGGAGAAATATTTAATGCTAGTCACAAACCATGCTGTTGTCATGATGAAATCCAAATGTTAAGTCGAATACACCTGATCCAGTGACCACTGATCTTTGTAAGCATCTGGTTTGGAGACTGCTGCATGTTTGTGGCCCATGTCTGAATAGCAGCTGTTCTTCCATAGTCAGAAAAACAAAACAGCAACAAAATATTTTCCATTTTTGAGACACATACCCTGTAAGAAAAGTCAGGTATTTAAGAGCAACAGCTACAAGGTTGCAGATAAGCAGAAGAAGAGAAAGGGAGAACTCTGCAGCAGTTCAGTTACACTTTCAAGTAACCAAATTACTTACTGATTGAAGAAAATCTGTGTGTTGATCCAAATCACTAGGTGACCAGTAATCTCGCTAGTCCAGTACATAACATCTGAGTACGAAATGCTCAAGAAGAAGTGCAGAACATGTTAAGAGGTTTCTTTAATTTCTAAACTGGTAGAGACCATGAGGAGTTGTTTTCAATAAGGTTTCCAAAATGTGCTGCAACACTTGCCAGGAACTCTAGACATTGTTATTTCTTTAAATATCATGCCATGACCTAAATATTCTCATTCTTTGTCTGCTTGATTGCTTTGCTATGGAACAGGGAAATCCATGGATTGGTGGCTTGAGAAAGATTGTTTTGCTTGATCAGGTTTGATTTGATATGTTCTTTGTTTTGCTCACTATACCTTTGTCATGGTGCTGTATTAAAAAAAGTGTCAGACCAGCCCTCCGTAGCCTGTGCTTTTGTTATACAGCACGCTTATCATGATTCCTCTGATTTTATCTATGTGAAATAATCTTTCAGTCTTTTAAGTCACTCTTTTTGAGGGAGTACTGCTATCACTCTATAATTAATCTTATACCCCTCCTCCCCAAACCCCCTTCAGCTCTTTAATAAATTGATTTAGCAATTTGGATTAAGCATAAAGCAGACTAATTCTGCAGCTAGAAATGGATTTAAACTTGTACTTTAATGTTTTGCTGAACCTTGGCCTAAATGAATACATTGGTTAAATCCGAAGTGTTTCTTAATTAGTATGCAGACACTGGTGAATGAATGTTATTAATTTCTTATTAGCTATTTTTGGATTAAGTTAATAAAATTACTGAGCATTTCATAAAGTCCTATTTATAATGTTTTTACTCTCTTGCGCTGCCATCTAAGTATGTGAATAATTTTTCAGGTCTTAAGTTTTCTTTTGTTCCTTAATGGATCAACACCACATTTCAGAAACAAAATTGTGTTTAATGTAGGACCCAAATCACACAATGCTAAACTTCAGCATGTAAGAGGTTTGAGAAATTCTTCACTTATCAAAGGCTATGAAAGAAACCTTGACTGGCCTTTAACTGTAACCTAATAATCTTGCCTGTATAGCTTAGAACACCATATAGGATTTCAGCTGAAATAATTTATGTTCACACAGTTTAGGACATGGGAACAAATCTGTTCCCTTTGGTTCCAACAAGCCGCATGCTGTAGCAGCTTTGTTAATCTTCCAATATATGTAAGACACACCACATTTCAGATCTTTGTGAGGAATAGGTACATGTAGACAAATAATAAAATGATTGTATGAATTACGTGGAGAAAGTTTTATAATGTGGAATGGTTAGGATTACCTACTTTCAAGGCCTGAGCTGCGAGTGCAGTGGGAAACGTGACACAGTTTGGCTGGTGGGTCTCATTCTCTCCCCTGCTCCCTTCCCTTTTTTCCTTAGTTCCCAGCCCGAAAGGTGAAGCTTTCCCACATCTACATCCAGTCCCCAGGGACAGGCTGCTGGGGGTCGTTCAGCCTTCCAGGGAAAGGTGCCTGGGCTGGGGCACCAACATCTGTGACCGTGACCTTCCTGTGAACCCCCAAACAAACTTGTTACTGTTTTTCTGCATTTCATGTGATATACGTGGCAAAGATTCACTAATAGCATTTGCCGGGCTATGCTACCTTTAAAACATTGCTTTTACAATGTCCTTTTTTCTCCTGCATGTTTTTTTTCCCCTTTTCTGCAGTATCTGGAGAGTATCAAACTGATAGTTGTGAACTGAGTACAAGCTTTTGAAGTCCAGACATTTAGAATATTGCTCGGCTTCAATGGTGGGAATAAGTGTGTTATTGAGAGATATTAAAGACAACTGGACTCCTAATGACGTCAGGCCTGAAAAAATGATTATTCTTTCAGTAGAACATTTAATTTCCGAAAATTAAATTATGCATCATTTCCAGATTTGTAATAAAGTAATTAGTGCCTGCACTTTCTCATTATCGACTGGTTTGCTCCAATTTCTTTATATGAAAGAGGCTTTGTCGTTTAGTGAGGAGTCATATTATAGTCAAGTTTTACACATTTTATTGTCTCTACTTCGGCTCCAAGAATTACATGTCTACTTGGGAAATGAATTCACAGTACCACAGAGGCTGGCAAGCTTCCAGATTTTAATTGCTTACCAGTGAGATTCAGGGCAGACTGCTCTTCCTAGAGTGGGAAGACGAAAAAGAAACAAATCAGCTTCTTGAAAAGAGTATTCACTGATACGAGAAACAAATAACTGCATCATAGTTATTATTGCATAGTGGGCTCAATGGCTCAATTAATAAAATCGAGAAACTAAGCAAAGTTGGAGCTGTCATGGTATTTAGCCAAGTCTTATGGCCTTTTGTAACTAACTTCTTTCAGGCAGACTGAGGTAGCTGCTGGGAAAAAGGGACTTAAGGTCAAAATTCATGGGAAAAGTTGAGAGGGAGGAGAGGCTGAGAAAGCTCTGTAGTAGCAAACCAGATAATTAGTCCTGAACACGTCAGCTGTGATGTAAAGGGACTGTGCAAGGAAATCAAGTGATGAGATCCTGTTTGTGAAAGCTGAAAAATCTGGATTTTGATCTCTGGCTCCAGCAGCAGCTCCTCTCAGGGCCTGTCATGCCTTGTTTCTGGTGTGCTCTGTCTGCAAAGGGGGAATATATTATTTCCACCTTATTCCTAAAGATGTCTTCCTCTCTCTCTTTTAAAGTATTTTCCATTGTATAACTTCATATCGTTGCATTCATGTCTCCGTCTTGTAGTGTGCAACCACCATGATACCAAAAAAGCAGTGAGAATAACAGACAGTAAAGGACTCGTGAAGGGTAAATATCTGAAGTGAAATAGTAACTGTAAGTGTAGGAAGTTCTTCGCAATTTATTGCCATCAAGCTGTCTAGAAAACATGTTATTTACTTGATGCAGCTTCAAAGGGGATCATTGGCGCTTTGAGGAAGAGGGTGATGTTGTGTTTTACCTGCTGGCACTACTGCAGCAGCTGCATGAGACTGCAAATTGGAGAAAGAGGAAAGGGGACAGTGTTGGACAGGATCAAGTTTGAGAAAGAGTCCACAAAGTGAAACAGTTACTTGGTGATAAAAAGTGAATTATGTTTTGGCCACGAAAGTGGGTAGAGAACTAGTGGAGCTCTACTAGGAACAATCTTTATTGCACTGTGCCAGAATAGATGAATAATAACATGCCTGAATTTGGATATGAGCAGCTTGGGAGATTGTGGAAGAGGTGAGATGTGGTAATCAACAGCTGTAGGCGAGCGTGGCAGCTGGAAGGGTGGCTGGATTGGTGCAGGGGGTCTGTGTTCCAGGGCTTGTTTACCTGGAGCATGGACAGCCTGACATCTGGTTGTCTTCTAATGCAACTCCAAGCCTTTACGTCATTACCTCTCCTGAGCTTTCCTTTCATACCTGTTAATTGGCTTGCACTAATATTTGAGCAACCCCTGTACTTTTCATCCTTTTCATTGCCAGCCTGGTAAATGACAGGAAGGAGATCAGTATGGTTTAGCTGAGGGAAAAATATCGCAGTGCAGTGCAACATGGGCACTAAAATACGTTCACAAAAAAACAGGAAACAGACTGCTTACATGACTTAGGATCTCTTCATCTGTCAACAATTACGTGCTCCAATAGGTTCTGTTTACTCCCAAGATACTAATAATACACATGCTAAAAAGACCTCTGGTTAGATTTGTCAGATCCAGAACGTTATAAGCCTTGCTATTCATTCACTGATGTTCACACTCACCAATGTTCATGCTTGTTAAATGTAACACTCATTAAAAATGTATAATCCATATTCATCATTTTAGTTATCCATCACTAAATCGGATTAATACATCACTGTACAATTTTACATTCTTTTTACAACTTAATGGAAATGATCCATTATTCAAATACTAAGCATTGCCCATCTGCACCTTTTTTTTGTCATCAGCTGTGTCACCCATTAATGAGTGACAAAAAGAGTAATGCTGGCAAATGTATTTGGAGATCTTCAAGATGTTGTTGCCAAGCCCCCTTGTAGGGCTTGAACAGCCTTCTGAGTCACTGCCGTTCTTTTGGCTTCTTGTCCATCCTCGGGTGGGGTGCTCCTGTTTTGGCAATGCCTCTGGAGGACAGAATCTCTGTGATTGGATTAATGGATTCCCTTATTATGTCTGATGACTTTTCATATTTCTCTTTTTAATCCATTTTTTAAAAATGGCCTCATGTCTTCGCAGCTTCTCTACCACGAGAGGAGGTCTGTTTTAATCAAAACACTGCATTAAAGGGATTTTTTTGGTTAATATCTCATTCTTTTGGCCAATACTGCCATATAAGTACCATGTAGCATTGTCACGTATTTTAAAATTCTCTGTATCTGGGATAGGCAGGACATTGTATGTGTTTCTATTCCAGTTCATGGTTTCTGAGTACACTAAGGGGGCAACAGACAATATGGAGTCATACTTCAATATTAATCACAAAAATAACTATAAGCATAAACCTTACTGATTTGTTGTTGTTGTTGTTGTTAAATCTGCATTTAACTTAAGCGAAACCTTCACTCTGAGATTTGTCCCTCGGGATTTCCCTACCTCTGTTATTGATTCAAAATTTTTTTGTCTTGAACAACATCTCCAGAGGAGGTGGTTGCTGAAAACCAATGTGTAGCAGGCAGTGCTCAGAGGACAGCCCTGTGCCCCAGACCTGTCACCGTGGGGCTTGGGAATAGGATCTGAAACCTTCTAAGAGTCTTAGCAGCTTCTCAGCCACTGTCCATGCTAAATGGTGCAATTGTAGGAGAAACTCCTAGAAACCTCTTCTCCCATTAATAGTCAGCAGTTCCCTAGCAGGTGTGCAGGGTGCCTCGATTTCTGGACAGTTCATGTCACTCAGTGCACAGGGCTGAGCAATACTAACCAGAATTAAGAGTTTTGCAAGAAATGCTGAGGGAGAGGGATGGAAAAAGGGTTGGGGAGAGGTAACTGTGGGTCTGGTCATCAGAGAAAAGAAATTACTTTACAGCAGCTGTGAAGATTTGTACAGCTCATGATGTATTCTCTCTCTCTGTATATATGGTATTCGCATGTATGTGTAGTTCCTTTGGCCAGGGTCTGCTGGGTTGTACGCATAATGTATTCTTTTAGAAATACCTTTTAGTAAACACAGCATATTCCCTTTTATTCTTTTGTTTTCCTTTACCATTCGTTTTGCCCCCGCACTTCATTCTGTTTGGACATATCAAAGAGCTGGTTGTCAAGGCTGCTGTCAGTAGGGATGCTGGGCAGGTGACGTGCTGTGGGGACAGCAGGGACACCTTTTGCTTCTGTCCTTTCCTCTCTCAGCCTGTGCCCAGGAGCACTCCCAGGAGTGGCGCAGGGCCCTCCTGAACCTTTTTCCAGCTGTTGATGGTCTCAATTGGCCATGTGTGGAGTCAGGTCTTCCGTTTTTTGAACCTGCTGTTTTCCTCCCTCTTTTCCTTTTTCTTTCTACCTTGTTTCCCGTGTCTGCCCTCTGCCTTCTCTCCCGAGAGCTGCTGTTACGGGGCACGGGTGCAAGCTGGGCTTGCCGGCTGTGAAAGGTTTTCACAGAGGAACCTTGTCGGAGGCTGAAAGGTGAGAATTGTTTTCTGTTTCCTCAGTAAACACTTGAAAAAAAGAAGCTTTGACAATGAAATAAACCTTCAGAAGTGATGCTAGAAGTAAAAGTGAAAATTTTCCAGTGTGGAAAATGTCTCAGGCAATGTGTGTTTTAATTACAATTACAGGAAAGCAAACAAAGAAACCCATGAAGTCTACAGTTTTGTTTTTTTCTTTGATAATGGTAGCTTTATGAATTGCTGAGAGAGAAGTGTTGCCATGCTGGGAAATCATCAGATTCACCCCATGCTTGCCCTATATCTGTAAGGCAAAACCAACTCCACTTTATGAATTTATCTAAAGCTTATTCGCAGCTGCTGTAAGTTTCTTCGCAAACTGAGAGGGAATCTGAGTTACTGATCACTCTAAAGTAAGGTACTTTAATAACAGAAAAATAAAGAAAACAACAGTAAATCCTACATCAATATTTTAAACATTAAGCAAACATATTTCATACACTATCAGGCAGTCCTTTCCTAGTTGTGTATTTAACAGCAGATTTTTCCTATGCACCTCCAGTGATGCTGTGAGTTTGTTCATGTGTTCTGCAACAATGTTTGATTCCACCTGCATGTTTCCAGCTCAGGAGAAAGTGATCAGATAACCTATACAGAGGGGATGTGAGGTTTGTCCTATAGCTAAAAAATGATGACCCAATTTGTACTGACCTTTTGAAGTGTTTGGACAGGTTCTTACATGATGAACATTTTGTTTTAAGGTTTAGTGGTTTGCTGAGATTACTATTTCCATTTCCTATTCTCATCTCCCTGTCTGCCCAGCCTTCATATTTCCTTCCCAGATATATATTTTCTGTATGTCCTTGTGTCTTTTTCATTGTGTTTTTCTCTGTCTTTTCTAATTCAAATTCCTTTGTTCTCTTTCATCATCAAATAACCTCACCCACATCCTTACCCTGACTCTGTAAAGCCTTTCAGCAGCAATCCCCCTCCGAGATCCCCTAATGTCAGAAATAAAACAAAATAACAGAAGAAAAAGCCCAATTTAATGATAAATGCATCTTTCTCAGCTTCAGTATTTAGCCTGCATTGTTTCACTGGGGCTGTGCACTTTGTTCTTACCGTAGAGACACTTCCTTGGAGAACTTGCAGGCTGAAAAGCACCATCGGAGAAAGGAATTGGTTGAAGAGGTCACCATGTATGTTGGACAAAAAAAGCCTGTACTAGAAAAGAAAGTTGGGGTTGCTTGTAAATGGTGATAGTGGGTCTTTAGTAGGGATATAAGCTGCAGAGGAATCATTTGCTCGGGAGAGCTTCTCATGTGTAAGGGGCATGGGAAGGAGGGAAGACGTGGTGGTGGAGAAGGGAGGCAGGAGAGTAACTTCATGAGAGATCAGCACAGTTTCCTGGACTTTCTGCTCCAAGTTCAGTGGAGCTTCAAACTGGAACGAAGAACTTCGGATGATAGTCTGGCCTTTTCAAAAGATGAAGGCATTTGTATCCTGCTTAAATATTTAAAGAACACAAGGAGCACTTTGAAAAGACTGAAGCATTGAATGAGGCAATTAAAAGAGAGAAGTTCCTGCTGAGACCTTGTTTTTGATGATGTGTGCTGGAGAGCTATGAAGCAGGCTGGTCCAAATGCTTAGTACACGGAAGACAGCAGATAGTAATTGCTTAAGGAAATGTGTGTTGTAAAAAAAGTGAGCAATGCAGAAGAGGTCAGTGTCCCCAATTTACTCTTGAGAGCCACAATACAGTTCTGCATGTTTGTTTTAGAAAACCGTGTACTTGCATGGCAGCGTGTAATACCCCTCCGTACTACTGAAGTTAGGAGCCTTCCAGCATTGTTTTACTTGGTTAAAATGATTTCATTCAGCCTCTGCCCATCTTGTCATTGACAAATGATGGGACATCCCAAGATTTGTTGTGCTCTCTAGATTTTTGAAAATTCACAGATTTTTCATGGCCAAAAAACTCTCCAGAGGAGTTAATGGTAAGATTTATCAGTCAACCACCCCCACCTCCAACCCTGCTACCACAAGGATTTGTGTCCTGAATGAGGGTATCTTTGATATAGCTAGGGGTACCCGTCATGTGCTTCAGAGAAGTATAAAGGGGAAAGGCTGAGGTCATTCAGTAGCGGGTATTCACAGCTGAAAGAATCCTGGGAAAATAATTGGCTTCAGAAGACTTTTGATTTGTGATTAATTATTCACAGCACAATTTCTCTAGCCCATCTTGGTCTTATACTTTAATCTCTTCAATTTGTCTGGCCTTCGTTGGTTTTATTTGTAAGTTCATTAAAATTAATCTTTCTGAAAAACAAGTCTGACTTTGAATATGATCTTGTGCGATGAATGTGGACATTTTGCTTTGTTACACGCATATGTATCTGGGGGAGCCGCATATGAGAGGGTAGTCATGCGGATTAGATGAATGTGCAATCAGCTGTCTCCAACTGTAATATGTTACACAGCTGCCCTTCTGCAAGACAATGGAGCATCTGCGTGGGCATGTTCCACACAGCGGCACTACCTTTACATAGCTGTCCATTTTTTGAAAAAGATAAAAAGCACCACTATGACTGGCTTAAAATTATTTGTAAGTGGCCTGCAAGTGCACAGCTGAGGTACGCTGTAGGTGCTGTGTTTGCTTTCTAAGACCTCGTTACATTCCAGGTGCTCACTGCTGGTATCTTAGGGCTGGGCTTGCACAGGCACTTCAATGATCAGACGTTCCCTGGCACAGAAAGGGGCAGCGCGTTTCCCTCTCCCTTCGCAGCTTCGGGGAAATCACACCCACATCGTCCCCTCGGTGGGCACTCGTCTCCGTGCAGCTGTGGGCGAGCAGGGCAGAGCATGGGTCTGGCCGACCACTCTGGGAAGGGGAGCGGTTTGCAGCCGGACTTTCTCGCAGCAGTCTCTGCTTCTAGCTCCCTTCCCTCACTGGGAGAAACGTGGTACGAAGGTGGGAGCAGTGGCCTGTGGCGGGGGAGCAGGGCACGGGGCAGCCTGTGTATCTACTTCTGAAAGCCTCAGCAAGCAGTACTTTGCTTAGAGAAGCAGGTTAGCGTTGTGGTTTGTCAAAAGCAGCTGAAAGGTTGGGTAACATAGGATGCTGAAGAAAATATTGGTGCTAACAAATTTAGCTGTTAATCAGGGTTGATGCGTGGTTTGTTAGACTGGTATTTTAATATATTTGTTAACAGAAAACAGTGAAATATTGCTTGGGCAACTTAGATATTCTCATTACTACATCTCCCCTGGTGTATTTGACTGGAAAGTGGTGTAGGATCCCCTCTTATCTGGGATTTGCCAGGTACTCTTTTATATAGTTATTTCCTTGACTTTCATACGCCCTCTTTTGATCTCCTTAGAAGTATTTCTGTATCTATCAGCAGATACATTCTTTATCAGGTAACAGTGTTTCATCTCAGCCTTTTTCAAAGTTATAATGATGCTCTGCTAGTTCATATTCCAGGAGGAGTAAGTATCACCTTGTTTTAGTTGCTATGAAATTATTACTTTGTTTTTGTCCTCTATATAGATTTTAAACATGGTTTAGGGCTCAGCTGAACATAGCTGAATTTGCTTAGACCTTTTTTTGTGAACAAAATAATAAGCTTGAATTATTATTTCTTAATTAGCAGTCCCTAGTCTTTGCTGATAAAAGTCTCTTTGAAAATGGATCCAACCAAGGTTGCTATAGTGCTAGAGAATACTCATTAGTTATTTCTGTCCATGAGACTGTTTCAGATGTTTCCCCAGATCCTAGTGCTGATACTTGGGATGACTGGCAGTGGATGGGGGGGAGTTTGGGGCATAAGTCATCAAAACAGGAGGTCTGCAATTTTACAGTTGGCCAGTGGGGACCAGAAGCAAGGGAAAATAGGGTGGAAGTGTGTAACCAGCATGGAGGGAGATGTAGCACACTGGTGGTCGTGCTGTCGTTTAGGTACGCTGCAGTCAACCTAGCTGAGGATCAGCTTGCTTTCTTCTTGTGTTTCAAAACCTGGTATGAGGGAAGAAGGGAAAACGTAGTACTTTCAGGGTCCTGTGGTAATGAACCTCACTGCAGAGTGCCCTGCTTCAACTCACAGCACATCCTAGTAGAGCATTTTGGAATTACACAAAGACTGACTGTTGGTATCATGTCCTAAAATCTGAAAGCACCAGTGAAAGCTTCACCACTCTGGGGTGATGAAACATCCCATGGAGGTAAGGGGATGTGTTGCACAAGAAAGGGAGAAGCTGGAACTGAGAGCTTCTAGCGCTTGGCTGGATCTGGATAGGGGACAAGCGAGGAATCACAAGGTAATATGGGTGGTATGAGAGGTTTACTTGCAAGACGCGAGACAGTGCTGTGCTACGTGGTCAGCTTGCTTGTTCCTCTGTTCTGGAAATTTTAGAAGTAGTTTACCAGAGACAAAGCAACTGGACCTGAGGTGAAGTGAATTAATGTCATTAACCTTCCTTTTGTGTAAAACCTCAGGGATCCTGGAGAGAAGCCTGTAATATCCCACAGATAAATACCAGCCACTATTGGATGACCGTATTGAATGCTTTATGGAAGGACGGCATGATTTAAAATGCATACAAAAAAGGTAGTGGGTGTTTACATGTGCTCACATTTATCGATGCCAGTTTTGATGATCTTACAGGGTCTCCTCCCATGAGACACAAACACTGCCTAGTAAGAATCCGAAATACTCATTTTGCCTGTCGGGGATAGGTGCCATTTAAATCTGCGCTGAGATTTGAAACCTCTTCCCAGAAGAGCTGTTGATTTGTTTTTGCTAATAAATAACACTTGGAGCTTTACATGTAGGACCCGGCACATACATTTTTCTTCTTCCCAATGTTAATCTTAAGGTCTGTACTGGGTGGGGGGCAAGGGAGCAGGGGGAGAATCCAAACTTTAAACTCTCTTGAATTAGCCCAGTGTCTATCTCATTGTTTATTTCTTGGGTGTTACAGATACCACCACAATGATATGGGACACAGTTTAATCCTCATATCTTTTTAATTTTGGAGCTTGATTTGATAAGATGTGGTACTTGGTGTTTGGTTAAATACTGAATGCGTCACTCAGCTGACTGCAGAGCAGAATTTAACTTTTCAGAGGTTTGCCTTAACTCCTAGCTTTTTAGCTTTCAGAAGCTTTGCTGAATTTGAGGTTCAGAAAAGAAACATGATATCATCAGGCAATGAATAGTCTTGTTACAAAATACTGTTATCAGCTCAGCCATTTGTGTATCACCAACTTGAAGTTACGCAAATACTTAACATCAACTGCATTTGCTTTGCCGGTTGCCTTCAAGGAGAAAATATTCAGCTGACAAATTCAGAATTTCACAAATTTAAGGACTTGCTAACAGCTTATTGAAGGTGTTTTTCTACTGGCGGTGGTGTTTTTTGTTTTGTTGTTGTTGTGGTTGTTTTGTTGTTGTTGTTGTTTTTTAATTGTGTTGCTTCTGTGGTTGGATTTCAGGTGCATACACACTGGACCGTGCTTTAGAAGTCTGCAGTAGCCTGTGTCTAGACTTGACCCAGGCTGGACACCAGGTGCCCACCAAAGCTGCTCTGTAACTCCCCTCCTCAGCTGGACAGGAGAGAGGAAATACAAAGAAAGGCTCATGGGTTGAGATAAGGACAGGGAGATCCCTCAGCAATTACTGTCATGGGCAAAACACACTTGACTTGGAGAAAATTAATTCAATTTATTACCAATCAAATTGTAGTAGGATAATGAGAAGATAAAAACTAAATCTTAAAACATCATCCACCCACCTCTTCCTTTTTCCCAGGCTTAGCTTGACTTCCAAATTCTCTGCCTCCTCCCCCAAGTGGCTCGGGAATGGGGGTTTTGGTCAGTTCATCACGCGTATCTGCCACTCCTTCCTCACTCCTCACACTTTTCTCCTGCTCCAGTGTGGGGTCCCTCCCACGAGAGACTTCATGTACTTCTCCAACATAAGTCCCTCCTACAGGCTGCAGATCTTTGTGAACTTCTCCAGCGTGGGTCCTGAGGGGTCACAGCTCCTGCCAGCAAAAGTGCTCCAAGCCTGAGCTTCTCTCTGCACATGTCCACAGGTCCCGCTGGGAGCCTGCTCCAGCGCAGGCTTCCCATGGGGTCACAGCATCCTTCAGCTGCATCCACCTGCTCTGGTGTGGGGTCCTTCATGGGCTGCAGGTGGATCTCTGCTCCACTGTGGATGTCCATGGGCTACAGGTGGATCTCTGCTCCACCATGGATGTCCATGGGCTGCAGGTGGATCTCTGCTCCACCATGGATGTCCATGGGCTGCAGGTGGATCTCTGCTCCACTGTGGATGTCCATGGGCTGCAGAGGGGCAGCTGGCTTCACTGTGGTCTGTACCACGGGCTGCGGGTGAATCTCTGCTCCAGCAGCTGGAGCTCCTCCTGCCCATCCTTCCTCACTGACCTTGGTGTCTGCAGGGCTGTTGCTCTTGCATATTCTCACTCTTCCAGTTTCTGTTGTGCAACAAAGCTTCCCCCATCTTAACTTGGTTATCCCAGAGGTGCTACCACTTTTGCTGATGGGCTTGACCTTGGCCACTGGTGGGTCTGTCTTGGAGCCAGCTGGCATTGGGTCTGTCAGACACAGGGAAAGCTTCTAGCAGCTTCTCACAGAAGTCACCCCTGTAGCCCCCCTGCTACCAAAACTTTTCTGTGCTTTGTGTGTGAAAACCAGCATTTTCTTATGATGGCGTATTTGAAAAAATGGAAAACTAAAATACTTGACTAGCCATATGTTGGTATTCTCCATGGAAATTCTGCCACTTTGGCCTACAAGTAGTGTGTGGTAGAAGGATGGTGGTTGTTATTCGTCTGGTCAATGGTTTCATCTTGATTCATTGGATTTCTCTCACCACAAGTATATTGCATGTGAATCGCTACTCACCGTGTGTCCCAACTGATCTAACCGGTATTGTCTCCTTTCTCCAAAGGGGCTGAAATTGGGCAGTCAACTCCTGCTCACAGTTTGCAATGGAAAAACTAATGAAATGCTCCAATAATCATGTAGTTTGACCTTCGTTCCCACAGTAATGAAGACTGAGAGGCAACAGTAGCCCATCTGAAAGATTTAAGCATTTGGGATTGATGTTGAATTGGGATAAGGCCATCAGTGATATGACAAAGAATTACTGAAGGCTTTAAGAAATAACTCATGTCTTATAGTTGTGTTAACAGTCAGTCATAGATAGTACTTCCATGTACTGTATTTCATTATTGCAATGCCTCTCACTGCTGGGAGTTTTGTCTGCTTGCTGAGAAACTTGGGAAGGCAGTTTCTTTTGCCGATCCAGTATTTTATTGCACTTCTTGTAGTTCTGTATATGTTAGCAATGCCAACTGAAGGAGGAATTATGTTTTAATACCTGTAAAATAAGAATACTACTGCTTTGTGCAGTTTTCATCAGTCATGTCAGCAGCATTCCTCTCCTTGCGCCAGGTGATCCCAGGTACAAATCCAGCTTGGAGACATGGACAAACTCTATCAATTACCTCAATATCTCAACATGGTATATAGAGTTTTGGGTGAGATGTTGAGCTATATCCATGCTTGAAGTATGAATTCTGAAATTATAGGCACAGTCTATGAAAAGTGTAGAGTAATTTAGGATATGATGTAATGTATATTTTTCTTTTGTAATACTTCTTTCACAACCTTTATAATTTGGATGCAGCCTCTACAGAAACAAGCATTGGTATTCAAAAGGTTTTCCATTATAAGTGTCTCCATTAAGTAAATAGATGTAGGAGTCATAGCAAAGCAATTTGTTGTTTAGCTGTATAAAACAGCAGTGATTTGTGCTCATTGCATTTTAAAACAGCACAGAAAAGTTAGAGCAGAATTTAGGAAATCACTATGCAGTTCTTGTTCACTGTTACAAAAAGTTGAGTGATGCATACAAATAGCACTAATTAATTTTTCAGTAGGAAACATACGCTTCGTGCATACTGATTCTTCCAACACTGGCATGAAGCTGGTTACACTATTGCTATCCTGGGAGCAAGAGGCATTTCCTGCAGGGAATTGTAATGTGTGTAGAAAGGTGTTACACAATCAGCACTTGTCAGATCTACAGTCTCGTTGACTGGAAGCATTAGAAATTGAAAACTGTATCATTCTGTTTTTACCTGTTATTTTATTTGAAAATGTATGAAATTGAAATGTAATTTTCAGATTTTTTACTTTAGGTGAATTAGACTATGATCAGGCTGTAACAAATGGGAGGATTACCGTGGTGCTTGAGTCAGGGTTGATGGCAAGCTCTAGGCAATGACAGTCTTTAAATGAGCTGAACTTGTTGCTTGTCGAATGATATTTGTCAGTAGAGCAAGTTTAATGTCATATTTTTAATAACAGTGAGGCTTTGTGGGCTTGTACAATTCTATTTAAACATGTGTAGAGTTCCCTTCTTCCTTTTAATGAATGAAGACTCAGAATACTTTATTTTTCTAGTATCAGACTGCAGTATTCAAGATAATCCTGTAAAAAAAGACTAAGTGGTAGGTAAGGGCTGCAACTGTTAAAGCTGCTTCTTTGCTTGTAGCTTTTTTTTTTTCAAATGCAGTGAAGAGTGGAAATGTATATGAAATTTCTGTACAACAGGAAGCTGAATTGATTGTTCTGACAATATGGAGAATAAATTTTCTGAAATGTTTTTTCAGCAGAAAAGTGTGTTAAAGCAATACGTGACTCATGATAGCTAAAGCTTCAGATAATTGAAGCAATGCCTCTGCACATCCACTATGGATTTGGCCCATTAATTAGTTTTCATCCTAGATGACAAAGCATGAGAAGCTGGAAAAGTTATCACCAAAGGACAGAGTTTGAAAATATCGGTACATGGGTTTTCATAATCACCGTCACTTTGCACTTCCCTTTGATATGGCCCTACATAGTTTTCCTGGGACAAAAGTGCAGTCTGCAGAATTAGAAGTTGATAACACCTGGCACCAGAGAAAATCTTTCTGCAGCTCTTGCGTTGAATAACTTGGAACTAATTAAGGATGGGCTTGTTTGTGGCTTTATGAGTTGACCAAATTGTGTTTATGCCTTTGCAAAATGTCTAAATTACAGTCCATGGCTTGGCCGAAGCCCTGGGATTATTTATCCAGACATGGAACAATTAGAAAGTCTTTTTCTTCCCCTGCCCACGTCAGGGTACTTAGTCTGCAAACTGCTGCTGTAATCTCTTGTTTCCTGAGAAAGGGATGACTTGCTTTTGATATATAGCACAGCAGACATTTGGCTCAAAGAATTGAGGATGTTGAACAGTCTGACCACAGAATGCAACAACAGAATTGTAAAATTTTGAGTATTAGTGAAATAATTGCTATTGACTCCACTGGATGCCAAGTCAGCTGTTAGAAATGTAGAGCACTACACAAATTCCAGTGTTAACATTGTCAGCACCCTCAGGGAGCGTGATTTCTAGCTCACTCCCAGCCTTTCTTTATGTTTATAGAAAATTCTCCTGTTGCTTAATCAGCTAATACAGAATGGTTTGGAATATTTCTGAGATTTCTTTTGTAATTCTCTCTGGCAATAGCGATTCATCCTGCCAGGCAAAGGGCTTGAACAGTTTTTACAAAACTGATGTATCAAGACCATTCTTAGGTACCACCTTGCATTGCTGCTGTGAAGCTCTGGGAGCAGCAGGGAACTTGATTTCACAGCTCTGGTGCTCTAATGCATAGCCAGAGCCTTTTTAATAGAGCAAGACCTTTCCGCAACTGAAAGATTTGAGCCAAACTGAGAATTAGCTAAGTGTTTCTAATGATTTTTCATCCCTACCTACTTTGTAACAAAACACCCAGCTGAACAGCCTTGCTTCTTGAAATTACATTTCTTTATCCGCTCTATTGAATTTTGGGTGCGTTAAATGACTCATTCATTCTTTGTACTACTCAGAGTGTAAACTGCTCCATGGTGGGGGGGGGCAGAGTTTCTCCTGGTGTAAATAGAGTTGGTGGGAAGGACAAGTTTCAAGCCCCCTTCTTTGAAGAGACAGCAGAATGTTGTTTTTGATTTTTGATTGGTCTGTGTTAATATTAGAGCAGTACAAACAATTTCTATCTGAAAGAGGAAAAGGAAAGCACTCTGGCTAACCCAAACAAAGATTTGTTGTCAGATGGTAAGGACGGGGTAAGGTAATACTGTTGAAAGTGATATTTTACTGTTAATGCTAGAGCATTAATAGAGGTATTGAACTTGCACTAAAAAAATAGTCTGAATTCAAATCTATTTTATAAATACAATTTTATTTGCATCCCAAAACTTTTGATGAAAATAAGTATTTATAGTAAAGTAAAAGAGAGGTAGAGTTTGTAAGAGAGAGGAGGGTTTTGTCATCTCTCTAGGTCGCAGACCCACAGGGAAAGTGTGCAGAACAGAAGATTTCTTAGGAAGGCAGTGAGCCTGTAACGTGGCTGGGGGTTTACTCTCCCTAATTGAGCTATATGACTAGTTTTATGCCCCAGTATGTTTTTTGATATTGCGTTTCAAAGCCCCCTTATGAGATCCTATAGCTATCTGACAGCCTGCTCTATATGTTGTACAGACAAGTCTATGTGTAGAATGAATCCCTCTGATGCCTTTCGTGGACAGCTTTCCCCCTCCTTTCACAACATGTCTCCTTTTGTAGCACTGATTGGACTGTCTGATCTGTTCCTTTTAGATGTTTCTCACTCAGATTCTTCTCCCCAGAGTCTTGTGGCAGATGATTATTAAGGTTATTCTTCTTCCATTTTTTTAAATTGTAAACTGGGCTTTGTAGCTTGCATTTATATATACGGTACAGTAGAATATCTGAAGTACGTATCTCACCGTGTCTCTCTATTTCTAAGTCATTAACAATTTTATTACTGTTTCTGTATCTATTAACTGTAGGTTTATATTATCAGTAATTTTTTGACCTTTTTAGCCTCCTTCTGAGTCTTTGATTTACTTTAATATTGACCACTTTTGGATTCAAGCTATTACTGCTTTACTTCTCTCCTCTACCATCCCTTAGCAGAATAGATTATTCTTAAAAGGTATAATCTCACTTTTCCTGCCAGCCATAAATGAAGCATTCTCATTCCCTCTCTGGGCTTTGTCTTTACAACTCTTTCTTTGTTTTTCTTGCCTACTTTAGATTCTCTCTACTTTATTAATGCCCTTTTGTAATGAGTGCCCAAAATGGCATGCAGTACTTTAAAGCACAGGTGCTAAATAATTTATTTTCTATGAATAATTCAGTCCATACACTGTTAATGAGCTGATCCTGCCTCCTCAGAAGCATCCATTGTTCGTAAGTGTGTGTGAAATTGTTTGTGCAAACACATTTCAGGTGATGTGATCTTGACTGTTTGCTTTTGGTGGTGTATGACTGTTAATGTAAGGCCTTGTCTTACCATGGGCTTCCTTAGTTAAATTGGTGCAAAGGGCTTATGAGTTAAGAGGACTTAAACATGCTCTTGAGTTTTCGTAGTGTTACAAGTTCAGCTCATCAGCAGATTTTCATAAATAGGATCTATGCTTTTAGTCCATCACAGATAGAAGATTTTTGCCTCTCTTTTAGATAAATGAGTTTAATCTAAGACACCGAGTACAGCTATTACTGCTCATGAGTTTTCAGCCCATACATCTGTATTCTTGGTTACATGTCTAAACTTAATTTACCCTAAATGTGTTCCTAAGTAGCTTCAGCTAAATGGAAATAAATACGTGGCTTAAGCTGAAATGAGAGCAGGTGCAAACACCTTGCAGCAGTGCAATGCAATTCTGCAATCCAGTCCTGTCTGTCTGCCAGGATTGCAAGAGTGGAATCTGTCAGCACAAGAAAGTAGGATTATAGAGTGACATTCAGTGACAAGAAACCAAGGCTGGCCTGCTAAAACAGGCAAATATGGCAGTTATCACCAGAATCCTTTATCTGTTCCAATAATTGTAATCTGAATCCTGTTCCAAGTATTAAAGCAGAAGCAACATCTAACATCATAAGCATGGTCTTTCACAGATTAAGTGTCAAGAGTAACATTTGGAGTGGTTTCATTCATGATTAGATCATTTTTCAAATACAAGAGTTAAAAAAAGCATGTAGCTAAAACCTCATAATTTGTCAGTGAGTCAATGAAGGATAACAGTACATTACATTTTCTGTTATTAATCTGCTTGCCACAGTCTGTGGGACTGGAGACATTGAATTTTGACAAGGACATTGAATCTTGTAACAAGCTGTTACAAAAATGTTCTAAGGAAAATATCACTTAAAATTATTTAACAAGCAATTTGTTATTTTGACGTCATATTCAATGGCTTAATTGCCTAGACTGTAAGATGTTGTGTCAAGACCGTCTTTCTCTTCTGTGCTTTGCTGTCTACCTCAGATTGGGTAATACAGATAATGCAGTGATACAGACACACAGTGGTACTGAAATTTTGGATTAGTTGAGCTCTGTAGTTAATTTGCATTTTTTATTCAGCTCCTTTTTTTTTTAAAAAAAGAAATCAAAATATCAAGCTACAGATTTAAAACAGTCTTGCAGCATGTAATGTATCCGAATTTAAGGAGAAGGTATCCCTGATAATATATTCTGAAGGGAAAATTCAATAGAGCATTAGATCTCAACTAGACAAATCAGTTGTAATTCCTCTTTCCTGTCTGTTATTTATCCTCAAAGTGAAAGATCATTCTGGTCTTGGTTACTACCTCTGCTTTTAAGATTTCTCAATTAAGGAAGCCATTTTATAATGCACTTCAAAAGTAGCAGAAAAATTCTATCCCGTCCCTCATGAACAGTTATAGGAGATGGTATTTTTTGACTGATGGGCTGATTTTGACTTCTAGTAAAAAAATGAATTGCGGCCATAACTATGAATGCTCTATTTCCAATTCCCAGAAGTGCTCTTCTGTTTTATATTAAAGACCTGAGATTTGAAAGAAGATTTAGTAAGGACTATAATTCAGAATTAATGGAATATCTGGAGTTATATCAAGGTATTTGATTGGCTAGTGTAGAGGTTATTACTTCTTCTTTAGAGTTCATTTGAAACACATTGCTTCAAAATAGCCATATGTCTATTGCATTTAATTTTTTTTTATGACAGCAATATAGTGAGGACAAGTCATTTCTGTGGAATCAATTGTCAACAAAGGCTAAATGTCCCAAGAAGTACCTTTTGTCTCAGTCATTATGCCTGAAACAGGTGTGGATACCTTAAAAACTTTACAAAGTGTTGGCAAGTACACAAAAGTCTCCTGTGAGGGATGAAGATTATCAGCTACATCAAAAGGAAGATGTGGGATGGAGCATAAAGAGGTATTCATATTTGGACCAAAAGGAATTAAATAACTGAGAGCTGTTCTACAAATAGTTTCCTGAGAAACTTCAGGTTGGTATAATGAAACCCAAGCATGTCACACTGAATTTTAGTACAATAGTGTAGCTTGGCTTTTTTTTTTGATCTGACAAATAGTAAACAGGTGAAACTTTAAATTATTCAGAAATTGCAGAAGTAAATCAGAAAGCAGCATTTGAATCCTTCCATAGTTATTTGAGATTTAAAAGAAACGCTTCAAAGATTTGCTGTAGCATATCTGCGGCGGCATGCAGCTACCAGCCCAGTAGAACTCAGCTTTTTAAAATTGTTTTTCTATTTGATGATGATAAAAATACTTACTGTTAATGCATATATTTGTGAGCGAGATAATTTGGCAAACTGGTATAAGTAGGTGATAGAAAATCGGCTAATTTATTTGTGGCAAAGTAATTTTCCCCTTTTTGCCCACTGGGCCTAATTCTGTGGTCCCTGTAGAGTATTACTGATTCAGTGTCACTTGGAGAATCTTTTAATTACAGTTAAACAGTGACTTTCAAATGTGGAATGGCAACAATGCAAGACTTTTCCTGATTAAAGATGATATTTAGTTAATACCCTATGATTATCTTTTAAAGACCCGACGGTTTTGTACTGATTATGTTATGTAATCATGAATTGAGAATAACAAATAGTAGCAGCTTTTGTAGGAAAACACATATATCTTTTTCTCATTTCTAAAATATAATATATTCTAAAAGCAAAGCAAATTGAATCCTCCGGATTAGATGGATGTTAAGAACTCAGTTTAGTAAACCAGTCAGGAGAGCTTAAGCATGATCGCCTCAGCTTCCAGTGTTTTAAAAATCAAAATCAACAACAAACAAAAACATAAAAAATTCAATCCTCCTGGAATTGTGTCCCTGACCAGCCTGCCCTGGGGCCTCTCCCATCCCCTGCCCATGGGCCTGGGAGCCCCGTTCCAGTTCATCCTGGGATCATCAGCCCCTGCCTGAGCCCCACCAAGGGGATGCCCATCCCCAGCTCTCCACTGTGTCCCCCTGCCCAGCCCTGGGTAGACCCCAACACGTGAACTGATTTGTTGGCGGGGCCTTAGACCTGCCTCATCACCATGGCCTTTCCATATGATGTGGACTCATGGTTGGACCTGGCCACTATCTGCAGCCTGTCCAACTTGCTTCACTTGACGTGGTAGTTTGGGGCCCTGATCACAGAATCACACAGAATCACAGAATGTCAGGGATTGGAAGGGACCTCGAAAGATCATCCAGTCCAATCCCCCTGCTGGAGCAGGAACACCCAGATGAGGTTACACAGGAAGGCGTCCAGGCAGGTCTTGAATGCCTCCAGAGTAGGAGAGTCACAACCTCCCTGGTCATTCAGGTTCTTGCCTTGCTGACCTTGTCCTTATAGGATCAGTCACCCCTTGTTGCTGCTTGACAAATTAAGGATAATTCTGTGTATTTTACAACAGTGAGAGTTACCTCTGCATGAATTCAAATACTGCAATCCAGTGTTTCAATACTTACTTTATGTTCGTTCTATTATAATCCTGATGAGGGAGGAAAGGAGAGGAGATACACAAACTACACGCTCTGTTGCCCACTTTTGCAAAACAATTTAAAAGGAATGTCCTATCTGAAAATGGAAGTCTGAAAAAATCACTTTTCCTTATACTGGTAATTAACTTCCTGCTGGGAAAAGTGCTGTGTATCCTGTTAGTTTCTGAAACACAACTCTGAGAACGAAAAGAGATCATGCCATCTCAGGAGAGAGTACACTGGGCTGAAGAGTTTCAGAAGATCACAGTCAAAAACTTATTTTCCAATACTGAAACTGCAGTAAGTACAAAATTACATCTTTTACGTAAATACAATGCAAGGGATGTCTGAACTTTTGTCTTTACAAGGTATTTTCCCTCTATCATTTTTCTGCTATTTTGTTCTGAGGCTCTAAACCCATTGGGATATTGGTCTTGACTGTGTTTCTGAAAAAGAAACAAACAAAAAAACCCCACAAAAACCAACCAACCAACCAGCCAAAAGCCCAAATACAACCCCCCCAACCAAACTCAAAGGGGCTTCTGTTGTGAAAGAAAAGTAAATAATTAAACAGTTTTGCAAAGAGAGACTGTACATTGATGATGCTAATTTAGGTTGATTTATGGTAGAAGACACAGCATGCTTTCTAATCCAGGTAAATACTGATAAATCCTGAGCCTAATCCATGGAGATTTTGGTAGGTTAATATGTAAAGATCAATATATTGAGCTGCAGGCATGTTCAATGTGCTACTTGTGTTTACACTTATATTCCTGTTAAAACAAGAATGGGAAATTAGGCATCCAGGATGCTGGCACATGATCATAGAAACATAGAGTAGTTTGGGTTGGAAGGGACTTTAAAAGGTCATCTAGTCCAATCCCCCTGCAATGAGCAGGGACATCTGCAACCAGATCATGTTGCTCAGGGCCCCATCCAGCCTGGCCTTGAATATTTGCAGGGATGGGGATCTACCACAATTCTGGGCAACCTGGGCCCAGTGTTTTAGCACCCTTATTGTAAAAGAATTCTTCCTCATGTCTAGCCTGAATCTCCTCTAGTTTAAACCACTACCTTTTGTCGTGTCATAACACGCCCTTCTAAAATGTCTGTCCCCATCCTTCTTAGAGATTCTTTTTATGTACTGAAAGGCGGCAATAAGGTCTCCCTGGAGCCTTCTCTTCTCCAGGCTGAACAACCCCAACTCTCTCAGCCTGTGCTCACAGCAGAGCTGTTCCATCCGTCTGATCATTTTTGTGGCCGCGTGTGGCCCCTCTGCAACAGGTCCATGTGTTTCCTGTACTGAGGGCTCCACAGCTGCACACGGGACTCCAGGTGGGGTCTCACCAGAGCAGCGCAGAGGCGCAGAATCACCTCCCTTGACCTCCTGGCTGTGCTCCGTTTGATGCAACCCAAGATACAATTGGCCATGGTGTGGTTGAGGTTTTCAGAGAGATGCAGTAACTCTTGTTCAATGGATGTAGCTGCTAAATGATACTGTGGTAGCAGCACAACTTAATCAGTTCCTTCTCTGGGCTCCTTGATTCTCTCTGTGTGCTGCCACTGCCCTCATAATAACAATCACTGTTATTTTTCTAATGGAGTTGTTTTAAAGATTGACCAGCTTCCCCATTCTAGTTGTCAGACAGACACGCAAACTCCTCCTAGAGCACAGCACTGTGTGCCTGCTGTGCAAGGGCAGGAGTAAGTGGCTGGGGCTGAGGAGGTGGTTACTTAAGCTGCTGTAAGCAGTACTGCTGGCGAATGTGTAATTGCAGCCTTGTTCCCATTGACTTTCAGTCTCTGTCACTTGTGCTTATGGAAATCTGAATCATTGTATGGCCCAGCAATAATTCCTGTTGTAAACATCCAGCATATTTGATCTGCCTACTTGGTGTTTTCAACCAGAAATACCTGACCTCTTTTTGGTTTATCTGTTTTTGTGTGACTCCCTGAGTCGACAATGACTTATTTTCCTCTACAATGTGAAGACTGAGAAGCAGCTGTAATTACTGACTCACTCAAATGTTTTGGAGGATCTGAGCTGTTGTAAACAACTGCATTAGGTGAGCACTTCCCCTGCAAGCAAAACCACGTGCAGGCACTTACCACAGACCGCTCTTGTTTCTCTACCTTGGAAGAACTGAGTTTTTGCACATAACTGCTGCTTAACAATTTTCAGTCTTCTTTCAGCTCCTTCTCCTGCTTCCAGAGGGGCCATGAACTGTACCACAAGAGTGTAGGACCACATTTGTGTTCATAAATTGAACATATGAAGTGTGTAACTTGAAGTAAAATTGAAAATAGGAATATGAATTTTGGAAGAGGGGAAAAAAAAGCCTTTCAGAATCACTTAATCTCTTTTTGAGCTTCATCATTATAAGACAATACCTATAAGAATATGTCTTTTATTAACCTGAAGACCATACTGCTTGCACCTTATATTAAGTCATCCTGTTGCTTTCACTGGGGCTCTTTAAGAGAGTAAGACACAAGTCAGTATAATGTTGTTTGAATCTTGCTGTATGTAGTGCCTGAAATTAAATTTTCAAGGTGTTTTTCATCTGACTTGGGCTGCCTTTTGAACACATTTTTTAAAAATTAGAAATGACCATTTAACATGGTTTTCTGAATCAGCTGCAGAAGCTTGCCACGTTCCTGTGACCAATACATGAGCAGGCTTGAGACCACAATCTGAGAGCCCTCAGAGTCTGAGAATAACTTTCCATGTTTTTTTCTGAAACTCAAGGTGGGATTGGTTATAGTAAAGATAACAGTGTTCTTGTTCTTTGGTTTGCTGTATGATCTGGGAAGGCTAAGAAGTAATATCTCAGTTCTCTGAGCCAAAGACAAAATGCATTTATAGTCTTTAAACTAGTTCAGAGTTTGTTAATGTATAGAAGGTTTCTCCCTTTCTTTCTCTCTGCCCAAGGTGATGATTAGCCCATTATCAGCCACTACCAATTAGCTTTTGGCTCCTGCCAGTTCAGTGTGTTTATATTTTGAGGTGCGTAATACTTTGGTTCTTCTCTCCCCGCTTTATTTTTTCAATTGTAAAAATCAGATGGAATAAACTTATTCTAGAGATGTCTGGACTTTGAGAGATCCAGACGGTTTTTCATTATTACGTGCTCTTATATTACACTTCATGCCAATGATGATGTATTCATCATCTGTCAGGGCTTACCTTTCATCCTCTTTTCTTTTAAATATACAGTTACAGTTTGGAACATAGCACGGGAAGTTTCTTATGAGGCTGATTGAAGTGTGATGGCTCCCCATTGACTTCTGCAGGAGATGGTAATGGAAATCTTCACACTTTTGTCTTCAGCTTGAGCCAGGGTCTTCAGCCATACCAGCCATGGGCTGGGCCAGTGCATACTGCCCAGTGGGTTTGATGAGCACTGTAAAACTAGATAAGAATCTTTCCAAGGCTTCCTAAGGCCTGGACTTTTTCCAAAATAAACATTAAAAAGTCTGAAAGGGACATAATCCCAAGATGTGTGTTACTTTTATGAGCCATGGGTTTTCCCATGGGCCAGAAAGAAGTTTTGATTAGTGAAATGGCAGTAGTTCAGCTGGTGGTGATAAGAAATACATTGACTGCATATGAGCAAATAGAGATTTGATTTGTGTAGTTTAGTGGCCACACAGGGTCCTTCCAGGCTTACCTGAGTTATTGATAATTAAATGTTTCGTGCCTCCAGTACATTTTACCCTTCAGTTGGAAGTGTTTGTGATATAGTAATTAGCTCTACTGAAGGTAGCACATATTTTCTTCCATTTTGAGGGGATGTAAAGTGTGTGCAAAGCAAACAACTTTTTACATTGTAGTAGAGAGCTAGATGAGTGTTTTAACTTTTATTTCTGTAAGAAATATTTTATGGGGCTTATAGCGGAAAGCCAGTCTCACTGCTATTGTGAAGTGATAGTTGCTCTGTAATAAACTTACGGTGCTGTCATAAGATGAAATATATAGATGTAAGCACACAGTTGCCTTAAAAATACTTGATTCTGTTTTCTTTTTCAAAGACTCACAGCTTGAATCATGGGCTTTTGTTGGTTTTCTTTACAGATTATGTGACGGTAAGTTGATTCCACATTGTACAAAAAATACCTTTGGAGGGGAAAAGAGAGATATCGAATATCAAGCACAAAAAGGTTTATAACAAACAGTAAAAGGAAGACAAGCAGGAAAAAAGAAAAATTAAGATACAGAGAGCTTGTGAGAGTCACTCCATCAAGCACTGGAATAGACTTGTTCTTCTCCAGCGTGCCTGCTCAGTCTATACAGTTTCAGGCTGCTGAATCCTGTACTCTGTCATACTTCCCAGCTCTTTGGCTCGTCTATTCATTTCTTTGTTGTTGTTCACAGCAAAGACGTCTACTCCAGAGGACTGTAGTGATAAATGAATAGAAACCAGGACATCTGTCTTAGTTATAATTATGACCTTGCAACTTTTAAGGAGTATTGGAGGGATTTCTTGCTCAAAAGTTCCACAGAAACTGATAGTTCATAGTAGTGACATTCCAAATGAAGCTGGCAGTTCATAATACAAGGCCAGTGAATCATCTAATGCTGGTTAGATGTACAAAAAAGTATTCTTTAATGTAGATGGTGTTAACATCTTAATAGTTTGTATCTGTAAACATGGCATTGAATGCCCAATATCCTCTGTGAATTATCATTTAGCTTAGATACATGGAAAAAAAAGTCTTACATCTAAGTCATATTTCTATCTTCGCATTAGTTGTGGTTAACACTGTTTGTCATCTGACGTGGAGGCTGACTGAGCTGTGCAATACTGAAAGATAATGCATCCCTTAAAAATGCCCGGGGTTGCAAAAAACTTGCTTTAGAAGTATGTGGTACCATTTCTACAGCAGGAGGCATTTGTACATACAGGTGGCATCTTCCTGGAGGCCAGACTTGAAGCCAAATTCATCACCTACATACTTTGCTTTCTCGAATGCTTCCAGGGTTGCCTCTGAGGTAACCCCATGGTGTTTCTGGGACCTCCCAGGTTTTAGCACATACTCAAGTGTGTATTTATTTGTATGCAGCCTGGCAGTCTCCCGTGACTCTGGCACATGTGTAACAGACACTCATGCAGGACGTGGCCACCTGTGCCAGAAATGTAGATGGATTTCTGTGGGTAGCAGGAGTTCAGGTTGTCTGCAAAGAAAATGCGGACTGAAGACTCAAGCCTAAGTACAAGCATGGCCAGAGCAAGTCTAGTGGGACCAGAATCTTTGATGAAACAGGAACAGCAATAATAAAGAAGGAATTGGTGGTGAGAAGCTGTTTGCCATCCAGGCCTTGGAGTATAGAGGAAATACAAAAAGGTTCAAGTTAGTCTATTGCTTCTTGCTCCTCTTCTCTAATTTTTTCATTTTCAGTGTGATGTCTCCTGTGGATTTCCACATCCACCATCTCTCTGCCTTTGTAGAGCCTCCCCAGGTGTATTGTCTCCAATAGTTTTATTCTGTATTCTTTTGTGTAGCTTTCCTTGCTCTTCTATTATTTGAGCTACTTCTGGCCAAATATATCAGTCCAGATAAGGGAATTACTTCATGCCTCAAACCCTAAAATAGTAATAAAAAGGATTCCTGGGGAGGGAAGTCAATCTTTTCCCTTAATCATATCCCTTAACTCTTTTCCAAACCATTTTTGCTTTGTAGGCATAGCCCTACATTGGAATTACTACCAGCAGGGAAAAAAACCCCAAACATGCCAAACACTTCAATTAAAAACAAACTAACAAAAATACTCTTCTTTTGTTCTTTCTGATGGAATTACCTCCAAGTAAATGGCATTTGTCTGCTTAAACAGTACGCTATAAACAGTAGCACAAGAGCTAGCAAAATGTTGCAGTAGCAGCGTCTTTCAGTGAAGCAACCACAAGTCGTTACCTTGCCCACAATTATTACGGTAACAGTAGGACTGGCTTGGTTAGTCAGGCAGCTTGTCCCTAAGTGTGTGAAATGAGATATGGGGAGAGAGAGGAAAAGTGTGTGAAGAAAACACATTTCTTAATTGAGCTGGGACTGGAATTGAAGGAGCCTTTATGAGAACACCTTTTATTCTCTCTCTGTATCATGTACAAGAAGTGACCTGGAGCACTTTGTGTTAGAAATATTTTCCACTGTTAGCATAAGCAGAGCAAACAACATAGCAGAGCAGTCAAGACGCTAATGTACATTGGCAGTATATGCAAATGCTCTGAAAAGAAGTTTTCATTTATTTATATACACTGCTATCAGTGTGGTGGGAATTGAAACTAATAATGTCTGAATTGTTTAGTTGTTTTCTGGATAAATAAAAAGTGTCAAATATAGGAACCTTGATAGTATATACATCAATTTTTTAGATAGGATCATTTAAAAATGTTTTTATATATTGTGTTCTAGAAAGTGCTGTGTTACTGAAGAGACTTGGCTTGTTCTCTGAAGAATTGCCATGCTAAATGAGGCTCTATTTATTGAGGTGTTATCATTTTTCTACTAGAAAATGGGGCGTTCCTTTTCTAACTACTTGGAAGCTTATTCTCTAAGGAAGAGTGTCCATTACTCAGGCTAGCTGTCCTGATTCCAGCGCCGTTTTCTTAATCCGAGAACAAGTCTTGAATTTGCAGGACAGAAAAAAAGAGGAGGAGGATTGATGTAGTTCAAGCTAGACAAGAAGAAATTAAAGCTTGACTGCTTTGAAAGATGGATGCCTCCCAGCAGGAGCTCAGAGAAGAATGGTGTGTAAGAATAGAAAGTTGGGACAGGTTGCTGGGAAACGGATTAATGAGCTGGAAGATAAATTGAGAGGAAAAATTAAACAGCAGATAGACCCTGCCTTTAGTGTCACAAAGACTGATGTCCAGTTCCCTGTGAGGAAGCTGTGAGCAAAACTTCCATCTTAAATTCTCATGATCATGGTTTCCAGACCAGAATGTGTTCTGTGGTCATGTCTGGTGGCGGGGCATGTTGGGGTTTCAAGATGTGCCATAGGGCATGGATAATGACGCTCTGATGGGAGAAAGACAGATTTGGGCCCTAATATGAGAAGAGTTACCAATAATGTGCTCTGTTAAATTATGTTTGGATGCACCTACCTTAGTTATCTGACACGTTTTTAGGGGAAAAATGCTTCTTGAATTGATTTCAAAGTTTATCTATAAAAATGAACAGAAGACCTAAGTGATTGCTTTCGGAAACAGGCTGTTAAGATGCTATGCATGATGTACGTGCATTGGTACAGAGTCAATCTGTCATCATTTTAGAATCTGCACATTTGGGACTAAGGTTAAGTCAGCCTTAGATCACTAGGGAAACCTTTGACTGTCACTAAAGTCCTTTGGTTTGTCAGATTAATAGCGCTGTTACATCATTATGAATGAGCCGGTGATGAAACTTGTAAGCAAGAATAATATTTTGGATATGCAGGGGAGAACTACTGTGGATTCGCAGTTGAAAGGAGCACATGTCCCATTTGGAGAGACAATGGTGGAAAAAGCAGATTATAGAAATAGGTCATGCTCTGCAACAATATGTAATGCCCAAGGGAGTATCCAAGAAGCGTCTAAGAGCTGGAAATGTAATGACACAGTTATGGATGTAGCGGCTCTGCTCATCCATTGGAGCAGAAAGCAAATACATCACTTTTCAGGAGCAAGAGGAGAGAGTTGCAACAAGAACTGAAGGGAATTAGGAGTTACATACTGTGTAAAGCTTTCCTGTGCTAAGTCTGTGGCTTTGAGTCCTTTTGTACATATTTCCCAAAATACAAGTTGTTGTCTTTTTTCGGTAAAATCTTATAGGCCTCAATTATGCTTTCAGTTAGTTAACTGGGTGGAAATTCAGTGTCAATCTGTTGAGTTTGATAGAGTTACCTACCATTTCTACTAAGGTGACTAAAGCAAAGTCTGGCCTCTATGGATGCTATACATTTGAATGCAGAAGTGGGCAGTTGCATGAAACGATGCTCTTGTCAGAGCATGAGAACAAGAATGTTAACAGGAAAGAGGTCATCCTTCTAAATTTATAATATTGCATTAGATAAAGTTTTCTAAAATTCTGGCCTTCAATCCAAGCAAAAGCTGGCATAGGACTGAATTTTGTAGGTTGAGTAGTAGGAAGATGAAGAAAGCAACCCAGCTGAAAAATGGGCTGAGGTGGCTGCATACAGCCATATTGCTGGTTTTTGGCCTAAATCTGATCACATTGATTTTGGTGATTCAGTCTCTAGGCTATAGGGGACTAGAGATGGAAATATTATGAAAAGTAAAAACCTAGGGCAAAACCTAGGTGGCACACTAGTTAGATTGGAAACTATTTAGACTGTATGAATGTAGCAGGTGAAGAAAAAGCAAAAGAAAGAGGCAAGGGAACACCTGCAGTGTAGTATTTTTAGGCAACCCTGAATGTTTTACTGCTATGTTTTCTCATCCTGCAGGTGAGAGGAGGGAAAACATGAGGAGTTTATTTTGTTTAAGTATGCTACATATAAAGATAACTTGAGTAATTTTATGTATTGTGCTACTTGTCAAAACATGCAGATGTGCCCTATTTGTCCGGTAGCTGATGTACTGCACAAATTGCAGTCAGGGTTTGGTGATGCTTAAAAGGTTGGCTTTGAAAATACAAAGGATTTCTTTGCTGTTTTAGCTCCCCTGGCCTCTTTCTGTAATCTGGCAAAAGGATGGAGACAGCATCAGCTCTTACTGGGTGCTCTCAGATTTCTTCCTCTTACTATCTGCTAAGTTATGAACAGTCATATGGCTGGTGAAGCTTCTGGTTAATCTTTAATTCTGTAGTGAATAAATTTTCCTGCCTTTAGCACTGATGTGAAATAATGGGTCTGACCTTTAATTTCAGATCTTAGTCTTGTGGGATAAAGTAAAGCATAATGCTTTTTTTCACAGCTCCAGGAGGTTCCCTGTTTAATATTGGCAAGCATACAATGGGATCTCATGTCTCATTATCACTGGGCAGTTTTAGGGATTTTATTAGAAGTATTTAGAACAATAACAAGAGATGCCCTTTTTAGAAGCTTGTGTATAGTATCCTGATGAAGCTTTTCAACAGAGGCTCCCTATGAAGTATCTCAGGGCCTATCGTTAGGAAGGCGCCTGTCTCTAGTTGGGTAATTGCACCACTTTTTCCACACTCTATCAAATGTAAAAGTCCTAAGAACTGTCTTTCAACTGCGTGTGTGTTGTTTTTTTTTTTTTTCCTTCTTCCTCTACCCAGTGTTGTCCTGTGATTTATAAGATATTCTCCTTGAATCATATCTAAAAGAGAAGTTAAAATGAGATAAATTTGCAGGCATAATTCAGAGCTCTGAATTCTCTGATCTCTCATTCTGAAAATGAAATTCCCCCAATGCAGACATTGGAAATGGGGTGTTAGAAATAACTTTACTTGAAGAATCTGAGAAATGCTTAAAGGAAATGCTATTGTATTAGGATACTATGAGGGAACGCTATCAAAGGATCAGAAACATGCACTAGAAACTTCCTTTTGAACCCATCCTTATCCTAACAAGTTTTGAAAATATGAGATGTTTACAGAGGGCTTCTTTGAAAAATGGTCTCAAAATCGAAATTGCAGAGGATTTAAATATGTACTCATTGTGTTTTCATTGTAGTCCTAGGCAGAAACTTTCCAGTCCTACTGTCAACAGATAGTATTTTTTTCCTGATTTTCTCTTCACACTGATTTACTTCTCCTTCATATTTCTGCTAATGTGTAGCTTTTGCCTGTTAAAATTGCAGTTATTTTCGTCAATGCCGATACCAGTAAAGTAAATCTCAGCAATGTAAGCTAATATAGAGATAAAATATCTTCATCTCCGCATCTCTGCTGTTAAGAACTCACGTTATAGTTATGTCAGTACCTAATAATGTTTGTGGAGGTTTGTTTTGTTTTGTGAAATGCACAATTAGACATCAAATCAAAGAAGAAATGACAATGTCCAATCCTGATGGCTGTGCACTCTGCATTCCAAGTATTGTGGTTATGGGAAAAGGGTAACTTCACTTATTTTTATGTTTTAAAATGTACCCTTCAACCAGTTTTAATTTTAGTTGGTGATGTTAGTTACATTTTTTTAGGTGTATATCAGACTAAGATGTGTATCTCCTCTTCAGCTTGGAGTTTGCTGTAGAAGATGATGGCAATTGCAAGAGGCCAAAATTCCAAGTTTGTGGAAGCTTATTGAAGCCAACAGAGACAGTTGTCATAAATTTTATTTTTCCTTTCTTCTGATTTAAATGGCTGTTAAATAGAATTTTACAGAGTTTCAACTTTAAGAAAAAATGGGAGAAGTAGAAATTTGAGAAGAAAAAGAAGCAGTAGAGGCTTTCTGCCCTGCAAAACAGTTCCAGTATCTGTAATCCCTGAGCATGGATAGGGGTGTACAGCCCTCATTCATGATCCCCAAAATGGTCCATTATGAATGAAAGTTATAAGGACATTATAATTTAGTGAGAAACATTAATATTCCCCATTAATTTGGCTGGAATTTCAAGAGAGAATTTCCATCAGTTGGTGTGTTTCTAAGACATTGATAATTTAATTTATTTCCAATTAGACTTGTTCTCATTTGTGGATGTTTCCATTTGTTTGACTGCCAAAACTCTGGTGAGGTGCAATTTGTTCCTAAAATGCCTTGAAGTCTATAGCATGTCTGTCATCTTTAGAAGTCAGTGGAGAGTTTCCTCAATAATTTCAATAGGAATTGGGTTGATGCAAAGATTATTTGGCTTTAAGACTTATTTCTACATTCTTTTTTACCAGCACATACTGTGTGTTGTACATTCTTTCCCATACTTCTCTCTCATTAAAAAAAAGATTATTTGGAGAGAGAAGCTATAAGAATTGTGCAGTTGGGGGACAGGAATTCTTTTCAGCTCTTAGAAGGAATTTCTGTCTGAGGAGACTTGTTTGTTACCTGTGAAGACATTTCAACTGTGTCGCAATCAACAGTTGTAGTTAATATCGATGATTCTATTTAAATTTTATTTCTTTTCAAGAAAGGAAGAACAATGATGAGATTGCTAAAATTATGAGATACAAAGCAAAGAACTGAGAATGCAGATGTAGAGTGTAGGGGGGGGTTGGGGTGGTTATTTAGAATTTTAGATCATTTTAAAAATGTGTAAACAGGTTACTGGCTTCTGCCTTTATACTTTCTGAATGGAAAAAAAACGTGCTCTCCAGGAGTCTGCTTGCTCTAATTTAATCTATACATGATCTTATAGTCATAGCACTCCAGTTTCACATTAATCCATAAGTTGAACTAAAATCATATCTATCTTTTAAACAGTGGAAGTATAAATTACATTCATTCTGTCTTGGAGAGAAAGGAGAAGCCCATGAAACGTGGGTGGTCTAAGATCTGTGCAACAGACGAGAGCTCTAATTTATACAGGGGTCATGATTTTAGGGGATAAATGTTTATAATCCCAGATGAGAAAAAGGTCTTAGAAAATAATTTTACAGTCATGGGTTTGCCATTCAGAGAAGAGTTACATTCTTCTGGACATACCTTCAGTTGTAATTCAGTTAAATATGTGTATGTACACCAGTAATGATTTAACACTTTCCTTCCGTTGTGTCTCACTGTGGTGAAGAAAGCCTTTAATTTTTCAATGAACTCTCTGTCTCTCTGTTTTTCCACCTCCATTGGTTCTTCCCGATGTCTGTAATAGATGCCATGAAATGATAAAAGGATTAAGGTTTTACGCCACCTTGTGATGTAAGCCTTCCTAGCATTAAAACTTCTAATTGCACATCTCAGCGTAGCACACATTTTCAATACTACCTTTATTTCATTTTCAATGCCTTCCTTGCAGGGTCTTTTAAGGCATAAGTTTACTTTTTTACCCATTTTAGAGATCAAACAGATATTCAGTACCTTGATTATTTGGCAGCCTTCTCTTAGTTTTTTCACTTACTCAAATGTCCTTACAAATATTGCAATATTTCTCCTGCCTTTTTGTTACATAATTCTAGTTGTGAAGCATATCAAATTAAGTTTATTCCATATTCTGGGTTCATTAACAGCTTTTAAAGTAATCTGCCTTTTACTAAAACATCTAAGGTCCAAATTTCTTAACAGCATCCCTTTGAGGATCTGAGCATGATTCACTGCCGGGTCCATAGAGTTTACACAATACATTGTGATGGAAACGAAATGAGAGTTAAGCTTCTTACACCTTGATACAGTTACTTTAATAAGCAAAATGCTCTCAGTGTAACTGAAGGAGGCAGCTCACAAATGGGTGAGAATTGTACTTATAAAATGATTCAGTCCTTCAGAGTGGATCTTTTCTGCTGGTGCTTCCACGAAAAAAAAGCGCCTGTGGATTGAGTCTGGAGAGCCTTTCTAGGGTACCACCTTTCTAGGGCTCACTAAAAACACCCAGGCAATAGCTCCCACTCGCTTTTTGGATTAGGAAAATTATCTCATGGGTGGTTGTGATGCAGGAAAACATTGCAAGCACAGGAAGTTTCTAGACATAAAACGGTCAAAATTATTCAAGGCCATGTTTTGCTATTTTTTTCTCCAACTAAGTAATAATAAGTTGATAGTATTGGCCAAAACCTACTTTTTAGTTTAAGGGTATTGCCATCGGATACTCTGTGACCTAATCTAAGTGTCAATGATATAGATGTCCACATTTGTTGCCTGGATTTCTGTTTTATATGTGTTTGTATAAAGATTGTCTGTGTGCTATTAACATAATCCTAAGGCAGTTTTCCAAACCAGAGTCTTCATCTTGCCCGTTTCTCCTCAATGGGGATAAAGTGAGCCCAGATGACCGTTTCCAATGTTGGCATTTACATTGCAGAGGTAAAACATTTGGCAAAATGAGTCCGCCCATTGGTGTGACAAAGTTGGAAACCCCCAAACCATACTTGATTGCTGATTTTAATATGCAAGCTGAGAAGGCTACATAAAGGCTGTGTAAAGGCCATAAACTGCAAAGTAATTTATTGTAGTGACACATTAGGCTTCTGTTGAAATGTGCTGCACCTCATAATGTGTTTTATAGAAGAGTAACTTCGAGTTCAGTTATTAAGGCCCTAAACCAGTGGGGAATCATGTCTGTGCGAGCAGTCATCAAAGCAGCTACGATGCGAGAACCACTGACCGCAGTGCCATGCGAGTAGAAGCTTCTTAAACCCATATCCACAAGGACCATTACCTGCAGCAAATGAAGGAGTGCTGTCAAAAATCGAAGTAACAGGAAGACTTGAACAATTGAAGTCTCCTTTTGGAAATGTTGGTAATGCCCATTCAGAACAGAAATGGGATTCCACTGCATGAAATTCAGCTGCAGTTGGAATTTCTGAAGTGAGGAACGATGTTGTAGGTAAAACCCAGATGCAGAGGAGGTTCTGGCTGACCTTTACAAAATAAATTGCTGATAGATTTTCCGTGCTTTACTACAGCCAGTTAGTCATGTAATATCAGTTGAGGTGTTCTATACCTGGACTCCATCTTTTTCTTAAAACTGATAAAGTCCTGACCTGAGGCATCTTGAGTCAGCCAACAGTAAATTTTCCTCCCTCTTTTAAAAATTTCAAATGAAACAGCTAGCCTGTTGGATACATTAAATTCTTTCTACCTTTATTCATGAGCTTCAGCCACGTTTTGGGAAGGTTGATTTTTTTTCTAATCTGACTGTTCAATATATTTTTCTACGTTTAGGATTTTAATCAGAAGGCGGTATATTCATTTTAGGCTTCAGGATACCATTCATTCTGCAAGATATTAGGAAAACGGGGCCTTGGGTGACTGTCAAAACCAATCCATTGCTTTTGTAATCCCTTTCCTTTGGGAAGGGGAAAAATGTTTAAAGCACCCCTGCTCAGTTCTTCTGTTAGGCACTTCAGTAGTTTCCCTAGGCTTAACATGAAACAGTCATCCCAAAAAAGAAGGCGTAGACCTAGATAGGGCTTGTTACTAGTCTGAATTTGATATAGCACTGAAATATTGGAAACATATTTTAGAAAACTACATTGAAAATATGAATGACTTGTGTTTTCTTTATGATTTCTCTTTTGGATGATTCTCTGGCATATATTGTTTGTTTTCTCGAGCTCCCTTTTATAGGCAGAGAATTTGTGTGCAATTGTTAGCAGTAAACTGGGATAGGATTGGTATCTACTTCTCTTGGCCTCAGGTTTGCTTTTCTTTGAAATAACTACTTTTTAATGGTTTATAAATATCCTGACCCATTTCAGTAATACCGCAAGATCGCTAATAAGGGCATTGGCCGGTTCCTTCTTCCTGTTCTTATAAATCTGAGGTTTAACAGCCTCTAAGCAGCCTGTTTTCTCTAGAATGTTTCATCTCTTTTTTTGCTCAGGATGTCCTAATTTTCCTTAGGAAAGAACACAGAAACAGCTGCCCTGGACAGGGCAGGGCTCCTGCCTGCCCAGTGTCCTTTCTCTGGGAAAGATCAGTACCTTATGGAGGAACAGGAAAAAATTAGGCATTGAAAAGAAGCTTTAAAATACATTAATTTGTTGAATTTATGCTAGTCATTGACCCAAACAATCTAATTCTTCCTTAGCAAGTGGCACTCTCATATATAAAATAGTCTTTTTCATGTTTTTAGCAGCCTTACACAGTTATTAGTTCTATTTTATGCTAAAGCATAATAGGTACTTAGTAATTTTCTCTCTAGACTCATATAAGTTGCTATATGAAATATAAAATTTTGATGAAAGCGCAAATATAGCACCTACACACTCTTTTGTTCATTGTATAAAGTTTCTAACTTCTTAGGCCCATGTACAATAAATCTTAATCTACTTTGTTACCTACAGAAAATATTCTGCAGCTGTTGGAAACAAGTGTAAATGATGTTGGAGGAAGCAGAAGCTGACATAGATTAAGTGAACTTTCTAATAAATGGATCAATAATTGTAAATTAAAGTTTCAATTATGCAACATACCTATGGATCAATACCTACAGATGATTCTCCTGTGGCAGCAATAAATACTAAGGAAAAGGTCCTATATACAAGAGGATTTTCTTTTTAATTTCCTTCAGCCTCTGGGATTTTTTTTTGCATTTTTTCAACTGTCATTTCTTGCACAAAATAGTGTTTCTGTCCCCAAAACTAGAACTTATTTTCCTTATCTTCATTTCTGTTGATGTGCCCTTGTCCTCTCTCCATCCCTCCTCCTGCCCCACCACTACTTTCTTTTTCCGTGGATCTCTGCTAGCAAAACTAATGTCATCCATTTATATTCTGCTCTCTGCTGCTGTTTACATTTCTGATTTTCTCACTTTCTATTTCCACAGTAGGCTCTTCATATTAAATCATTTTTCTTTGTTTTATTTCTCCACTCTGACCTTTGATCTCTTATTCACACTTGGAAGGTTTTCCCCATTCAGTGGGGAAATAAGCTCTCTTCATTCATAGCCTTCTGAGAACTTGTCTCCTATGTATGATTGATACTGATAAGCCATGCAAATGATTTTAGGTATTCTTAAAATGATTTACAGTTTGAGATAAAGTTGTCTTCAGCTCTGTGACGTCGTATGTGTCTGTTTTGTATGTGATTATAGCTGCCTTGGGGCAGGGTTCCTGTCTTCATTTCTCTCGTATGCAGCTCTGAGCATGTTACCATCACTAAATAAGTCATGTTGTTATTGACTAATACATAGGTAATTTTACTTCTCTGTTTTCTTAATTTGAACCTATGTGGAAGGTGATTACATTTTTAAACTATTTAAAATTATCTTACAGCTACTTTTATTTTCAGCCCAGTGAGAAAAAACAAGGTATTTTGTCAGCAGAAGCATTTTAGATAAAATGTACTGTTGGTGCAACTCTTGAATCTTGCTGTAGAAGATTTTAGAAGAGACATTTTGAAAGATTTCTAAATGAAATGCAGTGAATGATGTGCTGTGTTTGGTGCAGAGAATGACTGACGTGCAATCTAGAATTTCTTCGCAGTTGTATAGTTAATGCTTTTGATTTTAATGTGAAATTCAAGCCGCTGCTATCAATTTGATTAATGGAGTAATACAACCTGTGACATTAAAAAAGTTAAATGTTGATAAAGATAGCATGTGCCTAGGAAGCTGAAAATATATTCCAATTATTGCCGAAGAGTTATGAAGTCTGGTCTCTTGAAAATGTTAGCATGATTCTTAATGTTGCAACTTTAAATAATACTTGTCATCTGAATATTTGTGCAGTTCTCCATTCTGTAAGACTTTACTCTGAAATCTTAATCTCTACAGGGGCAAAGAACTTCGTTGCATAAACTAATTGGTTGTGAAGAAAGGAAAAGGGCATACAGTTGACACAAGAATAAGCAGAAATGCCACTCTTGTTGAAATCCACTGATTAGAATAGTTCTGAAAAAAATTACATATGCAATAAGAATATGCAAAACCCATGTTGACCTTTTTATTTTTTTTTTTTCTTATATTTAACTATTGTGGTAGAACAAAATATTGTCCATTTATAAGCAAACACACCATTTTCTGTATGGGTGAAGTAAAATAATTCAATTATAGAGGGAGATGGCTGTTGTCCGTACAAAGTATAGTTTAACACACTGTTCCAAGAGGTGATGTTCTTTCAACTGTAAGGTGAAACAGGGAAAAAGAAGGAAGATTTAGAAGGAGGTTAGTGTATAAGGGTAGATTAAAGTAGGATTGTAACAGGGGGAATGGTAGAACTGTGATCCCCTCTGTGTCTGTCAGGTTTATAAATCCATTTTTCTAGAGCTAGTGGTAATAATACCAAAGGAGAGACCTTCTCAGTAATACAGTCTTTACATGGTCCTTCTTTTCTGTAATATCCTCTTAACTACTCTAGTAGCGTTCCTTCAAAATACAGCAACATCATCCTCAGTGTTGTAATTTTGCCTCCTATCTCTTCAATGATTTGATTAATCTAAACTTTTCTTTAATATGAGACTGGTACTCCTTATGGATTTTGTATTTTTAATTACCCTTGGTTTAGTGAAGACTGGCTTGTTTTTTCAGTGCTCATGTGAATTCTTTATGAAAACAAGGCGCCTCAAATGGCATAAATTGCATATTTTATCATCGGTTTTCTCCAAATAAATTGACAGTTTCAGAGATTTAAATACTACTAGTCCTGCTCTCACTTGAGGCTGTGAGCAGACCCAAGGGGATTCCTGACCATGTTTGAATAGTAAAAGATTGCACAGAATGAATGAAAATGGCAAATGCCAGCCTTATGCTGTTACTAAAATGTTGATGCACCAGAAGCACATAAAGCTATGCCTGGAAAAAACAAAAACAAAAAAACAACATTGAAAGGAAAGCAGACTATAAAGAACTATGAATGAAGTTTTAAAGGAACCGAGTAGATGACCTGAAAGCAGAGCAGATTTAACATACATTTTGCAAAATGAAAATTGCATCCCTCCCCTTCTCCCCACTGATGTTTTGCACATGTGCTCTTAGAAAACAGCAGTGACAAGTTAATGCTTTGCACCAATTAACGTTTTCTCTCTGTTAGACTTCAAATTCTCTGCGTTCTTGACAAAATCATAATTGCATGTTAAATGTAAAAACAATATTGTTTATGTTCTGCCATCTTCTTATGCTTGTGAAAAATGCGAACCCATTCACTTCTGTATTTTTACTGATTTCATTCAGTAGTTGCTACAATATTGACTGTTGGTTCCCATGCCCAGCAGGCTAGGCTTTTGTGTGATGTTTGAATATGGACTAGCAGTATCAGGCCCTAAATTCAAGATATTTTTAAAGGCTGAAGCACAGGTGTTTCATTAATTTAACTGAATTTTTATCTCCTCAGTACAAATACAATTCAAAGTCCATGGGGTGTGTTTCCATCTTCTTGGTGCTGTGTAAGAATTTCTGTGAAACTGTTGAGTCTAGTATCCGTCTCCAGACAAATTTTGTTCTTCAGAGAAGCTGTTGATGTGCTGGCTTGGAATTGACTGATGCCATCTGAATCTTGATCTTCACATGCTCTTTGTGTTTATGCTCTGAAATATTAAAGTTTTCTTTATGATATAGATAAAATCAGGAGCACAGATATGTGGAATTATATTGCTTTTCTTGGTGTCTGGTATTCAAATGTAATGAATCTTTATTTTTTTGCTTTTTGATCAGTAGCTACAGTTACAGCCAACTCAAAAATAAAGTTGAGCACCAATGTGTTTTAATGCAGTGCGGCATCAGGTTTTATTATTGTGTCTTTATATCCAAATGATTTCTTCTTCCTACTTCTGTCCTTGGTGTTCTACATTTTTATGTCCAGATGAAGCAGTGTTATGGTTGAGAGGGTTTTTTTTCTAAAGCAAATGATGAATGTAGTTTTACACAAGAATTTTAATGCAGCAGAGGCATTCACTTATAGTAGAACTTCAAAGACTCTGACAGCAAAATGAAAATATATGAGTTTGTCATTAAAAGAATTTTGAATTTCTTACTAACTTAGATAAATGCAACGAAGTATATTTTTGACATCTCATTAAGTTGATTCCAATAGAGTTGTACGTTGTTAAATATGATAAAACATAACATTGACTGAAAAATACAGTACAGAACAAACTGGAATTGATTGTTTCTACACCCACATTTTTACATACGATCAGCATGATTTAATATGAGTTAACTTTAAATCTTACAGACATATTACAAAAATATGAATTTTACCCGTTTTTTTAAAGTGCAGATAAAACTGAGATAAATCAGTGGTCATACTGAGCTTGCTACAAGCACATGGCGTAGCCTGCAGACAGACACCAAGTGCATCGTAGTCAATAAGATTTTTTAAAATTATTTGTTTTTATTACTTTGTTGTCTTGTACCCTGTTTTCCTTCCATCATCCTGCCTTCTTTTAATTCATCGGTCATCCTTACTTCATGATCTTGGTTTTGGAGTTTATTTTCTATCAAACATTTCCCAATACTCTCCACTTTTACACTGTGTTATTAGCAATCAGAGTCTTAATGAATTGGTAGGCATTGTGGTTATGATGGGGAAAGCTTGAAAAGATTAAAAACTTCAAATGCAACAAAAAAGAAAGTAAGGATTAAACAAAATAGGCCCCAAATTGATTATTAAAAACAGTTGTGTAAAGTGCTACTTTACAGAAACCTGACCTGGTAATTTTACATATTTGAGATTCCCAGTTCAGTGTCACAGAAGTAATGTTACATGTTGTCATTGATTTTAATCTATATCAACAGTATATTTAGCATTGCCATTGTTATGTCTCACTTAAGGAAATTTTTACCTCTGGATCAGCTTCACGCAGGTTCAGCCTTTGCCAGACAGCTGCCTCACTTACATTTCTGCAATGTCATTTACTTGGATTTGTTACTGGTTGAATGTGTCCTATTCAGAAACAACTGGGAATATAGAAGTAACAAGTGATACCAGAGTGTCCTTCTTTATAATGTTTTTGCAGGAAACTCAAGGGAAAAAGAGTGGTGAAGTGAATTAATTGTATGTTCTGTGCAGCGAGGCCTTCTAATGGTCATTAGTGGTCTCTTCATCAAGGTTGTAACAGTATCCCCGAGAACCAGGGAATCTGAGCATTGATTTTGAGGAGATGGTATGTTAATAAGGATGGTAATAATAGTAAAATATTGTTTGACAGTCAAGAAATAGTAACATAAGAGATGGAGCACTTTCGGCAGGAAGAGCAGTGGGAAAGACATGCCAGTCCCAGAACCCCATTTATTCACATACTGCGATTTTGAATGTATATGTTTGACTAAAATTTATTTTACCTTCACCTGTTGTTACGTTTTACCATTTTACATCTCTTCAGGTGCTTTGGTCTTAGATCCTTCTGTATCAGTGTCCAGCCATTCTACTGTATACAAAGCAGATTGAACAGAAAGATTTAAGAGGAATTAGGGTTTCTTGAGAGCTTCTTGCAAAAGATGTGCAATATTTATTTTGAAACTGGTATGTTTATACATTTCATGCCAATTTCTGGTTTTAAATACAGTGATCTACACTTTAGATTGTCCTGTGTGAACACCCAAACACATTGGCAATATCTAGCTATTAATATTTTACATTTTAGCCTTTTGCCAAAGGCAGATTGAGAATAGGCTCAGTTCCAGACAATACTGCTTGTTCTACTCAAAATACTCTGTTGATCATCTGATGATTAGACATCCCCAGGTCCTTTTTGGTTTTAAATCAGAAGACACTCACTGTCTTTTACTAATTTGTCAACCCTAATCAATAATTGCTCATAACATTGTCCCCTGAACATCTTTTCCCTCTTTCATTAAACATAGTTAGGGAAGTGGTCGGTACATGCTCTGTTCCCAGGCTGCCTGCACCACTTGGGACGATTGATGGAATATACAGTTCTCTGAAGTCTGCCTGGTGATTGGTGTCACCTCCTGGGAACTGCCTTTATGCAGGGGCAGCTCAGAGCAATCAAATTTAGGACTTCAGGAGCACATTGCACAAATGCATCTATACTTTTTGGGTGTGTGTGTGGGGGGGTTCACTTGGCTTCAGTCTTACTCTTTGTAGTCTATCACCAGTTTGGGTCAAAGATAGGTGGCGAACACCATCTCCATCTTCACCACACTGACCAGATGAAGCTCTGGCCTTCACCCCACACCTCTGATCTGGGGGCCTTTGGCTTCTTTTTGCAGTTTGGCTTCTTTTTGCAGTTCATAAGCGCTCCTTTTGCAATGCATAAGTCGAATGCCATGGAGCTGGTACTTATCCAGGTCCTGCTGGGGTGGCCCTGTGTAAATTCCCATCCCTCCCATTCCAAGGAGGGTTTTTTTTGCTCTCTCATGATACTGTGCCTGTGGTAACAGCCGGTTGTATTTAGGAACAAGTCAAACCTCCTACAGTGTCTGATTATTTGGGGCTTTGCCCTTCTTGGGAGTGTGGCAGCCCTATTCCTTGCCCGAGAAGATAATGAGCTCATTTAAAGGGTCGACTAAAATGACAGACTAGGGACTATCTCTAGGTGAACCTGCTTTAGACCTCTCCAGGGGTCCCTTCCAGCTCCAACCATTCTCTGATTTTGTGACTCTTTCATGGGTGATAAAAACAATTATTGGTGCTGGTAGTTATTCTCTTTTGTCCTATTTTCTTTTACAACCTTGAGAGGTGTGGAACGGGGCCTAAGAAAGATCTTTTCATGTGCATGTACAGAGACATACTACAAAACATGAGACATCATTTGACAGGATTTAGTCTTTCCAATGCAAACAAGATTAAATTGTGCTTCAACTATGTCATTGAATCTTCCAAAATGATGTAATGTTCAACTAGTCTCATTCTTTATATAAAATCAGAAAATGTGCAGTATTACTGGAAAGTTCATTGCCGAAACATAAAGCGTAATTCAGGCACATTAATAAAATGCAGACCAGTCCAAACTATGTAGAAGTACTAAATTTATTTGTTTTCTTCTGCAGTGAACCCACAGTATAGTTAACAATGTGTGCAGGAGCATGGATGCAATTCTCTATATTATGATTTAATGCGTCTATAGCTTGGTTTTATCATATATTTCTAGAAATAAGAAAAATTAAGAAATTCAGAATGGCTCAGTGAACAAATTGGCTAAAAGAAAGGAGGAAATTGAGCAAAGCAAAGATACACAGTATTTTCACAATGCTGCAGGAAGAACAGGGTGGACAGCATTACAGGAGTCACCAGTTTATAGCAAGAGGGGTAATGAGCAGGAAATGAGGCAGCAAAACGGTAAGGTGGAAAAGAGTAGATGTGGAAAGAATGATGCAAAAAGAGGTATGCTGTTTGGTGAGAGAGAAATTACATGATGATCTATGAAATTAGAGAGGAAAGAAAGATGATAAAGTGAAATTGGATTTAATGAGGTAGAAGAAAGGTGATTAGGGACAGAAGAAAAATAGAATTTAGTGATGAGAAAATCCTATTAAATTATCCAATAAATCTTCTTGTCACTCAAGGATTTCCCTTCTTTGTCTTCCTTCTCCCCAGGATATTTTCCAGGGTAGTTGTGTCAATATCTAACCATACAGGAATGCCATTTTCTGTGTGAAGCACTTCACCATCTCTCCATAGGATCAGGCAAACGGCAGAGATGTAGTCCTGGCACATAGTCACAGCCTTCAGGCGTGTAGTCTATGTAGCATGTTAGTGCTTTGTCAAGACCATGTTTAAGAGACTGGGATAACATTTGTAAGGCATCTTTTGTTTAGGGTATTTTTTGAGGTGGATTCTATCTGCTCATTATATCAGATATTATGTTTGAAATGACAGTCTTTCAATTTCTCCAATAATCTCCATTGGATAAGTTAAATCTCTGGACTTTGTACTGTTTGCTTGCTTTTAGCATCATTCAGTTCCATATTACGGCTGTTTAAAATTTAAGCAAAGTAGACAGGAACAGCAATACAGTGGCATAGCAGATGGCTTTCCATTAGGAAATGATCAGTTTATCCGAATTATACTCAGAAGGTAAAGTTCACAGTATTTGTGCAGTCTCTTTCCTTTTTTAAATGAATAAACAGGAAAATTCAATGCTCCGTGCCTTAACAAAAACACTCCAAAGACAACCCATCAAAACAACAATTAAAATGCAGCCGCTACTGCATTCTCAGTGCGTGACCTTTCTGCATTGATATCATGTCATTTAGACCTTGTTTGGCGAGAATTTGCCTATAGGTTAAAATCTGATATGTTTGGACAGTAGGGTGGAAATGCCAGCAAAATTACATATTTTCCACAGAAAATGGTTTAACAAAACAAGCCTGGAAAGGCTTCAAGGGCAATTCATGGTCCACTGGTCTAAAACAGGGCTCTCCAAGTCAGTGAGCTAGTAGAGATGGAGGGGTGTCCTGAAAAAGCAGTACAAGTAAGCTGCAAAGTAATTAAACTGTAGTTTAATTTGCATATAGAAAGCTTTCCTGTGAAGTTACAGTAGGTCTAATGCATCAGCTAAAGCATAAGTCTTAAATGGTGTGTTTTACAGAGTGGGAGACAGCTGAATTGACCAGCATTTCCACAGGTCTCCTGATCTTTTAGTGATGACCAGTTTTTAAGTTATTTTGATTTTTACTTTGGCAATAATTTTAGATCTTCTTGAAGGCCTTTCTGAAGGCTATTTTGCATGACAAAAAGAAATCCAGGAACTAAAGTTAATGCAGTTGTCATAAAAGAAATATGTTGTCACATCATAAAACTGTTTGGAATTTATTGTTATGCTTATCCTACAAACTGGGAATACTGAGCAGAAATAAATGTGTGCCAGCCAAGTGTTCTACCTCTGTGTCCTTCATGGAAAAATGCTTGGAGTGCTGCAGTTCCACAAGTTTATTTGTTCAGCTTGAAATACATTTGAAACTCTTCTGGTCAGTTAGATAAGCCCGATGTTGTTCAGCAAAGTTTTTAACTTTTAGTGCCATGAAGTTGTAGGAAAGTTCCCTTAAGCAGTAGTGCCAATTGCGTGGAAGCTGCTGAAATCAAAACTAAGTAAGCTGCTTTCCTTTCCTGTAGTCTCTGGCTGATAATCCTGTCACCATGATTTCGTGTTACTCACCCATTCTCATGCTGAAGATGCAACCGGCAGCATTTTAGAGAAATAGAATTGTTGACTTATTTTAACAGGAGAACCAATATCCAAATAAAGCCTGTATACCATGATTTTGGAAATGTCTGAGTATGAAGTAAGAGCATTCCTAATGACTAAAAAAAGAAAAATGAAGTAATGGCACAATTCAAAGAGAGAAATAAATGTATCCTTTTGGCTCTGTGCTGTATTTGTTTCTTAAATATTTGCTATTAACAGTAAGGTCTCTGCATATTAACACTAAAAGCTCTCTTTACTGGGAAGATGATGCACATTGAGGTTGTTTTGCCAGCTGTTTTTCCAGCCACATGAGTACAGTCTGCTTTTTTAGTAATGAACCAAACCCCCATTCTTTTACCAGTGATTCTTGCATTGGGTCCTGGGCAGGTGTGTATTGTGAGTGTGTACCAAAGAGTCACGTTGTATGTGAAGTGAAATTTGAAAAGAAGACAGAAATTTTTAAGGAATATCAAATAAAACATGATAGCTGTTGAAAGCCAAAGAAAGCTTGAAGTGGCAGGAAGAGAGGAAGTATTCTAAATTTATAATGAAAATTAATTATGCATTTTTTGTATTTGAAGAGGTCAGACATGATGAATTTAAATAGTACATGAGAATGAAGGCCATCTTTTATATTAAAGGCATTACAACAGGGTGATGTGAGGGAAGCAGAGAAATAAAGGAAGCAAAGGGGGAAAATTGCAACCCTGGGGCATTAAGTAACAAGAACATTAAATTGAACAGATCTGCTTTGTGACTAAATTGATTCATGATTTTCAGGCAATTCAAAATAATGATAATTTATTAGCCATAAAATTATACCTTTAAAATGCTTAAAGCTGCTGAGAAAGTTCATAAAAGAAGGAATTTCAAAGTGGATTTTCACCATCTTGCAGCAACCTTTACAACTTCTGTACAGTGCAGTAATTTTTCTCTTAAAATTTTGTTCCTTACTTAGATATAGTTTCTATTTATGCTGCTTCTATGAGGAAGATACTTTTCTTTTTCCTGATTTTTGCCATCTCCTGTGACATCTGTCCTGCTTTCACTGCCCCATTTCATTTGTAAATTTAGTATGTGAGCAAAGAGATTGAACACAAGCCTGTATAAATGCTGTATGGGATAACTTGCTGTAGGGCTAAAGCAGAGTATCTTGCTCCACTTTCTGAGTTACTGGAGCAGACAGTTACTCTTAATGGGGATAGACTATACTGAAAAATATTGGCAGAAATACAGCATAACCTTTCTGCTTAACACTGTTTTAATATGCATATTATGGGTTGTATGAAGATGTCTCATTACTCAGCCACCTTTCTCTTTAGCAGCTCAGATCTGGGAACCCTATACCTTCCATATGGAGTTGTACAATACTTGTATTGATATCTAAACACTGCTGTCAGACCCAATAGGCAGTTTTTGACTCAACGTACTGCTATAGAGCTTGAGGAGATGCAATTACTACATGTGTAGTAGTGTGACTAGGAATTGAGCAACTCGCACCAGCTTTCCCAGCTTACCTTTAATTACAGAAATTGCAGCTGAAGAGAGTCCTTCAAGAATTTCATTTCTGTGGCCCTGAGCTAAACATCATCAATGGCAGGTGAAATCAGAGAGGCTTGGTGTTTAAAAAGGAGGAAAAAAAGGTAGAACAGCAAATAGTAAATTGTCACCTCAGGCTTTTACAAAATGGCACATAAGAGAAATAAAGAGTATTTTTTCCTAGGGGGTGGTTTCATGTACATAATTGTCCATGGGGTGCAAGGCTACCAGAATAGGATACTGTACCAGGTAACTCCCCTGTGGCAGCTGTTATGATTCATTGGTTTTAATATTATTCTCAGCTTCACTTGGGAGAATTCTCCAGGCAAGCTTCTAAAGCATTGTGTGTAACCTAATAGCATTATTGTTCTTCATTTACTTATAACAGTCAATCTCTATACAGAAAATGGCACTGTAATTCCTATAGCCACAATTAGATAACCACATTTAGATTGAATCAATGCCCGTTCTTCTGAAGGATGTTATACTGAAATTGTGGAGTATGGCTTTCTTCTTTGTCCTGACAAATACCATTACCACTAGGAGTCTGGTCTAAAGTCCACCTATTTAATGTAATAAATTATTTACTAATTAAATAATGTATTAATAATGGATAAGTTAGCATTTGACATGTATATGGTGTCCTTGTATTTTAGAATCCAAAGTGTTCAGCGTGGTTATCTATTGATGACTAGTTATTGCAGTATTTGGTGAAAACCCTGACAAGTTTAGCAGCCAAGAACGGTGTTGTTGGGCATTTAGCACATCGGATTTTTGATGTCTGGTAAGGAGTGTCGGGTTATCGTGTTATATTTCCTTTTCCATTTACTTTCCTTATTCTTCACCCTAGAAATCATGGTAATTGTTATTCTGAGGGTAAAAAAATCTTTATAATTTGTCCCATTACCCCTGAAGTGCTTGGTGTTACTTTCCTTTCAAGCTTTGCGTTGCATTTTGAACTGACAATGGTTGAGATGACAGAATTCTATTAAAATCGTTAATGGTGAAACCACCCATCTTAACTTATCATTTTTCCTTAAGGACCTCACAGTTCACTTCCCTAAGACTGAAAAGCTTATTTACATTGATTTGCCACTAAGAAGTTTTCCTTTGCAAGGCATTTCTGCACAACTCTGCTAGCCTGCTAGCACCTATGGATGTTCCTAATTTACAGTTGATTTTATGGAGCCCAGATATAGAACCAGGTGTAGGAATTGGTGGGTTACTTTTGATTAAGTCTGAGAGCCTTCACTATGATTATGCATTAGTTTTAAATCAGGTTCCTTTGTGCAGCAATTGGTGCAGTATATAAACTGAGATTATATACAGGGAGCTGTACCAAAGGTAGGCTTACCGTGGCAAACAAGCAAGTCAAGCACAAGGTTGCAAAACACACTGACACTTTTTGATTAAGTTGTGTTAGTTAGTGCGTTTGCAATATCAGTCAGGTCTCTCAGCTTTTCCTTTGCCCCATGAGCAAAGTTCTGGGCAGTGGGTAACAAAATGGAGATAATACTGTCCCTTCTCCATGGAAGTCATAGATGGACGTTAGGTAGTTCTGGGAAAAGCAACCATAGGTGTCCAGGAGAAAGAAATACTAACAAGAATATGATGGGCGATCAGCAGACCGGATCAGTCAGAAGGTTGTTTCTTGGAGAGGCATACCTAAAAATGGACCATCATTTCTTGTTTTCAACTTGCCATTTTAATGCTGTCCAAGATCATAATTCAGTTCCAATCATTACTTAAATTTTAGCTGAAAAATTAAAATCTTGTCCTTTTTCAATGTCTTTGGGGTTTTAAAATGTTTCTACATATTTTGTCTCATTTCAATATCTCTGTCCTGAACCAGAATTAGAGTTAAAAATAACTCTAATTTATTTTATTTTTTTTTTAAAAGGTACAACAAGGAAAAATCCTTCCCTGCTAGGACCCAGTCAAATCTTCCTCATCAGTTAAGTTCACAGCAGGTTTAGCACATTTATTAATTATGAGTGCAATTTGTTAGAATAAACAGGATTCCAAACCTTCAGGAGGCCTGGCATGATTATAAATAAATAAAAAAACCTGAAAAATGCTTCAAGGCAAAGGCTCAGCAAAAAAAAAAAAAAAGAAGGGAATCTACTTGGAGATTATGGTATTGAAATGGAGAGTACCTTCCCTTTTTGAAAAATTATGCAGGTTATGTTAGCAGTATATTAATGGTCTGCAAGTATAGACACATTTTTTTGCTTGCTAGAGGTTCATCAAAAAAGAAAATGTTATGAAGTTGGGTATGAATGTCCTTATGAACTTCGTCTACCTTCAGGACTGGCAAGTAGCTCTGTTGTCTTTCTCACGTGTCTGTATTTCCAGCTTTGGGGCACCTGTCTGTGCTGCAACAGTGGGGATCACTCCGGGAAGCTGGTTGTAGGCTGTCTTATGTTCTTCTTCAGACGATGGATGCTCTCCAGGCCCTTGCAGGGATCTCTGGAGGTCATGTATGTAACCCAACTCACTACTCAAAAAATGCAACCACCTTCTTCAAAATTGCCGTCCATCATCATTAACCAAAAGGGAACGGTTCATTTTGAGACATCATTTTCCATGCTGCCTTTGTTACCTGTCGGCTACTTATTTAACAGAGCCAAAATACTATTGCTGGGGACATCAGTTGTCATAGATTACTAAAGTGAGCCTTTTCGTGGGCCGACAGACATGAGAGATTTAGGTGCTCATCAGCTGTCATGGTCAGCTACTGTATTTAGAGAATCTTAACTGTGCTGTGTTAGAGGCAGGCAGTGCGGTGATTTAGTTGGATAGTATTAAGATTATTGATTTCAGGTCTTGAGAGACTTGTTAAATATATCATGAAGGCCAGTATTGATTTATTATTTTTTTTATGAACAGATATCAGCACTGAAACAATGAAAGTGGAGTGTACAGTGGTGATATGAATAAACCTCATGTTAATGTCTTCAGAAGAGGTGAATACCTGCATCTAGCAAGCACAATTGTATTTCCTGATCTGCCCTGTGTCTCAATATTTACAAATATTTATGATTTTCATGAGTTTCATTTTCATATACCTTACTCTGTGAACATATGCTTCCCAGTGCTGTAGCCTCTCCATTGCTTCTTACAAAACCAGTATGAACAGTGTGTCTTGTCTTACTGTCTTAGGAATAGTTATAATATCTGTATTTTCTTCTACAGCAGGGAGTTTGCATCCAATAGTTGCCTGACCTCTCTCCATTGCTATGCATTCTTCTATGACAAGCAGAAAATAATATAATGCAACCAAATAATCTGCTCAGCATTGGCAGAAGAACTTCAGAAATGAATATAGTATTTCCATATCCAATCTGAATACCCTTTTCTCAAGCAAATGTAGGAGCACTTGGGCAGTGAACTGGACTCACCTTTATGTTACACTGATGTTTAAAATGGTTCTGTGGTTGCATTTCTGGGGCAGTTACAGTGAAATTCAGGGAGTTTGTCCAGCTATACAGCTTTGTAAAACAGAGCTGAATTTGACTCAGGAACATGTTTTTCTTCAGATTTAAGGTTTGATCTCACCGATATGCTACTTTCATGTGCTGCTTTTGTAATTGCATTAGTTTCTTTGAAGTTGCATACACGACAATGATGTACTATCAAGGCAGGTCAGGCCCACAGAGGTGTGAGACAGTCAAGAGAACATTGTGGGTTCTGAGAGCGTCTGTGACCCAGAAAGCGGCACGAAGTGCATCTACTTTGTGTGCTGATGACATACTTTGTTTTTTCAAGAACTCGGTTATTCATTTCCCTACTCTATTATGTTTATTGGACAAGTTCCATGTAGCTCACAATCAGCAGAAAACTGAGGTAATAACATTATTTTTGGTATTCATAGCTAGACACTGTTTTTCCTCATTTTAACAGAATATGTATTTGAAATAAATAAATTAAAAAACCCTAAAGCCAGTTTGTAGTACCTTGTAGGTCAGCAACTTGGTTTTTTAAAAAATGCTGGTGTCTGACAATACCTGTTGGCAGTTGCTCAGGCATTCTGAAAATCAAGGCATCTGCTTGGGTACATAAGTATAAATGCCATCATCTGATTCTGTGATTCTGTGTCATTTCTGGGTTTTTTTCCCTGTAATATTTTATTACTTGAGTGGTCTTTCCCTGACACTGAAGTTAACAACCAGGGAATACAGACTGATTGTCTAAGTATAAACTGCCGAAAAATGAAGGAGACTCAGATTTTGAACATTTGCTATCTGAGCTGTTCATCTTTGTGAAGTTGCTGCATTGACCCAAAGGTCTGTGGGATATCAGTTGAAAGGCTCATATTTATGTCACAGTTTTAAAAAAAGCCCTGAATGCTTTGTTCACAGAGCCTGATTTTCGGTAAGATATGTATTCTCTTTCTGAATTTTTATACTGAGGTTCCCAAAGGACTAGAAGGTAGAGGATTTACTCAATGACTGACTGTCAGGCTGCCCTGGACTTCATGATTCGTGATTTCAGTTCTGTTTTAACTGTGACCATTTATGAGTGTATTAACAAAGGAGGTTAGTTTAAGTATGTTTCGGATTTGAGGTCTATGTCATTCTTTAGAGTTTTAAGATGCCAAGTAGATACATAGTAAACATAGCTACAAACATAATTGCTACTACTTGAAAAACTTCTCCAAATAAGTTGAGGTTAGTTGGTTAGTGTTTTAAAATATATATGTATTTTTTTATTATTATTTTTAAAGTTCTCATGTACTCAGAGACACATCCTATTAACTGAGTATTCTTGAGGTTGCATTGTTTTATATTGTGTTAAGTGTATATATAAGCAGTTTTATAAAGATAACTGTATTATGGCTAACATCTGATGAAGGAGGCGGTGTTGGAATTTTGAGATTAACTCAATATTCAGAAGGTTGGTCCTTTATCTTACAGCTCTGCGCTCTACCTGTGGAGTCCTCTGTCCCTGCAGTCCTTCCCTGCCTGTCACCATCCTCAGGGATGCTGTCCTGCCCTGGCTTTCTCTTGGGGCCTCTTCTTGCTCTCCCAGTCACTTGTAAAGTCACTTGTGACACCTGGAGTTGGGAAGGAGACTGTTCTGCATTTGGGTAATTACTGCTTTGGTGTGGGGTGTGCAGACCAGACACAACACAGTTGTAGATAATTTCTGCCCCGTGTCACCCACCCCACACGTGGGCTGTGCTGCAGGACGGCTGCTCTCTGCACCAGGGGCTGCTCCTTGTGCCTTGAAGCCAGAAAGGCACCATTTCAGCTGCTCGCTGCTCCTGTGACTCAGCCAGTACGGAACCAAGAACGTTTCACAGGACTCGTCTGTGGACAGTTGTGTTTAATGATGCTTTTCTGTGGAATTTGGAAGATCCCATAGTTATAATGATCACAACTGAATCTTTACAAATGCTTTTGTGAACATTTCATAGCCATGCCCAAGCCGTTCTCCATGTTTTGTGCAGACAAGGCAAGGTGAATTCAAAGGAAACATTCTGTGCCTTTCTGGATGGCATCCTGCTGCTTCCTAACCATTTTTTTGTTTGCCTTTTTTTTTCTTTCCCTCCATCATCTATTAATTCTGTCTCTTCCTCCTTCAGAGACAGATGGTGAGCTGGTGATACTAATGAGCTCCCTGCTGCCCAGGGAAGGCAGACTGAAATGCTTTGTGTTCGGAGAACTAACAGGCTGAGCACCCTCACTAAGGATGTAACACATGTGATGAAAGGTTTGGTGCACAAACACTGTAGCAGACTTTCTTCGCATGCACCTATGAACCATGTTTCCCCAAGAGAACAACTTCCCCAAACAGTCTACCTAATCGTCCGATCCTCACTGTCTTTATTGGGGTATTGCTCTGAATGGTACAATAATTTCTCTTTTTTATGGAGATGGAGAGAGCATTAGGTTGTGGACACATGGCAATTGAATGCCCGGCTTCTCTGGCATTAGCACACTGAGAAATAAAAACAAAGAGCACCTGCTGTTCCTCAGAGTGAGTCTTTGAACATTAGAAAAACTTCCTTGGCAGAAAGCCATTCTTTTCTGGGCTGACTTTAAAAAGAATGCAGTTAATTATAGGAGATGCAGACCTCTAAGGTAACAAAATGCAATTATCCAGGGATTCATCATGGATTCAGTTATGTCTTGTTTAAAATGTAACAGGATTGTCAAAACTGACTTAGGTACTAAGTACACAATTAAAGACAGATCTGGTTGTCCTGGAAGTCTAATGGTTGCAGTCATGTGGCCAGTTCAGGGCTGACTGGAGTTCCCAAGTGGTGGTAGTTATGTGGATTCAGCACGATTATAAGGAGTTTTTCAAAAGCTAATGAATTGGTTACGATTCTGAGAACTTTCATACTGGATTCATTAAATGTTCTCTCTCCAGCAGAGATCACAGAGAGAGATGTGCCCCTGTCTCCACAGTCAGCAGAAAAACTGCAGTGACACAAGATTTCTAATTGAGTGAATGTGAAACATTCGGGTTTTTTGTGTGTTTAAAAAACAAAGAAATGGTAGTAACAGAGTATCTGTCTTTTAATGTGAGAGATTTTTTTCTCAAGAAACAGCATTTTGCCACTGGAATGGAGAACATTAAAAAACCCAGACTTTTCTTTCAGTTGGTACATGGAGATACATCACATAAGTTTAGGGGATGGATAGTAAATGTAACTCGAGCCAGACCAACTGTTATAGCTGATAAAGAGGTGTTGGTCTCTTATCAAAGCAGGTGCTTTGATATCTGTTTATGCAGAATACTACTCAGTCCACATTTAAGTTAATTACTGTATACTAGCAAGTAACAGATGTGCTGCAGATCACTAGGGTGATTAAAATAAAGCTCACAAATAAAGATTTTACAGGTTTGGAATATAACAATAAATAAATGAGTTAAAAAGTACTATATTAAAACTCAAATATTTTAGTAATTGAACTTAAACCTTATGTGTCTTCTTATCAGTCAGTTGCTGTGTATTAAGTTCAAAATAAAATAATGACTTACAGACTTAAACAGAGACATTTTTCCCATTTGAATTTATTAGTACTATGCCAAAAGTTACTCTGGGAAAATATGTGTCTATTCTCTTCTTGGTGCTTTCATCAGCTTTTAGTAAGAACACAAGATGAGGGTCAGTCTGAAAGTGCCTGATGATGAGCTTTTAACAGGAATGTACTGGTGTCACCACCAATGCTTTTACAAGCATTTCTAGTTTCTGACTGGAAATTCCACCCTGAAAGCAGGGGGAGCCACGTAGAGACAGGCAGACACTTAGTTCCAAAAAACCAAGGTGGGCCTGTGGGCAGTGGGATCAAGAAGTTGAACCAGAGGTTCCCACAAGACTAGAGGGTATCTTCACCATAAGTCTTTTTTGTCTTCTGGGCTGTTGTTCCTTCTTTGTTTTCTGTTGGTTTGGGAACTTTTTTTTTGAGGAATACCTTGACAAGTCTTATTTCATCCTTGTGTTCATCCTAATTCAAACCGGGGCAATTTATGGAGTCTGAAAACTTTCAAATGACAGGAAAATGGTTTCCTGCCTAGCCATGAGAGGTGTCATTGTAAGGTGAGAAAGATTATGAAATGTTAGTAAAGGAAATGCTATAATCTCAGTAAATATGTAGGGGTAGGTTGACCTAATTTTCAAATTAATAATAAAAATGTGAACCACCTTGCAGTGAGACCTGATCAAGAAGAAACACTTAGGTAGATACGTGATGTAACATTGAATTAGCATAAAGGAGCTTAATATATTTTATGTACTACACTAAGTAACGTACAGAAGACCCATGATACTGTGGTACTCTGGACTGGATTAAAAAAGAAAAAAGAAAAAGAAAATTAATCTTTTAGAAATTGTTCATAAGTAAGCATTTTTTTTTTCCCTCATGGGATTAGAGTGGTCCATAATCAACAAAACAGCATACGAATACTTAGTTTTAAGAGAGTATTTTAAATATTAGATGAAATAACTACTTTTTGAAAGAGATGACTAAACAAAGATGAACTGCTTATTTCTGGATTTTGCTGTAGCTATTTTTGGAATTACTTATTAAGGGGGAGGTCATAAACAAATAAGAAGAGAATATTCAGCTTCTACTGTTTGTGGTTACAGACGTCTGTGTGCAAGGCGGACACTGGATAGCCCCACTCGCTGCACAGAAAGGCCATGGAAGTTTCTCCCCATATCTTAAGGCATTCTGCTTTTTATTCTAGTAAACCTCTGCACTGTATTGTAATTTACACCATATTTACTTGGAAGTGATTGTGGTAGTAGAACCACAGAACACTGTGCTTATGTTTTTTTCTTCTCTCCACTGTAATAATAAACTTCCTTGCTGTGTTGCCCTGACCTTTCTCTTTGACTCCTGTGATATCCCATGGTGTCTTCCCTTTGCCTTTCCCTCAGTGGACATGCTAATTGGGTCTGGATCCTTTATCTAGCTGTTGCTATTCATAAAACTACTAGGAGTTCAGTATTTTTGAGGTCTCTCTTCCTCCAAAATCTGCATCCAAAAGCCATTTTGGATTGGGAAAGGAACTGGAGGAGAAAACAAAAGATCCTCTAAGTCTTGTTTCCTTAGGGAGCCAGGCAAAAGATGTATATCTAAGTCTCATCTTGCACGTTATAGATCAAGCATAATGCATCCTCTGGTGTATAAGTATAGTGGGGAAGCTTAATTACAGGCTGATCGAGAATCTAAAACTGTGTCTTTATTGCCATGTGATAGCTCTGGGTTTATAGTATTTCAGAAATGCAGTTGCCATTGTTCAGTCATATGTTCTAGGCAGTTGTTTTCTGTTTCCAACTGTTTCCTCTCAGGTCTTACCCAGAAATGGCATAATTACATGCATTACTAGATATGTAATTTTATTTGCCAAAGTGTTGTACTGTGCAGTGTTCTGTCTATGAGAAAGTAAGCGTGAGATGTGCTACTTTAAAATATTTCCTTGTACTGTTATCTCACTTATTAAATGTAGTTTCTATTAATACTTTCTATTAGTTTGGATATCTGGATATGGTAAAACATTATCAAGTATAACACAGTTGTTGTGTTCAGACAAGTTTTAGGTTTCCTTAATCACAGACATGTCCTTAAAGAATTAGACAGGAAGGAAAATAACAAAGTTGCCTTTTCCTGAATTTGTATCATGAAGCACCTTCTTAGAAATAACTTTTAAATTTCCTGCATGTTATATGAAAAGTCCTTCCTTTCCTTTTAGTTGTGAGGAAAAATACCCCACCCCCTGCCTAGATATTCAGAAAGATGTAGGCTGAAGTATTTAGAATTGTTTAAGCCTTCTAGTTTGAGCATATGCTGGTGGCACTGTGGAAACCTGGGAAACTCTCTCCCAGTAAAGTGAGAGGAGATGCCTTTTCAATGCTGAATGAAGTGCTTTTGCTTTAAATATGAAGAAGCTTTGGTATTTTGGATTTAATGAGGCCTAAATATGTCAACATTGGAGGCTGTTTGCTTTTGTGAAATAGTTGGCATGCTGTACTGGCTGGCAATGTTGTATTTGCTCTGTCCAATCCTCTGCAACTCATTGTTTCCCAGACTATATGAATTCAGCTCTTCAGGCCTACATTTGTATTAGGTTATTCTGTTAGGTTATTTTATCAGCATCTAGGGGTTGATAATCAAATGAAGCTACTACAGAGAAGGTGGAGAGCTGTTCTGAAGACACTCTCAGAAAGTGTCAGTGCTGCTTCACCGGGAAAACAGAGAAGTGAAATGAATGGGATTCTCTAGACATTTGCGGGCTTGAGGTCAATCAATTTTTATTAGTTATCTTGTTGATGGCATAGGCAGTGTATATATTAGATTTGTGGATGCCATGGAGTCTGAAGGGGTTGTAAGCATGTTGGAGACAGAATTGGACTTCAAAATGATCTTGGCAAACTGACAAAATGATCAGAAAAAGAGAGGAAATTAATTAGTAGGTATAAAGTTTCAACGTGAATTCACAGCTTCACAGCTATTTAAGTGGAAATTATACAGAAATAACTTCAGAAATAACTACAGAAAAAACTTCGGTCCTGTCCTGTCTTGATGATGCAGAAAAGCCGAACTTTATGCTGGAATATAAGTATATCTGAATTTACATGCAGAAGATATAAATTAGTCCTGCTGGTCAATTCAACTTCATAAGGCATCGAAGAAGTAGGAGGGTCTAACATGTGACCTATGGCAGAGACGGGAAGAATGTGGGTTATTTATCGTAGAGAAGAGTAGTCCATGGGTCATGTGTTCAATATATGCCTTCAAATATATTTAAAAATGTCAGCAAAGACGATACAGCCTCCAAATGCATAGTGCTAGATGATGAATAACAACAGAGAAAACACAAGTTAGAAATTAGGGAAAACATTATAAGATGGTATGCCATTTGGAGTATTTGTTTGAGGAGGTTATAAAATCTACATTACTAGAGGTTAATAAATATATCAACAAACATTTGATAGGGATGACAGAGGTATAATTCATCTGCCTTGGACCTGGTGGAAATGAAGTAGGCTTCTTTGGAAGAAACTTGCAGCCCTGTTTTCTGGATTTCTGTCTGGTTTTGTTTGTTTGTTTTGATTCCAATGGCAAGTTGATATTATCAGAAAATAAATTTGGGGGCTTAGGTCTTCTTACTGCTTTATGTATTTAAAGCCTGAAAAATGTCACATCTACAGGTAATATTGCTTTTGTTTAAGTGATAAGAGGATTTCTTAAATTTGGCAGATCAATACTGGTATGTTTGAAGAATATTTAATATATCAGTGATAGATTAAAATCAGATGTTATTATTCTTCCAGTGTGTGGTAAATTGTGTGTTCCTTCTGGAGAACGTCCTTTTATGACCATGCCTAAAATAAACACTTTATCTGCGCTGACATCTTGATGGTAAATAAAGTGTATTGTTAGTATTATGGCCCTTTTATAAATGCCAGATTTATCCTGATTACTATTATGACCTCCTGGAAAACACAGTAGGCATGTTAATAGGCTTTATAGGCACATTGGCCTGCATGGCGTTAGAGTTTCTCTCTAACTTCCATAGGAGTTTGTACAATAAAACAGAACCTGCCTTTGTGCCTTCGGTCTCATTCATACTGATGTGTTGTTCTATGTGGCACGATACTGCTGTGCAAAGTAGTATGAACACAGATCGTAGTGTGCACAGTATAAACACAGTAGTGTGACATCTTTATCACAGAGAGGGGTAATTTACAGCAGGATTTGATGGGAACTTGGGAGAGGCGAAGGATACAGTTTCTTTGGTCCCTGTAAAACTACTTTGCCCATGGTGAGATGAGTGCAATTGGGCAGGCAGGGCACCCTGTGAGGTGCATGGGACATGGGAATTAATCCTCTGTAGAAGTGAGCAGATCACCAGTAATCCAGCAGTTGGCAGCCATTCTGCCTGCCCCTAGGGCCTTTCGTTTTGCATAGAGAAAGCAACTTTTTGATCCTGTGAGGTGCTTCTTCGTTGTGGATTACAGGTATGCTGGAAACGTGTGGTTAGATCCACAGTTCAGTAATGGAAGGATCAAGAACTGAAACGCTTTTGCTGATAAGAAAGTTATTTTTACAGTAGTTATATACAAGTGATAAATACTTATAGGCACTGTGACAATAAATCGGAATCCTGAGTGCTAATTGTGATTTATGCTTAAATCAGGAAGCTTCCTTTAGTCTTCTTATGCTTTGCATATGTTACATTTCTGCCTTAATGCATTTTCAATTCCTTTTGTTAGCTTAAATATCCTACATCTTTTAAATTTGGAAGAATGGATGATTTCTACCAGGCTCGTTTGTTCCAAGTTGCAGCATTACCTCATGGTTTTATCCCATCAAATATAGTAAACACTTAGTTGGCTCTGTTAGCTCTCCTGGATCCCCATGCTCAGATGTAAATGAATTTGATATTGTACACAGATGTCAGCTCCCTTATAAAAGTAGAACACTTGAAATCAGATCCTGTTATCACGGAACTCACCATTTACTATCATTTTCAAACAAGAAAAGCAGTCAGTGGCTTTAGTATTAACAGTAGCCTGATGCAGTTACTGGAGATTGTGATCATCGTGCATGGCAATACTTGTAGGACCAGAGCTGGAGCTTGGTTTACGTGACTGTTAAATTGTACAACCATTACCATGTGAAAATATTTTCAGGCAAATATGAACGCTTTCCAAATGTATGTGTAGAAGAGGAGCCAAGAAGTATTTGTGGTACTGACTGATGACGTTTGTAATTTTCTGTATTAAAATCAAATTTTTATGAAAGGTGGAGTCTCCCAAAACGCATTAGAACAAGTAATTCCAAGATTAAGATTGAACTAATAATGTTTCCAAGTGGCAAAACATTGCCAAAAAGGTACAAATGTAGATCAGATGAAGAAGCACTAGTTCCATGATTAAACTTGTTGGGACAGGTATGGTGACAGTTTTGCATCTCCAATAAATGCAGCACATATCACTCATGTGTCTCACAGTTCTGTTGAGTCATAGTCCTGTTCAGTCACTGTTAGTTTCCGAGAGAGGAGCAGAGTGTTTGGGGAGTAGTTAGGCAAAAGGACGTGCATTAGTGCGTATGCAGTGTGCGAGAATTAATTGAGGGGCCTTGTTAGATGGAAGAAAGGCCTATTGCAAATGGTTCATGAACCAACAAAGTGGATTTGAACTGCTCCCCCTGCACACTTCTGTTGAGTAGGACTCAAGTTGTTCGGGAGAAGAAACAATGTTTTCTGATTATGGAAAGAACTTTTGCTTTGAATGCAAATATGTTCTCAATTGAAATGATTCTTAACCACTTGGATAAGCAGATTTCAGGATGAAATAATATGTTTATAAATATCTCTACGTGTTGACTGATAATAGGAAAATAACATTTACATTTTGAAGCAGTCTTCAGAGAATGAATTATTAAATTGAAAAGTATTGTTGTTCTGTATCAGCAGGGATAGTGGTAGCTGGTGGAGATATGGAAGGATATAGCGGGAATATTTACTTGGCTCAGAGGGAGCAAGTGGCTTTCCTCTGGAGCACAAACTGACAAGGAGCTCTGGCTCCTGCAGTAAACCTCTGTGGACTGAGAAGGGCTGCTGTCAGGAGATCCTGTCTCCTGCAAGTTCTGTTGAGCTCCTATGTGTACTTATGACTCAATGAGGCATTTAGCAGAAACAACCCTGATACTAATTGTTACCATGTACTTTGTGGCATGTAGAGCCAATTTGGTTTTCCCATCACCATTTTTTTTAACTCTGTGTGTTTTCTGGGAGCGGTGGTACTGTGCTTCTGTCTGCAGGTGCTGATCCTGAGCTTAGGAGCTGCCATAATTTTGTTCTGTGGATAGTGTGATTTGATGGGCAATATTCTCTGCAATGCAGAGCCTGTTCCAAAAACCAGCAGCAATAATGGCAGCATTTCTCTCACAGTGAGGATTAATTGACAAGCCAAATGATACCATTGTGGAAGCAGTGAGGGTGAAACACGGAGGACTGACTGTGGCCTTTAATTTTCCCTTACAAGTCTTCGCTGTATTTGAGTGTGGTTGAGGTTGCAGTTGAGTTTGCTTTCAGACAAGAAGTGAATGCACTGGGCTGGGGAGCCGAGACTTTGCTGTGACACAGAAACCTCAAAGAAGCTGCATGAGTAATTGAATCTTTCGTCCTGCTTGAGCTGAGCAACATCATATTGCAAGTTTTCTGTGAATATTAGCTCATAGTTGGGAATTAATTTCTTTCAATCCTGTCTAGACCTGTCCTGTGTTTATTTTCTACAAATAGACCCCAGCAAATGACAAAATTTGCCAAATCAATACATTTTAGCTATGCTATGCTATCTGATTTTTCAGATAATTTACAAACAGAAGAGTAATTTGTCTGAAAAAATAATACAGTGCAACATTCTGTGATATTCTTGGGTATTGAGATGAGTTTAGTGCTCATATACATGGACAGCATAGAGCTTGATTCCAAGTGATTTATTTAGGTGCCTTTTTATTGGGGACTTAGAGGATGGACTGTTCTCTTTCTCAGCAGCTCTTTCTCCTGTGTACATCTTTGCAGAATATTTACCCTTCTTAGAAAATGCGGTTTGTCTACCATTCTCAGAGCTCCACATTTTCTTTTTAATAATGGAAACTAGGGTGGTGAGGGCAGAAAGTGAAGTCAGAGAAGACAGCCGAAGTCCAGAGTTATGTACATGGAGATGATGGTTAAATAAGCAGAGTACTGTAGGCTTAGATGAACAATTTTCCAGCCATCTGTCATATTTTTCTCTCCAGAACTGATGGCAGAATATCAAAACTGTTGAATACTTAGTGATAGCTGTCAGAAGTATCTGTAAGCTCCCTATGTAATGGCTCACAGATAGTGGCTATGGACCACTGGTGGTCTGGAAGTTCATTGGCCAGTGTTTCACAGTTGAGCTGTGGAACTACATTACAGGTATGTTGTGATATTTGAAATATTCTGACAGAGGTCCAATTATCCAAAATTCTAGGGACCGGTTGCCTGCAGATGACATACCTGATATTTAAAGCATTTGTTTTCTCTGAGATGGGACAGTAAACTGACACCAAGCACCAGTATGGTAAAAGAGAGCAAAATACAAAATTCCAGAGCAAATACAAATAGGCCTTCTCATGCCAAGGATGCCTCATATTGCTATCAGTACTGTTAGTGATGCTCTACCTGCAATTTGGATGAAATCTGTGCCTGGCATGTTCAGCTTTCAAAATAAGGAATAATGCATTTCTCTCTCCTTGCTGATGCTACATACAGAGTCTTGTGTAATCATTGCCAAAAGATAAGAATGAAATGAGAAGAAAAAGTATCAAAAAACAATGCTGCTCTGATGGGGAAGACAAAGAAAAGATAGGTATAAAAGAAAGACTGTGTGTGCAATTGGTGCTGTGATAATAATTTGAAATGCAATTACTAAAGGTCAGCTATCTCCAAAGGCAAAGTTTCCTCTGCTGCTCATGAACTCGTAAGCTGAGGGGAAGGGCTCGTGGGAAGTGACAAGTGGGGATGGGGTGGGCAGCAGAGGATAACAGGTCATCTTTTCCTCCTCAGGACCTTAGATCTTCTAATGATGACATCACATACGTCTCTAGTTATTGTATACCCGACACTTGCTTATTCAGTACAACTTCAAGGCATGGATGACCCTGCTCCATTCCTGTTTCATTATACCTCTGTGTGTCTGCTGCTCGAGGGATGAGGGGACAGCAGAACTAATTCCCTCCCACATTCTTCTATGTCATTTGACACATTTACTAACAAAGCTTATTTTTTTCCCCCAAAATCTATTAGTAAAGATTTGAAGCGACAACTGCAGAGCAAAAAAATTGAAGCCTGAAAATCTGCCTACAGTGTGCATAACCCAAGCTGTATTTTCTCTAAGATACTTCACTGAAAATATGACATATGTTCTTTTATTCCCTCTTACCCTTGACAGCATGTGTGTAAAGATATGAGAGTTTGAGTGTGGTGTTATTTATTATTGTTGTTGTTGTTATTTAGTAAAGCCATAAAGCTGAAATGATAAGTAACCAAAACCTCATAATAATGAGTAGGCATGACTCATGGGTTACTCATAAAGTGTTTTTTCCATTAAACCAACTCTATTGTATGGTTTGAAAGTAATTAGATTTTGAATACCAGTGTGAATAACTTAATGGTTTGGAATCACTTGAAATTTCTTATCAATCCATCAGCTAATATCCCGTACTTATAATTTGCATTCTTAACAGAATAAGTGACTCAAAGCCACTTCTTATTTTACTACTTCTTTTTATAATAATATACAGCTTCCTTTGATCATATGGTAATATCCTTCACTTGTACATCCTTCAGTGACTTAGAGGCAACAGGTATCAACTTTCTTCTATTTTTATGCTTTATTGAGGCTAAACCAGAAGTTTCTCTGACCTCTTGTAATATCTGAGGAATCTCAGGCTCAGTTGGGCTGAATGCGTGTTTATTTATCTGTGTAAAATATGCAAAACGTTAGGAGAATCTGAGATAGATCCAAAAGCCATAACAAAAAAAAAAAAATAGAAATTTGAAATGCTGATCAAAATGCTGTCCACACATAGCTGCCGAATAGGCCATATGTGGCCAATGCAAATACAGGTGTGACGTGACTGTTCGTTGTTCTGCTGGATTAGTCAGTTCCTGGAGACACAGTGCTAATGTTGGAGGACAATTTCTCTGGGATTTGATGGGTCATCTAATTATCATATTTTGTATTATTCTTACTAATCTGGTGTAGAATAGATGCATTTGTGAGCAGGTAAATAAGGTGAGTGCAACTATACTGGAAGGAGTTGGAACAGAAGGTCACTTTTACTCCTGAGACAGTTACGTAGCAAAGCAAAGAGTCTTTGGCAAACACAAAAGAAAATTACTGCCATCTGTAATTTTTTATGTAACATTGCTAATGAAGGAATGAAAGAAAATATTTCCTTCCTCCAACCCCGTTCTTAAATCTAAATCCAAATGTCTCATTTTCATGAATCTGAACTGCAGGAATGCATGCCCCATGTTAGTGACAGAGGGACAAATAGCACTTTTCTGTACATTGTACATAATTACAAAAAGGTAAAACAGCTTTGAGTCGTGTAGGCTGCTTCTTAAATTTGCCCAGAGCTTGCTCAAGAAGAGATGACTAAGCTTTTTAGGTTCTGTAGCTGTTTCTGGAAGGAGTGTTGCATCAGTCAAGCCCTTTATTTGATGGTATAGCTTTTTCTTGTTCTCTCATAACGTGGCCTATATTGGCCTCAGAAAAATAATGGTTGTTCGTCAATAAAAAAAGCCACCAAAGAATAAAAAATGGTTGAAGAATTGTTTGACTCGTCTTTAATCATAAGGTGGAAAAAGGAAATTTGTCTCTCTTTCTTAGAGTACATTACAGATGACCCGACTGTCCAAACTCATTTACTATTATTAGATCTTTTCAAACCTGAGAAGGGCTGACATCCTGTCATTAATACTCTTGTAAATTCTGAAGTAAACAGATTTCAAAGACACTCGACTGTTAGTGTGAAGACAAGGTCAAAGAGTTGAATGACAAGTCCTCCTGGTACAATAAGACTACTCATCAATCAGTTTTACTAGCAACTTCTTAATAAAGAAAAGAGATCAGAACATGACAAAGTAGTATATTGGAAAATATATGTGCGTGACATCCATTTTGGTATCCTTAGACTAGTAGTTAATGACGAAAAACTATTATGTATGGTCTGGAAATATGGTAGATGCCTGTAGGAGAACGTCTTCTGCAGTTTAACACTTCTGAAATTCAGAAATTGAAAAAATCTACTATGCCAAAACTTTCAGAACAAGATATGTTCAAGTAACTAAAATAAGGAAGATGGTTAAATTTCATTTAAGAATTATCAGGTTTTAATATTTGACAACTCAAGGATGGTAATTTACAGCCCTTGGAAACAATGTCATTTCAGTGCAGGCTTCACTGTCAAGGCATTTGGCAAATACACAACTCAGAAGCCAGGTCATTTTCCTCTGACTTTCTGCTGAGTGGTTTTGGAACTTTTTAGCATGTTCTGTGGTGCCACTGTGTTTCATTTCCTTAAATCTTCTGTGGCGTTCATTCTACAGGGTCAGATGTTACAGACACGTCAATCAGTTGTCATGTTAAATACGACCAGTCTATGAGTTTAATAGTAGGATAAAGTAAGTAATACAGATGGCTCTGGAAGAAAGCATTCCTCTTGTCTACTAAGTAAATGTATAGGAACAACATTATGACTCAGATCTCTCATTTTTGTTAACACAGGATAATAAAAATCAGACAAAATATAAAATGCCAACATGTGAAAGGGCATCAGATGCATTGAATAGTCAAGATATTACGTTTGTCTTTAAGATGTATTGTGAGGCTTTTTCACTTGATTGTTGTCTCATTATGATAATGAGAATTTGTGGGAAGAAAACAAGAGTTAGCTCATATCTGGAGGTCAAGTCTGATCCAGCCTGAACACAAGATAAATCTACATGTAGATTTACTTTATGAAGCTGAGAGAAGGGCAGACTGAAATCTGCTGTGTTCCATGGGGTTACCCCCAAATGTGGGGCAATAGGCATTGCATTGAGTGACTCCTCCTGCCCACCCCCTTTTGCTTTCTCCAATGGTAGATGGAGTCTTGATTTCTTAGAAAAAGACTGTCTTGGAGTGGGTGTGCTCTGGAAGTAAGAACAGCAAATGTATCTTAGTCTCTCCCCAAACACTGACATGTTGGTTTTCATTTCATTGGTATAAGATCAAGCTGGTTTCTGAGTCACGCATAAAAGGTACTTAACAAAATATACCTGGTGGGACTAGTGGCTGGCATTTGGGATCTGTACTTTTATTTATGGAGTAGTGGTGTTTTGCTGAACTTTCACGGTGAACCTGAGGCTTGACCACATATACCAAAAGGTTTGCTAAAGCTTCCTTAGGTTGAATTCCCCAAAGTGGTGGTTTTGAGTGGAATCAACAACATCAGAAAAGAAAAAAAAGAAAGAAAGGAAGGAGGAAAGAAAGAAAAAATATTTCATTGGGCAAAACAACTTTCTTTTTTTTTCCATGCAAGTTTGACTGCTTTGGGCAGTTGTTTAAGGCGTAGTTATATGACTGCAAAAAGAAACGTAGATAAAATGCTTCTGTGCCATTTTTCAAACTGCAAATGTAGAGTTTGGGATATGACTGTAATTTCAGAATTCACATCCAAAGATTGTATAGGCCCTATGTTGTAGGTACTTTCCTTATCAGTAAATGTTAAGAGTATCTTTTGTTGGCTTAACCAACGCTGCTGCGCTATTGGGCACTTCTCTGGCACAAGCAGGCTCCAGGCAGAGTTTTGATTCTGCTGAACTTAAAGACAAAATGACAAAACTTTTGGCTTTAGAATGGTCAAGACTTTACGTGAAGTTGTGGATTACCTAGAAAATATTCAGATAAGTTCCTTTTGTGACTTGGTGATGCTCTGATTGTGTTCGTTGCCTAAGATTATTTTTCTTATATAGTATCTTCAACAAAGACAAATCATGTTAATGTAATTTTCAGTAACTGCAGAATCATTAATTGATTGAGGTTGGAAGGGAGCACTTGATATAATTGAATCCAGCCCCTTTGCTCTAAGCACATTGCTTTAGACCTTGTCCAGTTGAGTTTTGAGTATCTCCGAAGATGGAGATTCCACAGCCTCTCCAGGCAACCTGTTCCCAGTGTTCAACTACCCTCATGATAATGATATTTTTTTTTTATTATACTTAAATGAAGTTTAATGTATTTCAGTTTGTGTCCATTGCCTCTTGTCTTGTCACTGGGAACTTGAAAGAAGAGTCTGATTCCATCTTTACCCCCTCCCGTCAGGCATTTACACACGTTGATAAGGTTTCCCCTGATCCTTCTCTTCTCCTGGCTGAACAGTCCCAGCTCTCTCAGCCTTGCACTAGGTGCTCCAGTCTCTCATCACCTTGGTGGCTCTTAGTTGGGCTTACTCCAGTATGTCCATGCCTCCCTCGTGCTGAGGGACCACAGTCCTGCAGATGTGTCTCACTAGTGCTGAGTGGGAAGTTTGACCTCCCGTGGCCTGCTGGCAATGCTCTTCTGGTGCAGCCTCAGAGACTGTTGGCCTTGTTTGCTGCAAGGGCAGAATGCTGGCTTATGTTCAACTTGATGTCCACCGGGACCCCCAGGGTCTTTTCTGCAAAGATACTTTCCAGCCTGTGTGTATTGGTGCATGGGGTTATTCCTCTCCTGGTGCAGGATTTTGAACCGCATTTTGTTGGCCTTCATGAGATTCGTATTTTCCCATATTTCCACAAGATGTAACACTGATTTATCAGCTACTCCTCGTAGTTTTGTGTCATCTACAAACTATCTGTCATGATCCCATGGATCTCTTTCCCATTATCTTGGAAGCTGTGAAGTATGCTGGCCTTCATCTGTAGCTCTTCACTGACCCTTGGTGACCACCACCACAAGGCTCCTGCAGGGAAGAAGCCCATCTCCTGCTGTCCCAGCCTCAGTGAGAGACCCCAGACACCCCGGCAGCCCCAGACCTGCAGAGCTGTATCCTCTGCTGGCAGCTCCATCTGAGCGTGAATAGTAGATGTTAGGGGAAGCAGGAGAACATGTAATAACCTTCACTCCTGCAAAAAGAACTCATTTTTAGATGCTGCATCACTTTTTTTGTTCCTCTTTGTAGTCTCCCTTAATGCCAGATTTTTGGCTTCTTGAGCACTTTGTGTTATTTTGAATGTACAGAACTGTTCTTATTCTGTGGGGGTTGTTTTCACTTGCATTTGAAATTAGATGGCAACAATTTAGAATGGACCAAGCTTCTGTTAAGAGCAGTTAGTCATCATCGAGTGAATGAATGTGTTAGCATGTCACCTTGGCATATATCAGCCCTCTCTCCTGTAAAGCACAATGTCAGCTGTGAGCACGCCTTAATGCAACTTTCATTTTGCAAAACAGATCCAGCATGGCGTGTATTCTGCAGATTACTTCTGCCAAGGATCACCTCCTTGCTGCTTTATTTTTAGAATGTTAATTGCCATGGTGTGGAAGAACTGCAGATCCACGTGCAAGCGTTAATGGACATAAAACCACCTGCTTCCTGCACTTGTTGCTATGAAGTGTGATCTTCTCAGTTTGGAAACTCATATGTAAATGTGTGTATTTGTCTAGGGATTCTGTTTCCTAGCAAACTGGGATGCAGTGCAAAATGTGCTGCATTTGCTGTGTCTGGCCTTCGTAATCTGTCTGCATAATTTATGGGAACACTTCATGAAGCCTTCTGCTGCTAATGGTCTCTCAGAGTCCTGCAGAAAAGGCTGGTTCTGCCTTCTAATTTTAAGAGCTGTGATGGTGGCACTGTTTGTCTCTTTTCTGGATCTATTTTGGATTTATGTCTAGCCAAGGGTTTGGAAGAGCTGCTATAAAAGCAGAAACATCTGCTGGGGCTTTATGTGCTGCTGGCTTGCCAAGTTCAACAGCAGGCCAAAGTACAGCTGATGGGCTTGGCCCTCCCCAGGTGTCACTGCAGTTACAGGAGAATGACTGCAAGAGAAATTTGGCTGCTGAAAGCTCTAAACAAAATAAATTAAAAAAAAAAAAGCTTCAGCAACTGTAGAAGGCTATTAGGAGATTATGATTGGGGTCATTAGTGAATAACAGAAACAAATTCTGCTGAAGTGGTTGTGAGCATCTGAATTCTCCCAGTGGAAGCATCCTCAGGTTTGCCTCCTCCCATCACTAATGCAGGCTTTCCCACTGTGTTCTGCAAGCTGCCCATTCAGGTGGCACAGACACACAGTGATTTTAAAGGCTGTTAAGAAAACTTGGCCTTACTTAACCAAGTTTTCATGATTTCAGACACATCATGGCAACCTAATTTGTGCGCAGATGTGGGTGAGGCGGACAGTGTTTTTGACATGGACAGTGAACTTCTGTTGCAGCAGAGGAACTAAAAACGATGCCTTAAAATCCCCTTTAAAGGTTTTGTTCCTGATGCGATTGTAATAACCTAGAACAATCACTCCTTTGACACAGGCGACATGGGAACTGATATCCTCGATGAACTTGTGCTGCATCTGGTCACTGCCCAGGCTTCATCTGTGATGTGTACTAGTAGTTTTGGAGAAGCATGCCAGAAAAAGACAGCTGAGGGGCAGTTGATAGTTCTCTAATATGCTCAGCGTAAGGCTTGATACCTTCCAGAGTCTATTTATCTGCATTTGCTTACTGTTTTGGGATCTTTTCATTCTCTATAAAAATGTTTGGTTACTCCCTTAGTTCTGTCAAGCATTTGGTTCAGGTGCAGAGTAGCACAGTCAAATTACTGACAAAACATTGACTTCATTTACCTTTTTATAAAGTGCTACAACCTGGCCGTATAAATCACTTCCCGTTACAACTCCCGCAGAGCAATCATAAAGTTGAGGTCAGCACTTCAGCAGCAAAAGCAAAAACTTGTACAAATGGAGTTAAGGACGAGGTCCGCTTACTGAAGAGCAAGTAGCCGGCTATTATAGTTGTTGGCAGAGCCCATTACTAGAGAAATACATAATTGCATGTGAATGTGCACATATAAAATATTAAATTATTATCAGGGTTTTTTTGTTTATTTTTTTAGTTTCCTAAATGTTCTTGTTGTAGCTGGATTGATCTATCCAACAATTACAAGAAAACTTGCTGTTCTGGTCAGAAAGCACAAGGCAAAATTCTCTTTTCTCATACATCCCAACATCCTTCTGCCTTCCAAGGAGCTGCCTGACTGAGAATAAAGTTATTTCAGAAATATTTCAGCTGTATGTAGTGGTTTAAATAAAAAAGCCTGGGCTGTGGGAAATACCTCACATTTTTCTATGGTGGAGAATTTTAATGTTCCTTACAAACCTCAAGAAAATGTTCTTAAACCATCCCATTTCCCCAAAGAACACAAGTATGTGCGATGAGAAATTTTCCTTTGTGATTACTTATTTCCAGTCACAGCACTCACAAAAGAGGAATCGTACTGGAAGTACTTCTGGCAATATAGTTAATAATCATAATTTTGGAAAATTGCATTTTAGAACCAAAGGCTTTTCTTTCTTATTTCTTTTCCCTAAATTTTTGACAAACACACTTTTTTTTTTTTTTCCCCAAAGGTTGGTTATTCAAATTGGTGCAAGGAAAATATATAGGAAGTATTCATTTATTTTGGAGGTAGTAATTATATAGTTAAGTTATGCCACTGTTTTTTTTTTTCCAACACAGTACTTCCAGAAATAATACATTGAGCTTGTGAAGGAAAGTGTTTTTATTAAAAAATATAGACCTAACTGTAAAATTCTTCCTGTACTCTAGTCCAGCTAGCATTTTTATGGTACAAAAAACCCCAGATTAATATTAATCATTTTTGTAGCACTGTGTGAATTATCAGTTCTGGTATTTATTTATATTTTTAATATGCCAGAGCTGTCTCTCAGTAGCAAACCCCTCAAATGCTCCATGATATACTCCAGTCCTTGCTGAGACTTACTAGTGAATTGCTGGATTTGCAGCTTCTGAAACTAAATCTACACAGGACTGTTTCTTAGGATAAATGCTTGCACAGTGATGGTTAGTTACATGATACATTGAATTCAGTCAAGAAAGTGTGGTAAGAAATTGATCTTTCCCTATTTCCCACAATTATTTTCTCCTTTTTTATGCCCTTATTTAGGTCACTACAACTCTTTGTGGGACCGAGCTGTAAACAGGGTTGCTGAAATGATCCAGCAAGTCTTCAAAACCATTAATTTCATCATGGATAACCTCAGTCTTTTTGTTTTTTACCAGGAGCGAGTGTCTGGGGTAGGACGATGGTGGGGGATTTTTAAGGTGCCCCCGGAGGGACTGTTTCTGGGGGCTGTGCATCTCACTGCCCTCCCCAGCCGCTCCCAGGCTGCACAGCTGGAAAGGCAGAAATAACACAGAGCTTTTCCTTTTTACAAAAGTAAGACATGACCCTGTCTTCCTGGCTGTGTCTTGTCTGCTCTGTCACCGTGACACTGCTTGTTTCATGGTTGAGCAGATTCATCACAAATATCTGTGTACTGCAAGCGTGGCTACAGGCTGCACCTCCCAAGACGCGCCGTCAGCGAGTGCTGTGTGGTGGTGATGGAATTAATGCACCAAGGCAGTAGTTTCAAAATGGGTGTCCTACCTAAACTAACAGTTTCTGGGAGAAAAGGTGATGGCTACAGCTAATAGAAGCTAAAGCGATGTGTTGCGGGCCTGTAAAATACAAAACCTAACTGTTGGAGCTGTGCAGCAAAGTAATGAGGAGCTTGAAAATGTAACTGATAAGCAGCGTGATTACAGGCTAATGAGCAGGTTGTTTGTAGTATATTGAAGGACTAATGAAGGGCTGCAAAAGATAACTGTGGTGGTGAACAGTGAGACTACACAGAGTAGGAATGTTTAAATACAGCACTGAAAGATATGTACTATATACTAAAGACACAGTGCTGCTAACGATTGGAGGTCGTGTGTGTGTGTGTATTCTATGGAGTAAATAATTAACCAAAAGCAGTACACGGTAAATGCATGACAGAAGATACCAGTAAGGGAAAACATGATACAGTACATAAGTACATATTTTATAACTTGAATTTCTGCACCAAGTAACACCCCCATCCATACACAGGCCTCTGCTTATCGCCTTCCATGTTCCCTCATAAGAAAACATGAATGGTTCCTTTACTGTGCAATGCTTTGTGTCTGGACAGCTCTGAGACAGGGTGATTCCTGGAAAATATGAGCTTCATAACACTTTCTGCACAGGTAATTGCAACATCACGATAGAAAGTTGTAGCCTGGCATGCCAGAATGGGGCACAGTCAGCCCAGGTAGCGAGTAGAGTCAGGGGAGCACTTGTCAGACCCTTGGGGCCAACGTGTAGCATCGTTTAGCATTTGTCTTCTGGCACTTTAAGTATGTTACAAAAATAAGGCCATGTCCTTTTCCTTAGTGTGAAGTTAGTAAGTTCCTGAGGAAGGATCTGACACTCTGAAGTCACCTAGCAGGGTAATCCTTGGTTTTATTATCAGCTAAAGAGGACTGGTTTTGCCCCTCAGTGCAGCCAGTTGAGTATATTTAGTGTACTGACCCAACATCCGGTTCTAGAATTTGTGATGTTTTGATCCTCCTTGAGTACTCATTTGATAGGAATGCAGATGTTCAGTGTTTCGGTTTCCTTTGGGGATTTTTTTCTGTGGATTTTCTTGAGTCAGTATTTTACAATCAAATATATATTTACAGCTCACTAAAAAGCCACTACAAATGGCCACCTCTCCTTTATTGTGCTCCCATGTAGTGAGAGAGACTGCAGGGCTCTTCATGTGAACATGAGATCTGTAAAACAGGAATGAATAACTGTATAAATGCAGAGTTGCACCATGTTCTGTACTCATCTGGGCATTACAGAGCAGGTCATTTCAGCTGAAAAGGCTGTTGTGACAATCTGCAGTTCTTAAAACTATCTATGTTATCAACATATGTGATCAATAAATGTTATCAGTAATGGATTTATAAGTAAAAACAGGATGTGCTCATCTTTGTACTGCTTTTGGAAAAAAGATAAACTCTGTATTGCCTAAATGTGATGCTGCTAAACTGTTTATCTGTTAGCTGTTGCCTATGCCATTGATTCTTTAGTGTAAAACTGGATTAAGGTAGAAACATTTCTATATGTCTGTTTTTGAGAAGAAAACTATATAACTTCAAAAAGGCTCAACTTTTCTGGAAAGCAGAGAGAGGTGTTTTCAGAAAGTACTCAGCACAGCTGATAACTGATGAGCGATCTGTTAACTGGATTGCTAGGAGTCGTACTCTGCAGCCTTTGAAGAGACTTTCATCTGCATGAATTCCTAAATACATGAGTCAGGTCTTGGAACCCAACATTACAGCGTGTTTCTACTCTGAAGGAAGGCTCTGGGGTTTTGGAGGCTTTTTGTTACTGTTTAAAAAGATTTTATGAGGCTAACCGAAATCTCTGCAAATTTCACATTGTATGTGTAAGAGCTGTGAAGTCTTCTATGCTGTTTAAGTAAAGAAGATGCATTAGCGTACCACTTCTTTAGTGGTATTTCTCTGGTTACTTCTCTTTCAGTATGTTTGTCCTGGTGTTTGTTGTTGTAACTTCTGATGTATAGGTTTTAGATTCTCTATCAGCCAGTTCTTCATTACTATCCTATAGATACCTCTTTTTTTTACAGTAATTTAAGGTATAGCAGGTACTGTTGTCTCTATTTTTCAGGTGAGGGACCAAAACACAAAAGAAATCCTGCTGGTAGACGTAAGTCTGTGATAGAGCAAGAACCTGTGTTGATGTCTCTTGCTCTTTAAAGTTCATGGTGTAAATGCTGGATTGTTCCTCTGATCAAAAGTAGGGGAAGGCGAGAAGACAACATTTGCAATACAGTTTGGAGAAAATTAAGTGGGAAGAAATGAGTGTTAGAGTGTTATGAGCAGACCCACTCTTCCTTGGTTCTGTAATGTGCGTCTCAGTTGATTTCTTTCTTTTTCAACAACTTGTCAATAATATAAACCAGCAGATCTTTTAACTTTTTTTTTTTTTTTTTTTTTTTCCTAAAGGCTTTCTTTTTGCCGCTAGTTAAGTAATCTATTACTCATTTGAAATCTCTTCATTGTTGTCTTCTGGGATTTTCAGCTAATAGAGTCTGTACAGTATGGCTCATTTGGCTAGAATGGAGCTCGAGTTAATCTTCAAGAAGCAAAAGCAGAGGAAATACCATGAATGTGTGTTAAGTGTTCCAACAATTCTCTTCCCAGTGCATCTCTTCAATTCATTAAAAAATAAAAGAAAACAGGGAAGGAAGTATTTGTGGCTGAAATTTTCTCTGAGTCTTAGATTTGACTTGGGAATGCAATTTTCATCTCTCTAAAAAATTTCTGTAACATCTCACTATATACATTTTAATGTTTCTTATTTATATGTTAATATAAACTTTTAAGTATAATCTGGAAAGCAAACTAACAGTGAGGAATACTGAATAATTGGTGTGAGTTGTCAGTGGAGAGCTGTATAATGATGGTGAAGTTTAGACAGGCAAGCATTTGCTTTGTGTCTCTTTTGGTATCTGTTAAATTTCTTCTTTTTCAATATTTCTTTTGGAAGTTGTCCAGACTCAGTGTTTAGGTACAGTTTCAAATTATGTCAAGCATAGATTTATTGTAGCTCAAATATTAAAAAGTTACGTTTTTAAGGATGACACCCAAATTTTCTCAGAGTTTAGGGGCTTTGGAAGTTTTGTTTCATCAGAGTGCATTTCTGTACCACGAGGATGTTTTCCCAGCTATCATTTGAGCTCACAGTGTTAGAACAAGCTAAAACCACATAATTCTGTTTGTGCTGTAATATCATTGTTTGATTTTGATAATTCTTATTTCAACACACAGTTGTTACAGTGACAAGTGATTTTTCCCTTGAAGAAAAAAATAAATGAAAGAATGGCACATATTTCAGTAGGTGTCCATACTCTCAAAGAAGCTGTTACTCAGCCACAAGCCCTGTCAGAAACAGGTTGTGTGATGTCTGCATCAGTACATGAATAATCGTGTTGTTGCAGCATCTGGTGGTCCTACCTCCCTTGAATGGCCCATCACCTGAATACTGAACAATGTGTTTCCTGAGTCCTCCAGTGAGTTTTGCTGTACTAAGAAACATCCCTACAATCTGTAGCCTTTAGTGCACAAATGGATAAGCAGCAGCAACAAGTGTCCCATGGATACCAGCAGCTTGCTGTGTCCCCTGGATTGTCCCACAGAAAGCCAGAATGGTCACTAACTGCAGCCAGGTCACTTAGTACCACAGGCCATCTTAGGAGATCAACCTTTAAGCTCCTTGCTCTGGTTAATGGAGTTGTGCAAATAAACCATGCTATCGAAGGGTGTTTTATTCTTCTTATCGGGTGGTACATTCTTATGTATTCTCTTTCCATTACACCTTAAAATATCTTTTCATGATTTTTTAGGGAGGAAAGAGAATGTATTTATCCCGATAAACACAGATGGCTATTTATTTATTTATTTTGTTTTGCTTTTCCCTCTTAACACTTTTGACACAGCAGAAGTTTGTTTTTTAACACACACAAAAAATCTCTTTATGACTGGAAGAGCATCAAGGACTCTCTCCTGAATTTGGTACAAAAGGGCATGCTCTGAGATGCCAGAATTCATCCTCCTCAGCCCTGTCTATACCGCAGTTACAGGGAATTTTGTTATAGCTGTGCGCTACACAATGTTCGTTCTTCGTATATGCAGAGTCAGGAACTTGGAATTTGTATCTCACGTTAAAGTTGTGGCGGATTATCGTAGATTTGGCAAACCAGTTTTTGGACAGTGCTTCTCTTGAATGTTGTCCCTGAACTATGTCCTCTTGTATGTAAATCTCTCAAAGAGCAGCTGGCATTCCTGGGCTCCCTTAAGACTGGGTTGTAGTAAAAAAGGTTTGGGAGTCTGAATAAATGTTTCCATAGATCCCCAGATCTCTTGCGGATCTCGGTCTTTGTATTTAGGCGTGCTGTAACTTTATGGATATACGTTAACCTGTTGTCTCAGGTTGGAGTGTTTTTTTGTTTGTTTGTTTTGTTTTTTTCCTTGAGATAGCTAATTTCTACCAGAAAGTAAAAATTTTTAACTGTGTAGTTCTTCTGCCTTTGTCTGAAAATACCTTAGTTACCTTAGCATACTCTTTTTGTTACAACTTTATCCTTTTCTTTGTAGTACTTTTTAGAAGTCATGAGAATTAGGAGAGGAAGTTTTAGGCTGAAACTTTTTATCTTTGAAATGTCTTGTCCTCTTTGGGTTTACTGCTTGCTCCTTGGTACAGTTGTCACTGCCGTCCCTCCTGCAGTGTCACTCTCCAGTGGTCCCATTGTATTAATCCTGGAACTGCCTCTTCAAAGTAAATTGGATCATCTTTAAGGTTCAGAGAATTGTTTCAGGATGTTATTACTGGGCAAGCCACTCGACCTGATATTCTTCCCTCAAAGAGAACAGACTATATTCTACTTCCATCATACATACTTGTTCTGCATGATTTCAGTACATCTGGCTGAAGTCAGTATTTTAGTCTTTGCTTTAATTTCTTTTCTGTCAAAGCCCTCTGGCAAATTGGGTTTACCACTGTCCATCCTATTCCTCTTAGAATTTTAATTAGCTCAGTACTGAATATCCAGTGCAATGCAATTGTATGTATTTGATTTCTACATAATTATTTGTCAAAACTGAATTGCTGTGATTCCATTAACTTTTCCTGTATATCTGCAGGCAAAGCAACATTATAGGGAAAAAAAAAACCGAATAAAATCTATTCAGATGTCACTATAAAATAGATAAACTCTCAACTTCAGGCTGTGTGGTCTGTGTGTCATAGGCTTATGCCCAGTCATTGTTTGACTGATAGAGAGGGAACAAAAGCAAGGTAGATGTGAACCCTTCTTTATTGATGTCCCTCAGGGACCTGATCCAGGCATATAGTTCTGTGCCTGAGATGCTATATAGATCCTATATAGAACAAAATGAAGCTTCATCCAAAGTGATTTAATTTTGGTTGTGAATTGCTCTTTCACTAACATTTTCCCATACTAGCATTTTATTTGTGCATTCTTTTTATACTAGTTATTGCAGATACGGGTTTAAGGCACAGACGCCATTCATCATTGTAGGTTTTTCTGGAATATGAAACAATTTCTGCAGAGTGCCTACATTTTAAATATTTATAGCTTTGTGTGTATGATATACTGCTGGCCAAGTAATGACTTTGTTTTTATTCATTCAAAGCACTGGAGGAGTAGATGGACACCTTTATTAAGTATGAATTCAGGTAGAGATCCATTGCGAGTCTTCTAGATCTCAGGCCAAATTGTTCTCTTCTGCAATGCTGCAAGAGCTGAACTCAGCTCTTCTTTTCCTGCCTAGGTGAGGAGGTGCTGTCAGTACTTGCAGATGAGCCTTTGCTCTGCTTAGGTCTTTCCTTCCCACCTTGTACGTGGTGATGGAAAGGTAGACAAGTTGTGCTTCTCTTGCTGCACAGTGCAGTGTCAGAATGAAAACCAGCACCACACAGAACTGCAAAATACAGACAGAACTAGCCATACATTTTGAAACCTCGGGAAATATTCTTAACACTGGAAGGTTTTTCATTTCTTAGCTAATGAGCACTGAAAAGAACAAAAGGATGGCAGAGAAGCATTGAAAATGGATAGTTATTGCTACAAAGTGTTTGTTTCTTAGAATTTCAATGTTGAAGCCTTTAGAAGAGAGCACTTACAGATGTTTGATTTCTTTCAGGTCCTCAGATTTTGGGACGTTATACACAAAGTTGAATCTACAGCCTGGGATTGCCACTGTTATTGACAATTTCTACATTTGTCCCACCAACAAAAAAAAGGTATGTGGCAAAGGGAACAGACGTTTTTTAGTGCAACTGAGATGCTGCGACTTTGTGAAGTGTGTTTTACAGGGTTTCAAAATATAGGGAAGCGGTTTTCACAATGTTGCAGGTCACCTTAGGAGAATTTGTGACACATGGAAGTGAGATATTTGTTGTTGCTGAATAATATAGAAAAGAAGAAATGCCTTGAGGGACTAGGAAGACTTTTGAGGCCATCGACTCCTGGAAATGGAGTTTCCATGGAGCTTTCCTCAGAAATGGAAAATCAACTCCTGCATGTTTTCACATATCCACCTAAATTCTGAAACTAGCAGTCGACTTCTTCATCCTTTATGCACATTTTTCAAGTCCTTTACACATTTCCTTATATAAAGCATAGGGATTGGGTAGGCTGTCATTGAGAATTATTTTTATCTGTGTAAAACCTTAATTAAAAAATAAAAAAAACCCTCTCCTTGAAACTCTTAAAAAGTGTCCCTGCATCATTAATGAACCAAAAAGCTTTTCTTGGAGCACAGGAACATTAACTGGACTTTATAAGCAAGAGCAAAATCGATCCATTGAGTGTATTTACAATGGATGTTATGTTAGAAGCAACAAGAAGACAGATTATGAGGAAAAAAAAAACCAAACACAACAACAAAAACCTCCAAAAAAACCCAACCCCAAAACAATAACAACCCCTCTATGTCTGGAAAATGCCCATGATTTAAATGGCAAGAATGGTGAAACACATTGTGAATAACAGAAGCACAGTAGGTCTTTCATGAAATCAGGATTTTCTCTTGATAAGGGCTTTTAAACTCCATTGTGATACAGAAGCATTGATTTCATGCAGAGGCCACTGATTGGAAGGTCAATGTTGGTTGTGCTTATCTGTCTGTTCTGCTTAATCAGAAATCAGTGTAACGCAGTGAGGCTGGCTGGATGATTAAGTACATATTTTATTTCTCTTGCAATTGTCACTGGAATTTTTGCACCCAAGCTATGCTACGCCTGAGCTCGGTAATATATTTTTAATCTGCTGCAAAGTCACAAATGATTTTTTTTTTTTGTTTCTTGAAGTGGAACTACCACCAAGCACAAAGTTTCTGTAGATTGTGTGTGTCAGAGATAAGATCTACAGGTGATTTCAAGTCCAAAAGAATGAAAAAAAAAATATTTACAAACCTTAGTTTCTGGAATAAAGGCTGAAAGTATGAGATGGGTGAGAGCTCCGTGGAGGATTATTCCCAGCTCTCCCACACGAACACGTGCACAAGCGCAGAGGGGTCAGTAACAATGTGGTTATACCAGTTGCCTGGCAAAAGAAATGGTGGTAAGATCATTACTGAATTTCAAGCCTGAAGGACAAACCAGTGTTAACAAAAATTTCATGTTAACCCTATCTTAGAAAAATCTGCATTCTTCTTAAGACAGCTTGAAGTTCTTAGAGATACAAACCCTGCTTAGTAAACCAATATCATATTGGAATCCATTTGTTACAGAAAGTCCATTTGCGTAGTCATTAAATACACTATATGTTGAATTTTGCTTCTACAAAGATTTTTGTTTACTAATATGAAAACAACAAAAACAGCAGAGCAGACAGGATTTCTATGACCTGTAAATGATGCCAAAGAGAGATATTCATACATTAAAATATACACAGATATACACTTACATGGTACAAGAAAGGTGAAAGCATTGGAGTTAAATTCTGTAGCCAACAACATTAAACTGGTCTCGGAGATGTTGCAGTCACATGTGGCTGGTAAGGACAAAGTCTCCATGTCATAAGAACTTCATCAGTCCTTATGGCAACTTTTCTCGTGCTGGACATTTGATTAGGACACTAAATAAGACTACCAACTGATTTCACAGAAGTTATTTAGAAAGATGGAAGAAAATGTCTCCTTATCCATCCATCTCAGCCTGCTTGAAGTAAGGTAGGGTAAAACATTTAGAGCTCTGACTCCCTTTTCTGAGCTGAGCAAAAGCCTCAGGGTTTCACTGGTTCCAATCATTATGATATGGGTTTTTGTCAACCCATTCACATCTTTTGAATTGTGCTGAAAATGGAGAGTGTGCTGGAATGCTGACCGTGCGTACTAGAACTGAGCATGCACTTCAAATTTAAAGCATAAGTAGTCCCATGCTACCACTTAGAATTTAAAGACTGGGAATAGGCATGAAAGCAGGGATAAAAAATATTGATGGAGATTTTTGAATGCTTTGCATAATAACCATTTGTGTTGGTTTGACTGAAAATGGGTTAATTTTTTTTGTGCAGTTAGAAACCTTTATTTTTCATAGCTATCATCACAGAATCACAGAATGCTAGGGATTGGAAGGGATCTCAAAAGATCCTCTAGTCCAATCCCCCTGCAGGAGCAGGAACACCCAGATGAGGCTACACAAGAATGTGTCCAGGCGAGTTTTGAATGTCTCCAGAGTAGGAGACTCCACAACCACCCTGAGCAGCCTGTTCCAGTGTCTGTCACCCTCACTGTGAAGGAGTTTCTTCTCATATTTAAGTGGAACCTCCTGTGTTCCAGTTTGCACCCATTGCCCCTTGTCCTGTCGTTGGTTGTCACTGAGAAGAGCCTGGCTCCATCCTTGTGACACTCACCCTTTACATATTTATAAACATTAATGAGGTCACCCCTCATTCTTCTCTTCTCCAAGCTAAAGAGACCCAGCTCCCTCAGCCTTTCCTGATAGGGAAGATGCTCCACTCCCTTAATCATCTTTGTGTCTCTGCACTGGACTCTCTCCAGCAGTTCCCTGTCCTTCTGGAACTGAGGGGCCCAGAACTGAACACAATATTCCAGATGTGGTCTCACCAGGGCAGAGTAGAGGGGCAGGAGAACCTCTCTCGACCTACTAACCAACCCCCTTCTAATCCACCCCAGGATGCCATTGACCTTCCTGGCCACAAGGGCACAGTGCTGGCTCATGGTCATCCTGCTGTCCACCAGGAGCCCCAGGTCCCTTTCCCCTACACTGCTCTCTAATAGGTCATTCCCCAACTTATACTAGAACCTGGGGTTGTTCCTACCCAGATGCAAGACTCTACACTTGCCCTTGTTATGTTTCATTAAATTTTTCCCTGCCCAACTCTCCAGCCTGTCCAGGTCTCACTGGATGGCAGCACAGCCTTCTGGCGTGTCAGCCACTCCTCCCAGCTTGGTGTCATCAGCAAACTTGCTGGTAGTACACTCTATTCCGTCATTCAAATCATTGATGAATATATTGAATAATACCGGCTATGCCATCATGCTCATTATTTGGACTTGAGAACAAGCAGGTAACACCCCAGCACAGAGCTAATGTTTTTAATTGCTCTGGTCTGAGAGCCAATGACATTCTGAGCACTCTGCCCACAGGTGTGAGGTACCGAGGAAGGGGGGAAGAGATGTGGCAGAGCTTAACTGACATCCAGATAGATCAATAAGAGTATTCCATCCCATTAGTGTCATGCTTCATATGTAAGGAGAGTTGGGAGTTGGGACCTTCCAGTTGGCTCTTACGCTCTCTCTCTGGGGTGCATCCTGGGGGGAGTTTTTTGGTGCAGGTCATTTAGTTCAGCTTTTGCCATTTTGCAGAGGCCTCTGAACCTTTCTGTCTTTTTCCTCTTTTTTTCGCTGTTGGGGACCAGGTGCTGTTTCCTACGAATGGCTGCTCAGCGTGTTTGTGAGGAATTGTCTTGAGTATCTTTAATTTGTTTTTTATACATATTTACTAGCAGTCTATTAGTATTTTTTTTTTAATTTTGCTCAACTGTGTTTATCTCAATCCAATTTTCTCCCTTCCCTTTTGATTCTCTCCCCTATTGGGGGTGTGGGGGGTGAGTGGGTGGGTAATGTGGTTGTATTGCCAGCTCATGTTAAACCACACCACCATTATTCTATGCATTCATTCCATTTACCCATTGTAGACCTCAACTGTGGAAGAACTGATACTGCAAATTTAATGCGTACTATTTTGACCTCAATGTCATCAGAGCATTAACATCACCTGGTTTTAGCTCTGTAGAATTTAGGTGTCTACTCAAGCTCTCTCCCTCCACAGTAAATGGAGAAACATGGGTTACTCCAGGCAGTTCATCCTGTTAAAGTCATAATTCTTTGTAATTGTGAGAGTAAGACTGAGTGATCTTGTGAAGGTTCCTATAAATGACCTTGTGACAATTGTGGGTCCGATCAGAGTCTCACTGCAGCTTCCTACAAAGACAAAGAGACGGAAGACAGTTTTTGTTTTGGAATACTGTTAGATAAAATATTTGCTAGAAGGCTCTAGTCTACATCTTGGACTGAGATTATTTCTTCAGTTTATCTCTGCCAGTATATCAGCTCCTGGAGTGACTTAGAGTTTCACTCAGTGTGCCTCCACTCTGTAAGCTGCAATTATACCATTCAGACCAATGGACTTATAAGTGAGGTTTATAGAACAAGTGTGAAATTGCACTGGAAATTTAAATCCCTATGAATTGCTCTAGTTTGCATTTTCTTAAGATGGATTGAAAAGTAAAAAGAAGTTTATATATCTTATCTTCCCTATCTCATTGTTTAAGAAGTTAAAATTCCACAGAATTATAATGCTGTACATGAAGAAGTGCATTAGCAGATGTGGAGGATACATATATTCCTTTTCACATAGTGCTCCATGAAAAAGAGATTGTATAAAAAAAGAACAAAATTACAGGGTAAACTACAGGAATGTGGGGGACTTTGAACTAGCAGGTGGAAGGAATTTAAAACCCTGCTAAATCCATGCAAAGAAACGGCACATTCTTTCTTACCCTTCTATGAACATATTGCAACGAGTACTGTTCATGGTTCTAAGAGATTAATCTGGAAGGAGTTGTATCAAGGTCATGTCTACACAATCTTCTGACAATTGAGGTAAATTCACTCAGTCTGGGTCTTTTTCTGGCTGAACGCAGCAGAACTCTGAGGCAGAAATTGCGTTTCTGCAGTTATCACAGGACTGAAGCTGTGAAACCCAGTTTTGAGAGTCACCTGAGAGTCGAGCTTTAGAGGGCTTTGTGTATTGCACTGAATGGGCCTTTCTGATGAAATCATGGGATGGAGGCATGAACTGTGGCTGTACTGTTTGTGAGTCAGAGCTCAGTTGTAGTCAGCCAGCAGCACAAGTAGAAGACATTTGCTCTTACCTGTGAAATATGTACGCTCACCCTAAATGCTGTGAAACAATAGAGTAATAGGGAAGGCAACACTGTAATTAATTCATGCTTCAAAAGGATGCCATTCATATTTGCTTTGCATTTTGGCTGCTTTTAGTGTAGAATAAACCTGCAGCCAAAGACACTGGAACTTATTCTGATGTGGTGTTGGAAAGCTGTGGTGTAATGAAGATAAGCTTTCTGATGCAAACTTCTCCATTTGAAGCACTTTTTCATAGGTCTGTGACATAAAATAACCTTGCTCTATGCAGGCCTTGAAGTGATGTGTGTTGATAAGGGATGTTCCTGCACTTAAAACAATGGAACTTATGTAATTATCTTATTTTCATTAATTACTTTATGCCAATAGAGTCAAATAGTGCAAGCATCCCATAATGTACCATGTGGGGGAAAAAACGTGATCTGTATTGTCTATTTTCAAAAAAAGCATTATAATTGTGTTTTAAAAGTGATGCACATGATTCATGGAGTATGGGACTATGCTTTCCATAGTGTCAATCTCGAGTCAGCTGAACAAAGTAAATTCTTTCTACAGAAGACAAAAGTTTGCCAAATTCAGCTTCACTAAGCTAAATTAGCAACAAAATATTTATTTTTTTTAGGGTATATATGCTGTTGGGTTTAGAAATTAAACATTTGCTGTAATTCTTTTTGTATAATGTTGCTGGGGAGATGAATGAACACACTTTTTTCCCACATTCAGTGCATATTTTATTTTTCATTGGTGCTAATGCAACTGATGCATCCATCCTTCTGTTTATACACTCTGGAAAAGAGGCAGCTAAGGAGCGTATATTCAGGCTTTCCATATTAAGAGAAAATAAATGTTGATTGTACCTACACTGACTTATTAGTTAAATGGGTTGAACATTTCTCAGCTGTCTAAATAACCAATAGTTGCATGTTTTTTCCAGACTAAAAGGCAAGATGACAAATGTGTATTCTTGCTTGACAAACCATGCAGAACACTTAAGATAGTAATAAGGATATAGGCTATCCTGTACTATATTTTAACTCCTGATACTTTAAAATAGTATAAATTACACATGATCGCAAAAGGGTATTTGCCACAGCTATAAAAGCATTTCCCGAGATGCACCTGGGTTGAGCAATGTGTGTAATCACTTACAGGAAAGTGCAGTCCTACAGCATTTTGACATTTGTCTTTCAGTGCAAAACAATTGGTAGTGGAAGTTGTCAGCACGCAGTATGACTACATTTACTTGTAAGGAATAATTCTACTCAAGTATCAATTTCCTTAGAGACCATTCCAGAGCCTCTGCAAACACACAGGGCAGTATTATATTACACTTTTATTAGTAGAACTTGTCAACTATGGAATATTCCTTTAAATAACCCAAGTAGTTACTTCAGGAAGGTTTCACTGTGAAGCTGCAGAATACGAGTCTGTACATTGTGATGCACTATCTCTCTACCATGATGCCTTCTTGCCTTATAAGCAGTGTCACCATTCAGTTTTATTCTAGTGATGTAACCCGAGCACCCAGAGCACTGATGTAACCCGACTGCGTCATTTTGCTTAAGACTTCTGGCCAGGACTGTTCAGTTCATCTTCAGATTTTCTGGATGCTTCCAGAAGTATGCCCAGTAATCAAAAATTTTTACCACCCATGATTCATAGTAAGTGGATTGCTGCGAGACACACTCTTGTGCAGAAATCCCAGATTTTATTCTCACATGCTTGATGAGCAGTTGCCGAGTTGATGGTCAATCTAGGAGTCTATTGAGTGCAAGTGGAACTAAATAGGTTAAAACAGTCAGAGCTTTCCTTGAGCCATTAGGTAGGAATCAGAGGTTCATGCAGCACTACTGAAACCAAGTCATACATGGAGAAGATCAATCTAAGAATCTATCAGAGAAGTGTTTGAGGTAAATACTGGCTAAATGGAGGCTGGGAACTACAGCTTTCCCTGTCAGATTCCTGCTATGTTTGAGAAACCAGTTCTTTTTTTTCACACTTTATACATAAGCAGGGCTGCATCAGTAATATATAATTCATAGGTGATTTTCATATTCTAACTCCTTGTAACACCTCCAATAAGTTAAATATATTAATAGTAGCAGTGTTACCATTCTGTTTAAGTACGCGCTCTCTCCGAAACAGTAGACCAGGAATGAATTTTTCTAGAGAGTGTGATGGAGAAAGGTTTGGCTTCCTTAAACAATTTTGCACACGCACAACATTGCATTTCACCATCCTGGTCTTCTATGTATGAAGCTCAAAAGGACTCCCCAGTTCCTGTTGAGTAAATATATTGTTGTCTCTGAATACTTTTCTGCATGTGTGTCTACCAAAACAATCATGCAGTCTGAAGCTGCCCCTAGAACTTTTTCTTTCAGTTCTGTGCCCTTTGACCTATAAATGGTTTATAGTCCAGCATGTGAAGTTGAGTGTGGTCAAAGGCTGAAACTCATTTTAAAAACAGAAAGAATAAAAACTAACCCACAAAAAATCCCAAAGCTACAAACCTGGCTAACAGTACAAGTGAACAGCAGACTGCCATGACTAATGTGTAGGTTTGCCATAGTATGTAGGATAATTACTTATCAAGGTAGAGGTTGTGTGGGCTAAATGGGTGCACACTTGAACAGACATTCTATGTTATTATTCCATCCTATAATTTATTTGATGGTTAACGTAGAAATCTCAATTGAAGTTTTTGAGGTTGACCTTCCACTGAGATTTTGTAGCCTAATGTGCAACTTTTGCATTCATTTGTGCTCAGCCATACAATTATTCTAAGGAAAAATAGTCCTGTCTTTACTGCATGCTTATTATAGATTCTTTTGTTCTGTTTTTATGAATTTCCTGTCTAAAACTCATTAATCATAAAAGCAGACCAACAACTACCAAAAAGCCATAATGTTAAATTAAGTTTACTGTAGTGAAGCCAAAAATAAAAGGCTAGTTGGTGGGAGTACAACACAAAAAAGATTTATGTGAAAATGGAAAAGACCCATGAGCAAGTGTTAAGAGACCATTGTGCATAGGATTCTGCACTTGAGAGACATCCATTTTCCTCCTGATAATTCTGGGAAGAGAAGGAATCTAAGCATCGTATTTTCAGAAAGGTTTTATTTTGTATTATGATGAGCAAGGGTCAGTGCTTGGAGAAATAAGAATAGTTAATCAAGAGTATATAGTAGAAAGCAGGTGTGAAGCTGCACTCAGTGCCTGTGGCAACATGTGCTGCTGAGCAGGTGCCTGGTCAGAGAGGAGCTGCAAGGGGAAAGGCACGATGTTCCACACCAGAGGGGTTTTAAGATCTGGGATTTTGATTTGGTGTGTCTGAAAATAAGGGCTATTTTGCAAAATTTAGACCAGGCTGTTGTTTCAAAGCTCTTCATTTTAAAATGTAGATTCTTAGGCTCAAATGAGCAATACGCTAGAGAAAAATCTAGGGGGTGATGTTAAAAGTACTGTGTGGGACACTTGGCAAGTTGTGTGTTTCCCTTGCCCTGAAGGTACTTCTTGATTTCTCCTCTGCTTGAGATACCTAGGCGGAAAACCAAAATCAGCTAATGTTTCTTTGGTACATATCTAAACCTGAATGAGATGTAGGTTTTTCTCCAGCATGGCAGAGGCTTTGTTGTGTCCTAGCCAGAGCTAAAACTGCCTTCTAATCAATTGCTATGAGGATCATGTACATCTTTTTTAAGGCTATACATTCGCGTGAGAATGTCATCTTGGAAGATTTTCTGATGCAGTATGGAGCTTGCAGAATTAAATATAACAAGGGGGCAAATGATAATATATGGGATAGTGTCTAAAGGAGAGGATGTCCATAGGAAGAGTGAATAGGGAGTTACCCCTTCAGGGTTGTGTGAAATCTTTGACAGGCAAAACCAGAAAGGAGGAGGTGGTTATATTAGCAATGTTGAATCTGCAAAAGGAAAGAGGAGAGACGAGAGAGAAGCTAACTGTAAAGAGGAAATGGTAAAAGATTAGTAGCAAGCATCCTACAGTAAGTGTTTAATTGGTTGCTCTGTCCTAGAATGATATGGGTACAGTTAAGTCTATAGAACAGACTCAGGTTTCTGCTAATACAGGCAGACACGAGATGAAGGTTTATGTGATTAGGTTAGATTATTTGTATCTATTGCAATTATCCTGTGTTCAGATTACTTTCATCTAATTATTTACTGGGTGTCACATCATGCATAGAGGCTTGTATCAGGGTTCCCTTGTTACAGAAGGGAGGAAATTGGAAACTTTTTCATCCTAACTCATGGACTAACTGCAGCAAAAACTAACCATAAGGTCAATGTCAAGGAGGTTGTATGAAAACTTCTAAACAGTATTTGAAGAAAGATGAGTAATACCATTCAGAAGGCCTGCAAGGACAACGTACAGTAGGCATATTCCCCAGACAGACCAAAAATAATGGTGTAGTGTGTTGGAAACATATTCATCATGCTTGCTGATGGATCTTCTACATCTCCTGGAGACCTGTGTGTTTCCTCCTCATTTCCCCAATGATGGAATGGCAGCACAAGTCCCAGCTTCCATGCTTCATGCTCTGGTAGCCTTTTCCAATCTACTGATGTGTCAAATTCTGCTTCTCTTCAGTGCAGCTGTTTGACTTCCCTCCACTCGTGCTGACTACACAGGCTCCTGTGGCTCCGTCAGGAGCGGGGATGCAGTGGGATTTTTTCCCCCAGGATTGCTGTGGAAGCACAGTGTTAGTGAGCAGGGCTTCATTTGCTGCTATGGCCGTTTTGTCCCACAGAGAACCCCTACGGCTGCTGCCCCCCTTCACTGCTGGGGGGAAACCGCTGCTCCGGTGCAGCTGCTGCAGCCCTGCTGTCGCAGCACAAGTATTTGTACAGGACTCCTAAACCACTGTGAAAGCTAAATATTCCAGTGATTTGGTTTATTCCACCCTCTAAAACAATGCTTTGTGGCATTTATTAGATGGGATGAATCAAAACCGTTTGCTTACCTGTTTCTAATTCTGAAATGAGCTCTGATTCCCAGTAGCCCCATCACTTGGCAGCAGCAATCTTCTACTGAAAAGGCAGGACCTGTGTGATAAATATGTTTTAATCATGTCTTTCTCATGCAGCCTGAGCCCATTTATTTGAATATAGTTATACAAAAATAATGCAAACATAAACCAGGATTTTATTTTTATTTTTTTTTTTTTTCCATTTCACACAGTGTGTTTCTGTCAGGCAGAGAAAGATTCTTACTCCTGGAAATGGAAATCTCTTGTGTATAACAAAGCCAGTTCTGCTGCCTTCTTGACAGTGGCCTCTTTGAGGCTCATGCTAGAGACAGGTTTTTTCCATCTGTGGGAGCAATGCACTAGGTACTGTCACCCCTTCATGCCACAAGATTGCTGCCAGATGAACGGTGGATTCTTCATAATTCCTGATTTGGTTTTGAGTTGGGATCTTCTGCAGACTGTTTTTTTTTGAGTCTAACCAGTATTTTTCTCTCCCCATATTTTTCATAATGATTTTTTAAAAACTTTTCATCACCTCTTTCTATTCTTCCTTCTCTTAATCTCTTTCCAATGCCTTCTTGTTTTCCTACTTTTCTCTCTTCCGTTGCTAAGCATTACTCCATTTTACACCTCACAAGTAGTTTCTGGACCGAATTAAACATTTTTCTTTCACAGTTACTAAAGAAAAATATTATTTAGGAAAACTGTAGCTAATGGCCTGTGTCTATATTCAAAATCATAATTTTGTTGGGATAATAATAAAACTGCTGACACATCCTTAACTGTAATTCATAAAATGAATATCTTCAACAGCAGTAGTAGGATGATGCGATCAGGGAGCTGTTGGCCGGGAGACCTGACTTTGGTTTCTATGACCTTGAGCAGGGCTGAGCCTCCCAGAAGCCTGACTTCCCATTGCCTTGCACCTTGTAATATCATTTGCCTTGTGCAAAGACACTGTGACGTGACATGATTTGACAGGCTACCTTGAGGCTAGATTATCAGGTTTTGCAAAAAGTACAGAATTAGTCTGGTTTAGTTTCCTAATTTATAAACTTAAGACAATAATACTGAAGTCTGCAAAGCACCTGTCATCTCTCAATAAATGCTGAATATTCTTATCATCTCATTTTGAGAAGAATGCTTATTTGTAAGGTGATTTTTCTGCCACATCCCTGCACTACTGAGCACCATTCAAGATTTGTAGCATGCTGAAAGTAATTGGTATAAATAGATGCCTATGTTTTTCAAGATTGTTTAGCATTTATCAGGCATGGCTGGTTCAGGACATAGGTAATAATTTTAATATGATGGTAGTACGTCTATTATCACTTAAATAGGGAAATTAAGCTAGTTGCCCCAAATGGAACAGGATTAATTTCTGCTGCAGTTGCTGGATCTACAGTTTGCAGGTTTACAATCATATCCTCAATCCTCCAAACAATATTACCAGTCTGGACATTGGAATAGCATTCAGATTTGAATTTTAAATGCTCTCGTTCTCTTCTAGAAGACATCAAGTCTATGCAAGCAGGTCTGCTGGAAAGGTCTGCCAAGGGAAGTGCCTCAGGTAGCACTGAGGAATTGTGGAGTGTTTATCTTGCAAAGGTTGGTGCCAAAATTGGTCGACTGCTAGTTGCATAAAAAGCTGTGCTTTCAGCGTAACTATGACTACAGGAATCGGACTGGGATCGCTGGGAATAAGCAAACATCTCCTGTCAATTTAAGACATTAAATGCACTGGAGTAGTTATTCTTTAGTGCTAATATATGTCCTGCTTGCTTCATTCAGCCATACCCATGAAGTAATTTTTTTCCATATTGCGTCACTTTGTAGGGTTTTCCATGTTTAATTGCTTTTACAGTGTGTGATGCAGCACAGACATAAATTAGTGTGGGTTTGGCTAAAGGCTGAGGTGTGTCTGGGAGAATAATAGTGTCTCGCACTTGGTTCTCTCTGTGGGGTCCAGCAAAGCTGAAGGTTCTTTACTTCCTGCAGCTGAAGGGTTGAGAAATGCTTTTCTGCTCTGCAAGGTGCTCTAACATGAAGGCAGGAGATCTGAACACCCATTTTTTACATCTTTGCTACATAGAACTCAGGGATACAGGGTTTTGCTGTGCTTTGGGATGGCGAAGCTCAAAGGCTCCTCTGAAACTCTCCCATGCTGTACATTATTGCAAGGTCCAACTGTAACTTTTCACTTGACTTAGGCAGACAAAGTCTATAAAACTGTCCTTTCTGGGATAAAATGCTGTTCAGGAGGTAGTAATGTTCCACTCTAATATTGCTTGGTATATTGTAAGACCGTATTAAAACCACTTGTGAGTCGTACTCTGCCATAAGATCTCAAAATTTTATATGCGTGTAGATGATTTGGTGTCTCCTGTTAATAGCTTTGGGAATTCTGAAAAGGTTATAGGATTTCCCTTTAAAAGATGTGGAAAAAGAAAGATATAAATGACTTGCGTGGGAAAGAAATGAGAGAAATTTAGTAATATGCCGTGTGTCTAAGGCCAACCTCTTACTTTCCAGCACAAAATCACCCATTTGCTTCTCGACAAAATAACAGATTAATTAAATCCAATGCATTTTTACCAGTTCAGTGGAGAGTATAGGCATGTGGAAGATCTACTGATGCTGTAAATATTATGAGCAGTCATGTATGAAAAGCTTATTTTTGAAAAAAATCAGAATGGTTAATATTTCCAGAATGAAGGGCTGAACTACGGGAAATATTTTCAATCGTAAGATCATAATTAGCTTTAAGCAAGGACCGAGTAGATTTTCATACTTTTTTGTGCTATCATTTTGGAAGACTGAATAGATAAATACACAGAATTTGAAGATGCGAATTCTGAGCCGAATTTCCTAGTAACTTTATAGAAAGCTAATCTGTGATGATAGTGAAAAAGGTTTTAAAGCTTTTGTAAAATGTTAGAGGCAATTTGAACTGCATCTTTAAAAGTTATACTCTGGAATGAAGAAGGAAGCTAAATTACATCTAGGAGCTTAATTTTAGATGCTCTGTTGGAACACATTGCCTCAGTGTTTCTGAACTATTCATAGAATTCACTTTTTATTAACACTTATCTGCTATAAACCACTTACCCTGTAAAACATGCTGTGTTAGGATAAGGTCAGACATGCTTATCAGTACTCTGAAATTTTCTGAACAAACTGTATCCCAAATAACAAATGAAAAGAAAAAACTTGGAAAACAGTTGATGGAGCCAAGAAAAGCAAAAATAAAAATAGATGAGATTGTGACTCTCTTAAATGTAGTGTATGTCAAGGTTTACTTACAAAAATAATAAATACTCCAAATTAAAATTACTATTTGAATTGGGAAACCTGTCAAAATTAAAATGTGTATTGGAAAACACTGTCTTTGCTACTTCAGCATTTTCTGACCAAAATTTATTTTTTCTGAAAGTGCCTTGGCATTTTAATAGCCAGTAAAGTACCAGAATCGTATATATAGTTTTTTCTCCGTGGGATTCTTTGATTCATTAATAAGGGGATAATCCCTTCCCGTTTTTTTTTAACTAAGATTGTAAGAGGCAAATTCATTAGGCTGATGCTCACAGTCAGCAAGTGACATGGCTATGTTTTTCTTTTTCCCTGTGTTCAGTGGTCCTAATTTTGGTAATTGCAAGTTATTTTTCTGAACAGTTTGATAGAAGGCTGGGTTTTGTTTGAGGTGGTTTTTTTTACCCTCTCTCTTGTCTACTCTCTTTGATTGGAACAACAACTGCAGCTGGTCGGTGGATGAGGTTGGACGCTTTGCTGTTCCTTAATACAGTTGTATCACCTGCCACTCCATTTAAGCCTTGTTCACAAATGTAAACTAAATATCACCCAGTTAAAATCCAGAGAGAGGCTAAATCTCTAAATGTTCATGCTAGCAAATAAGTTTATTTAAAAATCACCAAGTCATGCAGCGGCAGAACCCAGAAGTCCACCTTTCTGCCTTCTTTGCAGGTCAATTTATGAGCCTCTGTTAACAAAATTATCCCCAGAGAATGCTGCAGTTGTGAACTGTGGTAAGGGCTACAGGCTTTTACCAGGAATCTCAAAAAAAGGTCTCTTCTCGAGGCTGTAGGCATTTTTAGTAGATCTTAGAAAGGTGAAGAATAACACATAAATTCACAATAAATTTTCAGTTCACTTTTTAATCCAGCAAATATACATTGATGGCTGCACAGTAAGATGTTATTGTGATTTTTTCCCTGCAGAGTTTGAGTTTCCAGCTTATTTTGACTTCTTAAAGAAGTACAGAATCAGGAGGAAACCTCCAGTTTGGGCCTGCCCAGCTCTGTTGTAGTATATTATATGGTAATCAGGGGATACTCCAGTTTGATGATCTAGGGCTGTTCTGTAACAGTGTACAGTGCTGCAGTCTGGGGTTTCATGTGTTTTGAGTATTGATTTTCCAGATAGGGAGAACTGCAATAATGACCTGGGGAGGTCTGGCATCACTGTGACCTGATTTACTCTTATTCCGTGTGGCTCTAGGCAAAGCAGTCAGTTCCTGGGAGCAGTGGGCTGCTGGAAAAACCATGTGTAGCTCCCCACTTTGCTTGTGTGAAAGTCCTGAAAAAGTGTTTCCCTGGTAGTAACTGACCCTCCCTCCAGCCTTCCTTTCCAGCTTATTTCCATTCCAATTCTCTTTTACTCCTCCCACCCTTCCAGTTGCAGATGTGTCTGGAGGGGGCACTTCTCAGCACGCTCACCCCAGGGGCAGCAGCGTTCGGCTCAGCCTGTGTTGCTGAGCAGCCTGGCACAGGCACTGCTGGTGGCTGCAGCATCAGAAGCTGAGGGAGTTGCATGGCAGCTGGAAAATTGCAAAACAGATGCATTTTTGGTCAAGAATCACTTCAAAATGCTGCTCTGCTTTCATAACATATTGTTTCTTTTCCTTTGCACAAAGGAATACGCTGGCATTATGTTGTTTATATCTCTACGTAAATTCACTTCTTCCCTTTCTAAGCTCTACTGTATGAATCCCATTCCCACTGGGGTACCATGGTGATGGGTGGCTTCCAAATACCAAAGACAAAAAGTGTGGTAATGGTTGCTGTGGTGTTCTTAATCCGCTCTTGATCCTCTTTAAATGAGAGTAGTTCTATGTGAAGAACCTTCAATCCAGCAAATGCATGACAATTCGGCGAGCAGTGATGCCTCTTGGGGTTGAGTTGGAGACCACTGTCAGTACTTAAAGGTTTCTAAAGCTGTGTCACCAGACGTCTTTGTAATCTTTGATACCCTTACTTGATCTAAAAGACTCTGTAAATAGGATTCTCTCATGTGAATGAGGTTACTTACCGACTGTACCAGAATACACTGTATTGTCAATATTTGTTCATCACATGGTGGGTATGCAATATTTATAGTCTTTCTGTAAGGATTACTGTTGGGAATAGCGGAGTCACAACCAATTGCCTCAGCTGCTGCTTCCAACAGCCAGCTCAGTTGCTGTACCTTGGTTGGAATAATCTAGCCCTGCCTTAGAAGTATATTACCCAATAAACACAATGCAGTTGATGGCTATTTGAAGAGACCTCATTCATTTCAAAAGTCTCATGAGATAATATAAGTTATTTGTGTGGCTGAATTGCTGAACGATATAGAAGAGTTTGTTATCTGAGGTAACAGGACAGCATATGTTTCGCTGCAGTATGGCTGACAGCCTACAGCCTTGAAAAATATGTTCCTGTCTTCAGGGGAGCATAGACATCAACTTTGTGCATGTCAAGAGGTGTTAAAACAACATCTGATGAGTCAAGTTGCAATCAAATGAGCCTTACTAGGGAAGAGCAAGCAACATATTCAAAATTTTGGCAACTTTCATTCTACCTTTGCCTTTTTTAATCAGAAAACATTTGCTGTGATTTCTCCCAAGTTTTCTTGAGCTTTAAAATAAAGATGCCCTGAGCCATTCTCTCTCTCACCCAACCATCTTGAAATTTTAACCTTAGAAGTGAAAATAAAACAAAAAGTTACAATACAGTTTGTATTTTAGTTTCTATTCTGTCACCTGTTAAAAATTACTGAGTTTGTCACCAAAGATTTACTGAGTTAGTCACAAGAGAGGAGACCTGTGGAACCTGTGGAAATAAGTTGTCAATTTTTATTTGTATTACTTTGAAGAACGCTTTCACTGCAGAACAAATATCCTGAAGGGTCAATTCTGCAGTTGTATGTAGTCCTAAGCATGCCGTGTTTCTGTTCAGATATGCCATGCCACCTGTCCTCATGATTGTAAGAAGCCTATTACCTGTAACTGTTTGGGCAGTTTAGAGTTTGCATTTTTTGGTAGAAGTTATCGGTGATGACCGCATTTTTGGCACCCTCTCGCTGGCAAAGGGATGGTAACCATTAGAGACTTTTTATGCTCAGCAGCTTGCAAGCACTGTGGAAATAGTCAATCCTTGTACAAGATAAAGATGAAAAGTGTATTAGATGATTTTCAAAGACTGTATGTTTTCTAGAAGGTTGAGCAAATTCATCGCCAGCTCGAGGCAAGGATGAGGGACTTCATTTGCTGTGCATGGAAACAGCCTGGTCAAAAGAGGCAACAGTCAAGTACGCAGAGGGTTACATGCTTTGGTTGGGTCTGTAATTCCATCATGCTGTCTGAGTGAAAGGTGTGTGGTGAAGGAGTTTCACAGCAGAGCCTGAACTGCCACTTCTGTGGAGAAAAGATGTTCTGTCCAGGTTCGTCTGGGTGAGGCTGGAAGCAGAGGTTGGTTCTGCAACACTTAGCTGTGGCTGTTTCACTGGAAGAGCCTCAGCTGGGACTATGACACAGTCATTACCCAAGAAATCTGTAACCATGTTGATATCAAAAGCTCAGACTGTTCCTGTCTTCTGTTGTAATTAGCACCTTAATTGCAGGAACGCGTCCACCTGATGCTATTGTGAACCAACCAGCTCTTATCATGGTGTCATGCAGGACTCTTGCGCATCTGTTTAGAGGCAATTGCAGCATCAGGTGAAAAGGTAGATAACTTAGAGACCTGATCCTGTTACTTTTTTCCTGATCTCAATCAAACCTGCTGTGCTTAGTTTCCTACCTTATCCTTTGCATTAATTTTTCAGGATTAGTGCTTGCTGAACAGGGTGTAAGCAAATGGGAGGAGATGCCTTAGATGTGAGGCTTCTCATTTCTGATGATTTTTCACCTCAGAATTCCTTTTTCCTCACAGAAGTCATGTTTATAATGGCAATTAAGAAGGTTTTAAGGAAACCCTTTCATCTTTTGTCTTCTTGCCATGTTGATGAATTATCAACCAAAAGTGGAAAGACTGACCTTTTCTTCATTCAGAAAAAATACGGAAAATTAAGTCAGTCAATATAGATTATTTCTATATATGTTGGCTAAAACTGCTTAGTTATGCCATAGCTATTATGTCATGGGCAAATTGTTACATTAGGATGGCTAATAATTGCCTCAATCAATAATAGCCTGTTTTGTTAGCACACTGTTGCATGTTTCTTGCCTTTTTCAAGGTAAACGAGTGTTTGCGTTCTGTTTACATCTTTATATCAATACTTGGTCACCTTCTCAGTGCCAGTGTTTTGACAGTTCCATGAGTTACAGAAATTAGTAGATAACACAGCACAGACAAATCTTTTAAATATTTTTAGGGTTTTTTTTTTATTATTTGTTAACTTTTCCGTGGCTGCGAACAACATGAAGAGGTTCACAGGCAGCATGTTGTTCACAGCGCTGCCTTGCGAGCTGATGTAGATAGGTACTGTAAAATTAAAAAAAAGTAAATTAGGTGGATTTACTCTTCAGTGAAGTGACATTTATCAAGACATTGTACAAAACTTCTGCTGTGTTTACTTGTGTCACTTCATTCACATGTCATCACCCTTCTTGGAGCCTAAACCTTCTGTCGGCCACTGGAACTTGCGTGTTGAAAATAGTTTCTTAATTGTTCTATGCACTATGAGTATCTTTATTTGTCAGATTATGTCCTTATGACACAGAATATAGCTAGAGATGTATGATATGCAATATGAACATAATAAGAAGTGTCACTAGAGCTCATCCTTGATTAAGAATTTATTTTACTCTCCTCTTAACAAAGATTGACTGGATCACAGGCCATTTCATTTAGGAGGCTGTATGTGAGAGCTTTGTTGATTTTTAATTTTCTTCCATTGATTTTCAGCATCCAGAGAGCACTTGTTCTCTAATGGCTCTCTGCGTTGGTGTTTGCTTGCAAATTGAAGTAAAAGATAAATGGCTTTCAGGGTAATACCTCTCCAAGGGCTTCCACTTGAGGGCTGGTGGCTGTTAACAGAGCTGCAGTGTGTTTAGAAAGTTCTGTGCTCGAACAAAAGCATTCCTGAGCCTCTAAGTGCGGTAGAATTGTTTTAGCCCTGATGTGACAACAATCTCTAGCTGATTTATAAATCTTTAAAAGGAATAGCACAATTTGTCCACATTTTTCTATGAAAGTGAAATGCTCTGCACTTTTCTTAATAGGGATTCAAATGTTTTCCTTCCACATGTTTTTCTTCAGCAAACAATTGATCTTTCAGTGAAAGAAGGGGAGAATTGCTGCTGGTATTTGCTTAGTTATGAACAAGTATTTTTACTGAAATGCAGTAATCTTTTGCTTGTGCTAAGCTTGAAAGTTTTGGCCCGTGTGTTGGAAAACAATATTTTGAAATGGCTATAAATTTAATTTTCAAAATCTTTGCTTGCTTGGGAATATTTAAGCTCATCTATAGTGAAAACTTGCTTTATATATGGATATTCCAACCATTCTTTTACACTGTTTCTGTGATACCTCATTGCATTGTGTAACGATATTCTGTCTTATAATCACCAGTAATCAAAGGGTCTGGCTTAGCACCCCTTACCCACTGCCTTCTAAGAGCAGGCTTCGCTATTTAGAAAAGACATATCCTTATTCTAGATTTGAGTTAGCAAGCCCTGGAAAAAGGAGTGTGTGGCTCTTGTAGGTCCAGGGGAATGATCCCATGGACCTCATGTCCCACAGGTGGTTGGCACTATCTCTTCTCATCAGCTCCTCTGGAAATAATTCCTCTTCATTGGCTCAGAAAGTTGTATTTGTGTGTCAGATAGCTTTATACAGCACATATACACAGACTGCAGTATATATTTTTGTACATTTCAATTGCAAAATTGGGCTAATACAAATTTTTAAGAGAGTTCAGTTATTAAACATGTACTACTTATATAGAATCCATGTATGTCATGTCTTAATTAGGTTTTCAGCTTTTCAAGAGTGTCCTGTAAAATCAGTAAGAACTTGGCTTAAGGAACCTCCGATCCATTTTTGTTACTCTCTGCTTCTCATGCCACTTACATTGAGTTTAATTCAAGTAGCTTCAGCAAAGGTCTGAAGTAAGATATGCATTCATGTCTAAATCAGTACTGAAACAGCTTAAAAATCTATTCCATTAGCATGTAGGTCTGAGAAGTTAAAGACTCAGTCTGAAATGAAAAGGAGCTGCAAATCCTGCCTTCCTTTCTCTGTTCGACTCCTATATAATTTTATATCTGCAAGGTGAGTATTAAGGACAGTCTCCTTCAGTGTCCAACAACAGTCTGAGTTTCATCAAAACTGAAGAATGGAGACCTGAATTTCAGGTTGGTTTCTGTATTCTGCTTTGGTAGAAATTTAAACTGTTCATGTTTGGCGTTAAGCATGTGGATGATGCCGTTGACTTAAGTTCAGTGCATAAGGTTAAGCATTTGCCCAATTGCGTTTGGGAACTGGGGAATAAAATGGAATACACAGAAATTATTCTTTACTGGGGAGTAGGACAGGAACCTCTCCATATCTTAATTTATAAATGAGAAAAGTAGCTATTTTCCAAGCAAAGAAAGTCACCATTTTATAGCAAAATGCAGTTTAACTGAAGCCTCCCCTTAACTCGTTTTGTGAAGTCCTAAATTGCTGATGGCTACTTGTGCCACAGAGCACACAAAAATCTTTTGCTGGAGACTTTGTTTTGAGCTTGTGAGTCTTTTTCTTCTCAGTAGTTTGGCTTATTACATCAGATGTGCTTTTGTTTTGTTTCTTCAGCGCAGCTTTCAGGGTGACCTCTGCTGAGATAAAAGGACTAAAACCACTGTAGATTTTCCTGAAGCAACATCTTCAGCTGTGATGGGCAAGTCATTGCTCTAAAAGCAACTGCACACTCCAGAAAAGAACCCAAAGCAGACCAGAGCAGATGTGGCTTTTTCTCTGTCCATCCTGTAATGCTTGTGAAGCAGGGCAGTGTTTAATCTTCAAATATTATAGTATATGTAACGCCCATAGAAATGACTGAGAAAAAGTGTTGTCTAATTTTTTCTTTAGCAATTTAAGGAGTGTTGTATTGTGGTTGCATTCCTGGTTGGCTGTTCAGTGGGGGCTCTTCTGGAAGAGCTTGAATTTTGGGCTATTTCTTCATCACTGTGTGGCTCAGTGTTGTTTAAACTTAGGCAAGCCTAATGTGAAGTGATTTAAAATGCTGCCAGTAGTAAGGGCTGGCTTTAAGCTACTGTTAGGAGAAGCACTACTGAAACAGGGAAGATGACTGGATTTGGACCATGCACAGGTACCACAGCTACTCTGTAATGAAAGGACATGTATATGCTGGGGATGCATCCCAGGGCCTCATTTCCCCATTGATAAGTTTAAATATAGTTTTAGGCCAACACAGAGCCCCAGAAAAGGATCTGTCTTCTCTCTCTCCCCGCAAAAAAAAAAAAAGGGGGAGTCAGCAGGTTGGGCTTGAAGAAGCTCTTCTCACAAAGAGAAAGATATATCCCCCAAATGACTGAAGGGCAAAGCTGCAGATCCAAGAGACAATAAATGGGGCAAATCCTAGCGTTTCTTCTGTTTGGCTTTAAAATAAAGCCTGATGCAGCAGCCTTCCTGCAAGAGAGGTGGCAGTGCCTGTGCCTGGAATGGTGCTGATGAGGCTGCTCTGCTTGTGCTGTAGAGGGATCCAGCAGATCTTGGTGAGAGGGTCAGTTGGTGTGTGTTTAGCTTTGTGTAGCTGTGAGTGCCTAAATTGAAAGTCAGGCAGTAGAGAAATGAAACCTCCATCTCTTGTGGAAGTGGCAAATAATAGACGGTAATGTGAAGGTGACTCTTTGTTTACTTTCATTGCAATAGAAGGCAGGAGATTTTGTAAGCAATATTAGACCATTTCACAATCCATAAATCAACCCATGTTCTTTGAAATGGGGGCCGAGTCAGGGCTGCATGGGTCTTTTTATCAGCAATGGATGCCCTAGAGTATTTCCTTGGAAACAGGTAAGGCTGATACCAGGGAATATTCCTGAAATAAGACTCAAATGAATAAATTAGTGAAAGTTTTTAATAAGATGCCTAACAAGGGATTTGAGGGAGGGCACTGTAGTGGTTTGAAGCTGAAAATCAAGCATTTTTATGGAAATAGACTCATTAAAGCTGCCTGTTACAGAAGTGCAACTGTTTTTTTCCATGAACATGATATTTGTTCAATAATTGAAATACATTTCTTTAAAAGATATATACTGTCAGTTTTGGTTTTTTTGGTCATGTAATTCATAAATGCCATTTACAAGTAGACTAGATACCTTGGCCCACAAAGCCTAGAGCACATCTACCTGCTTTTTACTGGTCTGCTAATATAACCAACCTGCAAGCTAAAGGTTTATTTTATTACCTTTGAGTAAATTACTAATGTGAATCAGTAAGTAGAGAGGTGGTTCTGCTCCACAGCATGTATTGTTTAATGTTGATGAACCACACTCATGTTGCTTTAAGTTCTTTGCCTTATTCAAAAGACCTTATATGAACTAGCAACTTATTTTACACTATATTTTAAAACTTATTATTAAAACGCCAGTCTTTCTCTTTGAAACTTTTCGTAGACCTTGAACAAAGACCTTGCTAAACGCCTTTGCACACAGGTTGGAGAAAGCCACTAGATCACTTACTGTAGTTATGCTGTCATCTTTTTAACCCTCTTATTAATATTTAAGTTCCACAGAGTGCTACTTAGTCCTTATTTCCACCACACAGAGTGACAGTCTTGGCTTAAGGAGGTTTTAGAAATTTATTCTGGCTTCAATGCTCATTGTCAGGGCACATCCTGCAGCCAGAGGGGCAGGAACATGTTTCATCAGGTATGTCCGTGGTGATGATGCCACAGTCAAGGGGATTGGCCCTGTCTGTGGCCTCCGCACAGGGCATCTGGGAGCCTCTTCCTCAGTTTTCACACATATTTTCAACCCCTCCTAATCTCGGCTCCCCGGCTGGTCTGCTTAAGCAGGAGGCCCGACCAGAGACCTTCTGAGGTCTGCTGGGCTTCTGGGGTTACTGAGTGCCACACACATTCAGAATTCAGTTTCATGGTTCCTATAGTCAAGAGGTTATGATTTACTTGATGTGGTTTTATTTTACTTGTGCATTTTTTTAACTTAAATTCAAAACTACTTAAGATTTTTTTTTTTTTGGATAAGATAAGCAGTATGAATTCTGCCACTTATGTATACAGTCTGATTATATAATATATTGTAGAGTTAAAGACATCAGGAGAAATACTGCATGCTTCATAGCATTTTGCTAAATCCTTAAAATAGATGCTTTGAATCTTGAAGCCACCAGTTTCTCAGTGCTCACTGTACAAAAATGTGTTGGTTCAATCCTACAGTTTGCCACAGATCCCATTTAAAACATTTATTTCTCATCTCCTTGGTATATTTTCCTCTTTGTATGTATCTCAACTAGACTTTTCAAGATTTTCTTCTTCCCCTTACCCTGATGGGACAAAAGATTCCTCCTGTTGTGCCCCCCAGAGCCCAAGTGAGACAAGAATCAGTGCCTCGCTAGACTGAGAGCATCCTGAATTCTCCAGGGATGGAAAACCGTGCTGTTGTAAGCAAGATGACCCAAGTTCACATGGTTTTGTTGCATTATGCATATTGGTATTGGTTCTTACGTGACTTGGCTGACTTGTCACTTAACAACCTCCCTGTCTTGAAGTTGAAATGGCACATTGGAGACCAGTTGAACCCAAGAGGCACTGGTGATCTATCGTGTGGGAGTTAAGGGTGTCTGAAGCTGTGGTTTGCAATTTGGTGAGTGCTGCTGAGGTCCTGTGGCAGATGCTATTAGTTACAGTTTCCCTTCAGGCAAAGGGTTTGCAAGCACCTTTCTACCAAGTTTGCTGGCAATGCAGAAAGCCATAGTGCACATGGAGTGTTCACCCCCTTCCAGAGTGATCTCTTCTGCATTTTTTTTTTCTATACGTTTATTTTTCTATTCATACTTTGCTGTTTATTAATGGATTTTTTTCATGTCTTCCACCTAATTTTGTTTAGAATGTGTTTATCTGGGTAAACTCATTTGTACTTTTCACTTCAGGTTGTTCATACAAAGACATCAAAGTGTACGAGAGATTTATATCTAGCCCTTGGCAAAACTGGGAGTGAGATGCTGGAATGCAATTTTTCATGAAAAAAGAAAGAAAGAGTTAGTTGAGGTGGGTCACACCCACGTGTGTCAGCATCAGGGATTGCTTACGGGTGCTGATTGCAAATCAATTAATAGACCATGTTCTCAACCATTAGTTTCTTAGGTGTATATCCTCATTGTTAGTGCATGAACTGCAGGGTTGTTGGCTGTTCACACAGGGTATTGAAGGTAGACTTGTATAGGACTTCTTTCTTTTTTTTTCCCCTTCAGAGGTCTTTTCAAAGCAGGCAGGCTGGGAGACTCTGCGGTGTACCTATAGGCAAAGTACATTCTGTACAGCATATTGGGTGACCCCTTTCAGCTCTTCCTATAAACAGCAGAACACCTGCTGGTGGACTTTGTGTTGGCATTTTCATCAGGTTTCTGAAGAGGCAACATTGCTAACTTGATCGATAAAACTCACATTTACTGATTACACAAATCTCTTTTCCCAAGACAAACAGCGAATTTGTAATTGCTCGGTGTGCTATATTTTCTAGCAGCTATATCCAACCACACCATTCAGTTTGCATGTATTGCAAGACAGGATTCGGATCACTTCAAATCTCTTTCTTCTCCCACACAGCTGTGAGCTGATGGACTTTCTACAGCTGAAAAGCAGAAACATGCTTTTTACAATCTGAGCCTGTCACTGCATTCTTCAGAGCAGCGACCGTAACGTGAAACAAATGTTTTCAGGTTTTAAAAGGGTAGATTGTGACAGTTGAGGGTGCTACCTTAAAAAGGAGATAGACTGCCTCAATATAGCGTACTAATCCTACAGATTAATAATAACAAACAAAGTTATTATAGTATGTCCAACTGACCTACTCAATCACCAATTTTAATTGCATTTCTGAATACGAATCTAATTTTTGTTGTTTCCAAGACAATGCTAGGAACTGTGAAATGCAGTATGTGTTGTTACCTCTGCAGCTGTGTACCTGCTCTTTTCTTGCACATTGGCAGACACATCAGTCTAAGTTCTGGGAATCTCAATTCTCCAATACACATAAAAACTCTGGGCTTAGCGTAAGTGTTGGGCCTCTTGTGCAAACTGAATGTCAGTCAAGAAAAACTGATAGTTAAATCTTGGAGCTGAGGGTAATTAATTCATTTAACTAAGCCTATCTGGATGTCTGCAAACCACTGTGCTACATGGTAATGGGCAAGCCTCTCAGACTGCCTTTTTCTCCCCGGGTTTGGTAAAGCAGTTATTCTCCTTTTTGAAAATGCAGGTCATGTACGACTTGGAAAATACATGCTAAATAACACAAAACAGTTAGATGAGAACTTCCATTCCCGTAATCACATTTTCCCTAGAATTGCTGTTGCTTTTTAGTAATCTATTTACTGCTGTAAGAATGCTGCAATTACTGGACTAAAGTGTACTTACTGAAGTACTTCGTAAGTAGCTCTGTTAGAGGTATGTCCTGCCTGAGAATTACAGCCATTCCTTCCCTGTTTCCTTTTTTCCTGGAGCTTAGATTCTCTGTTGACATGAGTAGACAAAGTTTAATTGAGAACAACACTCAGTTTTGAGTCCTGTCTTTGCTGTCTCCTCTCCTGCCCTTCGGTTGTTACTACTGCAAGAAACTCCTCTCATCAGCTTACATAATTTATTTTGTAAATGTAATAGATTTACCCTCCCTCTTTCTGGGTCTGCAAACCTGATATCCCTGGAAAATCCATGGAAAAAGAAGGGAAGGATTCAATGGTGCTGAATGGCTGGAACTGGCTTTCCTCAGGGGTTATGTCTTCTTTTTTCTAAATAATTTTGGTGCTCTTGGGGCTTGATTCTCCACTGTCCTGGAACTTGCTTAGTCACTTTAGAACCGTGAGGAGATTCAAGCACACAGGTCCTCCCTTAAACTCCATGACAATATAAAAGGAGGCAGCAGAGAAACAGGATTGGTTTTACACAGAAAACAGAAAGGATTTGAGTATCCTAATACAAGGGTTAATAAATGTTCCCAAGGGTAGAAACAGCCTGAGATTCCTAATGAGTATTTTATTGCATTTCAGGCAACCATTTCACCAGAATTATCAGCTTTGCTTTCTTTGAAGCAGACTGACCTGCAGCTGAACTGTGCTAAGACACAATTTTAACAGAATTATACCAGCTGTTAATAGAGAGTTAGAAAAATCCATGCGCTAGATTCGCAGCTGGTATAAATTGATGCAATTACATTGTGTTCAGGGGAGCTCTGCTTGTTATGTGAACCTGAGGGTCTGGTGTTTGGAGCCTTTCTGAGGCTGATGTGCAACATGTAGCTTCTGTTTTCCCATGTGCTGTTTTCCTTCCTGTGAGATGGTGAAAATATCTGGTTTTAGTCTTAGAGATTCCTCTTTTGGAGTTTGAGTCTCCTGAATTTGACCTTTTGCTGCCTCTAATGCTTCCCTGCTCTGGACGAGCGCAGCGTGCCTGGGTGGGAGTGCACTGGCTGGTTGCAAATATCGAACCTCCCCAAGGTAGGAATAAGTGTAATACTTGGGATATGTTTTTTCACTTCATTGCTTAGAAGCACTTACTAGGAGGTTCCATTTTCAAGGAGAGGCTGCACTGTAATATGTTGAAGATACTTAAATGTGAGCAGTATCTATTGTGGTCCGAGCCACTGGTTTGCAGGTAGGTGAAGATAAGAGAACAAAATTGGTGGGCTCATCTTTTCCAGGTTGCTCGATGGTTAGAAGAACTACTCCTGCAGCTTGTGTCTTGGGCCATACATACTAGTTTCAGAGAAGCATTAAAATCCATAAGCAATTAGTATCCTTCCTTGGACTGATAGCTTTCAGTGAAAAAAATCTTGCTGTTTGTATGTTGTTGTTGTTATGGTTTTGTTTGTTTGTTTTTCCCATTGCAATAGTTTTATATTTTTCTTTAAAGATTTCTTTTCATATTTATGGGTGCCTAAGTTACTTCTCTCTTCCAATATGCAGCACCCCTCATGACCACGGCGTGCTATTCCTGAAGTGTGAGATAGGAGTATGTATTTCTAGCCTATTTTAATATTGGTTTAGCAGGTGGAAGAGGGAGCAGAATTATTTTCAGGTGGCTAGGTATTCTGTGGTGCAGCGGCAGCAGGTGAACTGCTGGCCTCTAGTGGTAAATGGGGAGCAATCGGAGAGTCTGAATACCTCTTGCTAAGAGGTGGTCACTCCTGATGTTATTTCATGTAAATTACACCAAAATTTGAAGTATGAACAAAACCATGACTATGATTTTGTTCAGTTCCATGAATTATTTTCAGTGTGATTCAGATAATCTTGGAATGAAATAGTCTTCACTTTTACTTGTGTAAATAAAGCTCAGGCTGTGTGAGTACCAGAATAATAGAATTCTTGTCGTGATAGTCTAGGGTAGAGTTATTTTAAGGGACTATACTATCAGTATTTTATAAGTTCTGGAAAGAAGAAAATTGTCTGTCAGGTTGTTTGTGATGGAGAAATAGAAGTCATTATAAACCATGTAATCCTCTAAAGATACTTGTTTTTTTCCAAGTGAATCTATAAAGAGATGTGACTCTTCCTGGGCTATATGAGCAGCTCTCTCTTTCTACAGTTAATGAGGAAAAGAATATAGAGGCAAGTTTGGTGTCCTACAGGTAAGTGCTGTGTTACAGGCCTGATCTCTACCCTTCTGAGACAGCAGAAGCCACAGGGGGGATGAGCCGCAACATTCCCATTTTAAACACATCGCTGAACTGTGGTCCAGCCCAGCAAGTGTTGCACTGGTGCTCACATGAGCTCTCCTAATGACATTTAGTAGGTGTCACATGGAATCAGTAGCCCAAACATGGTGGATCTGTCCAGCAGCCTTTAGGACAAATGTTCATTATAGCCATACCATAGAGGGATTCAAAGAAGGGAGGAAAATGCAAATCTTTCAGGACAGTTGAAAGGAGAGAAAGCTCCTTCATTCACCCCAGAAGCAATTAGTGTGAAAAGCGAGACATTTAGTTTTACTAATTTGTGTATTGTCAGATGTTTTTACATTGCTTTAATTTTCTTCAGTAAATATATCAGAGTTAAAATTTACCCGTTGCCCAACTTGTATTAGTACTAGATATAGTTACTCTCAGCTTAGTTCAGTCATTTTTTTTAAAGGGCACAAATAATGGCCCTGAGTCCCAATAACAGCATATGGTATAATTCAGAGGTTGAACCAACGAATCTGTGGCAGGATAAAACCAGAATGGAATTTGATTCACTCCCTCTGAATGGTGAGTTAGGCTTTGGCTTTGAGTTTGAGCTAGCATTTTCTGGTTAGCCCAGACTCACTGCCACTTCTGCAAGGATATTACCTTCTGTAAAACCTCCCTCATCCCCTTTTTCCTTCCTCTCTTCAGTCACTGAAGTGACAGAAAGGATCTGCTTACGCTTACATGCACCTCAATAAGAGTATTTGCCAAATGTTCCCTGGCAGGACATTTTGTGGTGACTAAAAGTTTCTCTTTGTGTTTCCATTCACTCTTTTTTTTTTTTTTTTTTTTTTTTGTCTATTTGGAGACATGTGAGGCATTTGCTGGATTTCCGAACGTGTTCCATCCAGTAGAAGAAGGCATTGCAGATGGAGAACCCCCAGAAATGCAAGTTACTTTTCTTTATAAAAGATAACTTGCAGCGCAGGTGGTTCAGCTGCAGCCCAAGGGCTGGAGAGCCCAGCCTCTCCCTGCCTGCCCGGCCATGGGCTGGCTGGTCACACTGGGGTTGTTAGGACCTGAAGGAAGAAAATGGTGAAAGAAAATTTAAAAAGCCAAAAACTGCCGGAAGCTTGAATAGACAGGTGTCACTCAGTATAGTCTCTGTGAAGTTTCTATTACTGTCAATATTTTAATGTTTAAGTTTTACCTCTGAAACTGTCAGAATTTCAGCAACTACTGATTCTTTTGGAGCTTTTCCCTGGTTATCCCCACTTTGGAAGAATGTGTGGCTTTACTGTAGCTGCTGGAGATCAGGCTTTGTGTTTGGTTCTTAGTGCTGTTCCCCTCATTCACAGGGAGCAGTGGCTTGGAAGAAAAGACTGATGCTCCTCCTGGCATTCATAATAGGATTTCCTTCCATTTAGAGGCCCTTAACATTACTTACTCAGCTGTGCAGGGGTTGATGTCAGTGAATAGCTGGCTGAGTCATTTTTGAGTTATTTAACATGTTGAGAATAAGCCTGAAGTGTCAGATGAGTAACGTCTACATAGGCTTTTTCTAGCTGCAGCCATTCTTAATTTCTGTGCTATATTAAAGTTAAGCTAATAATAGTACTTTGGGTGATACTTTGATGGGAAGCTTTGCTAATGCATTTGTGAGGACTGAAGAGGCTGGTTAATTTACTGCTACAAATGTTAGAGGCAATGATGGTAAACTGGAGATTGAATGAATAGATGGAGCTGCTAGTTGTTTTGCTAAAGATAAAATATCTGTTTATAGGTCTTTGAAGCACGTTAACTGGTAAATGGGCACAATAGCTGCATTGTCACAGTAGGAGTTGCTTCTTCTTTAAGAATGGATGCTTAGTGTTTCAAGCAGAAACTAATTGTTAAAAGTGAGACTAATTTTAAGAATATGGGTATGGATACTCAGTTCCTTATTACATGTTAGTGGTCGTTCCCATACTGAATCTTTTTTTCCAAAGTAGACTCGTTTAGCCCAAGTTAATTAGGCGGTAGGAGGGTGGTACATCTCTGTTTAGCTGTCAACAAATGATATACAAAAGGCACCCATGTCTGCTCTACTGTGCAGCAACATAAAACAGGGCCATCTCTGAGCTGATTTTGGTGACTTGAGAAGGTTAAGAGAAGAGTGGTGGCAATGAAAGCTGCATCTGACAAGAGAAGGTGAGGATGGGAAGGCATACTGGGGAGCCAATAAGGCCGCTGTTGTAGCAGAGTTGGTCAAATAGATCTGTGTACATTTGGAGAACCAGACCTCTTTTTGGTGTCATTGATGGAGTCAGTGGAGCTGTGGTGACTCAACACGTTTGAGATATTTGTCTCAAGGGGTCATCTGCTTTATTGAGACTTCATGGGCTCAGAGATGTGGAGTAGCTGATGTCCACAATTGACTAATCTGAGAGAGACATCATGGTTAGGAAAGTAAGATCAGAATATCTAATAATAAATGCTGCAAGATTTAACCCTCTAGAAAGAATTGATTTTCCTGTTAAAATTAAGTTTGGTTAGATGTTAACTGGTCATAAAAGCAAAACTTACAGATATATGCTTTCTTAAAATAAATAGTTTTATATTTGTATCAATAAGCTGATAATAAATATTGGATAGTATATGTTGGCTTCTGTGGCTGTGGGTTTTTTGTGTGTGGGTGGAGATGCAGGGTGAGGGTTAAATGTATCCTGCCTAGGTTATTTTGTTTTCTTTCTTGCTTTTCCTTAGCCTTTGGTGTCTCTCAATGGAGTAGTTGTACCGTATTAGATAAATTATATTCCTTATATGAAATTGTACAGCTAAACTTGAAAACTGTTTTGAAGGAAAGTACTCTACTAAATTCTGTGGACTGGGTTTTATTTCACTTGTTCATACTGAATAAGGCTATAGAGGAAGAATTATATGTTACATGGTATTGTTTAGTATCAGTAACAGTGGCAGAAAACAGCTTTATATATTTGAGTAATATTTCCTTGGCTAAGTCTGTGAAAGCATCAAGGGCAGCACAAAGGAGCAGGCCAAGGTAAGAGTAGGAGACAGAAATACTGAAAAAGATGATAAAAAGTGAATATACATCAGTGCAAATAAACTATGTTTGGGACAGCCTTTTGTTGCCTTCTTCCTAAATCACCACATTTGAGGGATAAGCTGGCGTGTGAAACACAATGTGTGTGTGCTTGTTTCTGACTGCTGCTCTCAGCTTGTCGGTGGCACTTTCCATCCAAGCATTTCAATACAATTTTTGTACAATTTCAAAGCATTTGGTCGAGAGAGGTTCTCCTCCCCCTCTACTCTGCCCTGGTGAGACCACACCTGGAATATGTGTTCTGTGCCCCTCAGTTCCAGAAGGACAGGGAATGGCTGGAGAGAGTCCAGCACAGGGCAACAAAGATGATGAAGGGAGTGGAGCATCTCCCTTATGAGGAAGGGCTGAGGGAGCTGGGGCTCTTTAGCTTGGAGGAGAGGAGACTGAGGGGTGACCTCATTAATGTTTACAAATATATAAAGGGTGAGTGTCAGGAGGATGAAGCCAGGCTCTTCTTGGTGACAGCCGAGGGGTAAGACAAGGGGTAATGGGTTCAAACTGGAACACAAGAGGTTCCACTTAAATTTGAGAAGAAACTTCTTTACAGTGAGGGTGACAGACACTGGAACAGGCTGCCCAGGGAGGTTGTGGAGTCTCCTACTCTGGAGACATTCAAACCCACCTGGACGCCTTCCTGTGTAACCTCATCTGGGTGTTCCTGCTCCGGCAGGGGGATTGGACTAGATGATCTTTCGAAGTTTCCAATCCCTAACATTCTGTGATTCTGTGATTACGTAGTGAAACTGTAACCCAGACAAGTTAAGAGACTTGTCCGGGGCTGTCCCAGGATGCGAGACAGATGCAGAAGGCTTGCTTCTGTCGTCCCCTGCAATGCTTGGCCTGGCAGCCTTGCAGTGGGAGCCACAGCACCTCTGCCTGTGGGCTGCAATTGTGTTCATTGCAGAAGATTGTTGGGGTAGAGTCACAGTGTGTCTTGTAAGTACTTTCACAGGGGTGTTCTGGAGACCACCACTGCATGTTACTCTGTGGGAGACACTGTCTGTAATCTATAGGCAGTAAACAAAGGGAGCAGGGCCAGATCTTCAGCCCATCTAGCACACATCTAGCTGTGGCCATTTTCTGTCCAGATGAGCTCCCACTTTAGATGTGAGGAAGGCAATGGGGTCAGTGCCCCATATTGTCTCTGCATCCCCCTTTGCTCCAATTCTACAGTTTTCTCACAGCATACGAGTGGATAAACTTCTCTTTTGTTATTCTCTTTGTGATTCCCTTGCATGTTTTTCTTTCCCTCCCCTTTGTACATAGACCGAGTGATAAACTTGGAAAGCAAACATGCAAGAATAAACAGATCATCCACTCTCAGTATCCCTTACAGACAATACAGACTTCAAAATGTTTTTTCTTTCAGCTAGAAATGTCAAAAGTATCAGTGACCGGAAAGCCACTGCTTTGTATTTAGGGAAAATGGTGACACAATTGTCACGAGCATCAAGGCTCTTAATGAGCAACTGTTAAGGAAGAGAAGACCAACACAAGTAATTGTACTGATCATTGGGGTTACCCTGTCAGCTGTAGTTCTCCTTTTCAGAAAAGAAAAAGAATATTTTTATGATAATTAGAAATGTAAGATATAGTGAGGACCAAGAGTCTCTTTTTACAGCTGGAATATGAAGCTTCCAATCAGCCTGAAAATTGAATAACCATTTCTGCCACTGCATATTGAGAGGAGGCCTGCAGATGTGGTGCAGGGCCATTAATGAGCTGATGGTAGAACATTGTCCTAACCTTGGCTTGGCCTCTGTGTCATTCACAGGTAAAGTGTGAATATCTTCAGGTGATGTAACTGAATAGGATGCTGCCTCTGGAGATTTCTAAAACTCAAATAGTCTCTTGCCTATCACAGTTATTCTTGCAGGTGCAGTGGAACAGGGACATTCTTAGCAGTTAAAGCAGTGAATAATGGAAGCTGAGGGAAATGCTTCTCTTTGTGGGATTTAAGCATGGAAAGTCTATAATACCAATGAAGGTAATGCTTTTAAATTCTGTTAGTGCTGAAATGTAAAAATATGAAAACTGATCTAAGATATGTATCTTTTTGGCCAGGATTCTGTGAAAACTGAAATATTGCTGTTCTACCATTTACTGAAATGGCTTGGGGGGCACAGGGGGGCAGGAAGAGCATCATCACTCACTGGTCTGTGTACTGTGTAGGTGTGATGCTTTCTCTGCTGATTCAAATGTCACTATCCCAGGTATAAAAGCTGTTCACACAGGATCTTTACGTAGTGTGAAGGTTGTTTGTTTGTTGGGGGTTTTTTTTGGGTTTTTTTTGTTTTTTTTTTTAATATATAGACCTTTTTAAGATAGGTCTGTGCAAGAATTGTTTTAATACTGGGAAATTCACCTTCTCCAAAGACTGAAAAACTTGATACGTGAATTAACTTAGATGTCCTTAGATGTTATTTCCCTGAGGAAAAATTTGTGGCCCATGTATTTAGAAACAATTTGTTGTTGTTGTTTTGGAGGTGTTGTTATAGAAGCAGATTTTTGTATGGCAACTAGTGCTGATAATATTTTAATCAACACACAGAAAAAAACAAAATACCATGTCAATAGGCTAGATTAAAAAAATCAAACATTACTTTCTCTCTGCTCTCTTTCATTACTCTTCCTCTGCTTCCTAAATGATACCTCCTATTGAAGTTCCTGATTTTATGATGATTTTAATGAACTGTCAACTTGACAAAGCTTGGAAATTTAATTTGCTTATAAACATTCAGAATATTTAGATACTTCTTGTTAAAGCTTTTATATTTATTTGATTTTGTGATTATATCATTGCTAAGGGCTTAATTCTCCCAGCTACCAGTTTTATTTGGTTTATATTTTCATTAGATCCTTACCTGCAGAAATTAGATTTAAACTTCATAGCAGTAATAAGGACTGATTTGTTTGCTCCTAAATGCTTTGGTTGTACACCCTCATCTTTCAAGGTCACATGTTCTGGCTGTCCCTCAGATTTCAAACAAAATGAGGTCCTTTAGATGCATTTTGTATTTCAGCCTAACAAATAATATTTGGTTATGTACTTAATGAAAAAGATTGCTGGTAGATGCTCTCGCTCTACTTTCAGTTGTTATCTGTGCTCATTGATCCATGAGAGCAGTTTAATTACACTGAGAATGAATGTCAACGGATGTAGAAAGAAATAAATCTTTTAAATCTGTATAGCATACTTCACTGAAATAACCGAGTTTACTGCCCTGCCCAATACTACCTTTAAGAAAGGTTAAAATGGAGATATAATGGGCTGTGTGTCTGCATCCTTCAGCACTCACATTTAACCTGTCTGTCACTACTTTTAAAATCAAGGGTTGGGACAATTAGTGTATTTGTAGACGAGAGCTTTGTAGACTGCAGGTGATCTGTCTTTATGGGATATCTCATGTTTATACTAGGTTGATTTGCTGTGGATTTATTTTAGCCACACTTAAAATGGCAAGAATTAGCTATGAGAGGGTAGGAAGTGGGCTGCACCGTTATCCACATAGCATATCAAAGAGTTATTGGCTGGGCTGAGCTTTGTCTCTTAGGTATTGGTGTGGCAACATTTTGGTTGAGTGGGAAATGTAGACTTTATTGTGTTTTGCTGCAAGGAAGTGCATTCTGGAGGTTTTTCTTGAGCATTAAGTATTGTTCAACCATCAGAATCACCAGCTGTGTTTTCCAAATCATGGGATTCAAGACACTTATTTGTATGCATGTGAGGCAGAAGGGTAGTTGATGTTTAGGTCAGTACCTTGAATGGCCTCTCAGAATAACGTAGTAGTGTGACCTGATTGTTGCTAATCTCATTTCCTGGGCTAAAATGTGTTTGAAATTTTTGGCTGCATTTTCTGGCAGTCAGCTGAATTGCTGGGTGAAAATACAGTAATTTGGAACAACTCACATTTCTTTAACTCTGTTTGTAAGTGAATTTCTCAAAGGGCTTGATAAAACCTTTAATTGTACAGTAGCTGTAGAATAAGTATCTGTAGGACAATGCAGGTACCATTTAAAGCTCAGCTATGTCTCCTTTATGGCAATCACGCTTAATGTCAACTAATGAGCATGGTGTTCATGAGAGAGTAGATATTGGCAGGATAACACAGCCGTTGATGCAACTATAAAAGGTCATTGGATTTTTAAGCTTTCAGTCAGCAAACAGCTACTTAAATGGACAGGAACCAGGACTGATGCTTCAGCCATTATCACTGTAAGGTCACTTAAATACATATGTACAACCAGTGAAAAATCTAACTCTGACAGCTTCCACCTTCGTGGCAATCAGGGGAAAGCAGGCCTGACCTTGGTGGCTCTTAGCTTACCTGCATTAAGTGCAAGGCAAGCACTCCTCGAAGGCTTCATGTTTGTCACCCTCCCATGCACTCACCCGCTGCAGATGTTGACTAACAGATTAAACTGTCCCTTCATTTAAAATAAAACCCCAAACCTTTCTATTAAACACTAATGAAACCATTTTAGAGGTGATTTTTGTCTCCCTCTCTAAATGTTACGGTGTTTACTTTTGAAGCTGAGACTGAAGTGAATTCCCTGAAGTCAGACAGGAGCGGGGTTCTGGAGGTAGGAATTATGGCTTGAGTCTTCTGGCAGTTGTTTGATGTCTTGTTGATTGGGTTGCACTGTCCGCACCAGTGGTGTGTGTCCAGTGTTTCCAGCTTGCTCCTGTATTTGGTTATATAGTCGCAGGAATGAGCGTTGCTCATCTTGTTTCTTGCTAGACCATTTATTATATTAAAATCTGTGTGCTGTGTAATCCTCCAGTTGAACTCAAGGGTTGGTATATAAAAGTCCAGCGTCTCTGGCTCATTTAACTTTGCGGTTTTTAAACGTGGTTATTGATACTCCTCCATCCTTTATTTGTAATCGCTGTAAGGACTTGGTGATCCTGTCTGATCAAGTGTGTTGTACACAGAAGTAGCTTGCAAAATACTAAAGAAATGATGAATGGAAAGGAGGAAAATTGCTTGTTAAACTTTACTTCTAATTACTTGTGATTTAGGAAAAGGATAAATTCTTCAACTGTATATGTTGTTTGGTTTGTTTTTGTTTTGTTTTGTTTTTTAATGTAAGAATGGCATTTCCCCCATAATTTTGTGATTCAGTGACTTGTAAAAAGGAAAAAAAAAATAAATTGCTACTGTAGTTCTGCAATGAACACAGTAGGCCAGGCCCAGACGTGGTACAAATGTTGATATAAATGAGGGACTTGCATCTTTCAACTGCAGCAATCTAAAAATTAGGTATTTAGCACATTTTAGTTGTCAAAATTAATGAAAAGGCAATGACATCTCAACATGACACATCATAGAACTGAAGTGATAGTTGAAATATATCATTCAATATGGAAAGTACAAAGGTGATGAGTTTTGTCTAGAGACTGAAGATATATTCATTGGGAGACTGGTTTTTAGAAATAACCAGAGAAGAAGATTTAGAAATTGGCCTTTCATTGTCATTATTGACTAATTCTTTGTGTGTGTGTGTGTGTGTGTGTGTGTGTGTGTGTGTGTGTGTGTTCGCTGTTAAAACCTTAAGTTTCTAATCCTGTGTTAAGTTTGCATTTCTAAATCAATAATACCAAAGGAGAATTTTGCTTGCAGAGTTCATTCCATGTCCTACAAATGGAAACTATTAATGAAGAATTCCTCTTTCCATTGGTATATCTACTGTGCATCATAAACTGGCTTGAAATGATAGATCAATGCTGTTGGTTGCTCAGTTGTTCACGTCTTCTGATATAAATTACCATTACTATTACTCTTAAGAATATGTTAGGTAGGCATTTGGGTGTCTGTTGGTACTTCTTGCACCAAGAGGCTTGTTGAACACCTCTCAAAGCAGTGAAATATGACTTCTGAACCTGAGGAACTGTGATAGAGATTGTAGTTTGTGTAAAGAAGGTGTGGCAGTAAAGATAGTTAAGCTAGAAGGGCTCCTTTATTTGGCAAGATTATGGCATGCCTGGAGATGAACCAAGTGACTTGGGGATATCTATTCTAACTTTTAGTTTGTTAGTATCTGTTCTCCCTGCAATCCAGGTCTTTCGTATTTTATAAAGCTGTGCTCTTTCTCATTTGTGTGTGCACTGCTAGCCTTCAGGCAGAAATTACCTGAAGACAACAACAAAAAAGTCAATTATGTACCCACAAGGCAGATTAGACTTGAGCTCCATCTGTACTAAAGTGACTTTTCACTCCTACTATCAGTACTAATAATAATTTGGTTGTTGCTGTTTTGTGGTGTGTTTTGGGTTTGTTTGGTTGGGTTTTATGCAATGGAAAATACACAACGAGATACGGCACCATTTAAAATGGTCTTCATTCTCCATGGCCATTTGCTATTGATTACAAAGGCATAAAAGTGTTTGCTGCATGTTCCCCTCAGAAGGGCTGTATTGAACTACAATCTGTCTCTTTTACAAGACCACTGTGGTATTAATATTAAGCAGGTTTTCCTGCAGACATTGCAAATAGAGGGCAAGTTGTGTCTAATGTCAATCAAATAGAGATATTAAAAATGAACAGGTAGGTAGCCTCTTGATAAAGAGACCAGATCCAGATCACTTGCAGGTCGTTCTGAGCTGAGTAAGAATTCGTTGTGGACATTGTTTTAATAGACCACAGCAGTCCATTGCCTGAGAAAGATGGTTCCAGTAAGTTCTAATAAAAACCTATGGTCAATAAGGTACGGCTGAGATAATTACCTTCCTTTAGAATTAACCTTTAATGAAAATCTCAATGTGATTAATGAAGAAAGAAGATAAAGGTTATACGTTGATAGTTTTGACACTTGAGAGATACTGAAAAATAATGAAATATATTTGTAGAACTTAAGAGTCCTCCTCAGTTTCATACCAATACATGCTTTCTGAAATACATAATCAGTGGACTGCTTTAGTATGGTACATGTCAGATTTGGCAGCAGGTGTGATTATAAGCTCCTTTCTGAAGAAAGTTAATTGTCAGTCATTCAGTTCAACACAGTATTTTCTGCTGAAGGTGAAATATCAGTACTACCTGCTTGATGAGGATATTCAGATTCCATGGCTCTTTTAGCAAAGGTGGATTTTTTTTCTGTCATTAAGATTGTAATCTGCTGAAGTCTGTAGTTGTTAGGCACATTCTTTAGCTGTCAGCTGTCACTGTTTCAAAAGTTGGAGCTTTTCATTGGAACTGTATGTGACTTTGAAGTCTTCTGGGGTGAGCAGAACTGCTGTGTTAAAGTATTGCTCATAAAAATGTAAATACCAAAAGAGACATTATCTAGGGAAAATCAGATTTGCAGAATGTGCAGATCTACATGGTAAAACTTCGTGAGGAGCAGCAGCAGGAGAGATTTGGGTATTGAGATGAGTAATGTTGGCTTTTGACTCTTGAAAGATGGCAGGGAGGCAAATCACCAGTTCTTGGAGAAAACAGTTGTGTGTGCTACCAGGCTTCTGACAGATGGGTGTCTGCAGTAAGGCGTGCAAGCTATAGTTTCTGCTGCTGCTGTTGACTTACGAATTCAGGGTGGTTAGTGCTGGATCAATAGGGATTTCAGAAGGCTTCAAGGCTTATACTGGGAGGTGAGTGAGTGATATCCTTGGACATTCAAGAGGATACTCAGTAATAAAGCAGGCAAAGGTGTGAATTTCTAATACAACAGTTATATGAAAGAATGAACTTCATAGCTTGAAAGATGTTAATTTTTCTCTCTTCAACAAATGCACGTATAACTGAGATTGAGTTAATTCAGTTTGGTAATTGGATCAGCAGTTTCCGTGGTAAAGCCTGACTAAGGGTAGTGGTGACAACAGAAACACAAATCTGTTATTCCTTCTGAGAGCTGAAAGAGTAATCCTTTTGGTGCTGTTTTCCATGAGGTGGCTGTCTGTCCTGTGATGCATGTGTTGAACCACCCAAGCTCCTGGGGAGGAGGAAGGAGAAAAAGCTTTAAGGAGAAGAGAGGTACCACAAATTGGTTCTGGCTGGTTATGAAATAAATTGGAAGGGATCTAAATCTAAAGACTTGATGAAAAATTAGAGAGAGGGAGCAGAGCAGGATCTTTGCTGTGTGCATGGATGCACACCAGCTCATCTTACAGGAAAAGGAGAAAACAACAGGGCTATATTGCTATTCTGATGTGTTTACATTAAGCTGCTTTTTCCATATGTGTTCAGGTAGCTGATAAAGGAAAAAAAAAAAAGGCTGGATTAAGCTGACCTCAGAGCTGCTACACAATGTCACATCCATTGTAGAGGGAGAGTACCTCTTAAGAGAATAATGAGTGTTTATCTGAATATTTATAGAAATTCTTTTCATGTTAGATAAAAGCTGATGTCCAGAAATGGAGAATTAGGAGGCAAGAAAAAAGCCTAATGTAAATAAGAGCACTAGGATTTATTGGTGTCAGTTGTTAGTAAAAGGCTTGTGTCACTTCAGGGAGCAAGGTGGGATATTTGGTGCGCATTTCCTCTTAGATTAAAAGTTGTAGGCAGAATACAAGCCAGCCTACTTATGTTTCCCGAGGGGGTGGGGAATCCTTTTACTGAGGCAACAAGAGTAAATGGGGGCACAGCAAAGTGCACCATGTACCACCCTTGCTGTCTCTGTTCTGCAGCAGGTAACCCACTGTGTCCCTTTCCTAGTCTGCCTGTAAGTGACCAGAACCTCTCACTTCTCAAAGAAGTAACCCAGTGTCACCCTTGAGAAAATCCTCCTTAGAGCCTCAGGCACACAAGTTGGGAAAGCAAATCTTATGGAAAGCAGTGATTTCTCATATTAATGCGTGACCGTATTGGATTTGTTGGGTCTACAGTGTCAAATTTTGACTGAATGCCTGGCAGAGGGAAACCCTCGATTACATCTGAACCCCTATACAAATCTGCACCAAAATGCAAATATATTAATTATAATCTTAATAAAAGCAGGAGGTGCAGATGGCATTGACACCTTTAGAGAAAATTCTAAAGGATTACTGTAGCTGAATTTTCATATTCTAAAATTACTCAATTTTTAAGTAACTCGGTTTCCAAACATTTGTAATTCTTCTTATTGCAGCTGATCAATCATCAGTATGCCTAGTGCCAGGGAAGGAGTGTTTCACACTGACAGGCTAAAGTTGAGAAGAGAAACTTAAAATTCTTTCAGAGTAAGAAGGAAGACAATTCATTGCTGATGGTACTTTAGGAAATGCTAGGAGCACCCTGTCAGGTGCGTTGGTGAGTGCATCTTCTGGGCATATTGATAGACAAGGTTAATAAAGCCAGAGCCCAAGAACATGAAAGAAAGAGTGCTTGGCAGGAAGCCATAGGCAAAAAGTTCATCTCTGTATTTAGAAATGAGTAAAATTGCAATTGAAAGGAGATGGAAAAAAGCAAGGCTAGATGCGTAAGGAGAACAAAAGCAGTGATGGTGTTAGCAGAGGAAGCACAGGGCTGCGTATTGCACAGGGACTGACTGTAGACTTACCCTTATTTCACAGTGTCTTAGACCAGAAAGGGAAGAATGCGATCATGCAAGGTTCAGACTGGCTATTAAATTTTGTTGAATACTGTTGTACTGAGCCCAAGAGATTTGCTGAAACCAGTTCTGCCCCAGCAATGCACACTACAAGGAAACCGGGGAGGCTCAGGCTTGGCCAGTGCCTAAGGCCTCAGCAGGGACAGAAGATGCTTCTTGCTTTGCACATCCTGGCAGAACCATTCTCAGTCAGCATGGTCTGGAGTAAGATTCCTTCTCAATCCTAAATTTCCTGTAAACTTGGAGGATATGGAATAGAATGAAACCATGGACTTAAAAAATGGTTCATTTTCACTGCCAGAGCGTCATGTTTTTTATTTCTGCTTTCAGCTACCATATCCTAACATACATACATCATTGAAACTGAGCATTTCTCTTCCATTACATCTTTTCCCTGTGTTAAGTACCAACAGTTTGCTCTTGCTGAACAGATTGAGCTCTGGAGGCCTTACATGGTAAAGCTGACTTTTCAGCACTTAGAGAATTTCTGTGGCTTTTTTGTTTTCCTTACAGTTCTGTGGCATTATCACATTTTACATTTGAACAAATTATTTGCTAACTGTGCCCTACCTACCTAATACTGTGTGGGTTTTCTTGTGTCACCTACAAATGGTACCGTACCAGCAGAGAATCTGTATGACTAGTGATGGTGACTAGTTACTGGGAGATAAAGAACCCTGAATGCTGCTTAACTATATATGCTACAACTGGAGCAGCTGAGTATTTATTTAGTTCCTTACAAAATATGTAATTGTAATTGTGGGGCTGGCTTTTCAAAGACTTTCTTGCTGGCCTCGTTCTGCTCCTCCTGGAGACCATAGTAAGTGTCTCTTCCTACCCAGTGGGAGAAAGTTAGGCAGGCAATGAGAGCTTTAGAAAATCCCACCCTACAATTACAACCAAAAATAATTTTATAGCAAATGGTTGTCTCTGGTTTCTCTTTTAAAGCTAAGCCACCCACTGGGAGTTTGATTTTCCTAGGGCTCTGAAGATTATTTGATGGGGGAAAGGGGTGGGGGATTCAACCTAAAAATAACTTAGAGGATCGCTCTTATGCCTCAACAAAGTCACAGTTGTAGGTCTGTCATTTCTGGACTTCTAGGACTGGGAAATAAGTGGTGGATGATCTGGAAAGAGAATGTGTGTGTATAAGCATGTGCCTGTGTGCTCTGGATGTATTCACAGAAATTTTGTCCATTTTTGCCCTCCTTGGGATGAATTAGAAATGTTTATTCAAGAATCTGGAATAGTCTCCTCTTCAGCATCCTTATTATTATTTTTTTTTTCAATAGGGAATACCCCAGGTACTGGAATTCTTTAAGACTATTGTTAGCTAAGTTGTTGGAAATCTTTTAGTTACAGTTTATAAAATAGCGAGACTGTTGATACCAGCAAGTGAGTAATTGTCACCAGAACTGCAGAAAAAGCTGGATTTTCAGAAGGAATCTGAGGTGCTGCTTTGTAACTAGGGCGATAGACACGGCACCATGTTGTGCTCAGCAGTCACGCTGGAGCCGATCCCAATCAGCTCCACTAACTTTAGCAAGTATGTGGTAACTTCGTGGTGTGTTTATGTGAGAGCAAAATATAATGCATGTTGTCCTACTGCTTGCTTTACCCAGGAATGGGTTAAAAAGGTCCAGCACTCTATTTTTTGCTGACTTGTGACCCTCAGTAGTGCATCTCCCCCTTGCTGCACCTCTGGCTGCAGCATTGCAGGAGGCTGATGAAAATGTCACTGGGGAATGAGGTGGCCAAGGTATTTAATTGTTCTCCTCCTAGGAGACGGAGTGTGTCACCTGTTTGTTGCTCTCAGTTTTCAGAGTCTGTCTGGCAGGCCTGCGGAAGAGTTTTTCTCTTGTGCTTTTGCATTGAAAGACTTGGGAATACAGTGTTTGGGCTTTCAGGGTGGGTATCGTTGGCCTTGCAGCATAAATGCACAGGGATGTGTGCAGTGCTCTGCTGGAAAAACTGGTGTAATCTAAATCCCAGCCAGAAATACAGCTGCTTCTGCTTGAACTCTGTAGTTCTTCCACAAAGAGTTAATATTTGCTTTAAAGTATGATTTTTGTATTTATTTTACTTTGAGCCTCCAGTAACACCCATCAAGCCTGATTATATGAAGGCTTTGCAGTCAAATGCTACTTGAGGAGAAGGAGGGATGTAAACATTGCTGCTTGCTTCATAAAGAAGCATATTAATCTCACTCTGCCAGGCCTTTGTAAACCTTTGCAGTGGATAAATGATATTACAATTCTTCAAGCTTGTAGAGAAGGGAAAGCTGGTTACTTCACTTGTGCTGTCAGCTATCATTGGCAGCATAAAGTCTGTATTCCTACAGCTGCTGACAGATTGTAGAAGTCATGAATAAAAATATGCATTTTTAGTCAAATTGTGCTGCCTAACTCCAGTATGCTGTTAGCATGATATCCTATTTTTGGGCGGAATATAATAGATTTGATTGAATAATTCTGTTTTGAGTTTAGTATTTCATCTCTCTGCCTGTATTTTCAAGGCTATAAATAAATTCATGTGATCATTTAGACGTTATCTTACAATAAAAATCTGTGATAATTCCTCGATGAGAGTTAAGAATTCATTTGTAATTTTTATCAAATGTTAAATCCATGCTTATGTGTACTCATCATTATGCAATATAATATATCTATCACAATATTACAAAACCCTATAATTTCTCTCTAAGACTGTAATTTCAAGAAATATTCTTTGTGGTAGTAAGTGTTGACTGGTGCTGTAAAAGGTAGGTTATGGGAAGGATGCCATTCTTGCTTTTTGGGGGTCATAAAAATAAGTATAAATATACCACAATAATACAAAGTCTAGTTCATGTTTCTGTGTAATTGTAGAAAACATAGGTGGTTGTTTGTCCCCTGTAATTTTCTAGCAGCGTTTCCTGTAAATGCCAGTTGTACCATCTTTCTATATATTTTCATTTTTTTAGCTGAAGGAAAATGTCATTTCCCACTAGACAGAGTCCTCTATAAATAAAGTAAAAACAAAACTGTAAAATGTCAGCAACTGCTTTCTTTTAAAGAAGGCCATTTTGCTTGTGTGTTTGCATGTGGTGAGTAAGGAAAAGGAGTTGCTTTTTTTTTTTTCCCCCCAGTATTGCTGATAAGGATGATATTTCAAGCAGCATTTTTAATTTGATCTTCTCCAGGGGCTGAATGGTATAAAATGGTGATAATGAATTATTAACAGTTTTTAACAGAGATGCTGCCAGTTCACAGTGTGCCTGTAATCCACGGCTGGGTCCTGTCCTTTGAGAAACGGGACTTTGTTCTGTGAAATCAGTGGGATTTCACCTGTGGTCAGATGACCTTTGAGAAATAGCTGTAGTGGTTTGAGGTGTTATCATCCCTGAATTGTTCATCGTGGGGCTAGAACACAGTTGAAGTAGAAGAACATATTGTCCAAGAGCTGTTCAGCAGCTTTCATGCAAAAACAATGATCTTTGTTTAATCAGGTCTCGCTGGTTATCCAGGTCAAGCCATCTGAGTCTCTGCTGAAGAAAAGGAGGAATGTTTACACAATCAGCTCTTCAGTCAACAGCAGGAGAGGTGTTCTCCAACTGAAGAGTTAGAAAACAGCTTAGAGAAGGGAAGGTCTTACACCTTGTCGAAACAGGTAGCCATTAGAAATGACAGCCTTCAGTTTTTCTTGGTTTATTTTAATCGTGGCGAAAAATGTTGGGGAGGGTGAGACTTAGACATTGGAGTCAGATTAATTACAAAAAATGCATATCTATCTTAGATGACAGGTTAGGAAGGTAAATCATAGTCTTCCCTTGCAGAGAAGATAAGGCATTTTGAGAGTGTATTTCCTTCCATCTAGGACATGAATAGGCCCGTGCTTGGTCTTTTCACTCACTGTAGAAGGACTACATGCCATTTTATACACATAGATTAAATATTACTCTTGGTTGCCTACAACTAAGATGGGATGAATTTGGTGTTAACAGCTCAAACACATGATGAAGCTATTGTTAAAACAAATTGCCTCCGACAAAGTCATGCAAGTTATCTTTAACCACCTTTCACTGTATATTAAGTTGGAATGTATTGATTTGCATTTATTATGGTCTAAGACTGTGCACACTGGTGATTGCCATGGGTCAGCTGATATTTGGTAGCTGAATAAACTATAATAACTGGACTTGGAATCTAATCCCAAATTCAATGTGTGCATGAAGAGTATTGTTGTTATTGAACATATTTATTAGAGTATCTGTGCACTAAGAAATGAAGTGTTATATTAATAGATGTGATCTAAAGTAGATAGATGTGATTTGCTTAATTTAATATCCTGTCCCCAAGAGAAATTTTTTTGGGAAAAACACCAGTATCTCACAACAAGAAGTGAAGGGGAAAGAGTTAATGTTACCTTTCTTTTTTTTTTTTTTTTTTTAAATTAATAATATACCACTGGTCAGTTTTGTTGAATGACCTGTTATTTTCTGTCATAAGGTAGAGAACTAAAGCTTCTCTCAATATAACTGTTTTTTTTGGGATACATTAATTATACATCTTCTTTTTTATTTCCCTTCTGGGATAAACACTATCAATGTTTTCAAATCCTACTTCAAAGGAAGAAGCTCTGTTTACAAAGAATTCCTAAAAATATGGCTAATCTTAAAAGTATGCCCCAGACAGAAACTCTTTGATAAATGTAACATTAGTGGTATAACAAAGTATCATGGAAAATGATGGAATCAGAAAATAATGCCCTATCTGTTCATTGACCTAATGCTGCTACCTTTAGACTGCGGATAGATGGAGTTAGTATCAAAAAATACATCTTGTTATGTTTTGGAGGATAGGGAAAGAGCAACATACTTCCTATAAATTCTGCAACTTGTGTATTTGCGTTTTTGAATGGAGATGCTGGACCAGCCGGTTCCTCAGCGGTGTGTTAGAATCTGATAACAAAGGGAAGCATACACTAGGCAATACAGTCACTGAAGGAACAAAGATAATCTACATATTTATGAGAATAAATAAGGACAACATTTAGACTACTTCTTTTTGCCATCTCAGTTGCTTCTTCCAATTATAGCATCTCTTTTTATCTGTCTTCAGTTTTTCTTAATTAATACTGGTGAAGTCATCCTCATCCATGTTGTCTAGACATATTTTTCATACTTTAACGTTTTAATTTTTTAAAAAATTATGTTGCTGAATGATTGCAACTTACTCTGAGATGGTGTGAATATCCCTAGTAATGTTTGCCTTTGGCTTCTTTTTGGTGTATTGAGGACCTGTAAGATGGGTATAAATCAGAACCTGGAGTTTGAACCCGAGCCTTCCGTGTAGTGAGAGCTGTGTGACCTTGGTGGTGGATGAAGAATACATCAGGAATTCGAACAGAGAAGCAGCTCCTCTGTAAAATATCTGGACTTTTTCACATCTCAAAGCTTTAATATTTCAATTAGAAGCCTCATTATGCCAATTGGGGATCTTTTAGATAAGTAGTTTTATTGTTTTTTTTACTTGATGCTGGCATTCAATTTATTATTGCAGATGAGAAAGAGCATTGAAGCATTAGAATGCGTGTCAGGATATTCTTCAAGTCACAAGATTTGTTTAGTTTGCTGTTGCACAGGCACAATGATGTTCTGAAAGGACCAAAGCATTAGAGTAATTTTAAATAAGATTTTACAGCTTTAATATATTTCTTGCATAGTGATAGATGATTTGTTTTACAATACAAAAAAGTCATTGGAATTAATTATGGCGTATAGAATTAAACAGAAGCTTGCTGAATCCTTGCGGAATTGTGGCCTAACAGTTATTACATCCTGGAAAATTATTACACTGAAGTACTTCTCAAAACTTGCCTTTCAATTTGTGAGCCAGATCTGAGCTGTCTGACTATTTGATGAAACACATGTTATATCAAAATTGAAAAGTAAGTTTGATAGGAGCAGTTGTTTCCATATGTCAGTGTTCATTAAAAAAAAAATTGCTTCTGATTGTCAGATTCAGTGCAATTAAGTCTTAGTCAAAACCTGGTAACTAGGTCAGAAAGAGGAAACTCATGACCAGCCCGGGGAAAGTAAAAACTTGTGGGTACCTCTGCCTATATATATATATATGTACATATGTATATGTGTACTGCTTTTTTTACTGTTTGTCAAGGTGTCAGCAGATGCTACAAGGGCAATAAGTATCTCTTCTAACTAGTGTCTGTGCTGCTGCCAGACTATGGCTGTGTGCAGCAGGGACTGCATGTACCTTGATTGAGACGTCTGTACGGAGTAAAGAAGAGAGCAATGAAGGACCAAATCTTTACTAACTTTGTCTACTACTTTTTGTTTACTAACATTGTCTTTGAGCATACATTCCCACCTTAATCTGCAATGGTTTGGTGTTTCTGCTGTAGAACAACAGCAGAGGTTGCTTGAATTTTGTATTACTATAGATAAGGGAAATTTAGGTTAAATGGGTGCAAATTAGAGCATGTTCACACTTGTGTTCTGTAAATGTAATTGAACTTTTAATATGTATTTTGTAGACTTTTCGTTGTGGCTGTATTAGTATTATTTTGCTGCAAGAAAATAATTATTGAAGGATAACTAGAAGATTTTATTTTCTGTTAGTGGGAATAAAAACAATGAAAGTTAATTTTATGGGAAAATGCAAAATGAGTATCCTCCATTTTCTATATGAATGCTAAAAAAATTACCCATTTTGCGTGTTCTCCAACTTAAATTTTGCAAAGATTTCTTCACCAGATCTTGTAGTTCCTTGCTCATTCATGTTATATGAGGTGAAACACAGGCTTTATTCAGTACACACAAGTATACAGATAAATTAATCCATAATCATAGTGCAACTGTCTTTTATTAGGGAAAGAAACCACAGCAGTCTGCTGCAGTATTGGTTCACATATTTGGCCCAGGACTTAGGATGATGTAGCTGATGTTTGAGTACCATTTAAATTGAAGGATCAATGTTCCATTTCTGCCATCTAAATATATGAGCATTAATTGCTATAAAGATCCCAAGGATAACACTAGAGCTTCTCAGGGGTAGTATCTCCTTTTAGTGATGGAGAAATCATTGCAAGTTCAAATGTTTCCCAAGATAGTCCGAGATTCCGAACATTTCTTCTGGCAATTACTCAGTTACTTAATGATTTAAAAGATACTAAAGCTGTATGGAAATGCTCAAGAAATAAAGTAACAATGGTAGTAGGAGATTTTTAGAATAGTTTTTATTCCATTATATATATATTTTATATATATATATTCTATATTAAAGTATATACTTCAGTATGATAGTTAAGACATGTAAGAATGTACTTCTAAAATTTTTTTCTTCTTTTCTAAGACTTCTCCAATGGTAACTAGCAGCTCCAAAACCTGAAACTTTGGTAATAATTTTTTGAATTCGTAACGAGAAAATAGAGAACTCTCTTAAAAAGAAAAAGTGGAAAGACAGCAGCAATTAATTCAGATTGGAGCACTTTCTTCCATGGCTGGACAGTTTTGAAGTGACCGAATCAGTTTCTCTTAGCCGAGTCCACATGAGGAGAGACCAATTCACAGTTAGTACTATTTGAGTAACAAAAGCCTAAACCTTGGGTTTAAAATGGATATTTCCTATCTTCACAACAGATTGCTCTTGTGCTTTACTTTACTAATGTATCTTCTGTTTATATGAAGTCTTGTTATGATAACATTTGTCAATTTGCTTTTCCTTCTTGTTGAAATTCCTGCTTTGTTGCATTGCCATATACATCTGATGGTCAAGCTGATGTACTTGAAGGCTCTCCCGCTGCTGAACTTGGTCAAAAAACTCTTCATGATTGCAACTGATGTTTGTTGTCTTTGAGTGCATTTTACTGAATGTGTTTTCCTATTTCTTATACTCCAGAAGTAGATGCAGGCATAGATCCTTGAAATCATCATTTGGCAGCAAGGGCTAGTTGAAGAACCAGCCTCTTGATGTCCAAACCAAATCTTCCAGCCATCTCCTTGCTGGTGGCTGATGCAGGCACAGTTACAGAAGAGCTGTGTCTGTTGTGGGCAGTGTTTGACTGAAGGCTGCCTTTTAGAAATAGAAACTGGAATGGGCAGTGTGGTGCCTGATGCTTTCATATATCTAAAGGTGTTACATCACAGACCATAAATCTGACCATTGACTGCACATCACAATTATGTCATGTGAGTGCAGCTGGAAGAACATTTGTCTGGCATTAAACCAAACAGCTCAACTCTTTCAACAGCACACATATAACAGCTTCAGATCATTCATCCATCTAGATTTTGATCTACTGTGAAAAGAAATGCCAGAATTTATGCACTTGGTCACACTACTGACAGATTCTTCAGGATGCTTTGAAGAAATCTGACAGCTCCAATTTACATTTACTAATGTGATGAAGTATTTTTTAAAGAGAGTAAACGTTTTATGAGGGGAGCTGCAGTCTTGCATGGAAAGCATTTGACTTTACAAAAATATAAAGCAAATAAAGTCCCCTCCATGAAATAACAGGGCTTTACAGTTTTATCATTGCAGGAATTTATATAGTTAAATATGCTGAAGAACTAAAGAGCTCCATAGACCATTGGATTTCTGGGGCAAAATCCTGAAAGACCAGTAATATTCTAAGAGAAGAAAGATTAAATTGTGTGATTAAAAAACAAAACCAAAACAACGCACAAAAAAAACAATCAGAAGCACATTTTGGTTTTTCAAATTTTTTCACTAAATTAAACAAGAATTATTAGCTTAAATGAGATTCTTTTTGGAAATGCCTTTACAAAGGTTAAATCCAAGTTGGTGTTGGTTGGTTGGTTGTTTTATTTAAGCCCTCAAAGCTACCAATGTGTCCAAACAAAGCTACTCAGTTCAGGACTGTCTCCAGTTTTACACTGTAGTAACTGGTTTCGTATCTTTCTTCAGTCATTTTGAATTAATGGAGCAGAAGTGCAGTTAGTGTAACTGCTTTATCCAAACATGCAGAGCAAGCAGTAGGTCAGGAGAGAAAGAAGCTACAAGTTGTCTGTGGGTGTTGTAGTGTCCCCTGTACTCTTCGACAGCAAGGAACAAGAATACTTATCTCTCTTCTCCCAATGTCCTTAATGCTTTTAACATAGCATGGATGAAATAGATTTTAACCTGAGCTTGTTGAAGAACTTAATTGCTGTTCGGGACAATTACTTGCTTTCTGCTCTACTATAATACATTATGCGCTTTTTGCAGTAAAATAGCATCTTAGAGTGAAAATACTTAATCACAACTATGCTGATTTTAAATTACAAACATCAATGGGAAGGTAAGCATGTTGTTCCCCATTTCACAGACGTACAATGAAGATTATAAATTGTTTTAATTGTGTCTGTTGTGTCAGCAATAAACTTTGAAATAATCAAGAGAACGGAGGAAACTTGTATTGCCTGGAATGAATCAAGAGGTCTTCCCACAGCACCCTTGTTCACAGGGGACATCCAAGAGGATGCAAATGATGTACCAGGAGAAGAGATTTTAAAATAAATTGCCAGGAGCTAATGGTATTCACCCAGGAGGGAAAGAAAACTAAGGGATGAAATAGCTCTGCCTTGTAACCTGTTGCTGAAATCTGATGTGCCACCAGCGGAGCAGAAGGTATTAAATTCACCTCAGAATAGGAGGGGGAAGAAAAGGAGGGATCTGGGATCTGCGGAAGTACCCAGTAAACCTAGCACCCATAACTAATTGTTAGAAACACTTTTAAAGAATTTTTTAAAAACTCAAATTCTTTATGAATCTGAATGCCTTAAAAATATGTTAGGTTTTATTTTGAGGAACCAACCAATATTTGAACAAGAGATTTTGATCAGTAGTCTACTTGAAACAGTCCTACTTTCCTACTTCTGCAGCTGCTTTGTGTATTTCAGTACTTGCACAGGAGTCTGTGGATGCTAGAAATTTGCCTTCTTTTCAAAAGGGATTAAGAAATTTATGGAAGAAAAGTATATCTAGATTGTTACACACAAAGCTGCCACTGTTGTCTTGGAAACTACTGAACCATGAGTTGTGGGAGGATGGCAGTGTAGAAAAACTGTAGGGCAAAAATTGTTGGGCAAAGATTTACTTTCCTATAATAGCTTTTCTCAGAAATCTATTCTTCTCCAGTCCTGGAGAAAAGACATTGATGTGCACCCTGTCAACAGCAGAGTGGCTAATCTTATGAATATTTGAAGAGTATAAAACTACAAAAGCCCCTGTGTAGCATCTGTGTCTTCCACTGGCTAGTGCTGCCTGTGGCTACGTGTAATTTTTTTAATATGAGATGATAAATGCACCCAATATATTTTTTTAAGCTAAATATAATAGTTGTTCTCTGAATAGATTATTATTGAATATTTACTCTCCTATAACTGAAAATATTTAATTAAAGCTGTTCCAGTAGTATGAAAGATGTATATCACAGTATATGATTCTGTTCAGAAGGAGATATACCAGAATACACCTGAATGCTCCTGAAATGATTCAACATACTTTTTCTCAACATTCTGAATGGAATTCCCTTATAGCTTTGTCATGTGCTCTTTTCTATATATTGTCTTTGTTAAGTGATGGATTCACTGGATGAACATGATATTAGGTGCTAAAATTCCTCATAGCTTTCTAAATCTTCTCATTTCTTTCAGCAGATGGGTATGGGTATAGTCTTCAACGTGAACATGATACACATGTGCCCAGTTTTTCACTTCGTTCTTGTTTCTTGTAGCACACTCATCATCTTTATCTTAAGCCTAGCTCAAAATTTAGCATCTAAATACAATTTTGATGGAATCGAAGTGCAGGAGAATAATCCTGAGAATGCCACTGGGTGAGTTAGAATTCCTGGAAGTCCGGCTTTTTTCACCACTAAAGTTATGAAAGTACTAAGGCTTTTATTGCCACACAAGCCTAGAGGTGCCTCCATCTCAGCTAAGCTGGATGTCTTGGCACCTACCTGGTGCCTGAGGCAGTGTGTGATTGACACAGCCAGCACCTCACTGCTTAGTCCTCCAAGAAAATCTAGGTAGGTATATTCAGCATATGTCTAATCTATAGTGAAAGTGTTGCAAAGCTATGGTTATCGTAATTGCTGCTGCTGGTAATTGCTGCTGATGGTTATACCTTGTCCTGGTATTGTTAAAAACAAGACCAGTTTCTCTTTTAGTGAATTTTCTTCTAGGTAACTGCACTTTTCTGAGTTTGGCTGCATGTTTTTGCAGACAGTAGCAATAGAATGCAATTCTGCTTTGGCAAGTAGGTTTCTCACTTCCCCTGCAGATATGACCAAAGGACCGTGTTGATATCTCTGCTGGAAGTTGACACGTTTTCATCCTCTTCTGCATTTCTAAAGTATTCCTTAGCCTTTTTCCATAAGGAAGGTTACTTAAGCTGTGGAAGTTTTAGAAGTAATTATGTTGAAAATGCCATATAATGTGAAGATTTGAAGACATGGTTCAATATTTTCTTTTAAATGGGTTTATAATTACATATGAGGATTCTTTGCTTCCACAGTCCTGAATGGGAGAGAGGAGAAGAATGACAGCATGTGTGGGAGTATTGATTTTATATAACTAGATTATTAAATGATAGCAAAAAATGCATCACTTTGTAGATACCACTAAGGACAATATCACATTCATTTGTCACTGTGAAATGAAAAGAAGTTTCAGACTAATACCTCAGCTCTTGATATAGATTTTTATGGAGTTTTTTTCCTTTTGTAATTGGATTAGAATTGTTGCACTTGTAACCTTTTTAGTAACTACTCATTCAAGTATTGACACGTGTGCATGTTTTATTAGTATCACTCTTGTTGCGCAAGGGCCTGCACAACAAACAGATGGATATCTGGCTCCCTAGAAATGTCTCTCAATGACTACAAATTCCAAGAAAACATATAATTTATAGCAATATTGATTTTAATTTTTTCCCTTTACTTAAACTTAGCAACATCTCTTCAGGTTGACAGTACTGCCTATTAAAACCCTCTGTTCAGGTTCAGATGGAACTATAGTTCAAAGAGTCTCCCTGTATGGTGCTTAAATCACATCAGCCCCTCTGCAAGGTCTTTTCTGACTGTTTGATAGAGTTGGGAGGCATTATGTTGCTTCTAATAGTTGCATCCAGTGAAAAATGCAGAGTTTTCACCATAAAACTATTTTTGTGTTGTATTAATATCATTATTAAAGAGGTTGAAAAAAGTGCTTATGAAATCATGAGGTACTGGTTTGTTTTTTTAAATTGAATTTCATTTATAAGTTGTCATAACTGAAAAAAAAATACATTAAGGTAGGTGATTACATCATGCACTATTTTTTAACACTTTTTTACTTTAAATATTTGGGAATAAAGGAAATGTGTCTTGGAGCCTTTTTTTTTTTTTAATAGCAATTTCTAAATCTCTTTAATAAAGAGATTTAGAAATTCATGATCAGGAATTAGGAATTAATACTGCCATGTAAATACAAAGCACATTGGAACAGGAGAGCAGACATATTATCATGTTCATACAGAAATATAATGACAGAGAGGCACCCTGAATTTTCATGTAGATAGAGCATGTATTAGTTGGTAAAAAGATAATTCTCAAAAGCAAATGCAAACCTTTTATCCAAAATTAATAACTGATATAGGAGTAATGTAGATCCAAAGATGGCCTTTGTCATCTCAGAGTAATTTGTTTAGTATGAATGCACAAGCTGTTAACACTTTGATTATTTTTTGTTTCTGATGTGCAGAAAACCATATAGATGTCCTATATTATAACATCCTGAGGGAAGAAGTTTAATGTGGCTTAGTCCTGGTAACATTGCTGGGAGTTTCATGTGAGAAGGTGATATAACACCTTCCTAATGTGGTATTAAGGCCTAATCCTGTACTAAACTCATGAGGTGTGTCTCAAATAGTACTATTTGTATAGGCAAGGCTAATAATTTCCAATTTGGTCCTTCCCCAAATGCACCCATCAGGACTTAGATTATATGCAATGCCAACAATACGAAAGCGCTCACTTAAAGAAAGATTTTTATTTTTATTTAAATAATTTCACATTCTTCCCAACCATATTTTTTTCCTGTACGTTTTGCTGAAAATACCAGAGCTCAGCTGTGGAAACCATACCTATGTAAACAGTCCTATTAACATCCAGGTTTGTGGCTAATTGTGCTACACAGTAACTGAACGGCGGCACAGGCCGTGTCCTCAGGGAGTTTCTTTAAGGTTAGGAAATTCTTTCTGATTTTCCCCCTTCCACTCCATCCTTTGTCTTTTCCAGCTCTGGATATCTGTTCTCCTTAATATAAATCATAACTTTACACGTATGAATAACCTTTTTGAATACAGTGGGGACTACTTGTGAGCTTAAGATTGCACATCACCCTCCTTCTCTGGGGCAGGGATTACTGCTCATCCGTTACAGTGCAGAACCTACTGTCAGCTCTCTAAACAAACAATAAGTGGCAGCTACACATAAAATATCAGGCTCAGATTCATCAGTGTGCAGGAAAGTACAGAAAAGGTTTTTTTTTTTTTTTAAAAAAAAACACAGCTACTTTCCCCTTGTGCTTAAATAACACAAAACTGGCAAAGTGATCTTGCATTAACCTTTCCAAAGTATTTTCTTTTGGAACCAAGACCAGGCGAAAGAAAGATCATCCCAGACGTATGCTTTTCGAGGAGGTATATATGATGCAAAATACCAAGTTAGAAGTGAAAAATGCTATTTCAACTTGACCTTTAACATCCATCCTCAGGTGATGCTTTGTGAATAGCTCTTGTGGTTTTCACTTTGGAAACTCTTGTTTTAACCTAATGCCTGGTATGCCAATTTTCTCTGCATCCTCATTACAACTGTGGCCTGATAATACAGGCTTTGAGTTGAAACATCCTGGCAGAAGTTGTGTTGGTGATGGTAATGATCTTTGTGGTGGTGAGAGTCAGATTGTGGTTGTTTAGTGGGGAGAGCAGAGGTCACTCACCTGGGAAACATGGTCAAGGTGTTACTGTATTTGCCCCTTTTTGTTTTTTTCTGAATGCATTGCAAGCATCTTTGCATTAGCATTTCTAAGACATACATCTCTCTCACAAGACTCTATACTCACTACACACAAAACTGAAAAGACCTTTCACTGAATCGAAGGCAGACTATCTCAAGAATAATCACAGTCTTTATAACCTAAATATACTTTTAAGCAAGTCAAGTAGGCCAGATCTTTTTTTGGATTGTTTTGTGGTCTTTTTCCTGCTCTCCACTCCTCGATGCAGTGTGCATAATCAGGTGGAAGTTAGTGATGTGAATTTACAGCTGCCGTTTTGGGACCTTGCTGATACAAACTCACTTGCATTTCATACAGTGTGTGGTGGCAGTGGGAACGAGCAGCACCGTGATGACCTGACCTCACCGTTCCTTCCTGGCGGCATTTCTAAATTACAGCAGCAGACTTGGCAACGCTGGTTGAAGCGACTCAGGATAATACTTTAGGTCATTCATGTATTCTTTTTACTTTTCTGTTAAATTTATTTTCAAATTACAGCAGGCTGCATCAGGAAGCAGATGCGGAGTCCAGCAGCAGATGCTGCCAAAGGGGGCTGGAAGGGAGTTTTAGGACACTAAATGGGGATAAAGAGAAAACTAAGCTGCAAGTCCATTTTGAAAGCTTTCGAAGCCGTAATGCATCTCTATCATAGGATTTTGTGGTGTTTAGAAAACCATGTTAGGGCGGCTTTTTCAGCTTCAGTAACTGGTGATGGCATAAGGTTAAATTAAAAAAAAAAAAGTGTTGTGAAGTTGTAGTAACTTCAGTAGCAGAAAAAAGTTGAAGCTACGGGGTGAACAACAGCTGACATATCAAAGTGTACGGTATGTTTTATCTCGGTTCTCATTCCTTTTGTAAGATATTAATGGTTTATTTGAAATGCAAATGAGAAAGGACAAAATTTTACTGCAAAACCATATTCCACATCAAACTTTGATGTCTGATTATACAGCAGGAGCTTCTAAAATTTTTCTTTAGTTTTTAAAATCAGCTCAACTTAGTCTTAAAGGGCCTGCATTTAAGATTAAAGACTTGATAATCAAACAGCGGTTACTGTTTTAAGTTTAGTTTCCTATTCTCTAAAGCATCAAGCAGGAGAATCATTAAGTCTCCCTTGTTTAAGTCGTGTAGAAGGAGAGGGCAGGAGGTGAGTAAAGACATTGTAGTTTTTTTCCACAGAGTCTATTTTATACAGCCCTTTTGTACCACCTGACTGGGAATCAATAGTACTTTACTGGAAAACAAACAAGTAAAATGAAAACTCAGGGAAGCTCCTGAACACAGCTGCCTGCATTGCTGTTGGGAAATGAAATCTTCCTTCAACTTTCCACATTTGCACAAAAGGGCAACAATGCCATTGGAGTTTTACATTGAATTAGACTTCTTTTCATTTTTTTTCTTTTTTTTTTACCTTTTTTTTTTTTTTTCTTAATTATTATTACTTTCAGGATGCAGTTCAATTCATAGAACAGATATCTGAATTTGTACCTTTAAAACTGCCAATTTCTTTTGTTGCCTAGAGAAGCTTGGATAGCTAACTTAGGTCTAGGTATTTATGTAGATGTCTACATTTAGAAATTACTTTTATGCTCTAACTTGAAAACATTCTGTCAAAAATAGACCTTGGCATCAGTGTTGATGAATTCAGGCTTCTGTCTATTGTGAAACAGCTGCCAAAGAATAAACAAATATTCAAAAGTTTTAAGAAGAAGAGGGAGAAAAGTACTGAGAACACTATGGCTATGATTTTATTAAAAAACAAGAAAAGCCAGTGCTGTGCCCTCACCTGGGATATTGTTTGGTTCCGATACATTGGAGAAACAGAGTAGTTAAGAGAGGAGATGAGAATGATGGGTATGGAGAGAATGTTCTCATATGAAAAGAGATTGAAAAGACTTGGACTATTTAGGGGAGAGATTAATAAGAGGAAAACAGTAAAACTAGCCAAAGTCATGATTACAGTAAAGAAAAGCAGGATGGGAATTTGTATTTTATTTTTAAAGCTTGACTAGAAGAACAAGGGAACACTGATTGAAACTGGATGGGGGAAATTGAAAACTGATGAAAGAAAATATTTTATTCACACATTGCATAATTAACCCATGGCATTCATTCCCCTAAGATGACATTGAGACTAGTGTTTTACCAGGATTGGAAAAAGGGACAGGGAAATAAATATATGGGAACAAGCAAAACATCTACAACAAAGATAATATGCAACATCCCCCCTCATAAAACAAGGGAGGAGCTTTGAGTGTTTTCAAAGCAATTTCAGGGCTCCTAGAACAGCATGACTTTGCTATGGTTTCAGATTTCACCACTTCTGAACCAAGTAGAAAGTAAATGGTTTTGAGGATTTTTTTTTTTCCAATAGTTAATTTGTTTATGCAAAATAAATGTACTGTTTGAAGCCATGAGATTGGATATTGCTTGGTTATCATCTGCTATCATTTATTCAACTTTATGCAAAATCCATTGTGGCCCTCTATCAGAATAAAGGCATATTTTTGTTTGTGGTATATTAAGGGCAAAATAGCAGCTATATTTCAAAAAGAGTGGGCTAAATCAGGTTTGGTATATTGTCTGGCTGGGAAATGAGCTCAAAGGAATCTCAAAGCAATTCAAGCAGGTTGCAGCCTTTAAATGCTAATTGGGTTCGTCTGCAATGTTATTGATAGAGCCTCTAAGGAAGAGAATGAGAATTCATTATTCTTTATATGAACAACCCAAGGAAGAGAAAGTGAATTAAAGGAAGATTTACTTTTTCTTTTTCTCAACGTCTAGATTTATCAAACCTATTTCACTCATTTCAATCTTGTGTCTAGTCAATGTAATGTTTTAGATTTGGTTCTGTTTGAAAGTCATTAAATACCTGTTGCAAATATAGTTTTGTTTTTGTTTTACTTAAGCAGCTAGCAAAAATGTCATCTCTTTTGGATTGCTCCACTTGTGGGCTGAAACATAGCAATGCAGTCCGTTTCCATGTCCCCTTTGATCTGTTCCACAAGGATTACATGAAGTTATCCTTCTCTGCATTAAGAAGAGCTAAGCTTTCTGAAAGCCTGAAGATTGTTTTAACCAGGACCTGCCACCAAGGTGCTCCTTGTACCCTCTCTTAATTGTCTCTGTGTCTTTTTTGGCTGAGGAGATCTGGAATTTCTGTGCTGGTCTCATCTGCGTGTTCCCTTGGTGTCATTGCATTGTGCTCTGCAGTTTGCTGATTCTCCCCTCGAGCTGGGCTGGGGCTGTAACAGAGTTGGCATGAGAAGGCAACGCAGCAGCTTCCTGTGGTCATGTTGCGGTCCATGGAAATAAGTATGGGGAGACCACTTCCAGAAGAGCATGACGAACTTGTATGATGCAGCACATTGATTAAAGGTGGTGGGAAGCAACAAGAGATGCTTGGGACTGAACTATAGACTTTTTTGCTCCCTAATCTGGAATGTTATGCTGGTTGTATGCACTTCTTTGCCTTTTCTCAGGGTAGTTTGCTGTGGTCCAACCCTTAATGTTACTAACTAAAAATTTCCATGGAGCTGCTGCTACTGTGAGTGTCAGCTTGGGTTAGAATGTGACTTGGAATGAGCTAGAAGGGGTTTAAAGCTGGGAGCGATGGGCTGTATTCATTAGTGCATACCAGCTGCTCTGTTTTGATCAGTAGGATATGAAAATTTCATCAAAACAGAGAGATTAAACTAGGGTTATGACTGCTTTCTGTTACTTGTACCGGAGAATCCCTGTAATTTTGAGACCGATTTGAAAAAGGAAGGCTATTCATCTTGTAGATATATTTTGTTAAACCCAGGGGAAATGGGTGTCATTGAGAGAACTGTTATTTTTCAAAGACTTGCAGTAAAAACTGGAGAGCACCTGTAAGGATTTTGCTGGATGCTGTATGGACATACTGCAGATGGTTCCTAAGATGTTTGTGGCACGACTATTTGCTGAAATGATTTTTTTTTTTTTGCAGTTTCACTTATGATCTTTCACATCTTTTTTCATAAAACAGGTTTAAAACAAAGAGCTTGCAAGCTATCAGATATTCAATGATGAGGTGTGTTAATTTTTCTTAGCATTCTTTTTTGTTGTGGCACTGGAATAAGTGATATAATTATGCTCTCTTAAACCAACCCAAAAAGCATTTCCATGTGGCTGGGCAAAAGTTAGTACCCTTCTCCACTGCACTGTGGACCAGAGCCCATAAGTGTTTCTTGGCATTCTCTCTTAATCTTAAATTTGAAACAGAAAACCAACAAAAGTCATGCTAATAAATAATTTGGCCTCGATGATTCTGGTTTCCTCCTTGTCACAGCCCTTTCCAGCTGCTTTTATAGGGTATCTCCATCCTTTCTGACTATATATATTTTTTTTTCCTCACATGTCTTCATACTGTTGATACAGGTACAATGGCATCTGCCAGGGCAAAATGATACAGGACAACAGCTCTTTATCTTTGTGCATCGCAAACATGTCTTGGAGCCTTATGTGAAATAAGGCTTAAATCCTTTTGGGATCTGGGTGCACAGCAAATAATGCCTGGATTTGCAGGGCTCCTGAAGAGCTCTTGTTTGTTAGGACTTCCATGGGATGTAATGCTAGGTATCTCCTGTGAATATCAGTCCTTATGTTTCCAGGCCTTAATGCAAATTTGTTAGACTTAGTGGGAGCCTCTGCTTGAAGTTTCTTAACTGTCTTGCTGCGAGGAGCATAATTTCTAAAGTAATAATAACAATTTCCTCTGAAATATTTTATTCTCACAGCAAAATATATTTTACGTATATTTGTCTATTATGCTCCATTATTAAGTAAAGAGTGATAATAATGTAAGTAAACAAAATGCAAAGATTGTAAATATTCCTGCATTCAAGTCCTAAGTGATGGAGATTTAAATATAATTACTATGTAAGATGTTATATTTACTTCATAGTGGCCAAATGAAAAAAGAGTGGATGCATATTTAAATTGAACTTGATTTGAATTCTGCAAGCACCGAACATAGACAGCTGGGTTCATTGGAGCTCTTTGTATTATAGTTCTTGAGGAGAAAGTGCATTAAGATGAAGGAGGGGGAGAGAGTTTGTAGGATTATAACTCTGTATGAAACCCCAACTCTGAAACTAATGAGGATACAAGGCAAAGTTTTTCCATGCATGTACTTCAGTATATGCATATATTAATCTTGATAAATCTGTACTGCATAGTAGCAGCCAGAAGCTGTCTATAAACAGTATGTGTATATAAGTACATATATATATGTATAAATGAAAGCTTTACATCTGGAACAGAAGAAATGTTTCAGAATGAAGATTTAGGAAACATACATTTGAAAAAGAGAGTTGAGTTAGAGCAAAAGAAAAGAATGACCCTGTGTAATAACATGTGCTTTGCTGCAGGTAGGCTGTGTGTGTCATGGCAAGTGCTAAGTGTTAGTAGCTGGTGAATACTATGGTTAATGTTAAATTGTTAGTGCTCCTCGGTGTATCACAGTGAGTGTAAGGCCACAGAGTGTGTCCGCTTGGTCCGTGGAGTCAGCAAAACATCTGTCTGTCTTTTTCAAATGACACTTGTTGCTAAGTGCTGTTGAACTGAACTTGGCATAGAGTTTTTCAGAGTTTTCTGAACCACTTAATATTGAAGTTTTTGATGCTGACTGTATCCCTGCTTCGTGGTTGTGTTTGGGTCTTTTTTGGTGCCAGTTCACCTAGGATCAGATTTACAGAGCGCACAAAGTGTTCACAGCCAATGTGGAGAAAAACATGAAAAATGTCCGTGTGACTTCAGTAGGGACAGCGGGAGCAATAAAAATATATGGCTGGTGCAGAATGAAGGTTCATTTCCAAGTAGGTGGATTTAATTATTTTCTTTTGACACAAATGATACTGATGTAAATTTGATGAGAAAGCAGGATATCACTATATTTTCTTAGTGCTTCATATGCTTCAGTGATGAAAACTGAATGAAGGTCTGGTTTAAAGTGAGTTTAAAATAAAATGAAACCTATTCCTATGTCATCGTTGTCACCAATGGAGTATCCGTGACTAAAGCCTTAAATGTGTATTCATTTCTTTAAAAAAAAAAAAGTAAATAAAAATAATTTGGTGTCAAAAAATTTGCTTTCTTTAATGTCTGTCTTGAGAATCAGCAGAAATAGTCATGGGTATGTTCATGGTGGCACTAACAAAGATCTCAACATTATTGTTCACTCTCTTTGAAATGGTGACCAAAGCTTTCCTTTATTACATTTCTCTTTGCCTGCAAGGGAGATGATTCTTTTTTTCATCACTTTCCAAAGGGAGACACTGGAAACTGGCAACATTAGGAAAGAGGTTCATTAAGTGAGAATATGGTTGTGTTTCAAGGCATTCAAAATTAGGTGTACATGCTTAAAGTGACTGTCTGCTCTCCATTATGAACCATATACTGCTGTTAATTGGATGGCCTTTGAGAATATTTCCAGCCATCTGGATATCTACAAAAATGGTGGAAAAGCTTTATCTCCTCAGGTTAAAAAGGGGAAAAAAAAAGAGGCAAGCTTGAGTTTAATATCAATTAGAGAAGTAACATCTGTTACTAGAACTAATAGTCTGTAAATGTAAACATCAGAATTCTCAACATCAAACGTTGAAGGTTGGAACATGTCTGACTTAGCATTGGCAGTGTAAATGTTATGCATGTAGCTAGAGCTGATTTTCTAGTGTTTCTGACTATTCAATGGACAGAAGCATCTATGGAGGATGATTTGTTGTGTCCTAAAATGGATACCTAAGATGACTAGCAGAAGTTGCCCTTTCAAGATGCCTACCTCTCTGCTGTGGCATTAGAGAGAAACTATGTGTTTATTTTTTAAGAATGCTAGGATGAAATCATTTTAGTTCCAGTCTAAGTACCAAATTGCAACTTTTTTAATAAAAGAAAAAAAAGTAGTGTGAAGTGGTGATGGATATCTCATAGCAGCTATAAGTCAGGTAGCATATTGGGAACATTTTAAATTGGCTTGGCCTTGGAATTAGTGTTTTGTAGGGAAGGGGCAGGGGAAAGGGCTGTTTGGAAGTGGTTAAATAAGACATGCTGGTACAACTGGAATACTATACTCTTATGTTTGTTTGCTTTCACCTGTTCCACTTAGGTCTTAACCCCAAAGGGAGCTGTACAGTAGATATTGTTTTAGCTGTTTAAGTCCACCTACTTTTTAGACTGAATTTTTTACGGCTACTGAAGTGTAGATGCTGATGATCCTGTGCTGTAAGGGTAATTATCATTTTCTCACCTTAATAGAACTTCTTCTAAAGGAATTAGAGCATTCCTATCTCTATGCTTCTTTCTCAGTGAATTAGCATATCCCTGGTGTATTTGAATTGCTCATTAACCAGATGCTACCTAGATTAGAAAGGAAAAGGTAATCTACCATGCAGCATGACCCGATACTTGCTTAAAAATGGACTAAATTCATTCCAGACCTCAGCAAATAACATGGGCTTCTCCCTTGGGCTTTCCACTAAAAACTTCATGCAGAGCTTATGAATGTCATCTCCATATCTATATGCAGTTTATACACGTGCTGTTTTGTATAATGAGGTGTCTTGTCAGTCTTGGACAAAGCTAGGATAATGTTGTAAGGACAAACCAGAGAATCTGGAATTAGATCTGGCTCCCTTCTGCATATATCCATTGGTCTTTTTAGGAGTTTGTGAAGCTTTAAGGCCATATGAATAGAACTGGAAACTGGTTAAGTTTTATATAGAGATTAAGGGGCTGTAGGAAGCAGACAGACTTCTTGCAGAATTTGCTTAAATGCTTAAACTGTTGGATGATTGAAACTAAAGTTTAGCTAAACCATTGTGGGCACTGCTGTAGATCAGTCTAAGCACATATTTATATTTGAGTGCTTTCAATATCTTCATAAATCTGACTACAGGAGCTAAAACCTCCAATAAATGTATACTTTGGGGGATTTTTTTTTATTATTATTATTATTATTCTCATATATAGTCCATAGCTGCACGCAGATCACTGGAAATGCTGAGAAAAGAATGAGTGCTGGGGAGGAGCCAAGACTCTGTTCTCTCCACACGCTCACTTGTATTAAAGCTTTAAATTCTTATGATACCATTCAGTGTTTTTACACCTTGTGCCACATAAGCCACAAAAAAAGACATGTTCCTTACCGAGGAACCTGCAACCATTAAAAAAATGTGAGTTAATTACATTGGGTTTTGTGTGATGACAGTAATAATAGTAACATAGTAGCAACATAATACAGACCTGAGATACCTTGTCATCTATTTGCCATTAAAAAAAGGTGTCTAGCTTCTGTGCCCGTGCTGCTGTTAAAGCTAGCTAGGAGAGTGACACTGAACTTAGGTTTTGTTCTTTTATATTATTGCTCAGTGCTACTCCTAATGTTTCAGATATTTCCTTTCATCTTTCCTCCTCTGTCTCGCAGAGCAGGTAAGTGCTGCAGTGTTCAAGATCAAACCATCATGTTGGAGAGGCTTCAAATTTGGTGAAATGAGTTCACTCACTTTACATAATGACATAAAATATATTGGTAGTTACGGTTTTTGAAACCACTATTTGTATATATCAGAAAGGCTGAATTACTCCGTGATCTCCCGAATATTAAGTATTATAAAGCAATGCTTTTCTTCCTGGTGAAGTTCTAATGTCAGCATGCTGTGACAGTGTTAGAAGCACTTTTTTTTTCTGTAGAAAGTCCAACAGAGGAGTGTATTTTCAATGTTTTTATTCATAAAGGTGTTTAATAATTTATTTTCTACTTTGCATCCAATTGTAAAACTGCTCAATGAGCAAATGAAAGCTTAATAAGGCTGTTGGGCTTGTAGTTTTATCTCAAGCTTCTCTCCTTCCACATCTCCTTACTGCTACTGCCTCTCATGTATGGTGCCTGTATCTTTCTGACCATCAGCTTCCATCCTCCTCTGTTTGTCCTCTTTTCTGTCCACAGAATTTCCATTTCTGTAAAACATCCTAACCTTCCACAGCCCTACTCACAGGTTTCACGTTCTGTTTGGAGTCATGAATTTACAGAAACATTGCAAATTTGCACCAACTACAATAGAGGGAGGTAGAGTAAAATTCCTGTTCTCCATTTAAGATATTGATAGATATTAAATCCAGTTAGTGGCTGAACACAAGTGGTGTTCCCCAGGGCTCAGTATTGGGGCCAGTTCTGTTTAATCTCTTTATCAACAATCTGGACAAGGTGATTGAGTGCACCCATAGTAAGTTTGCAGATGAGGACAAGTTGAGTGGGAGTGTTGGTCTGCTGGAGGGTAGGAAGGCCATACAGAGGGATCTGGAGCAGCTGGATCATTGGGCTGAGGCCAATTGTATGAGGTTCAACACGGCCAAGTGCCGGGTCCTGCACGTGGGCCACAACAACCCCAGGCAGCACTAAAGGCTCAGGGAAGAGTGGCTGGAAAGTGCCTGGCAGAGAGGGATCTGAACATGAGCCAGCAGTGTGCCCAGGTGGCCAAAAAGGCCAACAGAATCCTGGCTTGTATCAGGAATAGTGTGGCCAGCAGGACTAGAGAAGTGATTTTGCCACTGGACTCAGCCCTGGTGAGGCCCCACCTTGAATCCTGTGTTCAGTTTTGAGCTCCTCACCACAAGAAAGACACTGAGGTGCTGGAGAGAGTTCAGAGAAGGGTAATGAAGCTGGTGAGGGGTCTGGAGCACAAGTGTGATGAGGAGCGGCTGAGGGAACTGGAGCTGTTCAGTCTGGAGAAAAGGAGGCTGAGGGGAGACCTTATCACTGTCTGCAACTACCTGAAAGGAGGTTGTAGCATGGGAGGTGTTGGCATCTTCTCCCAAGTAACAAGAGATAGGACAAGAGGAAATGGCCTCAAGTTGCACCAGGGGAGGCTTAGATTGGATATTAAGAAAATTATTCATGGAAATGGCTGTCAGGCATTGGAACAGGCTGCCCAGGGAAGTGGTTGTGTTGCTATCCCTGGGGGTGTTTAAAAGACGTGTAGATGTGTTGCTTAGGGATGTGGTCTAGAGGTAGATTTGGCAGTGTGAGGTTAACATTTGGACTTGTTGATCTTAGACTTCTTTTCCAGCCTAAATGTTTCTATGGTTCTATGTTCCCTCTTGACCTGTCTGCTGAGTATTCAGACATTCAGCCCTGTAATTTTTCTTTATAAACAGTGTTTCTTTGTTGTTTGTAGTTTTAGGCGAAATTTCTTTACCCTGTTTGCATGAATGTCCATCATGAAATATTTCCATTAGGGTCAGAATGGCAAATGGTCTCTATATTTCTGTAAATTTTTTTATCTGTTTTGCAGTTTGACAAACTGACTCTCATGAGTTCAGAGTGCAGGAATTAAGTGTCTTGGAAGGCTCTGCTGACCTCAGAATTAATGAAGTAAAGGCCATCGATTTTTACTGGAGATAGTGCCATGTCAATTAACAAACAAATTACTTTGTTATATGTATGTTATAAGGACAGTGAGAAGATCTGAAAGGAATCTAGAAAAATTCAAGTTGGTAATTTCTTTCTCAAGTCAGGGTCTGTAGTGATACCCTGTGCTTTCCGTGCATGAACTACGCCCAACTGCCTACATTGCAGGGCGAGAGAGGAAGCCCTTCTGCTGCACACAATCTTTCACTCTGTTGAAATATTAATGAATGTGACTTAATTTTGGTTGAACTGTGAAAATCAAGAAGGTTCAATTTATTAATAATTTGATGCTAAAATATATAGGCTCACTAATGGTAATTTCCTTTTAAGTATGTTAAGCACAAAAGGCACTCTATCACATAGAGTGGGTAGGGATAATTTCAATAATGTGCCATTGATATTCTGTAGGGTTTTACTAGTGATCAATAGAAGAGGTTGGCAGCAACATCACTTATATTAGCACATTATTTAACTTTGTTTTTCCATTTGTTGAGAAAACTAATAGATCAAATAATCATCTAAAATCTAAAAACTGTAAGTTGTTGACAGTTCCTACTATTCTTATGACTGACAGTAAATTAATCAAGAGAAGTCCTGTCAGACCACTGTTACCATTTAGAATCTTTTCTGGGTGTGGCAGTTTGATTTTTTCCCAAAGAAAAAAGCTAGTTGGAATTTGGAGAAGACTTCTCAGCAGCCATTGACTTGTCGAAGTTGAGCTAAAGGTAGTTAAAAGTCTTGAAAGCAAAGCCAGGAATGATGTGCTTCATGGGCATAAGGAAAAAGGAGCCAGAGGGAGAACCAAAGAGGAGAAGAAAGTTCTATGGATGAGTATCAGTGGGAAAAGAATGCATTTGCAAAGGCCAGGAAAAAGGAATCCACAGTAATAGTTTAAAAATGTAATATATTGAACAAGACTGAATAATATTAAAGGAATATCATATCTTAGATTTGACACGCAGTGCCTGCAGAATGCAGATGAAGGGCAAAAAGGTGTGTGAGTGGAAAGTTGGGTCTGAACCAGGATAAAACAGTGCCATCTCCTATTCCAGAAGCTCTCAGATTGCTGAACTTTCCTGAGTTTTGTTTAGTAAGACATATATTTTACCAAATAAAGCCTAAGTGTTACTTAAGTGAGAGTTTAGTTGGTTTAAGCACGTATAAAGTTGAGATTTATAACGAATTAATGAGATCAATTTAAAATTGTTTGAGTTAAACCAGTTCAATTTCTCACTAAGACTGAATTTCAGATGGGTCAACTACTATAACAAGAGATTAGGGCAAAGTTTTTCCACAAGGAGAATTTCTAGTTAGTTGGCAGTTATGAAAATCAAACTTCTTATTGAGTGGATTGAATCAACTCTGTTCTCTTTTCGTCTCTTGGCCTTATTGACTTCCTGGGGGTCACGCTGAGTCAATGGCAGAGCTGGAAATAAAACGGAAGAATTATTACTCCCAGTCACAGGCACTAACCACAAGACAATCTTTCTCCTCATTTCCTTTTTAATGGACTACACTTGCATTTAGCATTCCACACCAGCCAACAGGGTAAAATTATAGGCTATAGCTAGACAAGCGTACTAAAGAGTACCTCAGAGTTTATGGATGAAAACAGCTATAAAAATGCTCAGTTTTATTATTATTATTTATTGTTTGCAAACATGGAGATTCAATAAAAGTTTACAGATAAAGGAGGCCCAGCACAGGACTTAAGTTTCCCATTGTTTCTTTTCTGTTCCAAAAGCAATATGCATTACTTAAATTATTTAGCTGAAAGTTGTTGCCAACATTTTTCTGATATTTATTCTCAGAAAAATATATTAAAATATGGAAGAATTCATTATGAAAAATTATCTCAATTTATCTTATTCCCATTCTTAGCTTGTCCTTTTCACCTAGTAATTGTTACATGGTTCTCTGCTATGACTATAAAATAGGACCTATTAGTGAAATCAGGAGCACCTCTAGTCCTGCATAATCTGTGAAGGGTTTTCTTTCATTACCAGATCATTTTCACTAGTCTGAATACAGGCTCAGTTCTCCACGCTGAGGTCAGTTCCCAAATTTTTTAGTTGATTTGTCTTCCTGTCATTGCCAATCAGTATGAGTGAGTGGTTGGAATAAGTTGTATTATCAAGTACCACTCAACATGAACAACCCATAAAAACTGATGGCTACATTTTTCTTATGGGGATTCAGTTAATTTGAGCGTGAACTGTATTTGACAGCAAACATTTACGCCATGAATTGAAATAATTGTGACAAAAAAGGTAAGATTAGCAGGTTATGAAACTTCCGACAGTCTGACTGTACAAGTTCATCAAAGACATCGCAGCATGCCCAGCAACAGACACAAGATGAAGACTCTGTCTTCTTGGAGACATAGTCACAAAATAAAACAAATGGATCTGCATACCTAACAGAACCTTCAGGATGTGTGCAATAGCAAGACTTGAGGGTGATACTTCATCATGTTCAGGAATTGCAAATTACTTCCAGGAGGAGAGGACCTCCCCACATACATTCAGGGTTCTGTAAGGGTGCTGTATCAGTATAGTTGCAGAAAAAGGAAGCGGTGGTGTGAAATATTTAATGATGCTTTCAAGGGCCACAAGGCCCTGCAGGACCCAGCGTGTATATTCTTAAATTCAGAAACTCTAGTACTTTTTGCTTGTGGAATGAGCATCAATGAGTGAGCCCAGGGTACTGTAATGGGGAAGTGGTGCTGATAATGGATAAGATGCTGGTACTGCTAAGAAAGGCTGAATAAATTAGCATGAGCAAGTAGTCCAGTAGTGCCACTGCAGGAGTGAGACAGGTACTCTTGAATGCTGTGCTTGGGCAAGGAGAGTCATATGCAGAAGCATAAGATATGCACTGATATGTCTAGTATTGCTACCTGTGCTAAAATTGAAAAATGTGACAAAATTCCAGGTTTTTGAGAAACTGCAGACAAATACAAGTATGTTGCTGTGCCTGGAACTATGCAGAGCCTCTTGTCGTTCATCATGTCCATCCTGTGCTTTTTTTATTTAAGGGCCTCACTGTTTTCTCTTTCTGTTTATTTATTTATTACTAAAGGATTGAGAGTATAATCAATGTCAGATGGCTAAGAAACAGCAATTTTAAAGCCTCCTGCTCCTTGGTCATTTGTGTGACTCATATACTTAAGTTTTGTTTCTTCTTTAATGCTAAATCCCATGTGGGGCAAAGAAAAAAGCAAGCAAGCCTTAGGATGTAGCTCAAACCACAGTCAACAAGTAGCAGAATTCAATAGCAAATTTCAGGCTTCACTTGACTACAAATTAATTCTGCATTCTAACTGCGCTCTCTGGTTCATTAACATTCCAGTTTCTTTTGTGTTTCTGAGCACTGCATTTAACTCTTAACACATCCCAGTTTATTTCTGCATACCCTCATTCCACCACAACATTCCAGTGGCAGGCACTGAGTGTAGAGAAATGCAGCTTTTTTTCTTCCCCTTCAACATATTTCTCATCAAAGGATTTTTGCCATCAGCTTCTCTAAGGCAATATTTCACCAAGTGCACATTAAAAATTGAGATAAAGTAAATGTGTGTGTCTACATCAGTAAAAACAGCTTTTTTTTTGCCTTCCTCACTCCCTCCTCCCTCCCCGTTTTTGTTATTTGCAAGCCATTTGGATCTTTCAGAACTCTCTAAAAGTTGTCAATATTGTTATGGTACTCTCAGTAATGAGACTTAACCTATTAAATAGACTCAAGGATCGGGGGAAGCCTTCCGTGATAGTAACAATACCAGGCTTGTTTTACAAGATTCCTCTCACCCTCTCCACCCCTTAGAAAGATATAATTTGTAAGTAGTGATCAAAAATAACATGAAGAATTGTTTTTAATGTGAAAACGAGTACAGTCAAATTTACTGAATGTGAAATCATCTTGTACGCTTGTTATATAAAGTTCAAATGACGTAAACTGTCAAGCTTTGTGTTTGCAAGCTGATTAACTGGAGTAAGAGAAATCTCCTAATCTCCAGGTGCATGGGGTTTTATGCATTCCTCTAAAGCATTAGACCACAGCTGGAAACAGATGAGGATGATCTGTGGCACTTAGTTTAACAATTCCCAGAAAAATATGCATTTAGCATTTGCAGCCATGAAATGAGTACATTTATTTAATGGATTTCTGTGTTTTTTTTTTTTTTCTTGGACAAATGGCATTCCAAAAGTGAAATGTCTGGCAGACTGCAATACCAAGTGTGAGACAGATATTTTTGTTGTTTTGGTTTGTTATCCTCTAATAAAAGGTGAGGGATGCAATTTAATTCTTTCACGCTGTTCTGCTTCATGCACCTCAGTCACAAATAACGTAATGGAAATGTGGTGCAACTTGTCACAGTTGCGAGCTGCTCCATAGTCAAATGTCCGGGGACTCAGATCTGACTTCAGAGCCCTGCTCCAGGGATTATTTCTGTTTCTCACATAGTGGCTGTGTAATGTACAATGCATAACTAAGCAGGAAATACAACCTGGTGTCTCCCACTGAGTACCTGGAGTATGAGGCTATAGTAACAACCCACTCTGCCTTCACTCCTCCAATGTGCAGCCATGAAACACATCTTTGGCAGACTCTCCTGTAGCCTGGTGGACAGGCACTCTGGCTTGTGCTCGTCTCACTAAATTCTAGACACTTAATTGAAATATTAAGAGGAGATCAAGATCTTACCTCAATAATGAATGGAAAGAAACAGTTCTCTATCAAACAAATTTACAGGTAAATTGCCCATGGGATGTGCACATACACACACACACGTATATTCCCTCTCAACCCAGAGAGATCCACAAAAAATTCTTTCATAATTTAGGAAATTAGGTGGGGTTAGATGGAGGAAGACTTGACTCTCTGAGATGCGTGACAGGTGGATTTGAGTTTCTTGTAACCGAGGGAAGACTACAGACTACAGACCCCTACAGGGTTTTGGGTTGGTGCTTATTGTCACCCACCATTGGACGTGGCTTATAGATGTGAGTCCTACCTGCAGGTGTGGCAGCTGGATCTTGAGGGAGGCACTAAGCCCTTATTCGGGTACCTTTGCTTCAGAGCATGGCAGGAATTTGAAGACATTGCTAGCTGTAGGTTCCTTCTTGCAAACTTGGGGCTTTCTAGGTCATTCTTTGGAAGCTTTTGCTGCTGTTTTGTTTGTTTGTTTGTTTTGTTTTTGTTATGTTTTTGTTTTTAATTTTATTTTAAGGGTATACAGAGTCCTTGGTTAAAAGCAAAACAAGAACATGTGTGTATTACTGCCTCTCTGTGAACATTCACAGTCACAGACTTGGCAGGTTTCAGACACATCCCAACCAGACCCCTTGAGATCTTCAGCTCGTCCACTAAAGCTGTTCTCTCTACTGCTCCCAGGTTAAAGGTTAATACTCTTTTCACTCCTCTTTCCTGTTCTGGATGAAGTAAGCACGAGAAGGGGTGATTGCACCCACGGAAGATTACTAATCATTTCTGGCAGCTTGGTATTAACATCCCCATCAAATCCTGGTGCTGTGAAAAGAATGTGCATCTTCTTAAAGCTCTTAGTTTGGAAGACACAATTGAGTTGCAAATAGGGATATTTCTGCTAGAAATATAATCTCTTTTCCTCAGTTTTGCACTGGAGACAGTCACCTAGCTGATTTATTTGCTGTTGTAAGTCTGTAGTAAACTGTGACTTAAATGTGTTACATATCAATGCAATACATAAGTCATGATCATCTGAAAATAAACCAGATTTTTGCATATGTGAAAACATTACTTAAGTGAATGGAAAGCTCATGTTTCCATGATCTTTCTTTCCTTTTAAGCATGGAAGAGTAACTGAAATGCCAGTTGTTGATATGCAGTTACGCCATTTAATACTGTTATAACTTCCTGGATTTGTGAACAAGCTAATAGTACAGGTTCTCCAGAATTATTTTTTTCTTCACCTGTTGAAGTTGTGATATATCAGATGAAGTTACAGTAGCATTTTGGCCAATGCAGTATGAAGTTTTTTCTGTAAATTGAAGTAGAGTGCATGTTAAAGATTCTCTGTGAAGCATGCAGTTAGGTGGCTTGCTGAGGAAGGAGGTCCTAAAGTAGGAAGTGAAAACCTGTCTGTTCTTTCTTGTGTTGTCCCTAGTTTAATATCTCAGACTTCTAAGGAACTGGGTATTTTGAGGATTTTGGTGTTTTGTTATGTTTTTAAATAACGGAGAAGAAGTCATCTGGCTCACTGTATTTTAATGTAGTTCTACTGACATCTGCTTTGTACAGCTCTTTTATAGATCTTGTAAATAAAGCAAGGTGAGCATTGTCTGTCTCATGAAAGACAAGGGGTTACAACTGATGCATACACATCATCTGAGCTGCTACTTGTGCTAATTACAGCTCTCTTCAAAGCCATGGTGTGATAACAGCTGCTTGGTCTGCTGTAGGGCAGAAAACAAGCATATGATCTCACATGTCTTTAGTACTAGTACTTTCAAAGACTGTCTTGAGTTTGGTAAAAACCATAATAATTTAGAACTTAGTAAAACCAACTCAGTAATGAAGTTCAACAAATAATTGGGTGCAGCATGCTGAAACCTGTATCACTGTAAATTGAGTACGTTTTTGAGTGTTAGGTTTTTATTATGCTCAAATAAATGAAATATTTGAATAATGTCATTTTCTCCAGCTCTTCAAATGTCACAACTGTATTTCTAAGAAGAAAATAGTTAGGGATTAAGGAGCCAAGGTATTTTAGGTTGCATGAAAATTCAATCAACTAAGCATTTAAAAATGTTCTTAATTTTAAATTAATGGCTGGTATATCCATTCTACACAGGACTTCAGCAATTCAGTGAGATTTATTACATGGTTGACTTCAATTCCTGGAAAAATACTGGAAGAAGTCACTAAAAGTATCTGTAAGCACTTAGAAAAATAAAGATGAGGGATGGTAAACATACATTTGCCAAGAACAAAATGTGTCAAACCAATTTAATTTTCATCTTTCGTAGAATAACAGGTCTTGTGGGTAAAGGACAGGCAGTAGATGTCATGTATTTTGACTTCAGCAGAAGAAATTATTGTAGGTGGATAGAAAACTGTTGAAAAAGCTGTAACAGGGGAGTGTTATTAATATTTCACTGTCAAAAAGAACCATGTGTCAAGAATGTGCTTATTAAATCTGTAGATGACACCAACCTGAGAATTACTGTAAGTATTTGGAAAATAGCAAAGCAGAAGATTGGGGAAAAAAGTTATAATGTGATAATACAGGGACAGATACCTGGAAAATGTAATGATGTTGCAATAAATAGGGAATGCCTCAGTTTTGCTGAAGTTTAAAATAAATTGTGGCATGATAAAAAAAATGGCAGATCATTATGTTTGCTATTTTTCTTGATTACAATGGAAAAATACTTGATTTTCAGTAGTCATGTTGGCACTTAAAGTGTGCTAACTAATGTGCAAATCTAATGATTTGGGTGAGAGTCTTCGCAAATGAAAAGGGACATAATATCTGTTTGAGAAAAGTACAAATCTCTGAGGTAAAACGTGAAAGCTATTTTAAATCACAACTGCCAAAAACTTCACTTGCAGCATTGCAACAGATACCTCCACCCTACCCAGCTATAAGCTTTTATTTTATTAACTTCTGTTTTATAATTTAAGAGGAAAATGCAATTTATTTGATCTTTTTAAAATGTCAGAGTAGAAATTCTGCCACGAGGTAGTTCTTGTCTCTTTGTAACAACGAGAAAGCAAATATTCTTCGTAAAAATAGTTTAGCATTTTATTTGAATATTGGTAAATTACGTTATTCACCTTGTTACTTTGTCTTTATATCACATATTGCTTCTGATAGAAGTATAATAACATTTGCATATACACTTTTTAATGCTGTCTGTACAAGGTATCTCTATATGTGTGCTAATTATAGCTGAGTGCCTAAGATCTTGCAAAACTCTACCCTTAAACACTCCTTTAGGAAGCTACTATTATTTGAAGAAAATTATTTACTCAGATTCATACAAAAAAATGGAAGGACTGGAATTCAAATCCCAGTTCTCTTAATAACATTGTGTTAACCTCATTAAAGAAATTCTATTAAGTGTAGGAGAACTGTGGGGTTAAGTAAAGGATCTTTTCATTGTATCAAAATGATTTGGCTTAAGCAATCAAGTCTCAGCAAAATAAACTCCTCTAAAATTTGTTTAACTTTAAAATAACTGTTGAGAGTATATTTTTAATATGAAACTGCTGTTTAGTTACTATGTTAACATTTCCTTTGTTGTGTTTCTAGGCAATACATTTTAATATTAATCCCATTAATATGTTTTACCATCTTTTTCCTAGTGCAATTGTTTTATCTTCACTGAAATAATTATATTTTCTTTAATAAGATGAACATTTAATGTGCTCTTGGCATTAATTAATTTTTAATAAATCATTAATAAGTCAGATCTCTATGAAATCCTTTCCCTTAAAAATCAAACCTCTTCACTCAAGGAGTTTTTGATAGATCCTGACATTTGAATTTATTATAGCATTTTCAACATTATTCATAAGAAGAAGAAAGGAAAAATTCCAGTTAGTCAGACTGTAGATGATTTTTTTTTTCCCTTTGATACATTTATGAGACAGTGTAAAATCCGTGTTGCTAGAGAAGCTGATTCTTTTAAGCTTTGTTGAAGCCTGGGTTATTATATCATATGTTCTGATTTCCTACCAGAAATTAGTAAGATTGCAAATTTTATCAATTTATCTACCTGTCAGAATATTTGTGTTGTACTCAAGCATTGATTCACTCTTCAACTGTTTAGTGAGCTGCTGTGATGTTTTTGCATTGATGTTTCAAAGATATGAATTGCAGAACTAACATGGTCCAAATATAGAAACAGGGATTCTACATAGAACTTAAAAACCTACCTTGGTAAACTACAGACCCAGGCTTCTGTCTGCTCTTTCCGAGACTTACAAAGGAGGTAGCGTGTATATATTGCTGGTTAATTCAATGTTGTCAGCAATCACTCTTCGAATGATAAATTAAACATGCCCTGAATTTACATACGAACTCCATGAAAAAGCTGTATGTTCCAGTTCTCATGGGGCGTGCATGAGAGAGCAGCAGGCTGAGAGAGTTGGGGTTGTTCAGCCTGGAGAAGTCTCCAGGGAGACCTTCTTGCAGCCTTTCAGTACTTAAAAAGAGCCTCTAAGAAGGATGGGAACAGACTTTTTAGCAGGGCATGTTATGACATGACAAAGGGTAATGGTTTTAAACTAAAAGGAGGAAGATTCAGGCTGGACATGAAGAAGAAATTGTTTGCAATGAGTATAGTAAAACACTGGCCCAGGTTGCCCAGAGAGGTGGTAGATGCCCCATCCCTGGAAACATTCAAGGCCAGGCTGGACGGGGCTCTGAGCAACCTGGTCTGGGTGAAGATGTCCCTGCTCACTGCCGGGGGGTTGGACTAGATGGCCTTTGAAATTTCCTTCCAACCCAAACTATTGTATGATCTTAAGACTGTAGAAATATAAATGAACCTTTTAAAAGGAAGGGAATTCTGTGCTAATTGCTCTTTGTAAATTTAGGAAATGTGACAGTGGTTTTATATGCCCAGCAGTATTTAACATTTGTACCAGAGACTTCTGTTGACCTCCAGTGGCTTATTGTATTTAACTGAAGTCAGTGACTTTTCCCATTCAGTGAAAGTTGGAGTTGGAGCTATGTAACCTCTTGCATGTAGCCTGTTGTTTCACGGACAGTATTTCTGTTAGCGGAGAACATAAAGTCCTTGAGTAGAAGGTTTCTCTTGGATCATTTTGTGCAGCTGGAGTTCTGATCAGTAGAGTGGATGCAAGTCATGTTTGCTTAAAACTTACAGAAAAATAACTTTGCTTTGAATTTTAGACTGTTGTATTATAGACTGGAAGGAGATAAGTGGGTAGAAAGCCGCTTGGTTGGGATCTACCCTGAGGCAAAAGCGAGGTTCTACTTATACCTGGTTGACTTCAATGAGGTTTTGTGGAGACTTAAGGCCTCACTCCAGCATAACACCTGGTCATCAGCTGTGCTATCCGTTCCCTTAAATTAAAGTCAACTACTGCCAGCCTTCCATTTGGAGCACTGATTGCACTGTGTGGGAGCAAGTTGTACATAAACTGGGATTTGCTGATTTTTACTGCTCCCAAGGTATCTTTTTTTTCCCTCCATCCTAAAGATCTGCATGTTATTAATGAAATGGTGGTCAATCTGAGTTAACATAAGCATTTTAAAGCAACTGCACCAAAGCAGAAGATCTAATGTGTATATATTGTAGTAGACACTGTTGTATTTTCTGCAAAACAAACGTGGTTGTCTCTTCTTCCATTGTGTTATGGAGGCAATGTTTTTTCTCAGGTTTGGGCCTTTCTCTCTGTTCTCAGTAGTGTTGCTTTGTGTGTGGAATTCAGAAACAAGAATGTTCCTGTGCCTTTGCTCACATTGTTTGTGTGGTGAAGGTACTCTCAGTATAAGCCATTAATTTAAGAAGAAATTTTATTTTTCTTAAATTGGACCTAAAGGTTTTTAGAGTAGACTTCAAAGTGGAATGGATTAAACAGCTGAAAGAATTTATAACTTGCCTGGATTTGTAACCTATGTAGCTATATATATATCTTGTGGTTACTTCCAAAAAGCTTGTCAGCTTCTTGCTTTAAAAGTGCTGACAGTTTCTATAAGTTTCTATAAGTTTGAATAAGCCTGCAAACATGCAAATGCAATCCCAGATAACCTTTTACTAATGCCAACAGCCAATTGATCAGGTCAAGTCACAGAGTCGGCCATGCAGGGCTAAGCCAAAGTCTGAACAGTATTCTTATTCCTTTATTTGTATTCATTTTCATTGCTGCTAAATCACAGAGATATAAGGGGAGCACCCACATGCATTTTCCCATAATGTGGTTCTATGACTACCAGGATCGTGCCTTTTGCAAGCATCTTTTTAAAGCAGTTACTGATGCTTTGTACCTTATAATATAGCCATTTTTCTTATTTTCTAACTTAATTACAGTATATTTTAATGCTTATGTTACTTGCTTTCCATGCTCTGCCTATACTAATTCTGTCCACCCTGAAGTAAGGAATCTTGAATAGTTTACACATACTTTTGTTTCGAGAGGTGCAATCTTCTGGGTTTGATTGTTTTTTTTCCAAGATTTAAAGCATAGAGTATGACTATGGTGTTCAGAAAATTGCCATATTATGTTAAATGCAGAGTTATTTTTTAACTGTTATGAAGCAAATTAAAACTATAATTGGCAAATACCATTAAAATGTGTTTTTGTTAGGAGTAGAGGTTGTGAGGTTTTCTCTATCATTTACCTACTTTTCAGGCTATGCTAGTTGAACGTGATCACTGCTTGGTGTGTATGGGTGCATTGAACTAGATATTTTTATGTATTAGGAAATTAATATAGTCTTTGTTCTTGCGGTTTACCTAAGGAGTCAGCATTCTTGCAGCGACGGCTTTAGGTACACGGAGCCTTTACTTTTAAATGTATGGCCTCACTTGATGTTTTTCTGGCAAGGTGATTCCAGTTCTGCTGACATAAATGCATCTAATACACTGGGGTGAAATTGAAAGTACTGTTCTAAAAGGATTTGCTAAATATTAGCATTAACTTTAGAATATATGTGTATAATTATTCATGGTTTTGAATATTATCAATTATAAAAACTCAGACCACATAATGTGTGAAACCCTATTAGATAGCCACACTACAGGAAAAAACTCTTCAGCATTCAGGACTTTTAAGTCTATGGTCTCCATAACTGTAAAATAAGGAATTATTGTGAATCATGGCAAGAACCTATACCGGTGTTGCTAAGAAAGTACTAAAACAGGCTACCATTCATTGCAGTATTTGCACTTCTTGAATTTGGCCAATGCAATAACCACATGCCTGGATTTTTTGCCTAGCCTGGAATAACACTGCAGTAGTTGCTGCAGCAGCCTGCTCCATGGAAATGGGGCCAAATGCAGACAGCTCGAGGATGAGAGCTGAGCTCTGTACCTGGCATTCAATCTCCTTGTCTCTGGCACAGAAGCCCTACTGCTTGGGTCCACCAGAGGAAGACTAAGGAAATAAGAAGAGTTAAATGTCCCAAATGAAATATCAAGCATGTTGGGGAGGAGGAGCTGCTTAAATAAATGTTCTCTTGACAGTTTCTTTGCATAATGTAGTAGGAAAAAAGTGAGGAAAATAAGTCTTAAATCAGACAGTGGTTTTCTTACTGTAGTTTGAAGGATCTTCTGAAGCTACTAATATCTTTATGTTCTTAGTAGAATATTTGTTCTAGGAGATGAAAGACACTGGTTCAGTACTGTGACTCTTCACTCCTGCTGAACTGCGTTGTGCAGAGTGTGAGGCACAAGAAGAGAGAGACAAAGCGAGTCAGGAGGAAGTAAAAAACCACAGGAGTTATATAAATCCTTGTGACTCAGCTTCTGCATTAAGCAGAGACAGTTTAATATAAAATATACAAGTGGTTTTGTAAGCAGGGATGCAGGGTTTCATAATTCCAATGTAAGATGTTGGGCTTCAATCTTCTACCCTGTCACAACTGTGTTCTATGCAGGCTTTTACACTGGTGGTGAATGTTACTATTACTTTGAGGAAACTACCAGGCTGAGTGTCCAAAGGCATCTAGACAAGAAAAAAAGTCTAGATTTTCTGGATACTGGCTGATCTTCATCGCCACGATACTTTTTCAGCAGAAGCTGGGTGGAAATGGCAAATATAATGCCATCTCTAGAAGGAGGAATAATCTTGTCATTACAAAGTTGTCAGTTTAACTCATTTTATTAGCAAAGCATTGGAAAAAATAAATTATTTGTAAGCAACTAGAAGATTACAGTGATGTGTAATAACCGTAATCAAGAAATCAAGGTTAATCAAGAAAAAAGATGTGTCATGTGAATTCAGTTCCTTATTCTGACAGCTTAACACTTCTGGTAGGTAGACGAGAAAGCGTAGATGTCTGTATCTGTATACATTAGAAAATCCTTCAGAATGGACAGATATAACAAACGGTACTTTTCAGGAGCCTGACTTCAGCCCAATTATTATTCTGTATTTTGATTAAATACTTTGAATGAAGGATAGAGACTGCTTATTTAGTCTTTAGGTGACAATGGCAGTAGAAAATGTACAAGGGTGTTTGGGAAGCAAGATCTGAATTCTATTAATATGAAATCATTCTAGTCATTTTGTTGCTGAAACACGATGGGAAAAATAAAATAAACTTAGCTGGGTTGCTATGTAGAAAAGACAGATTTAAACTTCTATATTTAGATATGAATAATTAACTCTACAAACACAGGATGGGTAATGACTCCTTAGGCATCAGCAATACATGAAAAAATGTGGGTTAATAGTCAATTTTAACTTGAATTTAGGTAAATAACATCTTGTCAATGATGTCAAACACCATCTGGAGTGTGTGACAGGAACATTGTGTTGGACCGCAGAAGAAATTCTTTAGCACTCCTTGAACCTCCTAAGGTCAAAAAGGATATGCACCAACTTAGGAGAGTTCAGAGAAAAATGATGAGTGTCCTCAGAAGTCTGTTAAGCCTAAAAAGGAAAGGTTGAAGGAACTGGGTTTTTTTTAATACAGAGAGATAAGACTAAGGTGTCATGATAACAGCTTTCAAATATATGAAAGGCTGTTGCAAAGAGGAAGAGAATACCTTCACACACTTTCACAGGGAGATCAGTGAGAAACAGACTTGAATTGCAGCAAGGAACATTTAGGTTATACATCAGAAAAAAACTACTAACCATAAGGATGGTGAAGCTTTGAAACATGTAGCCTAGATAGAATGTGAGGTTTCCATTATCTGAGGTTTCAAGAACAAGTATCTGTACTTGGTATTGGGGGGATATAACAGGAGCATGGGGAAGCTCTTTGACCTGTGGTAGGAGATGCTTATGAATCTGATGCATCAAGTAGCATCTGTTATCTTTGTGTTTAGATTTGTGGAAACAATTTGTTTACAACTGAATGTTTGTTGTATATGTTGTGCTGGTTCTACTGGGATCAGGTTTATTTTCTTCATAGTAGTTAGAATCTTTTCTTTTTAGTAGCTAGTCTTTTGTTTTGGATTTAGTAGGAGAATAATGTGTTAACACTGAATTTCCCATGCTTTGTCTGGGAAGAGTAAACTTTTTCCTACCAGTGGCTAAGCTGTGTTTTGGAATTGATATGAAAAGAACTCACTGATGTTTAGTGGTTGCCAAGGAGACCAAGGATTTTCTCAATTTTCCAGCTGCAGGTGCAGAGAGGGAACCTAACAGGACAGCGCCTAAACTTAGACCTAGGCTGGCCAATGAGCTATTCCCTACCATTAGCATCATGCTCCTTCTATAGCTGGAGCTTGCTTTTCCAGCTTATTTGTTCAGTTTTTGGCCTTTTGGCTTTTTGTTCTCTTTTTGGGGTTGGCTATTCAGGACTGGGGTGTTCTCATTTCCAGGACTGGTTGTTTGGTGCAATCATGTTTGAGTATGAAGAGTTCTCTGGATGTCTGCTCTTTTGGGATTGGCCGTATGGGACCAGTGTTTGTGAACAATTGCCTTGTGCATCACTTTTTATATATATAGTTATTATTAGGTTTGATGTAGTGGTTTTTGTTACTGTTTTTTGGTTTTTATGTCTTATGAAACTGTTCCTATCTCAACCTCCGAGTTTGTCCCTTTTCAGTTGTTTCACTTGTGGAAGGGGAAAAGGGGCAAGTGAGCGCCTCTCTGGTGCTTGATTGCCTGCTGAGGTTAAACCACAATATATGTGAAAATACTAAGATATATTGCAGTTAAATGTCTGTTAAACCTGAAAAGAGAAGCATAACTTATTCCCTTGCTCTCTCATTCTTTTGTGCAAAGGCATTTCTACCTGTCAGTCTTTCAAAGATTAAGTAGAAAATGAATCTGAACTGCTTTTCTTACAGAGTTTTTCCTCCTAAAATGCTAGTTCAGCATTTGGCAGCTCAGAGCAAGACATTTCCACTGGAGAGCTGTAGTTCCGTCCTAACCTTGTCCTAATGGCACCACTGGGCCCAGTGCTTCTTGGGCAGTGCTTGTTACTGACTTTGATTTTGCAGAACCTGACAGCCAAGGTCCTGCAAATTCTAGCCTTGTTATAGTCTTTTTTTGTATGTCTCATAACTTCTTTAGTGGGTATTGAGCTGCCTTTTTTTTTTCTTTTTTTCCTTCTTTTTGCTTGTGTAACCCTTGTTGGAATCGTATCAAATGGTGTTCTTAAACATCAGGTCCAAAGCCACCTCTCTGCTTGGTCCTGCTTTTGTTGGGAAAATAAATCTCTTCTGGTTTTGATTTTAAACAGCAAAGGGCTTCACTTTGGGTCAGACTGTTTATCTGAAAGGCACTTCAGAGATAAAAAGAAGAATGCTGTATTTATCTTGCAGTAGCAGCAACATCCAGCAAATAATGCAGCTGTCTCCCTTGGCTCCTGTGCCTGAGACACAAACAAACCAGCTATAGAAAGCAGTTCATGTTGCTATAGACTCTCGATTTAAGCACTGCCTATTAAAGAACATCTACATCACCAATTTTTTCTTGTTTTCCTCCCTCAGGAGGAAAAAAGACCTAGCTGTTTTTCAGTCACAAAGGTTCTCAGTCTCAGCAGATGGAAGAGCTGTCATCTCTCTTCTCCTTAAGTGGAAAAAAGACATTCATCAGCTCTTGGAATTGGGTGCAAAAATCAATAGCTCCAATGTTGTTAAAGCCATTCAAAGTGGTAGTTTCAGCATGTTTGTAAAACAACTTAATGCAATGAATAATAAAAAAAGGCATTGAAATAGGAAAACCTCACTAATTTCAGTATTTAGCCAGAATATTCATTATTAGCCTACTTAAATATTAGTATAGATCCAAAATACAAGTTTTTTCTTTTTCTAATCCAAAATGGGCTTAATTTTAAAACCCAGAGTGAATTTCTCACATTTCTTATCTTCTAAATACTGACTTACATCAAAATTCAATTTGTCACTAGCTTAGCTTGTACTGTATGCATTGTAAGCTGTGACAGAATTGCTCAGTACAACCTGGGCTGTTGGGGAGTGACTCAGAGGAAAGGAGGTGGCGGATGGGTGATGCTTCACTGAGTTTCTGATTTTAAACTGATCTGTAGTGTGTAGCTCTGCCTCTGCTGCAATATCCTCTAGTCGTGACATTTCAAGGTACTGGAATTAGTTTAGGATAAATATGTCGGGTCTTTTGGCAAATATAAACTTTCTTTGCTCTGATAAGGTGAGAGCAGTACTGGGGAATATTTTCTCTTTAACTAACATTGGGTCTTTCACCGCAATTGGCCTGTATTGGTTTTGTTTTGATTTGTTTTGTTTTGTTTGTGTGTGTGTGTGTGCGTGCGTGTGTGTTTTGTTTGTTTGCTTTGTCTTTTGTGTTTGTTTGTTTTTTTGTTTTGTTGTTAGGTTTTGTTTTTCCAGAATACATGACATACATTGATTCTTTGCTGAGACTGTTCATATGAGACTTCATGACAATCTGCAAGTCTATTTACTTTTTCTAAATTCCAGAATAAACTTTGGTTTTAAAGATACTTAGGGCATTTCATCATTATGCAAGGTGCTGTTTAATCTCTGAATTAAGAGCTCCCACTGGATAAGAAAATCTGGAATTATGTTTTTCAGCCAGGCTATTGGCAATAGTCTTCAACAGAAATATATTCCACATTTCACATATGATAAAGCACATGTAAAAAAATAAGTTGGACTTTATGTAATCTGAGAGACTGAGATCCGAGTGTTTTTTCTGCACGCAGAATTGTGATATGAATGTTTACTTCCCAGACAGCAGATGAGTGCCCTGACCTCTGGGTATTGGGTGGTCTGCCCTGATAAGGCTTTAACTTTGGGAAGATCTTGAGTAGTCAGATGTGTAATGAAGTTTCATGTCTAGTACTAGTTCAAGGTCATAGCTACTCTTTGTAGTGATCACAGAATGGTTAAGGTTGGACAGAACCTCCAGAGGTCATATGGTCCAAATCACCCTGCTCAAGCAGGACCACCTAGAACTGGTTGCCCAGGACTATTTCCAGATGGCTTTTGAATATCTCTAAGGATGGAGACTCCATAACATCTGTGGGCAGCCTGTGCCAGCATTTGTTCGCCCTCACAGTGAGAAAATGTTTCCTGATGTTCAGAGGGAACCTCCTGTGATTCAGTTTGTGCCCCTTGCCTCTGGTCTTGTCACTGGACACCACAGAAAATAGCCTGGCTCCATCTTCTTTGCACTTTCCCTTCAGGTATTTATACACGTTGATAGGATCGCTCTGGCCCTTCTCTTTTCCAGGCCAAACAGTCCTATTTATAACATCACTTTTATAGTGTACCATACTAAATTTTACTATCTTCATGAAAACTCATTCGTGTTCCTGTGTATATGTCAGATTATTTACTGACCTGGAAGCAGTTGCACCTATAAAAATCCATTGAAAGCAATTGGTTTGATGTATTTGTAGAGTCAGAATTGAGTACTGTGTGTTTGAATAAATATAATAATAATTTACCACATGAAGATGTGTTTCTGGTGATGATAAATTTCTGAGCAATTCAGCTTGACTTTGAGATCCCAGGTTGGGTCTGGTGTGGAGTAACAGTAAGCAGCTGTGACAATTTCCAGAAGAGAATGTCTTCAGTGACAAAATTTTGCAGTCATATTTATAATGCAAATTTCACTAAATATGTGTACTTCAGGATAAGCAGGAATGTTCTTTCCTTGTTCAGACAGGTTTATCCTACGCTACAGGGAATTACTGTTATCACAGGTTTTCTGCTGTGATAACAAGCTATTATCAATCACATTACAGTGACATCAGATTTTGTTTTCTTCCGGAGAACAAATGCGCTTGCAGTAGCAGATCTCATTCAGTGTATTGTTTTCAAGGTGAAGCCTTGAGATATTCTTCTCTTAATGAGAAGCTTGAATTCTTAGATCTCATTACTTAGGTTTAGAGAAAGTTTTGTTAAAATTCAATTGTATTGGTAAAGATGGTCAACTGGTTAAAGAGTTCTCTCTTTTACCTGCAATGTCTCTAAAACAGCACCTTTTTTGGCTCTGACTTTAAAGATTAAAGGTGACTTAAGGGGTTGTTAGAAGTGGATTTCATGGAAAGCTTTGAAGAAAATCCTGGCGTACTAGTCAAAGAAGACACAAGGCTGTAATTCTTTCTTTGATGAAGTTCACCACTGTGAGACTCGACACTTGAGCCCCCATTGTATTCTGTACACGCATGATGGGTTTCTGATAAAAGTATGTGCTGTTCTCTCATCTGGCTTTGTGTTTGTTTACATGTGGTTTTTTTAGAGGATATATGACATCTCTATCCATTCTTGCGCTCAGTGTTCTCAGGGTAAATAATAGAAGATCTTCTGAAAGTTGTATTATCTAAATTAGATTGCAGCTAAAGAAGAGCTTAGTGGCTCATTACTACAGAAGAAATAGAATTCCTTTTTAATTGGCGTTAACATTGAGAAATATCTATGCATAGTCTTTTGAGAATTTTCTAAAGTTATCCTTAATGTAGTGTTTCCTCTCTGATTAAAACTTTTTAATAAGGATTCAGAATTCTTTTTTGAGTACTTGATATGTGGCTGTTAAGCATAAAAATTAACTAAATGTAGCTTGGACACGTTCTTCATAAGAACATTACGGAAAGTTTTCTGCAGACTGAATAAACACTAATGAATGCTTTATCCTGTCTTTGCTATCCATGAGCAATGTTACTAGTGAGAAGATACAGTCTCTTCATCCTGAAGAATTTTTTACTGAGGCTTCTGTGTTTTGTTCCTCTTAAAAAATGGATAAGTAGGGATAAAAGCCAGTTCCTGAGACCAGCGTAAACAATCCTTTTGTGGCATGTACTCAACAGAAGTGCCAGAGTGGAGACTTGTGCTTATGGCTTATCTTAATGTTTTCTTCTCTTAGACATATTGGGGGTATTCTATTTCTTCTCCTCTCTTAACAGCTCTGCCACTGGCCTAAGGTACAGCTTTAATTAAAAGGAGTATGTTGGAGAGAAATCAAAGGAGCTACAATTCCTTATGGGCATGGGAGTATCAAGGCTTGCATGACATCACATCTGCAAAATATATGCCGGAATTTGGATGCTATGGGATTGTTTTTTGGGGATCTGGGTGCATGAGGATAGGATATTAACCCCTAGATCTTCACCTGGGTTCCAAGGCACATCATACTGAATGCTGACCATGTTTTCAGCTGGATTAGAAGAATGGAAAAAAAATATCACTATGCTGATGGGAAATTTTTGCACTTGGCAGTTGGTGCAAATTAGGTGACTTTTACTGCTAGAAAGCTGCATGTTTTTACACAATTTTCAAGTAATGCATTCTCATTTGTTCATTAAAAGAAATATCAAGATATGACTTGACTATGATTTATGAGTAGAGTAACAGGAGATAGTTTTCAAAAAACACTAACTCGGACAATTTAAACTTCATGCTGCATGCAAATTTTAATGGATTGTGACTTTCACCTCTTGAGGTTCCCAGCTTGAAACAACTGCCTTTTTCTATGATATAAAATAGAGTGTAGGCAAATACTAGTTGAACTTGAGAATAGTAAGAGGTATTATATAGTCATTACTGCACTGATTTCAGTCTAGGAGTTCTCATGATCCCTTCCCTTAGAAATTTGTGAATCAGTAATTCCCAAGTAGAAAAAAAGCCCTGGCAAAACTCAGCTCACATTGACCTCTCAAATTCTTATTAAAAACAAATTGGAAAAGTGAGGCCAAAAACCAAAACAGCTTCATTTGCAGAATGAAAGTGTTTCTTCAGTAAATCTGGAAAAACAGGACTTGAAAATCATAAACTTTACGTGACATCTTGGCAGTAAAAGCTGTCTTGTTCTACACTCCTATATCCCAAACAGAGTAAGAAGTTGGCACATAATCTTAGCAGCAGTAAGCGGAGCCGTCTCTGTCGCTGTTGTGAACTCTATCTCAAACTTTGTGTCCAGTTCCTTAGAATTAACTGAACATTTTATTTTCAGTTTTTAATTTTCCAAGTCTAACAGTGAGCTGTCTCTTACTCTACGTTTGTTTTCTATCAGATTTGACCAACTCTGACTTAAATGGATAGCTGCAAATTTGTCCAAATTATCTCCTTTAGAAATTATGTTCTGAGTCTTTTCTGAGCTAATGACCGTGTTAAGACTTAATCCTGTAATAGCATGGCTGTCACTCTCATCACTAAATACTGGACCTGATCTCTTCCTCAGGGTTTAATTTTCTCTGTTTGTTTGTTTGTTTGTTTGGAGTTTTTTGTGTGTTTTGTTTGTTTGTTTAATTGGTTTTTTGTGTGTTTTTTTTCCCTTCCTTATTCATGAAGATGTTATCAGCTTTACAAGGGTAATATTGCTGGAGCTGCAGCTGCTAGAATAGACCTGTCAATTCATCACTTTCTGCCAGTCATTGGTGTTTCTTCATGTTGATCTCCCTAAACAAGCATATTTCTTGTGCAAACTATTGCAATAATGTTGTGATTTATTAATTGCCTGCTAATTTGTGAATACTATTGAGCACCAGTCTTTTCTGTCATCCCCATCCACTGCTCTTTATACCACTGGGAGGATTTTTTTTGCATTTGTAAAGGTTGAGGAAAGTAATGAAAGAGCAGAATATCCCAGGAAATAACAGACAGATGAAATTTCATAAGAAAATGCTTGTGTCTAACAGAAAAAGCTGTCCAAGAAATGAAATTGAAGTGATGCTCATTCAGTAAAGACATGAAGAGAAGGAGAGGAGAGTTCTCCACCATTCTCATTCTGTGTATTAAAAATGTTGGTGACGTGTGTCAGAGCTATCTCTACTTTTTTCAGAGGAAGGTGGCTTTTGACCACTAGAAATCACCAAGTTACAAGGTCAAACTCAGACCTTTGGGAGTAGAGGGTGTTAGTTATGATCAGTGAAGAACATGATACCTGAAAGAGTTTATGAGGAACCTGTAACTGCTGCTGCTGTTGTGTTACCTTTCAAGGGAGATTTATAAATTCATAACACTTAGGCCTGAAGGTCCATTGAACTTTTCTGTGTAATACAGATCACAGAATGTCACCAGGGTGATGAGCTGAAGAGCTTGTCTGGAGTCTGTAGGCAAAGCAATTTCATTACAAGATGCCTTGAATATTATTAAAATATTAGACTATTAAATCAGAAAAGTCTTACTAAAATATTCTGATCCATGAGGCGTATATTACCTAAAATGTAGATGTACTTTGGATAATATACATAAGGATTATAAAATATCTGCTATAGCATGAGAGAGTAATAATAATAGCTGTTCTTCAATTAAAGACATTTCCTGCACGTTGCAGGTATTTGTTCAGGTTTTAAAATAATTTATTTTTATGTTTAAATATAATCTATTAGAGAGGTTTCTGTAACTCAGAATGTGTATGGTTTCAACAGAAAACATGCAAACAAAGGAAAACCCAGTAATAACCAAACAAGAAAGGGTGGTTTCCCAGTATGACTAGGCTGTTATATCTGGAAATTGTCTATTTTGGGACAAAATCTAGCACTAAGCTATACATCTGTACAAAGACATTTTCTTTTGTATTTTGTTTGCTTTTTAAATTCATACTGAATCTCTGCTGCTCACTCTCAGTCCCTGACAACTTCTCTATTTTTCCTTTCTCCGACTTGCCCTTTGCAGAGCACAGTATTGGCTCCTATTTAGAGCAAAGGGATGCAGTCTGTGATTTTTATCCACAAGCCTTCTTTCCAACTGCTTGTAATTCTCAACAAGGCTGACGAGTCTGTTGCTACCTTACTGCAGTTGGTTTTGGACATAGACCCTGTCATTTTTACACAGCAGTACAACCCAGAATGCCTTCGTCTCATGGATTTTCCTGGTAAATTAAGGCAAACAGGTAATTGTGAAGGTATATTGCTGTGTACTTGTCAGTGAGATATTCTAAAACACAATTCAGAAGTACTCCCCTTGCAACCCTGTTGTGCTTCAAGGGGAAAAATTTCTTTGAGAAGCACTCTGAGTCAGTTTGCTAAAGTATGCCATCCATGATTCCTAAATTCCTAGTTCTCATTATTCATCATGGCTCGCTTGGGAGGTTTATAATAATCTGTCATCATCTCCCTTTCCTCCTCACCTGTCCTGTCTGACCCTTTTCTCCTGCTAATCAGTGACTGAGATGTTTTTATTTCCTTGAGTTTTGTCATCTTGGTGACTCCTCTGGAGGTGGTGCTGAGTTCAGATAATCCATTTCAACTCGGAGAGCTCCAGACAAGTGCAGAGGAAGACAGCAGGGAGTGATAGAAAATGGCATCTGGAGGAACAGAGGATAAGCCATAAATTTTTAAAAGCTAAGTGATGAAGAAGCGGGGATGCACAGGGAAAGAAATAGCAAAAATATTTCCAGGAATAGAACATCTTTTTAAGTCATGTATTGGAAATGATGGGACATATTATGATGTCCCAAATCCTTGCTGCACCTTTTAAAGAGACATTGCACACATGGCTTAACAAAAAGGCATTGCAGTATTAACTGAGTAAATTCTTTATTAGGTTGGTTTCTCTTTGATAAGCATCTACAGCCGTTACTACAACATTATTTGTGTTTCACTGGTAAGCTCATGAATTTCGTACATCAAAATTGTGAATTAGAAGGATGTTTACTTGTACTCAGCTTTTTAGTACACCATGGTTTGCACTAATTGAAATACAGTGATTTTCAAGTTCAGAATGTAAGTTTAAGGAAACATAGTTATTTGGCAAGCTGGCACTGCTGACTTCTCAGGATTGCACTTACATATTCTTGCAGTTTACAGCACACATAATTTATAAAATTGAAATCCCAGGAATGTGCTTAGCCCCACAATAGGATGGTGTTAGAAGGTGACCTCAGCTGACATGTCACCTCCAATTTTCTGCAAGACCTGAGATATTTTTTACACAGATTTTTTGTTTTTTCTTCAGATAAATTGGATGAATCACAAGGAAAAGTTGTCTGAGGTCACCCAGGAAAGTTCATGGTTCAGTGTGTAATTTTCCCAAAACTTTTTATCCTTTGATTTAGGTACCTGATTGCGTGGTCTCATTAAAAATGAACTGTGAGCAAGTACATACAGAAATCCTATCAGAAATAACTGTTGCAATTTGGAAAGTTATGCTAGACAGATAGCAAGCTTTAATATTAAATAGAGATGCAGTGGCTTTCCAACACCTTTGTTTCAGGAAGATGTAACTGGTAATCCAAAAAAATGATTACTCAATACTCAAAAGTGATAGAAACTATTGTATGATGGAGGTAGGTCCTTTCAAGCAGCGACGTAGTGGAGGGTATGTGAAGTATGTTTACGCTGCCTCCCCTCTTGGATTATCGTTGTAACAGTGCCTTGAATAAGGCAAAAACTTATTATCATGTTTTGATCCTGAACTTGAAGAAGTTATGTATTGGTAGAGAACATCAACTGTGCTTATTATGTAGACATGGTAAATATTTATAAATCCTTTCAACTGTGAAAAATACAACTATGACAGCCATTGGTTGCCTTTGTACTCAAGCCTTTAAGAAAGCATGAAAATAATTAAATGTAAAGGATATATTTTAGTAATTGAGATGGTGGGACTGTTTTGATACCTGTTCTGTAGTAACTACTTAAGCATAAACAGTGTGCTGGACTCTGTGCAAAGCTTTTGGTCTGAACTAGGCAGCCATTGAGAAGAGTGGACTTCAAAAAGCCTAGAGAGTGATTGATTGTTGCTGATTTGCTTCTTAAGAGTTAATAATCCAGATTGTCAGACATTAAGTTCTGCTAATATGCAAATGAATCAGTTTCTTCTTTTCAGATGTCAGAATAATCCCCTTATTATTTTGTGTATTTTTGAAGTAATGAAGACAATAGCAGTGATTCCTTTCAGTTTCATTTTGGCACAGAGAACAACTTAAGCTCTTTGGTGTGGCTGGTTTTTCTAATTGTACTGTGAGGGAGAAAAACGGGGGCAGCAGGGAAAGGCCTGATCTCACCACTGGTGAGGTCAATAGCAAATAGCCTGCTCAAAGAAACTGTTGTCACTACAGATCTTCCTATTGACCCCTGTGAATTTGGAACCAGCCTCATGAGAATGGGAGCAGGTCCCTAGCAGGGGGGAAAAAAAGCACTTTTCATCTTGACTTAAACAAGTTTGAAATAAGGACATTAAAGTGTTGAATCCCCTGAAGGAACAGTGAGATATCATCACCTTTGTTTCTTCAAAGCATGTTGTATCATATGGAGATGACCTGGAACATTGATTAACATCATCACAGTTGTTTTTTGAATATCCAGCTCCAGGAATGGAACCCACAAACCCATCTTCCAGCACCTTCTCTTTATAAAGCACGTGGAGACTGTCAGGTGTCCAAGCAAGTGATCTGTGCAGGACTGTCTGAGCCTGCTCAAAGCCAGAGCCAGTTGCCTGGGACTGCAGGAGTTAATGCAAACGTGTGTCAGCAGCAACTGCAGGCGGTCAGCTGGATCATGGAGTGAGGGGAGAGAGTGAGATCTTAGAAGGCACGTGGGTTGGTAGATGAGAAAGAAAGATCTGCACCCATCTGCAGCTTGAATAATTGTGATCCCTGGTCCCACAAACCCAGTTTCTCCAAATCAGGCAGATGCCGGTACTCTGGCTGCATCCTGCCATCAGTCTTTGGATGCCGGACTGCTTTTTATTTTTTTTCCCCTAAATAGGGACAGATAAAGTGTCTTGGGGAAAACTGAGGCACACATAAATAATACGTTTACAATGCTATAGAATGTTTTATGGCAGAAATTAATTCTCAAATCTACAGACATTTTTTTTTAAATTTTCCTTTTTAATACAAGTGTATTAGGATCCAGTAGGAGCTAATGATCTAAAACTATAATAGGCACTGAGTTTTGCAAATTACTATACAAATTCATGTTTTTCAAGAAATAATAAGATAATACGACTCAAAATGTATTTTACTTCTTTATTTGACAAATGTAAATTAATATTGAATTATAGCCTTCCTAGAATGCTAATAAATATTATTCGATAAATTTCAGTAAAGCTTGAGAGTCTTGCAGTGATGTACAGTAAATTGCAAATCTCATTATGTTAGTCTTTAGAAATCCTTTCTGAGAAAAAAAATAGATGGTGATTATAATGCAAATTGTAGAGTGCAAACTAAATATTAGCTAGTAAGGGGCTATTCTGTTTAGATTTTATGATTCTTATTTTCTTGGATAAACCTACTGCATTCATTTTAAAAATAAATATTGTTATCAAGTTTCTGTGCCTATTGTACATTAGGTTAGATTTTTTTTTTTTTTTTAGTGTGTGGGATTGTTTAGTATGATTCCATTTATACGTGGAGGTACAGAAGACTGTTCTCCTTCACCATTTCCTCCTGCTCTGAAATGTTTATTTTCTGCAGTGGCTGTTTACTCTGGCGAAGTGGAAGGAAAGGTGATTTCAACTGGTGTGACATGGTTTTCTGGGTTCCCTGGCACCTCTTGTGGCCTTAATTTCTCTAGATTGGTCATGACTTTCCTATTGAGCTGTCATCGCTTTGCTCCCCAAAGTGATGATGCTCACAACTGCTTTGACACCCTTTTGTGACAACGCGGTTGTCAGAAGCGTAACTTTTCCTTGGTGTATGCAGTACCTAATGAAACTGTCTTTATGTCCAGGGTGGGTTCCCATGGCAACAGCAATGTGTTGTTCACTGAAAGGTTAATTACTGTCATATTGGTAAATGAAGTGCTCCAGAGAGCTGGAGCTGTGCGGTGATTTATCCCGTCTACCTGTGCCTGCCACTGAGGTGATGCTTGGTTTTGGAGAGAGCATCCTTCCCTACTTTTTTGAATTACACAGCCCACAAAGCAACACCTTTTATAACAATCAGGGCAGAGCAAATTTAATCAGTCTCGATCAGATTAGAACTAAAGACACAGTCCAGGGGGCTGCCCTGCTGACATCTGGTCCTGTGGGGCTGGGGGCAGTTGGTGCCCCTGAAGCACTTTATGGGGTATTTCCCTTGGCCAGCTTGGGAACCTGACAGCAAAGGCTTTCACTTCTAATAGGATATTTTGTGAAGGCTTTTTCTGCTTTCAGTAGTGCAGAAATGTAACGTCAAAATTCATAACAACTCTTGAAAACAGATGACAAGGCGGGGGTTTATGAGCAGCCGGTGCATTATCCCTTCCTCCTTGTTTGACCCCATCACCAAGAGGCTGTAAGGAACTGGTACACAGAGGGAAAAGTTTCAAACCAAATCCTTAAAGACTTACTAGAATCCATTTTATTGGCATCTGACAACAGATATGAGAAAGTGTAATCTCTGCGTTAGCCCTACAAAGGTATCAATGCATAATGAATGAACTCCTCTGAAACACTGTGGAGGGAAATCTACAGGTGTCATCTTTAAGCTGTAACTAAACTTTTCAAGGACAAAAGGGGTTGAATTGTCAGGTGAAGTTTAATAAATATATCTCATATTTCAGTTAGTTACTTTTTCCAGTTTCACTTGTTGAGTATCATAAAATCATAGGATATCTCGTTGAAATGGACCCATAAGGACCATCAGGTCCAACTCCCTGCTCCTTGCAAGGCTACCGGTATCCTTCAAATTACCTGTACCCAAAAGTACCTAGTTACACTGGTCACTATATTTAATTTCTACAAATCCCGTTTGAAATCAAAGACTGATTCAGTGATTTTTTTTTTCTTTTGTAATATAAAATGTAGCTAAAATCCTTTGTCATGTAGCTTGAGCAAAACACAAGGCTTTTGCGGCAATAGGCAGCCTGGGAATGTATTCAGGTGAGCCATACTATTCTGCTATTTAGTCTAAGCATGGATGATACCAGAGGAGTGTATATTGCAGGATTTGTACATGTTGTTGCCTACCTTTTATCAGGCAATGACTTTATGAAGAAATGTGTGCACATGTGGAAGTAAAAGCAAATATAGTTGAGCCTAGCAAATGTGTAGTGAGCTTAGCCATGCTTTTATCCATTCTCTTTTTCTTTCTTTACCTAGTTTGATTTTATGGCCCTCAGAATAGTCTCTATGTGTCTGTAAGAAGTACATTACTGTTTCTTTTTTACACTGTGCAAGTGATAAATACTAAGAAAATTTCACCTGACCTGCAATGACTAGTCAGGGACACTTGGTCAGAGAATTTTATTCAGCAAAGTAGAAAGAAACCCATATAATATGGTTGGAATTCTAGACTTTGGAAGACTATAATCACAATTTGCAAATGAATTTGCAAGTTTCCATGTGGAAATAATCAAGAAGAGGCAGAATGTTTAAACCTGATGCATAGAAATGTTTTATTTTCTTTTTGTGTGTGTGTGTGTACAAGGAGATCTGTTTTGTAGAGGTCAGTCTTTTAAATATATCTACTATGAAATGAGATGACTTCATGCTTATTTCTTAGTATAAGATTAGATCATGCCAGTGACGGATGCAGAATAGTTAGATATCCTGTTTCTAGTGTGATTGAAGCCTTGTGAGACATTATAGCTGCTCATCAGCAGGGACAGCGAGCAATATGTTTGAAGGGCATGACAGAGGTCACTTAAAAAAAAAAGAATTTAAGTTCTGTCTACACTTTTGTGTAGCCATTTAGTTTGTACTGCAGCATTTGGGTTTGTTTAGTCTTGAGAAAAAGAAAGAAAGAAAAAAAGAACAGAATTAATGAGAGGTATTATTTTGTTTTTATCAGTTGCTATTATCAGTGATTGTTACTGAAATAATCTATTAATGCAGTAGTCACACTACAGATAATCATCCTGGCAGGGTGCTCTTATCCCTTGAAAATGGAGTCAGTCTGATATTTTGGGGGACAACAAGGTCAATAGTAATAACTATGTCATCCACTTGTGAAAAGAACATGTGAATGAAATAATGCCATTCCCCAGTTTTAGTTTGGTGTCTGGAAAACAAATGTAAAAGCTTTGTTGAAACAGTGTGGGGAAGGCATACCATGGGTTACTGCTTTGCGTGGATAATGTAGATGCAGTGTTGAAGTAATGCTTTTGGACAGCTAAACAAGCACATAAAGAATTGTGTATGGTCTGTCTAACAAGAATTTTATTCTCAAAAACTTTCCAAAGTTTCTTTGAGGGGACAGGATATGTCCAACAGAGGAAAAAAAAAGCACTATAGTTGCATGTGGTTGTGATGATACGGAGTAACTTCAAAGGCAGGGACCCTTGTCAATTGATTTTGGCTCAAAGCTCCACTTGCCCTTCGTAAGGTTTAGTCTCCAGACTTGTATGTAAAGGCTATGAAAGACCTAGAAAAGTACATATGTTTGTGCAAAAGACATGAGCATTGGCTGCTAAGTAAGTGGCTGGACTGTTGCCATCTTTGGGTAATCTTCTACAATAGCATATGTCGGTGAGAAAACATGTTTATGTAAATGACCAATTCGTAGACAAGTAATGCTGAGTGGGATTTGTCTCGTCTGAGCATGCCTGTTGTTAGAAGACTGGAAGATTAGCCTTATCAATAGTAATTACTCCCTCTACCTCCAGCCCTTGCATTGGGGAAATGATACCCTGAGCACTTCACTGTTCACTACCTGCCGCCGTGTGATAATTGCTTTGGCTCAATTAAACCTTAATTAAAATGTTATTGATAATTTATCTGCAAAGAAACACTTGCTCGCATTTCTTAATGAGAGGGTAAATCGTGTCATCGCTTACCTTAATCAGCTAAAACTCGAATAGAAAATCACTAAAATTTACCTTGCTCTTTTTGCTTTATTGTGGAAGCATTGGTCAGTAAGTTTTCAACCCATTGACTTCTATATGCAGAACTGACTGGTGAAAGCAAAGCGTATGGGATGATAAGCAAGGACATCCAGGGATGGCATGCAAAAAGGATGTATATGTAAAGATAACACTTTACAAGTGAGATAATATATCAATTGCTTAGCAACTATAGCTGAGCAAAGCTCAGTGATTTTATTTCTTCTACATGTGTTTAAAGAATTTCTCTTAAGTTTTGGATCTGAAATGTAACAATACACAATTTCCATGTAAGGTTCGATAGGAAACCTTATAATAAAACTCAAAGCTGCCCAATTTACTTGAGTTCACACAGAAATGCATATTTCAATGATTTTAAAGAAAAAACACCAAGGTTGACTCCACTCAGGTTACTTCAGAAACAAAGATTTTCTAAATCTTAGCATGTTTTTGTAATACATCATCTTCTATTTGGAATCTGTAATGCATAGGGATGATTGCATAATGTGTTTCAGGTTCATTTGATTTGCTGAAAATAATAGATAAATTTTGTGCTTCCAAATCCAGTAGATTTTATATAATTTCAAATTTGATTGCCAGGTTAGACACTTTAACACAGCTATTTGAATGTTTTTTAATCAGTAGTAGATGCATGGAGATGTCGTAGATGCAAATAGTAGTAGCAGATGTTTTATTAGATGCAAGCAAGTGCTTTTAAATCATCTAGATGTATGTAATGAGTCGACTTCTGTGCACCAGATATGAACTTAAAATGCTGTTGTTTTCATTAATTTGCCTAACCAGCACTGATGTTGGTAGCATAAATATCAGTAAATACTATTTACATCTTATGTCTGAATATGTATATATCCACATGTATATTTGTATACATATGAATCTCAAGTTTATAGTGGGGTCATATAAGAGAATAAATTTGTTAATCTCTGAGGGTGATCAGATTTTTGGCCAAGAAATTCTGCAGCTTTGCTCCCTGCCAACTCCCTAGTCCCACTGCAGAGAACATCGCCATTAGGTATGTACCTGAAGGGAAAATACAGAATGTTAGGGATTGGAAGGGACCTCGAGAGATCCTTGAAAGATCATCTAGTCCTTACCTTAGCAGTGGTGTCAATGAAGAACAAGGTTTTGTATTGGCTATTATCATTATATGTGCTAGTTTTGATTTCCAGTTGGAAAAATCCTGTGGAGAAAGCCTGTCATTGACAGGCCAGTCTGACGTTGGCTTAGTCTTTTAACAAATATGTGATCAGCTATCTTTGCTGGGTATATTTTGGTAAACTCTGAATAGTTTTTGTCCAGTATTTACTGGTCTGTCTTTGAATAAACATCCTACAACTGTATAGGATGTTCTCTCCACTTGCTTTTTCAGTTTTTTTTTTTTAGCATTACATTGTAGCTACTCTGTGAATTTCTGTGTTTTAGTATATTTGCTAAAGAGCAATTTTTGCTTTTAAGCCACCAGATAAGAGCAGTAGCTTGATGATGAGCTTGATGGAGCTAGTGAGTTCCATTTTATAAAAAATGAGTAAAATGGTTATTAAGTAAAATCTGACCAAGAAAATATTGATGCTGCAAGAGAATATTTTGTAGCACACTATTGAATTTCTTCCCATATGTGCACATGAAGGAGAGATTTGCTTAACTGCAGTTGTCAATATCCAGCCTCATGTGTGTGATTTTTTCAGGGAAAAAAAAAAGGACAAACTAGTTTGTTAACTTCCAATGACATTTATTGTGAGCATAGAAGTGCTTTCAAACGCAAAACAGTTGTGCCCAGGAAAAGCATTGGCTAGTCTGTGGTCTGGGACATCATTACCAATCATCCGTGCCATGTTGATTATAGAAAATTTTCTAGCTGTTATTTTGGAAGGCACAGTTCTTAATTTGTAGTGATTTTCCTCTTTGGCCTCCATCTGCACATCAAAGTCTAAACATTCTGATTGCTTCCATGATTGAGGCAAATCTCTGTAGGAGGAGACTTATTCCAGTGTACATCTAGCAGATAGGATGGGGATTTTCTTTGCTCTCATAAGTAGATTATGTAAAAGCAGGCATAAATTGAGTCTCATTAGTGCTGGATATAGGAAGGCCAGTTTCTTCATTCCCTCTCCACCAATAATTAATATAAAATGTTAGTCCATGCTCCAATATTATTTTCTGATCTCTTTTTCATAGCTAACATAACTCAAATACACTTTACGCTTAAATGGTGCTCCACATTATCAGTGTTGTACAAATCATTAACAGTCCTTGTCATTCCCTTTTCATTTTTGTGATGAGAAAGGTATTATCATCATCTTTACAGAAAAGTCTTAACAGACACAAAAGTGAAGATGCTTCTTCATTTTGATTCACTGGCAGAGAGTCAGCCCCAGGTAATGACAACCCCTGGAGCAGAGTGGGTGGTCACTAGGGTGCACTTCTGACTGCTGAACCGTGCTGCCTTGCTGGAAGGAGAAGTAAAAAAGGATTTAATAAGAGCTGCTAGGTGGCTGGAGGCAGCTACATTAGGAAATGAGGCACTAGTTATTGCAAGATGCATATAGCTGTTGTATTTCCTTGTAAGGGGAGCGAAAGCATAAATATTCAACCAGATTTCTAATTATTCCTAGCCAGTTAAGGGTACTATGCAATCTGTTGAGAGCTAAATCTCTGTGAACAGAATGGCCATTTTTAGTTGCAAGACAGCTTCCCTCTCATATTCTTTTGTCTGATACAGGATATGCATCAAGCATAGCCATTAGATTTCTGTAATTCCTCACCACTCTAGTCCTATTTTTCTGCTTTGAATCTACCCAGGAGGTGAACAGTTTCCAGTTAGACATTTCAGAACTGGTTTTGTTTCACTTGCACTGTGAATCACTTTTTAAAGTAAGAAATCTGTTTGCACACTGAACATAGAAGAGAATATTTCAGTAGGAAGGGACATACAATGACCACCTAGTCCAACTGCCTGACCACTTCAGGGCTGACCAGGTTAAAGCATGTTATTAAGGGTGCGTTTTCAGAATGCCTCTTAAACACTGACAGGCTTGGGCCATCGATTGCCTCTCTGGGAAGCCTGTTCCAGTGTCTGACCACCCTCCTGGTAAGTAAATGCTTCCTGATGTCCAGCCTAAATCTCCTCTGGTGCAGCTTTAAACCGTTCCCATGTGTCGTGTCATTGGATCCCGGGGAGAAGAGCTCAACACCTCTCTCTCCACATCCCTTCCTCAGGAAGCTGTAGAGAGCAATGCAGTCACCCCTCAGCCTCATTTTCTCCAAACTAGACAAGCCCAGAGTCCTTGGCTACTTGTCACAAGAAATTCCTTCCAGCCCTTTCACCACCTTTGTTGCCCTCATCTTGGCACATTCAAGGACCTGTATTTTGTGACTCCAATGAAGATGAAGTCTGGCTTGAGGAGATTTCTTCCAATTCACACTAGTCTTTGATTTGTTGTTGTGTTACAGTGAACATTTTTGTCACTGATATGTGAAGAAATGAAGAACTGAAGACTAATGGCGCATGGAAATCAAGCACTAGCAGTTAGGTTAAAAAGTTTGTTTTGGCTCTTCCTGTCTCCTGCGTTTTGAGTATGGCACATTGGTTATCTTTTCATGTGTGAAAGGGAGGGGTAGGTGAAAACAAGCGTGACTTTAGGGGTTGTACAGTTGTGGATTTTGGACTACAGAAGTATGAAATTCTTTTACTCAAGACACGGGTTGTGAAATGGACTCATTTCCCTTTACTGTCTGCGGATCTCTTTCTCTTTAAATTTTTGCTAAGTTTGTTCTGAAGAAGTCTTACCTCATCCCAGCTGTAGAAATGATTAAGTTTTTTCTCACTAATCTAAAACAATTACTTTTCTCTGAAAGTAGCACTGTCCCATCTTCTCCTTGTCTTGTTTGCTTTCAGATCATACCCACTTAAGCCCACCTATCCAGTTTACAAAATCTTTTCCTCCTTAGTTTTGTTATCTAAATTCTTTAACATGGGAAGCACATGTACTGGTCCTTGGGCTCATTTGGCGTAATTTATATTTCTTTTTGATTTCATATTTCCAGCTAAAGCCAGATGAGGGAAAACCTCAATGATGTGTGCAGAAGTAGTAGTGCAACATGTACGCAAAAATGAAATCTGGAACTGATGCCCTCTTTGTAGTCTAAGAACAAATCATGCCCAGGCTAAGAAAAAGATGGCTAACCCCAAAGGATCTTTTTACAATCATTGTGACAAAAGAATCATAAATAATAGTAGTATCAGAAACCAGTAATCTTTCGATTTTTTTTCCTTAGGAAATCCCATTGTTTTGTTATTAATGTAGTATCTTATTTTGCATCAACTGCAATACTTATAAAGAAAAACTGTATTAAGTATAGTGATAGCTTAACATAAATGCTTCCCATTGAGCCTATTAATTAGAGATCCTGTATTATTAGTGTCTGACACATTTATGTCTCATGCTAGTTTGATCAATATGACATAAAAGCATTAGCAAATTTCTTGAAGCTGCCTAATGTACCTTTCTGTAAAAGATAAGCCTCTGAAGTGTGTGACATTAGAAGAGAAAAGCTGAAGAGCAATATAAAGTTGTGCACGGTGTTTTGGATTCCTGTAGATGAAAAGTCCTAAGAACTTTGTATAGTGAATTTTTGTCATTAAAAAATTTACCCAACTGGTATTATTCCCAATCCCCATGTACCATTTATCTGTAGTTGTTAGATAATACAGCATCCAACTGGTTCAGTCCTTGAGAAGCTTGCATGTGTGTGAAAAGTGATGAAATAAAGTGAACGATAAACTAGCCCTAGGCCGTTCCATAGTTCCGTAGTTTTAGGTCAAAACAGTGTTGCCAAAAATTGTGACCATGGGTTTGTCCCAGGATAGGTCTCATGCTGTGGGTCAAGGTCATCCAATCTTCCAAATTTCTGTGACATTCTCATGAATAATTTATTTCATGACTAGTTGTGAGAATAAAATCTTAAACCAGGATCTGCAGGGGAGCACCAGTGTATTCATTCAAGTACTGATTGTATTTGTTTTTACCCAGGGTTGGAACTTGCCTTTATCTATGTTTGTGATTATGTGTTTAACTTGTAGATGACGTATAGAAGTTTTGCAATAACTCTTTATTATGCTTTATATGCAACGTTGTGTTCTTGTTCTAAGAGACAGATTCTCTCCCCGTGGATCAAAAATACAGATCTTCCAAAAGAAGGATTTTTACAGCAGTATTTTCCTTCCTGAGCCACTTATCTATTGCTCTTCTTGCAAAGGTGTTTTGCTTTCCTCCAAATGTTTGTTTCCTTTTCAAATCTGGCCTCTAGTTGAAAGTTTGTTTTACATAATTAATTTTTTGGCAGAGAAACCCTAGATGACGTGTCTAATGTATACTGCAGGCATCTGTTCTTCTCTCATACAAAGTTCTGCTAGAACATTTTAAAGCCTTTCAACTACCAGATGGCTGTATGAGTTTTCAAGAGAACTTTCTCATTTTGAACTCGGACTCATGTTATCTCAGTCCAATCACTCTGGTTAGTGAATTCTGAATAAAGCATTAGGGAAATACATGAGTAAAAAGCTACTTAGTTTAATGATACATACTCATTAAAGTTTTCCTTTTTCTATGTACTAACATTTAAAGACAGTCACAGTGGCCTGGTTTACTTAGTGTTACATGATTTTTGAGGTTCATGGCAGTTGTTTGGTCATTTGTCAAATAAATGCTGAATTTTTATGTGGAACCTGAAGTATTTAACAATGTTGGGCACAAAGTGATTTGCCTTACTGAGCATTGTGTCTCTGTGTCTTCTAAGATAAAGTGGTGGTTTAGCTGGATTTTTAATTTAGTGATATGCTTTTTAGTTTAACAATTACTACCATTGGTTATTTGGGACAAGAAAAACAATAACAACAACAAAACAACCAAAAAATAACAACAGCAAACCACAAAGCAATAAAATGAGAAATGGCCTTAATATTAGGAGTTGATTACTTTAAATATTAGATTCATTTTGAATTTTTAAAACTTCACTAAATAATCACGGTAGATATAGCACTGCGTCACCCTGTTTGACTTTTCTATTGCTCATCTTAATTAACCATAACAAGGATAATTTTGTTAAGCGACTAAATGACTTACAGGAACATGTAGCAGTGAGAATGGTATGCATAGATACCTCTGAAAATATTGTATCCTGTGTTTACTGTAGTCTGTGATAAAGATGAACTTTACAAATGCATAGGGCAAAACGTTCTACAATCAAATCAAGCACTTTGCATTCAGTAATCATTTTGATAAAATCTTCATTTTCAGAGCATAAGCATTGCTTTAAAAAACATTAGTCATATTAAAAATGAGTTGATGAAACCACACAGAGCCTTGAATATTTTGTCCTTTTTGTGAGATTTGCTGTAACACTTGGTGTCTGTTGTAAGCAGAACCAAAAATAACAGGAATGTTTTATGCAGCCAGAGGAGTTGGAACATCCATAAATAATCGAGAGAATGGTATTGACCTTGATTGAAGTTTGATTTGCTATATGCTCTTTAAGTTAAACAGAAACTTATGTTTTGTTTTACTTATCTGTTAGATGAGAGCCTGATTCAAAGCTGAATCTTCCCATATCCTCCACTGCATTTTGAATAGGTGTCACATTAATCTCCCATGCTTATTATGAAGGTTAATAAGTTAATGTTTGTGCAGTGCATAGAAAATATAAGGTAATCCCTACCCAGTGAATATGTTGAATTTAGAAGAGGCTGTAGTCCAGGTATAGATGGAAAGAAGGGAGGGTGAAAGGTTGAGGCAAGCTACATATCTCTGTGACCGTGACCACGTTGTGTGATTCAGGAATATGTACTGCTGTGTCTAGTGATAATTGAGGAGCTATAGCCTCTTTCATCTTCCTTATCCGATAATTCTGTTCTACCTGAAATAAGCCTTCTGAAAAATTCCATGAGCAGCAACCTCGAGAAGACAACTATTTCATACTCCTTATACCGCCTGATTATGGTGTTACTGTTTTTTAATAAGAATGAACTATTTCTCTGGGGGAGTGGGGGTAGACTCTGAGCAAATGTATAGGTAAGATGTTGTTGGACTATGCTAAATATTAGGGATTCAAGGTGAATGCCTCTATCTGCCTCTGGGCTATCTAGTGATGCTAGCATGTGGATTTTGTCTTACTAAGCTATTCTAGACAGGCAGCATGTCCGAAGACCAGCTGTAAAAGTAAAGTGGCATCATGGAGTGACATACTTTCAGGATGGCCCTTGTAAAATACAGTTTATTCCATAAGTTAAATAAGTTAAATAAATACAGCCCTGTTACAGCTTTGGAGTTGTAATATGCCATCTTTGAAACAGAAAGATTGCCTTTGGATGAGGAAGCCAATAAGGGATGATGCTGAAGATGGAAAAGGGCTGAACTTGAAGACTGTTCAGAGGAAAATGGTACTTTCACAATTGCATTGTGTTTGGAATAGTGAAACCACTTAGCGGTATTCTGGACTTGTAGAGCAGTCCCTGTGGGCATGTTAAGAGAGAAAAAAAGTGACATATTAATTTTGACTTCCTAGTGAGTACTTTTAAAGATGGTTGGCTTCCTACTCTCTCTGCCCATTCCATGTAGAGATTACCTTCAGAGCCTGTAGCATCAGAAAAATTAATTGCTTAAACTACATTTTAATATGCTTTTGCTTGGAAGCAGATATACTGTTAAACTCTGCACAAAGCCATGAAATCCTTCCTTTTTGTTGTAGATATTTTTAAAAAACAAAATATTGTTGCCAAAATGATGTTCTCTTGTTGCAGTACCCGACACTTTGCCTCACTTTTTCAGTAAAGTACAATTGAGATCAAGGATGATAGTGAACTTTTGAGGTAGAAATCAGTGTCAGCTGAAAGGTGTGTTATACAGCAAAACAGGATCACTTATCATCTGTGCTACCAAGAGCCACGGGGTAGCTTCTGTCCCTATACATGTCTTTGCAGAAAAATTTAAAGATAACCAAAGATGCTGAGAAGTATTCTTTTAATCCTGCCTCTTACAAAAGAAATGCGTGAGAACTAAAGAGAAAAGCTTAGAGAACACACTGAAGTGCTGTAATAAATAAACATATTTGGCTGTGGATAAAGTCAGCTGGACACATCTCCCTCCAGAGATGAATAATGCAGCCTTGTGTGGCAGCCAGAGAAGCTGGTTAAGAGTGATCTGAGCTGCTTGCAGCCCCCAGGAGATATTAACAATTTCATCTAATGCTTATGTAGCACTTTCACAATGTTCAACTGGATTACTGGAGGCTTGTGACTTAGAGGCTTTTGGTGACTTAAAACAGAAAAACAGCTGAAATTCATTAAAATAAAAAAATGCCCACAAAAAACCTGTGCCTTAAACCTCCAGCTCTGCAACACAAGCAGAAACATCCTCCTCCTTACAGACAGACCCTAAGAAGGAGCATTCAAACAAGAACAAAAGAAGACGTGAGTCCTCTCAAACTTGAGCTTCACCCAATGTAGATTGTTACATATGGACTATGCACCAGGTCATATACACAGCAATAAAACAAAATCCAGAGATGACATCATACTGATAGCAATGGTAGATAAAGGGTTTTTTAAGCATGATAGTAATAAATTTAACTGTGTTCTTGGTAGCCAAAGTGATCTTGTCCTAACATGTCTGTAAAAGGGACAGTGAGGACATAAAATAAGGCTGAAATAAAGCTAGCCCATGTGAAAGGAGATATGTTACAGTCCATAAAGTGAGGAAGAACAGCTAAAAATATACTTTTCCTTAAGTGGAAGTGAAGCAGTTGGTAAAGGATTCTGGTGGTGTGAAGTAAGAGTCCTCTCCCTGGGTTCCCTCTAAGCTGATGGAGCTAGGACTTGACTCATGAAAAAAAACATTGAGCAACAGCATCCCAAGCAAATCTCCTACTAATACTGGATACAGACTAGATTGAAAAGGTTTGAAGCAAATCATACCAGACATCTTTCATAACCAATTAATGGCAGTGCATTAGCACTAGCAGATACTGTGGCATTAGAAAATAAAATGCAGAGATACCAAAAACATTGGGAGCATGTTGTCAACAAGATGATTCAAGTATATTTGGGTCTCCTGAAAGTTGCCTACTGTTTCCTAATACTGGACTGACTTTTTAGTAGCTTATAACTCTGCCTGGCGTTAGTTTGGTGAAGTTTAGACTGATTTTTTTAAATTTATTTATTTTTCTTTTTTTTTACATATCTACTATGTGGTTGTTTTAATTTACTGTGACAGTTCTATCATTTTTTTTTTTTTTTTTGTAATATTAGGCAATAAATGACCTTCAAAGATTAGGTAAACATCTTTTGCCAGTGAATGAAGGAGGTATGTGGGACTACGTGGAAGAAAGGATTATCTGCTCAAAAATCCATTTGTAATATGTGCCCAAGAAGCTGAGCCAAGGTTGTGCAAGCAATGTCAGCCAAGTTTGGGTGATTAAAGCTTCAATGCTTCTGGTCCCTATCTCTGGGATAGGAGTGCTGTAGTATTAAGAGCTCAGAGTAAGCCCACCTGTGTGATCCCATGCGAACTCAGCTCTGGCTTTTTCCCATGGGAACAATTGGATATTTCTGTGCCTTGTTCCCCAAACACATGAATCATGGAGGCCTCTGTCAGCTCAAGTGCAACACTGTGCCTGAGATAACCAAGAGACATTCCCTGTTCCTTGGAGTGCCAGAGAAGGCAGCTCTGAGTCCTGTGAGTCTCTTCCTCGTGTGCTGTATGTGCTTTACCCTCCTGTGCACGTGTGGAATAGCAGTGTTATGTGGTTTTCCTTCCCCCTCCTTCCTCCCACGCCCTAAATTGGAGATTTTAATGTTCGGCTGTTTTCTGAAGAACACGACCCTTGCTGAACCATTTATCCTTCTGACATAGAAGGGCAATTATGTGGTAGAAATGTTACCTCTTTAATCTTTCCCATGAAATATAAGTGAAAACAAGTGTGGTTTTATTGCCAACAAATAACGTGTTGGAGCCCAATTCTGATGACTTGAGTCATGTACATTAGCATGTAGCTCCAGAAGTTGCGCTACTGGATTTATTGGGTCTGCTCATAGGGCAAGAAGTCTCTCACCATGAGTAAACATAGTGGTTCTCCAGCACTAGAACAGACACATGATCTGGAAAAAAGAAAAAAATTTAAGTCTTAATAATCTCTTTTTAATTTTGACTTCTAGCAAGTTCCGTTAAAGCTACTAGGAATTTCTAGGCATGTGGAGGGAATAAATACTGAGGTAGCATATCAAGATTTGGCTTCTCTTGATAAGGCGAAAAAGAGACAATCTGATGCTAACAGCTCGGCACAGCAACACACAAGCCATGTGAGCCACATGTGCACGCTTGACCAAACAAATACAATTGTGCTCGATCAACCCGATGCAGTGGTGACACATGACGTGTTCCTCTCCAGCAAGGCATGGTGTGCAGTTTCGTTGTGGCACGTTTCATGGGCCAGTAATCAACCTAGACATGCTTTTTGCATAGGAAATCAAGTGATTCTCTTGTAAATACTACAGAAAATATATTGTAGGTATAATTCTGCTTGAGGTTTGTGCATCCGTTTTTCTGTCAGGTGAAACATGTTTTACTTTTATAAACCTCAAATCACTATCCAGTCCAATATGCATTGTCATTTAATTATTAGCATTTTCTATTCTTTGTTCTTGATTTTTTTGTGTGTGTGTGTGTCTTCCAGACATATATGAAACCAGAAGACTATATTTGGTCTTTGGTAACATCCTTCAGTGACTTTATTCCTTGTTTTGGAACATGTAGGTCTCTGGAAACACAAAACTGTAACCTATGTTTGCAGTGATGACAAAAATTCAGTAGTTGCTCCTATAAACATCCAGTTATATATCTGCATCTGCTTGCATGCATAATTATACGTGTGACTTTTTAATAATTAGGTCATTCGCAATTTTGCGTACTCTGCCACTGACAAAATGGTCATTCATCTTAATTTGTCAAGAGGATGCCTGACAGTGTGCCCATTTGTCTAATATAGTTAGTGAGTTTCTGATTACAGAAGCAGCTCTGTCCTCAGATGGCTGGGGAAGCTGATTACTTGTAGATGGTGCAGGAAGCCCTTTGAAACTGTGAGCACCTACATCTTTCTATGCTGAACTCAAGTGTTGGAAGTGTATCTGTCCTTTGGAGAAGGCTAGAATCCTCTTGGATATCATGTCTGAACAGGTCAACAAGCTCCAAGACTTGCATTTTGCTTAGTTTTCTAAGCAAAGCATTATAATTTGACTCAAACATCACATAAAGATATTTTCAAAATGCTAAGAGAAGCTTATAATACGATTTTCAATATTTGAATCATACTATATGTAGCTTCAAGACACTAATATTATTCTTATACTAAAAAGGTTTCTATTGTATAAAGGGTACTGAGTTTAGTGTTAAAGTTTCTAATATTGCAAATGTTCATAACAGTGTTATTGTGCTTATTTGAGTTGCATATAATCAGATATTTTAGTCTATTCTTTGTGTTGCTGCTGTGTATCAGGATAATAGATTGCAGGATTATTTTTCCTTCAGTAATTTTCCACCCCGTTTATGAATATGCTGAAGCATTTTGCACATTATGCAGTCTAATGCCTTACTTCTGAACTAATTATTATACAATTCCAAAATGAAGTTCACTATCTGTGAGATTTTAGAATTGGTGCTATTTCTCAACTTGTTTGATGTCAGATATTTTACCCAGGTATTAATGAGTGTGGTCTTTGCAGGAAGTTGTTTTTACAGCAGGATTAAAAACGAAGAAGAGCAACAAAAATGCTAATGTGGTGGAGGCTGTGCAAAGATGTGCTTTTCATGAGGTTTCCTAACAAGTGTTTCCCAACAACTGTTTCTATTCCATGGTGGATTCTCATAGCAGAGCTCATTCAGAAGAGCTTGGAATCTTAGTTTTGATCATTCACTCAAGTTCTTCGTGTCTTACTGTGAGTCTGAGGGGACAATCCTGCATGCTGCCCATTTTTTTTCTAAAATGGTGTTAAAGTTAGGGATGTGCTGAGTGGATTGCTGTTTTATTTCAGGCCCTGTGTGTAGCTTCTATGTATGAAACAATTAATTTTTCTCTGGATTTTTCTTTTTTAAGTTAGGTTTAAATGTTTTAAATCTATTCCAAAAACACACTTCAGCCAAACTTCATGCTTCTCTTCCATCTTTCTTTTATGAATACCTACTGAGATGGAATCTCATTTTTATTTTGTCAGTTTTTTTTTCTTTTCTTCCTGCCACGTTGATTAAAAACATGAAATGGCAACAAATGCTTCTCTCAGGATGTGTCTGCATGATATTTGGTAGTAATCATGTAATCTGTGTGATTGCATAGGCTGATTACAAAAGCAGGTGTTCAGATTGATTACAGAAAACAGCTTCCCGTTTGCAAATAACTGCCATTAAGGGGCGAATTGTGCTCTTAAGATAGTTTAATTCCAAAGTCACTCCATTAAAAATAATGGTAAGTCTTTGGATTTCAACCAACATAAGGTGTTTAGTGAACAGTTCAGATGGCAAACTCACAGCCATGTGTACGTGGCATGTTACCATATACACTTTTTTCTCAGGTGTTCTGCTAAAGCTGGAGAGAATGTTTTGGGGTGGTTGTGCAGAGGTCATTATCTGAGATACAGATTAAAGAAAGGAGCTATATCAAGTGGATTTTTTTGTCTGTTTGTTTTATAGAGTTGGAATTTTGGGTCTGGGTGGTATAAACAAAGTAATTTTTTTTTCTATTGATGTAATTAATGGCACTGAAAAATTACTTGGAAATAGGTCCCAAGAAAAATGACAGTGTACTTCAGGAGCACTATTTATTTGCCATGACTACTTCTGCAATTCCTAGTGTGGGTAACGGTCTTCCTTGACAGCTGTAAACCTTTCTTCAGTTGAAATATGATTCCATTAATGTAGAGATGCATTGAGGTTACTTGGATATTAATAGTGTCCCAATATCTCCTGATAAGACCTGAAGTATGCCTGTATTTCCCCATAGGAGATTCATTTGCTGTGATATTGAGTAGGACGGGGTGAGTATGACTCTCACCAGCCCCTCTTGATCTTTGGATTTTTCTACTTCATGACATGAACTATGTTTTACGGCAAAAGCAGAACACATGCAGTTAATCGCAATCTGGGAAATAAAGTTGCATTGTCTTGAAGTTTTACTCTACATAACAATTGTTTTTGTGTAACAAGTATAGGCAGCATAGTATTAAGGAGATAATTAGTACACATATGTGGAAAATCCAGCAAGCCAGTAAAATTATGACAGCGTAAAAGCAATGTTTGATATCTACAGTACAATCACACACCATTTCAGCAGTGTTGCATTCATAAGAGACTATTGTAGTGGCCTTTTCTAGCCTTAAAATGTATGAATCTGTGAGGTTTTCCTAAAGTTAGGGAAAATACAGCAATTGCTCCATTTTTTCATGGTAAATAAGTACTTCTAAAAATTGTTTGTTGTCAAGAATTTAATGCATAACTGACTCAGCTGTTTACATATGGGTTGCAGTCTGCCTTTTAGATCAATTCCTCCAACAAATGGAAGCCTCATAATAGACATATTTGAGCACCATGCGGTGCTCAGAGTCAATATCAAGGCACACAGCAAAACGTTTTATGCTTTTCTTACAGGGTTTCATTGTCTTTTTTTTATATAATGCAACGAGAGAGAAAGGGTTTTATCCTTCAGATTTTTCAGTTACTTTCTCAAGCATGCCCTGCATTTGAACAGGAACATTGCTTAATGCCATCATAGCAATTCAGGTTCATTGCAATAAAACCAACACTGTCATGATTTGAGCACAGCTGAGTTGATTCTGTTGTCTAATCTGTAAATTCACAACCTGCTGTACAAACGATAGCTTATCAAAACTTGATTAAGAGGTATAAACTGGGGAGGCAGGGTAGGAATCTGAAATGCTGTACCTTTTGAACTCTCACTTGAAAAGCCCAGCGGCAAATAGCTGATAGCTGTAGGTTGCTATCGCAAAGGCTTGAACAGGTCCAGTAAGGGGTAGTGGTGCACATCTGTGTCAGCTGTGTATCGGCAGCGATACCTGCCTCTCAATTACACTTATCTGTGAAGTTTCATGGGTACATGCAGCTTTCATAAAACATGCTAAAAAAGGATATTCCATGCGTAGAGCTCAGTTAAAAGTTGACTGTCTCGTATGATGCTGAATTGGAAAGTTGCTGATGGAGGATCTGTAAAGGGGGAGAGAAACTCAGAAGAGAAAAATACTTTAATAAATCCTAACTCTTGACTCTAATGAATGTTGATTGACTGTGTAACTTTTAGGTAGGTTTGAGTTGGAATAAATGTCAAATATAATTCGGTTCACACAGCGGTGTGAAGAGAACTGTTACTTCCCTCGGAGAAAACCTGACAGCCCAACTTTCTTAAAGGGCTTTTCTGTCTTGCTCATTTGTTCTATCTTTTTAATGAAGCCTTTCACAATTGACACTTGCTTAACAAAAGGTAACACAGGTCATTCTATTAAACAGAATATTCTTCCATCAGCAACATCACAGCTGTAATCTGAGATCAGAAACTATTCTTTGCTTTCATCTGATGGAAAGGATGAGCTGTTGCACATAATGATAGTGTGGTGTTCTGAAATGATGTCTCGAAACTGTGGCTGCTTGGTATTATATTAAGGCACACGTTGAGAAACAGGTATTTAACTGCCATAAATATACATTAAAAATATATATGAAACGAAGAAATGTGTGGTAGTAAGTTTTTGAGTAAAGCAGAAAATGCACTGCATGAATTCCCATCTCTGCAACAGACTTCACATCTATAGAGTCTTTTGGGGACTGGATTTGTGGGATGGTGGCAGAGCACAGAAAGGATCAAAATTGCTCAGTGCCTATGATTAAGATCAGATTTTCAAGATCTTTGAGTACTGAGTTCTGACATAATTTGAAAAATGTACTCATGGGGTTGCACCAGGAGTTGCTGTGTGCTCAGCAGTTTTGAAAACCAGGTCCTTATTTACATGCTTCAAGAGAAGATAAGGCTTTTTGAGAGCTGGTCTTTGTTTTCCTCTAACCATTTAGTGCATGTAGAACAATGGTGATATTTTTTCTTTGTACTTCAGTCTCTTTTGTTTTTTTTTTGCTCACATTTCTAATCTGTGCTTGGTACAGAGTCATCTCGGTATTCCGAAGTCCTTCAGATTTGTCTGTTTTATTTTAGTCTTCAGGGGGCAGGATCACACTGCTTTTAATTGTTGGGGTTTTCTGAGAAGACAGGGCCAGGAGGAGCAGGAGTGATAGGTTTCCTTCTAACAGGGGAAGGATCAATCCAGAGTGGACTGAAAAAGGAAGAGTTTCCATCCAAGGGCGATCAAGAAAGGTGAAGGAGCAAGGAGAGGAAGGAACAGCAGGAACAGAAAGTTGTAGAAGCTGGAGATGGCTTTTGACAAGTGATTCAGGAAGCCACGGCCATGTCAGTAATACAGCCATGTCAAACTGAGCCACCTAGTGTGCCGCCCCTTGTTGAATGCTGGGATATGTGTTAATTTAGCATAGTAATGAAAATAAATGAATAGATGTGTATGAATAGCACGGGGCTGGGTCAAACTACTAAGAGCCACTGTGGAAAGAAAGAAGATTTGTCTCTGTAAAATGTAGCACATTCTGTTCTAGATGTAATTAAATAAGCAAGACTGATAGATAGTAAAGAGCTGATGGGAGAGGAAAAAAGCACCTGTATTCTTCTCAGGCTGAGATTCTGCTATATATCAGTTATATCTGAGTTTGTTACAGAAAGGTAGGCAAATAGAAATCCAGTTTGGTGGAAATTGAATTATTTATGTATAGAGTAGGAATTGTGAAGAAAAATCTTTTCTATTACTGGCAATGTTTTTTTTATACTTCTCTTGGGACAGTTAAGAAAATCATGTTGCTAGACCTATCTGAACATAAATTTTGACACTTTCCAATCATTCCTTAATGACAGTTGTTTATGACTTGGGAGAAGCTGGCTATGTGGTGTGACTAATGATGATATCCTCCATGATTACTTGGAAGGCAGTAGGATTTATAAGGTTTCCTGCAATTTTTGTCTATGCAAATTGTGCAAAAGCCACTCTAGGATATAATATTTCTCAAGCAGTCAAATATTGTTCTTCAAATATTCTTAAAGTTAGTTTAGTAAATACATTTTCTATGTAGATACAAACAAATTAAATCTTAGAATGATTTGCACTGCTGTATTTCTCTGCCATATTTTGCTGACATGTTCCCACTAGCATCAGAACACACTAGCACTGCTTTGAAGTAAGAATCATACTTGATTTTCCTTCATTTTAGCCACTTGTCTTTTCACAAGATGACCCTTTCAAGGCAGAAGGTTATCATACATACACTTAATGCTTTCAAAATGGCTATTCAGAATTGAATGGATTGAATTCAGGATGGGAAGTGAGGAAGATGGATATTTTGATAATTCAGCAGTAACTGCAAATTGTGTATTTATTTGCAGTGGTACTCCATGAGTATTGCAGTCCTACTTTTTCATATTACTCTCTAGCCCAACAGGTATCTGTGTCTTTCTTGGGACTTGATCTGAGGAAAGGCTGAGAACCACCAGAAACTTCTGTGTCTTCTCCTCCATCTGCAAGGGGCACTCTTGATCTTGCATTCTCCAGAGTGCAGAAGTGTTTCTATTTTATAAAGCTCCAGACAGAAACTGTGCACAAATACCTCCTTGAGAAGTATTTTTAAGGATCTCTCTGTGATCAGACTGTGTCATTCCATTAATTCAAATAAAACAATACAGAACTCAGCATCCAGAAACACCAGTAACTCACAATGCTGATGGAGTGAGTTTTTTTTTCCTTCAGTTTATACTGACTTGTAGTCAGCAAGATTTGACATGATGTGACTTTTGATTCATTTTAATGGGTAATTCAAGCATGGTCCATTCAGAATTTGTAATGGTGAATGCTGTGATTCTGCTTTTTCTTCAGAGTGGTGAGACTGCTAGTGGTAATTACTAAACCTAAAAATAGATGTATTATCTAACTTTCAGATCAGGAATAGGTGGGAAAATATAGAATGTTAATAGAAGTGTTAACTTTTCACACTGAATTGAGTACATCTTGATAATATGAAAGTCACAGAATATTGGTGTGCTGTAGAGGATAAACCAGCTCTAAGACTTGAATTCTTACACTTGTGAAAGCAAAGACGCTCACCACAAATTGTTTTACTTTGACAGATGGTCACAGCAAACCTGATTCTGCAGCCTTGTCTTACCTAAAGGATTTCTTGTTTCACTAAAACACCTCTTCTGTTAAAGTGAAGAAGGACTGCATAGACTCTTAGTTCCAACTCTGTTTTTTTTGAAAGTCTGAAATAGTTCTGGACTTCATACCTTTAGCCACAATTTTTATACTGGCAAGTGTGATTGAACCAGATTTTTAGCATTTCTTAGCAAGGGATTCTGTTTCTCTAGGTAAAGATTTGTATCTGTTAGATTGAGCTTTGACAGATTTAATGGTCTTTGTATTTGGCTTTGTCAGTTCTAGAGGGATCTATGAAGTTGAAAGAGTGGAGGTTACACTTAATTTATGGAAAATCTGCCTTTCATACTTATTTTGACAGCATAGATGATGTTTGGTTTTGTTTGTTTTCTAAACGGGTCTGTTTGTTTCCTTGTCAAGTGACCACTAATTTGATCTACGTTATGCCCATTACAACAACACTTTCACATTAAATGGTCAAAATGCCAGCATGGAAAATGAAAAAAAACACACACAAGATGAAACCTCTGTGCTTTTTTTGAGAAGTATAAATAGGGATATTCTGAAGTACTTGCACCAAAGCACAGTTTAATATGAAGTAATATTTTAATTCCATCATCTTAGTCCTACAGTGCACCTAAGTATTATCTACATTAGGTTGATGGGAATTGTAAACACCCACTCACTGCTGAGAAAATCTGAAATAGAGCTTGGGAACTTTGAGTCATCTTTGGGTGAATCTTGTTTGAGCTGCCAATGTGGCAGTTTGTCGTAATTCACTGGTCTGAGACCAGAGCAGGCATTTTTGCTGTTCTTTTTCTAGAGTGTAACCTTCAGCAGAGAGCTTGCAGACACCCATCTCAAAACACAGCAGAGTTGGCATAGCTTTAGGCTCTTGTGTTGAGGGGGAAGGATTTGAGAGCAGGTAATTTTATTACAAATCTTCTGTTGAGAGAGGGCTGCGTGCTTTTTTGCGGCCATGATCTGTGTTTGCGAGCTACAGTGTGCTTTGGGAAACAGTTACTCTACCTTGTCAACTTGCATTATGTTACAGCATTCACAGCAAATTGTTTTGTTACCATCAGTCTCTTGCGAAAAGTACTCTTGAGTGAATGAAATTTTTGAAGGTGTTTTTTTACCCCTCTGTTTAACAAAGTGAGTATTGATTACTAAAAGTCACAGCTGATTATTTTGCCTAAAAATACAGTAGCTGAATTTCAGAATAGATATGAAATATGCAATGCATTCCCAAGTTCTGGAGGGAAATTTGGACAGAATACTAACATGAAACCAAACCATTTTTTCATCCAATGAGAACAAGGATCAGCCATTGCTATTGTGCTACACAATGGGAACTACAGACCATCAAATGCTTTCCTGAAGTGTGGCAGATCTGGTAGAGCAGAGATACCGGCCAGCACAGAAATCTTCAGCTGCAACTTTTGATGGAGGTTGCTTATATGAATGTTTAAATTGCATGTAACCTACACTGCTCATTCTCCTTCTCCTTCTGTGATAGTTTGTCATCTTGCAGTTTGACTTAGATTTGAATAATGAGGGAAGTCAAAAGATGTACCTGGGGTTTGGAGGAAAAAATACATAAATTCCTAGCCTGAGCATGGTAAATCTGGGACACTAATGACAGTACAGACTTGAAATGTATATTGTAATATGATCTGTGCCCCATGAATGATTCCAAAGCCTTGCAGGCGTGTAAAGACTTTGTCCATACTGATTTTACTGGTGAAAAACAGAGATAACATCTGGTTAATATGTTATTGTGTGAGCATTATGGGTAGACTGCAAAATTTAGCTGGTTTATGTCTTTCTGAGAAATGTCTCAATATGAGGCAGAAGTTTTAAAGTGGGATTAAGGAATTACTGTAGAACTGATTTTAGTTGAAAACCAAATCTGCAGTATATTGAGTAATATGGCCCCAGTTCTCTAAAAAGTGTATAGTCTCTAGCAGATATAGATTCCATACTTCATAAGAAGTTTTGTGGCTTGAATCTGAATTTACAAATTCTCCTCAAACCAAAGATGAAACATATTCAGTAACTGTGAATTTGAATGTGGATAAGAAAGATACCAACACTTGTTTTTCATTAGAAAAATACTGACATTGTGCTGCAGCTGCCCTACATGATTGGACTTCTGTAAAAACTTGTGCTAGTGACCTGTGCCCTCTTCAGCAGAGGAACCTGAGAGCCCCCTGATGTCATGGAGAGGAAGAGATGGGGAGCAGATGAGCAAGACTTAACTGAGATTTGATGGGTTGAGTATGTTATTGTTGAGAGTTTGCGGGGATTTACTGTTCCCCAGAACTGATATATGCCACTGAAAAAAACCCTCAACTTCTTGTTTCATCCTGTTTCAAGTAGCTGTTGGCAATCTGATGTTTCTTAGTCAGAGCTTGTTTTCCGGGTGAACAGTTCAGCTTCCTAATGGCTTGCAGTGATTACTGTCAGTTAGCATGGTACCACAACAGGTTGTTCAGGCATGAACTGGCGTTGTTCTCTTTTACTCTCTTTCTCCCTGGTTGCACCAATTATAACAGCCTGAATCACATCTAACCTTTCATTAATACCCACTGCCATGATTGTTTGCAAAGTCACGTTCTTAGCTCCAGGATACTGAAAACTCTTCCTAGTGATAAACCTTGAAAAAGATGCTCAAAATAGGAGGTTTAGCAGACTTGGGCTTCTCTGTGGGCATATATTTAACATCCCTGACAATTGTGGAAAACATGAAAGATGATGATACATATGGGAATTTCCAGTGCTCAGCAGTTTGCACATCACACCACTGGTATATCAGCAGCAGTACAACAAATGAAATTAATCGTCTTGCTTTCTGTATATGATGGGGGAAATGAGGGTAGTGTGTAGCTCATTTGAATTAATTTGCCATGAATATTTGATGCCTGTGTAAAAATTGCCAACTTCTCATTTAGAGGCTAAAAAAATAGAATTGAGTTCTAAAAATGCTCAGCAGCTCTCAGAACACAGTGTGACCAGTCTGGTTTTCACAGCTGTATTTATTTACTTTTATCATGGTTGCATCTACAGGCAAAGGTATGATTGAGCTCGGCACTGTCCAGATGTGAAGCAGAGAGACAGTCTTGCCCTGGGCAACTTGTAATCAGGCTGACAGAGAAATGGATGTGTTGAAGCTGTTTGAAAACTTAGCTAGGACTATAGGCATGCAGACTGTGTTGCAGATGGTGAGATCCTGTTGCTGCTTTGTTTATGAATCCAAACTTCAGTAGTATTTCTGCAACCTCAGTCACCACCTTGATTTATGCAGCTAAAACTGACAGAAAATTTGGTTATTACTTTCTGAAACATTTTGATTTAGGATCTTTTGGTTCTGTATAAGCATGCAATATTGTCTAGTTATCAAAGAAAATATATTTCCCAGAACACAGAGGTCTGTTTGGAGGCAATTTGGGAAGACGAGCCGTCCACCTGGGCAATCTTTCTTCTTTGATGAGGCTTGATTTTTGTCTTTGTTGTTTTTTTGTTGTTTTTGTTTGGTTGGTTGGTTTGGTTTGGTTTTTTTGGGGGGGAGGGGTGGTTGTGGGGTTTTTTTGTTTGTTTGGGTTTTGTTTCATTTGAGTTTTTTGTGGCGTTTTTTGTTTGTTTGTTTTTTAAATGGAGTATCTTTGATATCTTTAAGTTCCATAGGTTCTTTCGTTTTCAGTAGCAATAAATGAGTTATAGTCTATTCCTCTACAAACGTTTTCTTGTCTATTAATTCTCTCAAAGAAATGCCTAGGAGCAAGCTGGTGGAGCAAGGTGGATTTGATTGTGAGACACCATTAGGCAAAAAATAACTATCTTTTAATTTCTTTTTCCTCTGCCTGTCACTGAACTATTTAACTTGCAATAAATTATCAAGAACTGTTAGTAAATTAGTATGCCACCTGGGATGGGCTGTTGATTATTGTGTGATTTCTATTTACTTTTCTGGAATGGGCTGCAGTCTCAGATGAGTGCTTCTTTCAGGAAACTCACCTGTAGAAGTGACAAAAGGCCATTTTTTCTTGATATAGATTATACTGAGAGGTTTTAATTAAGTTTTAATTATGTGAAAGAGGCTCTTCATAACTCCTAGTGTTTATTTTTTTATGTGTCATCCTTTATGACCCATACCACCCAGCCTCCACTCAGTTAGTTGTGTTGTGTTGCAGTGAATTTGATGGTGCTTACCCGTTTTTAGGAGCATTACATCAAAGACACTTGATAGAAAAGACTGTAAATCTTCTTATGCTCTTTATCAGTGGCCAGCTATGGTCCGGGGCTGCAGTGGATTAAAACATAAGAGGTGAAGGACAAGGTATCCTGGAAAGTTATCCTGGAAATGATTTTGTAAACATAACAAGATGCACTATGTTGTTTGCAGGGCTAACCCCCAAAGGGAAAAGGGGAGGGTGGGTGAAAGGCAAATTTTGAAGAAAATCTGAAGAGCAGAAAAGGTCTTTGGAATGTATTCTAGAGCTGAGATGAGCAATTAAACATTCCTAATTATTGTAACTGATGCTAGAAAATCAAGGGTAGAATATCATCCATGTAATTTAGGAATCTGAGATCCTGCTTCATCAAAATGTTAGGGGCTTGGACTGCTCAGGGCAATGGACCCCACTTTACCCGGGCACCTGGCTTTTTCCAATACAATAGATAGAAACCTCTGAAAATCCAGAGGGCAATCTAGTCTTCCCAGCTTCAGAGCTTGCACTGTGGGTTGTACAGGGAGCAGCGTTTGGGGAGACAATGAGGTGGCCGTTGTTGATAACAACAATTCTTAGCTGCCTCTGTCTACATACTTTTTTTTTTTTTCAGAATGGTAATTTAAGAGTCACATTCACTGTGCAGGCTGGAGAAATGACCTGGTAAGAAACATGTGAAGTTCAACAAAAGCAAATGCTTAAAAAAAAAAAGTCCTCCATAAAGTCCTCCATCTGGGATGGAATAACTCCAGCAACTGTATGAAGGAGGCTGTAAGCTAGAGAGCAGCTTTGCAGGAATGATCTGGGGTTCCTCCTGGGACTCCCAAGGGCAGAGCAGTTGCCTTTGCAACAAAGAGCAGCCCGCTCTGGGAAGAGTGCAGCCAGCAGGCCCAGGGAGGTGATCCTTCCCCTCTGTTCAGGAATTTGGTGATGGCATCTGGAATAGGTCCTCCAGTTTTGTGCCCCCTAGGTCAAGAAAGGCATTGACATACCAGAGGGAGCCCAATGGAGGGGCAGCTGGACCCAGAGCTGGGGCACATGAGGCACATGGAGAGGATGAGCGAGCTGGGCTTGTTCAGCCTGAGCAAGGCTCGGGGGAGATCTTTTTGACGTCTACAACCAGCTGCATGAAGCTGGATTCAGACTCTTCTCAGCGGTGTGGACTGGAGGTAGAGCCAATGGCACCGGCTGGAACACAGGATACTCCAGTGGCTTACAAGGAAACCAGGTTTTATGATGAAGGTGGTTGAACACTGAAATAGGCCATCCAGACTGTGAGATTTCCATCCCTAGAGATGTTCAGAACTGGAGGGGACATGGTCCTGAACTATCTGCTCTATTTGGCCTTGCCTGGTGGAGGTTGGACTACATGACCTCTGAAAGACTCTTCCTACCTATATGTTTGTATTATTCCCTTCTCTTCAACATTCTGGGAGTTACACTGGACAACTAACTCCCAGTAGACATGTAGCCTGTCCCTTGGCACAACAGGTGATCTGAGAAGCATATGAAAAGGAGAGGAAAAAACAGCGAGATGAGCTGAAGTGCTTACCTAGGAATAAGAACATGTTCATTTAAAAGGAAAGAAAGAAAAGAAAACGCTGTAAAAACATGCAGCTTCTAAGTCAAAGAGCTATATTCTGATGCAACGCCTGGGTAGTATTCACCTGAATCTGTCAAACACTGGAATGACATCTCCAAGAATGATGCCTAATTACCAACTGAGATTGTTTTTATCCTGTCTGTCTAACCCAGGTTGTTTAAGATTTCCTATTCAGATGCAAAGATGTGCAGGTGTGTGTTCTCTTTGCTGTGTATGTGCCTGCCAGCTGACCAGCAGATTTAATCAAAAACACACACAGCTGAGATTGGAAATTGACTCTGGAGCAGTAAGGTTTCCTTTGCTTGTGAAAGTTAACTCTAAGGTTCTGAGGCCACTGGAAACATCAGTATAGTGTGGTTTTTAATCTATGGTAAATGGATGAAATTTATTATTCAGCCATTGGAAGTGGATGGTAATTCAAACTGAAAGTTTGGTGTTAAACTGGAATAGGTAACTGTTCATAAGAACAGCTCCTATTACCAATATGAATATTTTTTCATTAATACTTACATCATGAGCAGCATTAAGGTGTGGGATTTGAGCGGGAGGAGTTGCTTTTTGATGTACTAGTAAAATTCATTTTGTTGATATGGGGCTGCTTCTGGTAGACCCATATATACTTCTAATATGCTTGAGACTTGTATGGTATCTGATACCTTCTTCCAATGAAATCAAAATAGGAACAATATGGAGATTTTAAGGAGAATGGTAGAGAGGTTTTTTCCTCCTTTCTTTGTTGAAATGCAATTATTCTTGCCAGTATATCTTCTTTAATATTTTGTTCCCGTTCCTGAATTTCTCTGGTTTTGTAGTTCCTTCATTTCCTCTTTAACACCACCTATAAGCACATAAGTATTTTTATTCCCATCCTGTTGTTATTGATGTGAAACATAAAAAACCTGTAATATATGTAAAGTCTCAGAGGACAGTTGTGTTACGATCTCAAGAATTACTGCAAAATCTTGTAAGTGCCAACGTGGTGGTAGGACCAATGTTTCATGTGGATTGTGTTGTAGATGGGGTCAGCCCCAGAGTCTGCAAAATGGTCAGTTTGCAAAGTTCTTGCTGACAGAGAACAGAATTGGTACCCCAAGACTAACCTCAGTCTGATGTTTTTAGAGCTCTGTGTAGCTGTCTGCCTTAGCAGAAAAAATGACTGTATTATCTGGGTTTTCTTTTTCAGTATCAGCCATAATTCATAGCTGAATCTCTAGGCATATTCTTGCCAAGAGAGAAAACTCCTGAAGTCTTCCTAGCTATCATCTATGTCTGTAAACACACTGCCAGAATCTGAGTTCTCCAACTTCTCATTTTCAGTAAAATGTTAAAAGAAAAAAGTAATCCCCTGGATTAATTACAACCTTTTTGTGAGGATTAATTGTTAGTAAAAGTGAGAGAAAGGGGATTAGTAGAAATGTTTGTGCATTTATTTCATTTACTTTGTTATTCACTTTTCAACTTTTCATCAAAATGTACTGAAAAAGATCCAAAATAACATGCTTGGGAACAAACAGAAACAACAACCCTCACCCCTCAAATTTACAAATCTAGCGAATGAGCAAGAGTACATAGTTTCTATTTCTGTCTTGGTTTTAATGACGTGCAGCCTTTTCTCTCTATTGTATATGGGAATACATACCGAAGCTTACAGCTTAGTAATCACAGCATTCAGCTGGGAAGGTAACAAGCCTTGTTCCTGCAAGGACACACACAAGTGTTCTAGCAACTGATCCACAAAGTCGGTGCCTCCATCCCAACAAATATTTTCTGTTTACATGAATAAGTTGGAACAGCCCCAGAAGGAATACCCTCTCCCTCTAATTCTCTCTTGGGCCCTAGGAATCATGCTGGTAAGTCTTCTGACAGAAGTTTTCAGCAATACATTTCAGTTATGGCAAAATGATGCTTTTCAATAGAGAAAAAAATATAAAAAGTTTTGTACATCATCATTCCCAATCTCCAATCAACACTCATCCCAAGTACAGCTGGAGAAAGCTAGCACAATGAGTGCCAGGTATGTGCATTTACTAAAACCCTACCTCAATATAAAATGGGTGCTTTACAACTGCAAAAATTGGAGCCCTGATGGAGGAAGGTTTATCATCTATAGTGCTGCTAGAATCAGGCACAGCAGTACTGTGTGCTTCTGAATATAAAAGCTCTATTCTTCGCTGAAGTCCTTTTTCTATTAATGAGATTTGCCCTAATGGGACCAAAAATTACGTTAAAAGACATTTCATTTCTGCTTTTCAAGGGCTTTTTTCCAGTCCATTTGGACTGGATATCAAAGATAAGGAGAAATATTTCAATAGCAAGAGCTTTTATAATTAAGCTTTGTAGCCTACATAATAGAGATATGGCCAAATTCAAGTGAAAAATAATTACTGTTTTTTCCAGGGCTTACTTCTGCTGCTCTGCCTCCCTTTCTTCTCCCCCTTCCATTTTCCCCTTTAAAACCATATAATCAGTCGTGCCTTACATATGACACGCTTGCTCAACGCAGCATTATCCCCTGGGTTTGTATTTTCTCCTGTGGTCTAGGAAAGAAGAGCTGTTCAATCTGTAACTATACCCAGTCCTCCATTAAGGAGAATGCCTACAGTTCTCAAAGGAAGCAGGTGCTTCCTGAACGGTAAGGACTTAAATAAGTAGTGCCAGTCACCCCTTTAGATGTGGGAATGGACAAATTCAAAATACAGTGAGAGACACATCTGAGAGACGTTGTAGGTGATGCTAAGGTGGGCATGATCTTTATTGGCTTCCAATCTTTAGGAACCTCTCCCAGTCACTAGAGCCTTTCAAAGCTCTCAGTGATTTCAGATAACTGCTTCTGCAACTTTGGACATAGCCCATCTGGTTGGATCAACCTGTGTCTATTTGCAGATGTATCTACATACACATATGCATGTTTACACACACACCTTCAAGTTTGGAAAATGCTGCTTATTCCTTATGACTTTTAACAGTGTTGTTAAGTATATTGATCTCTGTAAGGAAGTGCTCTATAGAATTGGAAGAAAGAGGAATAGAGGTGCTTGAAGTTGATGCCTCAACTAGCATTAAGGATCTCTTTGGAATGTCATGGGATGACCTTTTGCTGCGAGAACACTGGGAACCTGTTGAGTATTTGGGATTTGAGGGGACAATTTGTGCTAAAGGAGATTCCCCAGAGCAATGTTTTGAGAGATCTGTTTTCCAGTCTTCCTAGAAAATTCTTATGTAGTCTTACAATATAACTGAGTTTCATAATAAGAGACCATAAGTCATGCTTGTGATATTTTTAAGGCAGACGAGTGCTTTATCTATTACACAAGACCATGAGGTGCTGATCAATCCCATATGACTGGTATTTTTAAGCACAATGACTGCCTTTCATATTTTCTCCCCATCCACTAATTACCATGCATGTAATTTCTGTTTGAGCCTAGTGCAGTTTTTCCTGCCAACAAATTAATGGCTAGTGACTAGGAACTGTTGTACCTGTTTCTTCATTAAATTAGATCAAAACATATATGCAGTCATTTGCTGTGCATCCATTATCCTGTTTGGGAGCCACTGTTTTATGTTTTTTGCTCTGAGATGTCTTCAGACAGAAAATATTTGCAGGTTTATTGGAGGTCTACAAATAACTTCTTGAATTAGATTAGTCTGTGAATATCCAAGCTAAAAAGATCAGTCTGTGCCTGTTCTGTCTGGGACATACTCATATTTGTTTAGATGTTGGTGAGAAAGAGTGAACCCATTTCTCTATGCAATCCAACCTTATTGTTTTTTCTTTTTTTTTCTTTTTTTTGCACTTATTTTATGGGCAATATAAAACGTGGTTAGGGAACGTTCCCCTGCTGTGACAAGAATTGGCGCTATGCCTCCTCGACTGCTGTTCCTTACTCAGACTGCTGATTTTGAACATACTGGGAAAGACTATCTGATTTAGTTCCTGGTGTTCTGGAGTGCGTAGTTTTAAATGAAACAATTTGAAAATGTAAAGATATCAATATGAACATCCCACAAAATGTCTCAGCACTAAGTTTTGCTCTTTTTAGGTGTAGGAACTCTACAAAGGGTACATTAAATGGTCACTTTTGTTGAAGAATTAGCAAAAGCCAGGCTAATATTGGACCTTGCAGTAAGAACAAAGGACTCTTCTGTTTGCACTTTAAACAGAACCGAAAATAGTAGCATCCATAACAAATAGTATTCGCTTGCTTTATGTAAGCCTTAGGTATCTAAAAACGTTTTTGTTGTTTTCAGTGTAAGTTCAGCCTATGCAAGAGATCCACTAGATAAATTAAAGGTATTCCTTATTAATTACCTGCTCAGAACAGCATCAACGTATTTTTCAGAAGACAAACAATGTATGTGTATCTTAGCTCTGCAAGATAGGTGCAAATAACACTAGAAAAAATAGCTATTAAAGAAAGGGCTGTCTATGAAGATGTTGAGCACTGTTTCTCCTCTCCCTCTGTTGTGACCTTTGGTGTATTCACACCTCTCAGTATATTGCAGGAATACCAGATATGTGTAATATGTGCCAGTTTTTTAGAATTCTTGGGCTGGTGGCACTAGTTACTGCTCTGAAATATTTTTGAGCAGAGCATTTCTCAAGAAAATGTGGCCTGTCATGCTAGTTAAATGGCAACAATTTTTTTGGTTCCAGCAGGTTATAGATGGATGAGGTTTGTTCCTGTGGAGGAAGAGGTAATGATCAGCTTGCTTATCCTACCTGACACTTCTCTAAATAAAAAGGCTGAAGAATTGAGCTGTAATTGGTATCCCCTAGAGAGCTGGCATGGTCAGCAACTTTGAGGTGTTCACTTATAGAGATCTGGCAGATTCAGATATATACAGGTTGCCCGTAAATGCAGCAGGGCAGAATTTTCAGGCTGGTCATCATCACTGGTCAGAACTTTTGTGACTTTTTCTCTGTTGGCATTCATTATTATGATCATAGAATCATAGAATGTCCTGACTTGGAAGGGACTGACAATTATAATCAAGTCCAACTCCTGTCCCTGCACAGGACAACCCCACAGTTGACACCATGTGCCTGAGGGTGTTGTCCAGTGTCATCTTGAACACTGTCAGGCTTGGGGCCGTGACACCTCCCTGGGGAGCCTGTTCCAGTGTCCAGCACCCTCTGGGTGAAGAACCTTTTCCTAATGTCCAACCTAAGCTTCCCCTGGCACATCTTCCTGACATTCCCTCAGGTTCTGTCATTGGTTGCCAAAGAGAAGAGATCAATGCCTGCCCTGCCTATTCCCCTTGTAAGGAAGCTGTAACTGTGATGAGGTCTCCTCTTTGTCTCCTCTTCTCCAGGCTGAACAAAACAAGTGACTTTAGCCGCTCCTCATATGGCTTCCTCTCCAAACCCTTCACCAACTTCATATCCCTCTTCTGGACACTCTCCAGTAGCTTTATATCCTTTTTATTCTCTGTTGCCCAGACCTGCACACAGTGCTCCAGGCGAGGCCTCACTAGTGCAGAGCAGAGTGGGACAATCACCTCCCTGCCTGGCCTGTGCTTGATGCACCCAGGACATGGCTGGCCCTCTTGGCTGCCAGGGCACACTGTTGACTCATGTTCAGCTTGCTTTTGACCAGAACCCCCAGATCCTTCTCCGTGGAGCTGCTTTCTGGCATCTCGTCCCCCAGTCTGTATGTAGAGCCAGAGTTTCCATGTCCCAGGTGCCAAATCCAGCGCGTGCCCCTGTTGAACTTCATGTGGTTGGTGATTGCCCAGTTGTCCAGTTTGTTCAGATCCCTCTGCAGGGCCTCTCTGCCTTCGAGAGTGTCAACAGCTCCTCCCAATTTTGTGTCACCAGCAAACTTACTAAGTAATCCCTCAAGTCCTAAGTCTAAGTCATTTATAAAGACACTGAAGAGTGCTGGCCCTAAGATAGTTCCCTGCAGAACCCCGCTAGTGACTGGTCACCAGCCCAACATCACCCCATTTACTGGAACCCTTTGATCCTGGCCCGTCAGCCAATTGCTTACCCACTGCACTGTGTGTTTACCCAGCTGTGTGCTGGACATCTTGTCCAGGAGGATACTCTAAGAGACAGTATCAAAGGCTTTACTAAAGTCCAAAAAGATCACGTTGACAGGCTTCCTTTGGTCAGCTAGGTGGGTAAGCTTGTTGTAGAATTAAATTATGTTTGTTATGCAGGACTTTCCCTCATGAACCCGTGCTGGCTGGGACCAATGACTGCATTGTTGTTCAGGTGTTTTTTGATAACTCCCAGAAGAATCTTTTCCATGATTTTGCCAGGAACAGAAGTGAGGCTGACAGGCTCACAGGCTGGGGTCATCCCTGTTTCCAGGCTGTCTCTCTGTCCATCTGCAGATTTACCTGGTGCCGAGTCTGCCTCTCTTGTCTCCTTGATCTGTCCTCTGCAGCAGAACTTACCATCACTGCCGCTGTGCTCCTCACTCGCTCGTCACTGACTGTTGCTCTCGGTTGTATTGTGTTTAAATTTCCTCTGGTTGCCCCTGGCAATGCCCCCGCCGCATCAACCTCTTGATGATGACCCTCTCTACGATGATGTGTAACGTGCTTCCACTATAGTGAATGCCCTAGAGAAGAGCCAGACATTTCAAAACTATTACCTTTTATGATCAGTTTATGTCATTTCAGGCTTGCCTCATTGCAGTGTGAGCCAGTTGTTCTCCGTCCAGTTGCTCTGAACACATTTTTCTGTTGAAGTGCTAACTCAGATGTTCATTCCCTCTTCAACATGTCTAATCTGTTAGAAACTGCTCCAGTCGGTAACCAGCTCATTTTAAGATCCTGACTTCTTAATATTCACTCCACATCCTCAAGTGCCTCATATGATGCTGGTACTAGATAAATAATACTACTGCTTCAAGTTGTGATATTCCAAATGATTAATGAGCCGACCACAACACTGGGGAGAAAAAACTATACTACATGCTTTCTATTAGTCCCACTAGGATTGCTTCATATGGCCTTTGGTTCTGTCCTGAGATTAGGGGATCAGTGTAGTGGATATTTCTCAGGGGCTGTCCTAAACATTCCCACCTTCCCTTCCCTTATGGCGGTTCTCATAGAGACTGGTTATTGCTTTGAAATACATCTGTGTGACAGCTTGAGAGGGCCTCTCCAAGGGTAAGTAAATACAAATTCTAGAAGAAACTGTAAATGCTTACTATGAAAAGTGATATATTTTTCTGGGATATATGTACATGCATGCATATACATATTCTGTTATTGTGCTTTTACACAATTCAGTTGCACACATAAGCTGATTTTCTCATTCTCATTAATTTTCAGTGATATATTAGTGATCAGATTCACTAATAACTAACATATGTGAGGAATGATTTTGGGTGCAACTTCCAGGAAAAAT